>NC_134522.1:10017848-10686348 GCF_027942865.1 Odontesthes bonariensis
GTCCAAGCAGGGACCCTTCACGGACATACAAAGAAGAAATGAACACATTTAGAAACGCTGCAATCAATAAATATAAAAATGAGTAGATGTAGAAATGAGGGTGGGGGGGGTCCCATCCTGGACAGATGGTTAAAAACATCCAATCCAAAACCATAGGTACAGAAAATGGATGAATGGATCTAAATAAATGAGAAAATAAACTTAGAAAAAAGCTTGTTTGGAAACTTCGTAATAAATTGTGAAAACTGATTTAACTATGCCCAAAATTTGCATTTATTCATACTTGTGGCCCATTTCACCCCCACAGAAACTTTTTTATTGAGCCGTGGCTGCATTTTGAAAACTCAATTCTACTCGTAGTATGGAATCTGTTTGTAGTATTATTGTGTTATCATTCAAATTGCTGTGAAATATAATATATAAGTTGAACTTTTCCAAGACAGAAACGGGTTTCAAAATATTAAAAATCCCTCCATAAATCTCCCTCCAACCTATATTGTATCTAATTTAATCTGTGTTCAAGGTTAAAGCTGTTTTATTGTGTCTGGTGGGAGAAAATTGTCTTGGATTAAATGGTCTCCAACATTAGACCAGACGCTGCAATACCATATGGTTGCATATGTTGGAAAATCCTCTTTAATCTCTTAACAGTTTGCTTTTGCTTCAGATTAATCACAGGTGCTGGTAAACTGCTTCTGTTACAAGAAGACAGAGCTGGACTATCTTTCTCTGGCAGAAAGAGACTGGCAGCAGTCTTTTGATGCAACTCTCAACGAGAGCGAATAAGCCCACTTCCCAAAGGGGGAGCGCAGCCTCCAGATGTTCGGATCATCACCCTCCACCTTTTAAAATGAGGTAGTTGAGTCGAGTTGTTCCACGTGGACGGCTGTTAGTGGAACCGGCACTCTGCCTCAGTCCGCTCCTCCGCTGCCCAAAAACTGAAGATCTCCACACACTGGCAGGCTCGGCACATTAACACACAGTACTCACACACCCAGCGAGAGTCCCCATGCGCTGCAGAGCAGAAAAGAGTTCCCGGCTCCTTCACGCGTTTCCCATCATCCCAACGCAAATATCCACCGAGAGCAGATCTTGACGGTTTAAGACGGCACCACACGTCCTTCTGGGACCACTTTGCTCTGCTTTCTCAAGGATGCCTGTTTGATTAGCTCAGCTGTGCTGGAACAGTGGAACATTTTGATGGCAGATGAGCAGGTATTATCCAAGTCAACATCTTGGGATACAGTTGAAAAATCAATGTTGTTGCAACATTCAAAGTAATATTTGTTCATTTTCCAAATGACTCAGATTGCAACCTGTTTAAATCCACCTGCATATGTTGGGCTATTGTGCTTTATCGAGGTTTGACAAATAATATGCGACACCCTTGTTGCTACACCATTATGCTCATCATGGGAGACAAGATAAATGTGGTAAATTGAGCTGAAAATAATTGAACTTATTTAAAGAAAAATGCAGGAAAGAGCAGATTAATGGCTGTGTGGTCAGTTTGAATGTCTGATGGACAAAATGTGCCGACAGGATACAAACAGAGTTAGTCTTTTACAGCAGATAATTGCACAGGGAACAGAGTGAGAGCATGGTGTGTCTCGGTACAGCTGTTGGTCCCTTGTCTCCATTTGACAGGAAAACATCCAAAGAATAAAAGAGGTTTCACAGTCCTCTCTCAGCTGCTCAGCCTCTCTGTTCTGCCTTATCACCCTGATCTGAGTAGAAGGAGCAAAGGATGAGCCTGAAATGCCGTATTATTCCTATACTTCTTCTCATTTCACCTTTCATGATGGGCTTAAGCTGCAAGAGATCAAAGGAAGCGAGAAGGATGGAAAAAAAGAGCACAACCTGTACACAAAAAACAAAAAGGAAGAGACAATAAATCAGAGGAAGAGAGAAGGGGAACAGAAGGTGACTGACAGAGAGGGAAAAAGGGAAAAGTCATAAAGGATGTCTGAATTCTGCTGTCAGAAACACACAAACTGTGTGTTCTTTGCACTTGTGCACCCTCTCTAGGATCATTTCTTGAACCAAACATAGAACATAAAAAGTGCTGCAAACAAGGCTCATTGGTCTCCTCAGATCTAATAAAGTTAGAAACCTCTCTCTCCGCTACAGAGAAATTCTCAAGGAAGGATGAAGTATGAGCTTTGTCTTCTTCTGTCACAAAGGAGTTCCATCTGTACATCAAAGGCAAGCTGCAGTATAAATACTGCAAGATGTTCCCCCAGACAGCATCCCTTAGTTCAGCTGCATCCAAAACGGACTAACAAAACTCCTGAGGCACATAAAAGACAAAGGAGGAATCCCACACAGCTTAAAATTCAGCCGTTTAAGGAGAAGTAATCCTTTTCCTTTTGATAATGAGACAAGAAAATCAATAACAATCCCATGTCTGAATGTTAAGTAAAGGGAAAAGTCGGGATTATTTTTAGCCTAGATTAGCATAAACACAGGAAGGAGTTAGCCAAGCTCTATAAATGCACTGCAAAATAAAGCACTCAGCCACAGGTTCACTCCACCTGTCTGTGGATCCCAGCTTCCAGCACATACCACCACCTCAGATCTCACTCTGATCTGAGTGCCCACGATAAACTGGAACAAATCCACAGAGCTCCCCGTTCATGACCCCACAGGTCAGAGCTGCTGTAGCGGTGCGAGAGAGATCTGCTCCACCTTAGTCTGCTGGGTTTAATGCTGTGGCCTATTTCTGGTCGTGGAAATCAGAAGACCAGGTAGAAAGTCTGGGAGATAAAAACTCTTAAATGGATCACTCATCACAAATGAGCTGAAGACATAAGATCAAGTGACAAGAAGAAGTGACACAGTAAAATAAGAACGGTCAAAACCTAAAAACTTTTAGCTCCTTGAATGGGTCAACATTTTAACATAAGCCATCCATCATGCGTTTTCTGTGCAGCTTTATCCTGTTCGGGGTGACGGGACATATGAACCTATCCCAGCAGGGTGCAACCTAACAAGACCTTCACAGCCATATTTCCATCAAATGTTTGTGCACAAAACAAAATGTGCAATAATGCCCGTTTCCCTCCACTGATATTTTGATAAAACCCAGTTTTTAAAGTTACCAGCCATATAGAGTCCTCATCAGGAGGGATGCAGGGTTTGTAGCAGAATCTTCTCCTGAAGATTTGGGTTCAAGGACATTACAAGACTGCTGTTTTGAGGCAGATTCAGTCTCATTATACTCTGAAGAGTCGACTCTTTAATAGTAGCTGTTGGTTAAAGATAAACAGCTGGTGGGGCCAGTTCACTTGTCGGAGTCCTTTAACAGCTGCAGACCAACAAAAAATACCATAAAAAAGTATTAAGAAAATACGAATGTGTTTGTTTTCTGTTTTACTCAGACTGTTTCTTAAAACCATTCTTTATAAAGCTCGTTTTTAAAAGCACATGTGAATGGAAACACCACCTACCCACAGGCCAGATGTTGGATGGCTGCTTAACCAAGACCTCCATCAAAAGCATCAACGTACTCAGCGAGGTTATTTCCATGAGCGACATCCCTGGAGTGACCTTTTAACTAGGGCTGGGCGAGTTAACTCGTTATTATCGCGTTAACTCGTTAATTATTTAACGCTGACAAATAGTTTATCGCACATTAACATAGGTTTTATTTTTTTTATTTTTCATGGGGGCTTTGGTGCCTTTAATGGATAGGAAAGTTCAGAGACAGGAAGCAGGGGCCAGAGAGAGGGGGAACAAGACGCAGCACAGGGCCGTCCGATGCGGGACTCAAACCCTGGCTAGCTGCAGCGAGGACTAAAGCCTCTGTACATGGGGCGTCTGCTCAACCCACTACGCCACGGACCACAGTCTGTCATTTATTTTATTATTGTAAAAGTCTGCTGCTCACAGGCTTTTATTTTGTAAAAGTCTGCTGCTGTCTGCTGCGGAACCGGAAAAGAAAGTAATCGGCGGATCCACCAAACATGGAGAAGGGTACGGAACTTTTACTCGGCCGTTTTCATTTAAAGTTCTTCCAGACGGCGGAGTCGACAGAACCAAAGTCATCTGTAAACACCGCCAAGTTGAATTGTCTTCTCAGCGTAGTAGTTCCAGTCTAAAATATCACTTAAAGGCAAAACACACAACTGATAGCAGCAAGTCATTCAAGGAAACAGACAGTGGAGCGAGGCTTCTACATAAAAACTACAGAAAGATGCTGATGTTAAAAGTGTGTTTGCACAACAAATGTTATGGCACTTTCATTTATATGGCAGCACATTTAAAATAAAACTAAATGCTAAAAGCTATACACTACTTTTGAATTCATTTTTGGATTTTGCGTACAAATGCGATTAATGGTGATTAATCAGGGAAGTCATGTGATTAATTAGATTTTAAATTTTAATCGTTGCCCAGCCCTACTTTTAACTAATGCCATACGTTGTTTCCAAAATGTTTGAACTTTTTCTTTCAAAACTGCAGTCGACGCCATGAAAGAGCAGCAGTTGATAAAAACCACAGCCGCGTCTACAACTCGGCCAGCGTGCTTCTGAGTTGTTCCAGCTGACCAGTTTGCCCCAGTAAAGCCGGCTGGTAACCGCATCAGGCACATACGCTGCTGCGCTTTGATTATTTAACACAAAGCAACAGAGGCCAATCGATTGGCTGAATTGCTTGCTGCCAAAAGCCGCTGAAGCGTGGGGCTCCTGCATAGCGGGCCATACAAATGTCACCTGCTGCATCTACTGAAGGGACGGAGTGCTCTCTACGCCGCAGTAAACTTTAGGTCACGCCTGTGACTTCCACAACACTCAGCAGTGTGAGAAAAGGCTGCGATTTGTTTGACAGAAATCTGACATCCACAGGATGACTCACGCACACATTCGCCCTAATTGACTCTACGTGCATGTGAACAACTCTTTTTATGTGCTTTAAATGGACTGAAAATCATCACCTCTTTCAGGCTGCACCTGTGCAACAGTCCCCTGCCATCAGAGGTCTGCAGCTGTAAAGACCAGAGAACACGATCTGACAAATGGTAAAAAAAACAAACAAACAGGGGATCTGAGAGAGAAGAAGCCCTCAATTAAAAGAACATTTAGGGAATAAGACAGCTGCGAATTACACTAAAACGCACTCATTCGTCAGCCGAATCGAAAACGGACACGCTCTGCCAGAAAGCTCAAAAGACCTCCAGAGAAAGAACAAAAACCTTCAAACAGCAACTTTCTGAAATTAAAGCCTTTCAGTGAAAATCCAAATGGAGAAAATGAGTGAGCAGCACAGTTTGAGCAGCAGCAGCAGACATCTTTGGAGCTGCAGAGAGAAGCAGGAAACCCTGCAGTGAACAGGAGGAAGATGGTAAGAAATATCACTCTAAATTGTTTATGAGGAGATGGGTCGTTCGACTCTGGTGTTTGAAACCATCCTGGCTTTGCTAGAGAGAAACAGAAAGAAGCAAAAGCTGTTCTTGGCTCTCAATTATCTTTTTTTTTTTTTTTTTTTTTTTTAGAAAACTGTGAACATAGAACATCAGATTTTCACTGATTCTAAAAGTAGATGAAGAGAAACCAATGAAACAAATGATATCCTGATATCAATGAGAAGTTACCCAGAGCAGCTTCTACTCTGACAAGTTGATGGGTTTCCTCACAGTGACGGTGCTTCAGGCCCTTTGACAGTTTCTCTAATAGTAAAGGAATTCAATTTGGCTATTTTAAGAAATCGATTCTATTCTTTAACCGTTTTCCTGGTAGAACAGCAGGTGCATCTTGGGTTGATGTTAGTTTACAGACAGATGTTCTTCTAACAGACATTTTTCTGAAGAATCCACTGATCTTATTTCATATTCGTTTGTTCCTTTAATGACCACAAGCATGATACTACCACCATGTTTTACAGATAGAATAACATTCTTATGCTGGAAGGCAACATTTTCCTTTCTCCTAAAAATGTTTTTGGATTTAAGCCGAAATATTGTGGATGGTCCATGTGGTCTTTGGACCTTCGTCTTGGTGAATTTCTTGTATTTGTGCAAAATCGGTTAGGTTGGGAACTGGTGAAGTCCAGTCCAACTTCTTTAGAGATGGTTTTGCAAACTTTCTTATCCTGTTGAGCATTAGTAGATCTTTTAGTGAGGTTACTTTCTTTGTGTGACACCTCATTAGCATCCCATCGATGGAAAAACATCAATCCAATATCAGTCAAATGAACTGCTCATCCAAAAGATTCAGGCAATATTTGATCATTCCTCTCAATAAATGACCAAGTATGGTCATTTTTGCCTCTTATGTTTAATATCTATCTGATTTAATATAATTTTTTATCTTTCTTTTAACTTTTTGCTGTTTATCACAATTATTTACTACTATTTTCAACTGTTTTCTGTGTCATTCTTTCATGTTTCTTAATTTTATTCATACCATTTTATTTTAGTTTGCTTTGAAAAATGTTACAAATACAAATAAGAGTGAGTGAGACTTGATCTTTAAATAAAGTCATGAAACAATGTAGGGTTTGGAAAGTTTCATGCACCGCTGTGTGTAAACATGTTCCGTAAAATAAAGCCGTCAGCACAATGAAAACCTTCATATGCAGTATTGAATTTATTCAATATATTTCACAAGTGTTTTTCATTTCGAACATTTGACTTTGGTGACATGCAAAACCATTAAAGACCCATTCATTTTCCGGATTTATTTCTGCTCAAAGTGACACTTGATAACACTTTTGCTCCCCCTGCAGTTGTGGGATGTAACACCACTGTCATTTAAACAAATCTCCACGTGAGCCCTGAACATGTGCAGCCATACACATGCATTTGTTGTCATTGAAGAGGTCGCAAAGACGCCATAAAAAGACCACAAAAGTGTCAAGAGACTGTAAAGCTAAACGGCGTGTTGCAGGGCTGGAAACCAAAGTTATGAACCGCGGTGTTTCAGAAGGTGCGTCACAAGCGTTGGTGTACCTTAAAACAAGTCTGAAGGCATGTACAGTAGTTTTAGGGTTCACAAACTTCTCAAGTGTTACTTTAGTGGCGCTATTAAATCAGTGACTGTGATGCGGAAACAAATACTTTTTTTCTTCTTTTGAAAATACCAAAGAAGATATTTACAACTCGGTGTGTTTACAACAACCATCACCTGCATCACAGCCCGAACACTCACTTATTTCAGAGTACAGTAATAACGACTGTACAGTTGTTACATCACGCAAAGGTTCGTTTGTTTTAGCTTTTAAATCCTGTACAACACCAACGTACAAATGCTGACTTTTTTGCCCCCGAGCTCTGGGTTTTAGGTGTTAGTCATGAAGTCGATGCAAAACATTTTACTGCCTCAAGACTCGCATTGGAGCTCACAGCAGGCTGACGTAATGTAAAAACTTTATGGCAGGTCATCGACTGTAAAAGGGAATTTATCCAAAAGCCATTATGGTGAATGGGGGATATTAACAATATTGTCACATCAGAAAAATCAGGAGAAGCATTAACAGAAGAAAGTTCTCGAAGGCTCAAATTAAGTAACCTTGGTTCCTGTGATAGATTAGGTGCCAGAAGCAAATTCACGCTGTTAAATCGTAAATGCAGAATCATTCTTTATTCCCCTAATGTCTTCCAACTCCCTTTGCTCCATCAGACGAAGTCACAATGGAGGAAGTTGGCCAGACCACCCAGCTGAGGGCAGGGGAGCTCATCATCATCGTGGTGGTGCTCATCATGTGGGCAGGTGAGGACAGCTATTTTTAATCAGACAGGTTTAATGTGCGTCATTTCCATCCTGACCTCACAGAACACTCTGCTGTCTCCCCTCCCAGGTGTGATCGCCCTCTTCTGTCGCCAGTATGACATAATCAAAGACAATGAGCCCAACAACAACAAGGACAAAGCCAAAAACTCTTCAGAGTGCAGCACTCCTGAGCACCCAACGGGAGGGCTGTTGCGCAGTAAGGTATAACCCACCCTCCTCCTCCTCCTCTTCCTCTCCCTGGGTGCCGTCCCCCCTCAGCGGCACCGGGCAGGTGAATGATCCCGGCCACTTTTACACGTTTTCCACCGACACTTCATTAACTGTCAAAGTGTCATCTGAGCGTCAGCTTCAGGCTGAAGCGAAACGCTGCTCCAACATGGCGCCATTCTGTGCATGACTGCAGCATTCTGCATCAAACAGCAAAGGCACTCGAGTCATGGCTTCTTATACGTTCTGTTTCGATCAACGCAGAGCCCCATATCATACCCATACGTGCAGAAACGTCAAAGTAAAATCTTTTTTTTCCTTTCGCTTTTTTGTTTGAAAACAAACAAAACCACACAAGCATCCTCATGCTCATTAATGAAGGACATTGTGCGATCCCGGTTAGTCCGCCGGTCTTCTCAAACGTTCTTCTTCTTTCCTCCCAACAGTTCCCCCGGAACAACAACAACAACAACAGGATGCCATCTGTCAACATCATCGAGGTGTGACGCCTTCTCTTCACACCAAAGACTCCACGCAAACAAGCGAGCCCCTTTTAGAGCCCGCCTGCTTGTCAGGATGATGCTGCGACTCTGGGCCTCTACGCGGCGCCTTTTGTCCCGTCAGATATCAGCACGGCGGTGAAGGTGCTGGACTTCGGGGGGCCGAGCGCAGCCTGCCCGGAGAGACAGCGGGGAGGCCGCTCCGTGCTCGGTGATTATTGTACGATAGTGAAGCGGATACAAGGAGAGACTGCAGATAGACCAAGCCCAGGGATCAACTAGTATCCGCTTTGTTTGTTTGTTTTTTTAGGTACTTTCTTCTGCAGAGACTCTTTGCTGCTCTGTGAGCTCGTTTCCCCCCCCACCTCAGGGAATCTAGACTCCACCTGGCTAACCGAAGAGCCGTGTCCAAGATGTGCTGTTGAAGGCACCTGAGCCGCTTTAGAGGGATTACTCGGCTGAAACACCCAAACTCATATTGAGAGGCACCTTCTGTCTAAAACATGTACATACACTAAACAATGCAGACAAGATCTGGAATATTCTTGGTCATATTTGTGTTTGTCCTCATATTTTCAACATAGTATTTCTAAAATACAACATTCCACGCCTGGAACGAGCCCTTTAGTATCTCCTTGTGTCTTTCTTTGCGGGCGATGGATTTCACAGCATTCTGGAGAGCAGCAGAGCTTCAATAACAGAGTGCATTCATCCAATTAACTTTAAATGAGGCTGGACTCTGAGGAGACATTGAGGAGATCTCTTAAATCAGCAATAACAGCCCTCGGTGGAAGCAAAAGGAAGCCAGGACCCGAACTCTGTATCGTCTTATTAGCCAAACCTGAACTCTCAGCATGTGGCAGATTAACAAACTGCACACCCAGGATGAGGGAATAAACCCCGGACTTCAATTTCAGCGGAACCCCAAAAGTCTTTCGGCCCTCTTTAACAAAAAAAAAGAAAAAAGAAAAAGAAACTCGTTTTTGTTGGCAGGCATGGAAGAAAAACTTTTAATGGGCCCTGAGACTTCTTTATGACATCCTGAAAAAGATGTCAAGACAGAAGGGCTTCTATCAAGACTTTTTCAAATATTCCACGTTTCAGGCTAAATATATTAGAAAGGATGGATTATGTATTTGAGGGCTGACTCGAACTTAATAGTTCTGCCTTAAAAGTAAATATATATCCTATGATTTATGTTATAAGATGTGAGGCCCTGTATCTCATATTTGTGTCTTTATTTATTTAGGTGAAGGGAAACATTTCAACAGGACGCCATGTTGTCATCAGTGGCAGGAAACTGATGTGTAAATACATTTTATATGTCATTCTTGTTTCGTGGTGTGAGTCTAGAGAACATTTTATTAAATTATGTGGAAAATGTGCCATTTACTCCTATAAGAAGGTACTGCTACTGGTGAAAATGAAGTGACTCGTTTTTGTTAACACATTGCTGTGAAAGTCCAGTTTTATGCACCTCTATTATTCTCTATAATTCCCTTGTACTGTTTATGTGCAACGTGAAGGGACTCTTTGAGCGGAAAGCATTGAAGAAGAAGTGGCCCTGAATGTTTGGACCACACAAACATGGCTGAGCTCCATTCAGGGGCTGGAGATCTGTACTGAGAGGCAGGAGGATGAACACCTTCTCATTTCTCTGTATACTGAATGGTCTTTTATTATTTAAACAGGCAAACACACGTGGGCATAAAAAAAAGTAACAGGTCGAAGCCCCTTTAGTCCTGATCAGAATGGGAAAGATGCGGATAACGATGAAGGTTACAGCTGAGTGCAGCAGGCAGAATGATGACGGATGTAATGGCAGGCTTTTATCGACATCACCCCCCCCTCTTTCTCACGCAGACACACACTCCGCTTCCACTTTAAAGAGCGGAGAAAGCAGCCACTAATTCACAGTGAAATCACTTGGACTGACCCCTCTGATTAACACCCATCGAAGCTTTGGTCGGGACAAACTTCTCTGCTGCAGTGATCAGCACTTCAAGGAAAACTTTCACAACTCAAGGTTGAATCCATTTTTTTCCCCAGGAACACTGTCCCCGTAAGCAGACTGTCTAATCAATAGACATCCATCCGCACAGTAATGGATAATCATGACCATCTGAAAGGTTGCCAGCAATATGTTTCTCAGTGGCATTCAGTGGAAGTGCTTTTAACGCTCTTCCTCCTCTTCCTCAGTTGTGCAAATGAGAAAAACTTTGCACAACCGCTGTCGGCACCGCTGTAAATATTGTATTCCTAATCACTTATTTATATGTAGGGCTATTCTAAAAAGGCTTTTTTTGTGGCAGGTTATTTCCTGACTGGATAGTTTGGCATTTTGGAAATGGAAATGTTTGTCTCCATGCAGTGAGATGAGAAGGCCAACAACACTTTCACATCAGCTACACACAGCGGCTGGTTTCATTACTTTATTTTTCTGTTGGTCTATGGCAGCGGTTCTCAAACTTTCTGTGATGCCTCCCCTTTTAAAGCCGACATCCATTTTCCCCTGCAGAAAATCACATTTACTGCATATTTGACAGCTGGTTTACCACCATCTACTACAGCAGCTCTATGCTCCCTGCTTGGGAACCTCAGAGTCAGGCTTACCGGCTGCTGGCCAAAATTATTTATACCTATGCCAACGTTTATTCAAAAATAACCAGGAAATGTGGTCCAACAAAAAGAAATAGCTAAAAGAAAACCACATCAGCATGCCAGAGACCAGAGACATTCAAATGACAAAGACCTTGGAATCCTTCGCATAAGGCGAATTTAAACTAGAGAAATGCTGTTAGCGATCATCTGCACCGTTTGCAGAAATGCGTTGTCAAGGATTTCCGAGAGAGCGTGAACAATTCAGTATGTTAACAATGCAACACAACGTCTCAGCGCTTTCTGTCACTTGTTTATCTGAGAGTGACTTCTTCGACCTGTACATGTGTGGCATCGGTATTCTCACCCAACTCTGACAGCTCAGAAACTCATAAATGGATTGATCAAAGTTTTGAACTGTTCGCATCCAAACAACGTAAACAGCAACACGTGAGCCGTTAAAGACCGCTGAACAGTTCATTTTACGGGGGAATTGGTCAACCGTGTTTAACAACTACACAGTGATCTCACAAACAGTGAATTAAGGCTCGGGCATCCGGATACCCAATTAATCAACCATGCATGACCTTCTTCATAGAATACGGGATCAATTGGATCAGAGTTGGTGACGACCGTAAGGACGCAACATTCCACTCAAGCCCTGTGGGGCTCCAACTACACATTCAACAACACCGAAGACTTCATTTCAGGCCCGAGGCGTGTTATTATATGTACAACATCTGAAAACCTACAAACGAGTTTGTGAAGAGACACTGGATTTATTTCCTCTTTTTTCACCCCCCTCGACAACTCAAACAATGCGTTTTGTATCAGTCCGCCTGGAAACACAAACCAAGCCTTGTGATTATACAAAGAAGTTTTGAGTATTCAGTCATACTTAAACTACAGGAATGAGCTCCACAAAGCATGGTTTAGAAAAACAAACTGCTTTATTAGTGTTTATATTCATTCTATCAAGTGTACAGCAGTAATTACTGAATGAGGGCTAGCATGGTTCAACTATTATATGCACAAGATTACACAACTTCAGTTATGAAGACAACGGTGTATGCTTACTTGTGTATGCTTCGATGAAATAAAAGTATCTAATATTTTCCAATCAAAAGGCTTTGTGTTCTCTTAATGGGGAGAATAAAAATGTACGTGACGACATGTGAATCAGAGCAAAAAAAAAAGGGTGAAGAAAAAAGAAAGAAGAGAAGTTTGTTGAGAATTGTTCTTTAAGAGAACAATTGTACAGAATCCAGGAAGATGCAGGTAAATAATAGATGAAGCTGAAACATTACCAGGATTCAGCTGTCAAAGATCTCCAAACGCTGGGGGAGGAATCAAAGAAAAGTCCCCCAACAACACGACCTCTGGAAAATGCATTTACTGTACTGACAAGTTAGGAACTTGTGTGAGAGAATGTGCACAATTTTGTAATGACTGAGAAATCAGTGAGTGGCAAACCAACTCGTCATGTTGAGCTTAGTCAGGCTTAACACGAGAATGTGTTCGCATCGATACAAAAGCAACAATCAGCAGACACAATGTTGCTGTGGGAGAAACGCTCGGATGATAATCGTCTTTTGCCTGTTTTGCAAAATAAGCAACACAGCCGCATAACTGTGCGGCATGTCAGACAAACGCCAGCAGATCCAGAGAGAGGAACAAAATAAATTGCCTAAAGGCGGCTGTGCGCGCGTCCTGCAGCCCGCTCAGGACGAGCTGCCCTATCTTAACAGACAGGATAACTTCAACACCTGGGAGACTGGACGATAACACAAACGCTGAACAAGTCGGTGTGTGTGGGCTTAAATCTGTCAGTATCTACCCGTGCCAGTGCTCAGGTGACTCAGAGTAAAGCTGAAAGATGCAGCATCCCTTCCCCACATTAACAGAGGACGACAGCTGAACAGGCCAAGCATTATTACCACCAGCAGCGCTTTTACAGAACAGACGAGTAATCAGGAACAGATAACACAAAAAAAAACAACCTTAAAACAGGTACAGCTTCAAATCTATTAAAAGGAGAGTCCTCTCACATGTTTCAAACCCTCAAGTGCTTGTTCTTTAACTTCAATAAAGTCAAAGAACTCTTAAAACGTGTATTAACTCGATAAAACGGCACATGCAAAGTACACAAAAAACAACACAAAAGTGCATGCAAGGAAAAAACAGTGCAAACATTGATATGACACAGAATAACTTACAAAACAGATTTGAAATGAGTCGAGGTCGACTTGTTTACTCCATCCAGAGGTGCAGATTTAAGGAAATGGACTGCGCTCAAAAATTTTGGGGACTTTGCAAAAGCGCCTGTGTGACATTAAATTCTTGGCCCGCCACTCGTCCAGGGTCATCGAAGGCGTCTCATTGCCGAACTGTTTCTGGTAGTTTCTGAAAGCAAGCACCGGTTCAAAGCCGTGCACGTCACAATAGCTGGGACACATCTGCTTCACAACTGGTTTAAAAATCACATTTGACGCACGTGTATTCAAGAGATATTCAACAGAAACAACATACCTGCAGGTGAGGTCGGAGGGATGCCGCCACTGCGCGCCATTAGAGTCCGTCTGGCCGGCAACGTGGGTCATCAAGTCCAGAAGCTCAGTCATGAGTCCTGGAGAACAGACAAAAGGCTTCTTTGGATATCTTTGATTTCAAAATCAGTGTGGACACTGATTCTCCAAAATGTAGTTCAGTTAAAGACAGTTGGAGTTAATCGTCTCCTTGAGATTTAAAAGAACTGAGGCAGCAAATGCCAGGAAATGCCATTTGCAACTATGGAGAAGCAACACTTCACACTGCAACCATTTCTGGTTTCAAATGTCTCAGTTTTTCTTTCCTCAATTCAATCATCATCGTCACGGGAAACCCAAGGAGAGGGCGAGAGGTGTTGTGAGCACCTGAGGGCATGAAGACCGTTCTGTTTCCGTTTCAAAGTATTCTTCATTTGGCCCTTTGGTGACGATGAAACAATCAGTTCATTTACTGTTCGGGTCTAAATTCAGTTCCATGATGCAGCAGAAGTTACGAAGGCGAGCAAAGAACGACGCCACGCCTTTAACCTGCATCTGAGAGGTTAAAGTTTTAACACCTGCTCAGAGCACCGAAGCACAAGAGTAGCAACAGTCCGGTGGGCCAGTGGGCTCCGACACGGCTGCTCAAATAAAAGCAGAATAAAAAAAGCTAGATAACAAAGGCTAAAATGCCCAATTCAAGTCTTTAAATCAAACCAAAGGATATATTCATGGTTGCTACAATGTTTTTATAAATAATGTATATGCAGAAAATATCCCTTTGCTTGTTTAACCAGTTCATTTTTAGAAATGTGTGTTTTTATTTAATAAAAATAAAGAGAGAACAGGGAACATAGTCTTGAAACAAATGTTTTTTTCCAGTTTCATAAGAATTTTATACTTTTCCAGACAGCATAGGAACCCTGCAAGGTAGCTCAGATGTGCGGCAGCAGCAAGGGCAGAAAGGCATATGAGCGCGTTACGGTTTGTCCAAAAACACTGCTTCATTTATGCCCTCATCCTCAGATTGGTGGACTCGCCTCTGGGGCCAGCTTCAAGGAGACAAAATTTGTCTGAAATCAATTCGTTTTCAGGGTGGCTCAGTCCCCACAGACCTCCACATACGAATGCCCCAAATTTATGGAAGATACTTGCACACATGGACTCTGTATGAAGAATGAATTCCTTTTATTAAGATGCAAAGTTATGCATTATCGTCTGCTGGGCTGCTCCGAGTGGAAGGTGAGTGCAAAGACTGCTACCCAGAGGGAATGCATAATGTCTCCGGGTTCCCAGTCAACAGCTAACGCAATTAAGATAATGAATAGATGACGTCACACGACCTGGAATCATCTTTAAAATACAGCCTGTGAGAGTTGAATGGGGCAAGTGCAAACTCCCATTTGACCTACACCGAAACTGATAAACCTGAGACAGATCAGCTGGTCACGAGTTATTATTTAACTCTAATGGAGCAACTTAAAAAAGCAGCTGTACATTCAACAGTCAGCACACAATACAGGACTTCAAACTGACAATTATCAGCCACTAAAGAGAAAGAAAAGGACATAAAACAACACCTACACAGCTGGATTAGTTAGGAGTGGATTATTCTTATGAACACTAGTTTCCCACCTTGAGTTGTTCCTTGCTTTTCAGTCATGTGACTGGTCACAGAATGCACATATTGCCTTTTCTGTTGCTCCCATTCTGTTTTGCTGTTACAGATGTTGGGCCTAAGAAAAAAAAAACAATTAGTCACTGTAGAAATACACAGCTAAATGTAGCTAAATCTACAAATAACATACCAGTATTCTATAGTTACAATAAAAGGAAAACCCTCATTAACACAAATGACCCACAAAGGCAGAGAAGTAGAGACAAGAGACTAATGAGGACATAAAGAGTTGCCACGTGCGTCTGGTGTGGTCACACTGCTCCTCCTAGAGGTAGCAGTGGTCACTACAGCACCTTTGACTCCTCGCACAATTGTCCCTCCGAACAGTTCTGTCCCCGTTTTGCTCTTGAGCTGCTGGTTTACTGGAAGTCTGAGACGGGCGAGGAATCTCCACTTTCGATTTTACCTTTAAAAAAAAAAAAGAAAGAAAGAAAAAGCAGTTTGCTTGTATTATCACACACAGCAGTGCAAAATGAGCACCACCTCCTGATGAAGCAGAACAGCTGGGGCAACTAACCTGCACTTTTAGAGGTAAAGTGTCCTCATAAGATGTGTCCACGGTGGAGTCACCTCCACTGTGGGCCTGACAGGCGGACGCGTGCTCCTTGAGAGCTTCAGACAGCCGCCTCATGTGCTCAACAGCAGTACTTGACTGGCATATAGATGACTCAAATATTGGCTCCCCAATTTCCCAAACCTCCTCAACATCCCCCTCTAAGGATTCCTTGGGGGAGCTCAAAGGCTCCAACAGCGGCCCGCTTGCAGTTGTACACGAATCATTATTTAAGAAAGAAAAGTGCTGACCACACAGAGTTGGTTTGTGACACTCTGGCTCCGATGACCTGTCCGCTTCACACTTCTCCTGCTCGTCATTTGGGTGAGATGTGGAAATGTACCCATTGTCCTCCTCCACAGTTCTCAGGTCAGGTTTCACTTCTGTCTCCACTTTCCGTTCTTCCTGGCTCAAGGGATTGAGGCACAACATGTCGTCAACATCGTGGTCAAAAGTGGATGAAAAATTTAAGGCCATCTCGCTGTTAGAGATGGCCTGCTCGATCTCCTCTTTATCGCCTAGAACCGACGAGCCCCCGCAGCCAACATGCTCCGAACCAAGCCGCGAGTGCACAGTTTCTTTTGTTTCAGTCCTCCGAGCCTCTTCATACAATCCAGGGAAAGAGGGGGTAAAGGGTGACATCGAATCTCTGCCTGACAAAGGGCTGCTGTAGTCCGTGAAGCAGCCAAGGTCAGGGGACACAGCATTAGGGCTACGTAGCTTTTTGGCTGGACTGCTGCTGCCATCATTCAGACTAGATTCATCAAATTTCCTTTTCTTCGCAGAGTCATTAACTATCTCGATTTTAAAATTAATAAACGGGCGAGGTGACTTTGTTGGTGACGTGGCCATCCGTGAATAGGCAGACAGAGGCTTCAGGTGTATATTCTTGGGTGGATTAAGGCTCCTGAGTATTGTGTTTGGGTGCGATTTGTCATCCATGTCTGTTGAGAAGGAGGAAATAAATCAAATTAATTGTTCATTAACCACAGTACGCAACGACAGCTTTAAATAATGACCGTGATAAGACAATGTAGAGTAAGTAAGAAGTAAATGTAGCTTGTGTTGGATGAACTGAAAGCATTCATGTTTGAGCTGCCATGTACCGACACATAATCTGCTCTCAGTCCACCTTTCAAAAGAAAACATCCCTCCCAGCCCACTAAGGGGTGCAGCATATGAACCTGTGGTGAAATCGGAAAATAAACCCTTTCCAAAAGGAATGGCTCGTGTAGTTTACATAGATGAGACATTACAAAGAAAGGGACAACATATATTGTCTGTACAGCTGTGTGTGTGGCCCAACATCTGCAGGAAAATACCGTTAAACACATGCTTGGAAGGGACAACAAATTATATCATGTCTATCACAAGCAAAAAACCTTTGGTAAGTTTGAATAAGTTTGAAGAGAAGTCTTCGAGTGTGTTCACAAGACTCAAGTATAAAGGATTATTTAATTTGGTGTGTCGCAGGTTTTTGCACCATTTGGCTTCGCAGCTTCTTCCTTTACATTAAAGGAGCGCGATATTATTTCTATGAATTGTCTTTTTATTATCACATCTCTGTTTATTATCAGTAGAGATGGGATACATGAATACAAAATACATGTAAACATGTTAGTGGAACAAAAATCAAGCTTCTCAAAACTGGACTAACAAAGAGCCAATGTGGTTGGGGATCAAATTACTCTGCATGCATACAAGACCGAAACGGGTCCAAGTGCGCTTCACATCGTCCAGAGTTTGATCTTTTTGTAAAAACAATAAAGTGTAAGTAAGTGTATATTAATACAGTCAAATTCCCAATAAAGCTGCTGTCAGACATGTAGCTTTCAGTCTCTGACTGCTAAACTGTCAGACACTGCGACTGAAAATCAGCCCATTAAGTCTACGTGTCAATTTGCGGTCACTTAAAGCATTTCCAGACTGCCGCTCTGCTCTAATAAAATCAAGATCTTTTTTTAACTGCTGTGTCACCTGACAAAAATTACCCATACCGTGGGCTGGACTGTCTCTCAGAAGGGTTACAAAAGAGTTTGTGTCTGCAAATATAAAGAAAAACTATTACTGGTAGGTGGTTTAATAAAATGTATAACTTTACTCACAAACATACGAACAAGTTTTAAACACACCCTTTACTCACCCTTAACTGTATGGGCCATGCTCGCCTCTTCTTTCCTAATAAAGTTACTTCTTGATGTTGTCAAAGCCAAATATCTGAAACAGAAAACACATTTTATATATATATATATATATATATATATATTCAAGTTATATAATTGATTGATATAAGTGAAGGCATCTTTGCTGCTGCCAGAAACAATTTTCAAAGAAAACACAAAGAGGGAGGAATATATCAGGCTAGTGTAATGTTCTCCCCCCGAGGAAGTAGGCGTAGAAACTAATTAATGCCACCATCATCCAGTTTTGGCTTCATCTTTGTTTTATATTAATGCATGTTCGGGCTGAGCAGGTTTAGGTCACCCTTTCAACACAAGTAAGCGGACCTAAATTAATTAACCCTCCAATAAATGGAGACACACGGCCAAAACACTCACGAACATCCACTGGGTGTCCTAGCTTTGCTCAAACCCAAAGAGGAATTAAGAAAAATAATTCAAATCGAGACAAAATGAACAAACATAAACATGGGAGTAGAAGTTCGGTAACGTGACGTCAGACGCATTCAGAATTTGAAAGAAAACACTTACTACGCTTACTTAAACACTAGTATAATAGCTCTTTGTTTATATCACCCAATAAAGTTAAATATCTAAAAATCTTAATCTCAATTTGCAATTTGCTCATTCACTCCATGTAGAAAAAAGGTCGTAGGCCAACGTTAGCTCGAAGTCAAATATTAAACACGTGCAAGCACTGTGCTCACAAAAGTGTGCAAATTACAAATATCTTATTACTTTTACATTACTCCATAATAGATACCATAAAGACATAATATTAAGTCGTGAGGGCGGCTCTCAGAAGCAGAAATCCTCGGCGGTTATTTACGCTAGCGTTAGCAATAGCATCACTTGAATTTTAGTTGCTAACCTTGGAAACGTCATAAATGCTTTACGAGACAAATGTTTAAACAGAAAGGTCAGTTACGTTTAAACTGAATAAAATACTAAATGTGACAACAATGGTGCCCACTACACTCACATCTTTTTGAAAAGCACCCCGATGAAGTTTAAACGTTCGCCGCGCTACATCAAAAGGCGGATTCACTGACTGTTCTCTCGGTCACGGTTACGGAAGCAGGTGGTTCACGCGAGAACGAGCACGCATAGGTTGTGGGGCGAGTGTGGGCGTGGTTTGTTCAAGTTCAAATATTACGTTATATTTTTATGTTTTTGTATAGACTGTAAATAAAAGTCTACCTTTTCAATGTTATTTTATTTCTGCTTTACAATCTGCGAGTTATTGTTAGTTTTGCTTCATTGGTGACCTCTGAATCTACACCATTCAGCTGTTGCTTTTGTTGTTAAGGTCACAAGTCACCCGAAAAAGGAACCCAACATGCACATTAAGTTTACTTTTAGAAATCTGAGCTCTTCTGTTTTAATTAACCTTATGCAGATTAAAAAACAGTTTCTTCCCCCAGGCCATCAGGCTACTCAACCAATAATTCATTGGCACTCAGCCACTTTAGTTATGTACATATTCTCACCTGTGTATATATATATATATATATATATATATATATATATATATATATATATATATATAGTCGCGCATTTCACTTTAATTTTTATGCACAGTTAAATTTGTTTTGTCTTTTTATGCACAATTTTTCTACTTTATCTTCTTCCTTGGTTTTCATTCACCCTTCTCAATTTATTTAATGCTGTTGGCGACGTCTCGTCACCAAGAATTTCAATGTACATTATGACCCAGTGTCTCTCTGTACAAATGACAATAAATCTTGAATCTGAATCTGAATCACTAGTTAACTGAACAATAGTCCAAGCAGGCCTTGTTTGTCATTCACTTACTGGGTCTCAAATACGAGAATAGCTGGTTGTTCCAAATAGGTGAGATGTTTATAAGACTTATAATGGTGATTTATTTTTTTATTACTTGTGGTTTTGATTTTCAATACTGTTTTAATCTGGCTTTTGCTCTACATCATAATAACTTTCCTTGGACTTAAACTAATGTTACACTTTGCGACAAAATCGAAGAATTTTTCAGTCAAATATAGTTGTTAATTCCACATTTGTATTTAACTTCTACTACAGTCACCTGCCAGCAGATGGCAGTGTAGTCTCTTAAATAATCTGTTCAGCAGCCCCACATGGAGGCATCCGAGGCAGTCAAGAGAATGACAAAATATAGATTTTCAAGTTTCAAGTTTCAAGTCTTTATTGTCAGATGCACAGAACAACAGAGTCGGACTGGGCACTGAAATTCTTAGGACAGGACACCGTACAGCAACTACCATAACAAGACATAACATGCCGTAACATGACATGACATAAGTGTACAATAAATAGGCAATATGGATATTACAAAATATACATTTCACGCTAATTATAGATACGTACTAATGAACATTTGATTGCACATTCAACATTCATTCACTGAAGGTGAGTGGTCACCTCTCAATCAGACCTTCACAACTCAGCATGAGGTCATTTCCAAACTATCCAGAGTCCATCAGTAAGTAAATTTACTGTACAGATTTATTATTCCCATCACAAGACAGTTGCCAATCTTCCCAGAAGTGGATGTCACAAGTTCACCCATAGGTCAGACCAAGCGATGTTCAGAGGAACTGCAAAAAAAAGCCAAGAGCTACATGTCAGACTCTACAGGCCTCAGTTAGCATGTTAAACAGTACAATAAGAACATTTCTGAAGAAATTTTGATGGGTGCCAAAGGAGCTACTGCCCACTGAGAGACAGAGGCTGTCATGATATAGTCATATTGTATTGGGAGCAGACATAACACAGTGGCTGGCATAAACCTGTTTTGACACATAAGGCACAGTTAAAGAATTCAGAATAATGGGAAACAGGTTTATGCCAGCCAATCTTGACACACATGCGCACATCAGTGCGCACATACTTACATTTTTCCATTATTCTGAATTTATCAACTGGGTCTTATGTGTTATAACAGGCAACCTGGTTATAATGGCCGTGGATGGGAGCCCGAGTGGTCACTGTCTGCGCTCAGAGGTGATTTGAGAGAAAACTGTGAGGCCAAGCACAATGATGGTGACTTTGGGTGAAAGAGGACGGAAATACCTACGTTTTGCAGTACAATTTGTCTAGGTGCAGCAGACATTTTGGACGTGAGAGGCGTTTGTTTGAATGATATTGGTATTCATTTCAAGCTGGTCAAAATAGAGTGTGAGACCCCAGGACAGGAGAGTGAGAGGAGTCCTGATTTTTCCTAAAACTTAAACTGCCATTGTGTCAAAGCTATACAATATATCAACAAACCCTTTAGTTTAGTTAAAGTTTAATCTTAAGTTATGAGGCCTCCAAATAGAGCTGTTTTTGTATAATTATATATGCATTTACATGCATTTACATAGGGCCAAAATTCCCATTTTTTTCCAATTTTCCGGAATTCCGTTTGAGTAATGAGAGAGAATAATACAAGAACACTATTCCCGATTGCTGGACACGCGGGGATATTCTTTTTTAATCCCGGTGGGACCAGCCAAACACATCAAACACATGACTCAGCACAAACACATCTGTGAAGAACAAAAGTGGAGGGCTGATATTCATCTAGACTGAAATACTGAGGTGGGACCCGAAGAGGGCTGATAACAGAAAAGTGTCCAACATTATAAAGAAGAGCGGGACAAAATTCCTCCACAACAATGTGAGAGACTGATAACGTTATTCAGAAAATGATTCCATCAAGTTATTACTAAAAAAGGTTGTTCTACCAGCCAGTGATTTATGGAGTGTACTGAGGTCTTTACATACCACTTCTGGTTTTTTTGGCTTCATTTTTGTAACAATATGTCATGCATTGCTGTTCATCAAGAGGTTGTATTCACCTAATTTCAAAACATGGTAAGGTGCAGATGATCTCTTATGAAGTTCTTTTACACGAGAACTTAAAATTGAGAAGGCTGTAGTTTATTTGTCACATGACTGTATGTAGCTGTGAGTAAGACTTCCCCTTTAAACCTTCAAATTACAGAAAAAAAAGGCTTGAGTGAGGGTGTTACAGTTATTCACAAACACGCACATACTTCCAGACAATACCGGTGAACGATCACATGACTTTTGTCTTATTTGCAGCAAGGCATTCTGCCCAGAGTTCCCATAAATCCGAACCCTTTGTTTACAGTAAATCACATGTCAGATGCCCGTGTTGAAATCAGTGTTGTCATGGAAGCTGCTGCACAAAACACAAAGATGCTCATGAAGAATGAAAGGTCATTCACCTGTAATGATGTCACCTGTGTGTGATCATCTTCACCTTTTAAAATCCTGTTTCAAAAGCATGTTTCGTTATTGTGGTGCCCCGTTACAGTGTATCATTGCATCACCATTTCTGTTCACACTGTACGACAGGAAAAACCACAAAGTTGTTTTTGTCAGCTCTTCCCGTTCATCCTCACTGGTTAAAAGTGATCACCCCACACATTCCCCAGCCACAACACACATGCACAGTCTAATTATAGCACTAGAAAGTTGTGAGACAGCTTTATTGGGATAGTGACTTTAAAGAGGAGCAAATAGCTTTTAAGAATTGCTACAGTAGCTTCAGGTTGTTGGTGACCTGATATCAACACTAGATATCAGGTTACAATAGAGAGTGTGTAAGTGAGAAGGAAAGCCCCAACAAGGAGAGCACGATGTCGATGACTCATATTTCCTGTCAGGCCATCACGCCATGGCACCTTGATTGGCCGATACGTCTCACAAGATAAGAAAACCCACCCACCCTTCCTGCCCCAATGCTAAAAAACCATGAAACCGTCATCATCAGATTTAACATCTTTATTGCACTTATATGAAAGAAAGCTTATACAGGTGAACGCTTATATTGTCACGCATGATTTGATTAGATAAACAGAGAAAACAAAACTATGCATAAAATACAGAAAGTAACGGGACATAAATCCATTAAAATGCCATCAGATACTACAGTGGATAATCAGAGTATCAATAATAGTGTATACAATATGAATAATATAGATTAATGTTTATATTTATATCACATTTTTATGTATTATATTAATAGCTTTACATCAATAATAATAATAATAAAATATATTGTTATCATATAATTTACTATGTATATATATACTTATATATCATATGCTGTAATGCTAAAGGACACCGAAAGAACACTCCTTGGTGCTGCATTACGGGTCTCCAAGCTTCCACAGCGTTGGTTCAAGTAGGTCATCAGAATGTGGGACTTTGTAGACATGAGGAGGTCACAGGGCTACTAATGGGTCCTCAAGGTGCACTCACTGATGCAGCAAAGAGTCTGTCAGCTTCCACAGCCTCAAGAACAGTACATGTATGCACCAATTCATCCCAGCTAATCGACAGTGGAACTACAGTTTGTCTTTTTTTTGGAGCACAAATCATGCAAAGCGCGTTGCGAAACACCAAATGTGGCCACAGCTAGTAAGGAAGAACTAGTCTTCAATACGGCTGAGAACAATGACGCATTGAATTAATCTCAGGACCGACATTATCACTGCGAGTTTGATTAAATTCATATGTTTACACTAAAAAGAGAAATTATTGCATTCTCTTGAAATCCCATCAGTATACATCGTCAACTAAAAGAAGCATAACCATAGACAGAAGTAAAGCAAAAAGACAAATAATAAAAATTGTTTTCTTCCAGCAGTGGCATGCTGACATGATGGCAGTAGTGAATGATAGGAAGTAGTCTGGGTTTGTGAAACTAATTAAGAGCTAATAAGCTACATCAAACTTTAATCCAGCTAATTAACCAAAACTTTGATAAGAGTTACATCATGTGAACTCTTGTATTAATGCAGAGGACATTATGGAAAATATAAACACTTTAAAAGGGAAAAAAGGACGAAAATGTTTATGTACTGCACCGATTTTGGTGAAATTAACCGATAATGTAGTGTCAAGAGCATGCCAGTACTAAAAGAATACAAGAAAAAGTAAAAAGCACAAATAATGTTCCCAACAGTCAAAACGTTTAAGATAGTTAGACAACCCTTCCCCAATACCATTTCATGCTTATATGCTCTGTGATACTAAAGCTAGACGTTATAAAGCTATTAAAATGTTAAATCATAGCACTGAAGCAACAGACTAAATGTGATTCCCTGCCTCCACATCAGGTGGGTTGGGGATGCTGTTCGGCTTCATCACTAAGGTGTAAACATGGAGGCAGTTGCAGGTCCTGTTAATGAAAAGCCAGAGAATTGTTTCAGTCCTGTTAGATGAGGAGGGTGAGGATCAATAAAGACATTTTTATAAGTTAACGTGGTGTAAAAGTACCTGAGAAGTTTGTCTTTGTATTTCTTGTAGAAAAGTCCCAATAGAACCAAACATATGAAAACTACCACTGCAACTGGAACTGCAACTTTAATCCATTTAGTTGGTGATCCATCTATCAACAGACAGTATATTCAATTCATTTTATCACCAAATGCAACAGGACAAATGTTCCATTAGCTTGCTTTATACAGAAAGAAAGCTTCCCCGAACTACATCAAGCACATCAGAAACATAAAAATATTTGGGAAGCAGTACAGGCTCAGATATCTTTATACCATGGTAGTCAGTTTACTTTATAAATTCACCGATTTATGCTGAAATATGCTGGTAAGTCGGTCAGGAAAGAGGTGGAACAACATCAGTATATTCCTCTTTCTGCTAAATGTCCTAAAATAAAAGACATACAGTGCTACCTAATGTCTGAGAAGGTGTTTGTTGCTTTAGAAAAATATGCAGTCTGGATGCCTCATTCATGTCCTTTAACCGTAAAATGGAAACTGTTTTGGGCGTGGTTGCTCTGAGTCGTTGCTTTATAAATCTATTCACAACAAATATCAACGGGCATGTGCACTGCTGAGCTTTCTATTCATATTATCTGTTTACATTTCGTCTACCCGTTCATATCTATAGCCCATATCTGATCAAACCGTTAAGTAAAGTAAATTGTACTACCTTCTTGGCGAGGCAAAGCCTCTTCTCTGCAGTCGGCTGGAAAGCAAAGACATTCTCACATTAGAACATTGAGGAAATGGATATTCACACCTTATTTCATTGATGTTCAATTGTTTATACTCACAGGTGCAGATAGCCGTTACATCGATCAACTGACCATTCTGTGAGAAAATAAACAAATTATTGCTGTTAGGACCACATCTTAAACTTCACATAATTTTAGCATTCTTAAGGTGAGAGAAGTCATTGAAGAAGAAGAAGCTGCTATTACACTTTCCATCGCTCATATTTTTGCACTAGAAGAACTCGTTTGAAGAGAGAGTTAGGAGTGCAGTCATTTTTTAATACCTCCAACATGCAGAATTTCTCTAAAGAAACGTTGAAAAGGCACTCTGACAAAGTCAAGCTGTCGGGGCTGCTGTTAGTCACAGGAGCCACGTGTCCGGAGTGGGTTGCTATGGCGTCGTTCTAAAGTTAATGAAGAAAGAAAAGAGTTAGTCCCTGATTAACAACAGTTAACAAAAAACAGAGCACATGCCCTTTCAGTAACAGACATTTTGATAAGTAAAGACTGCTTTGGAGGATGCTGACCTGTTGATTTTGCCCACAGACGCGTTAGGGACAACGGAAGCAACAATTAAAGCAGTTATTACACGAGTTGAATTAGTTTTCTTGTCGTGACAAAGCAAAACAGGTGTCATGAAAAACGCGGGTGGAAAAAAAGGCTCACGTTAAGAGGCTGTTGTGGTGAGTTCAACTTACACTCATGTTTGTCCACGAGTAACCATTGCATTTCATCCTCTCTGAGACAGCAGAGACCCTGTAAATCATCTGGTGTCCATCTCGAGTAACGTTGCATTGGAGGGCATGTGCAGTACATCCCTGGAATAGAAACACTGGAAACAAAAACAGGTTACAGTTTACTATTATTGGGGACTTCCCACATGGAGTCTCTACTTGCCAGACCTATGCAAGCCTACATCTTTCAGTTTATATAGTGTCCACAGCTGGTCCCTATAGTGTACTTATCATTAACCTCACTGTACTTATGATCTCTGTCTTAATGCTCATTTAAACATTGTTTATAACTCTAACAGAGTTTAAAGGTAGGCTACCAGTGTACGGAACCAACCCAACTTACTGTGTTACATTACAATGTTAATCAAAATACAACCTATAAATCGCACGTATACTCGTCACAATCAGTTCAATAAATGGTGCCGAGTCGAGATATGAAAAACACTAAAGCAGTTCAGAGGTGTGATGGAATTTCCCTATGATGACATCACCAGTGAAAGTTAACTGCGTCCACGAACATCAGATTTTCTTCTTTAATGTATTTTCTAATCTAATCTAATTGATAGTCGATCGATTTATCAGACGGGTTTCATCGTTTTCTGCACAGAGTGACTTCCCTTCAAACCGATGATTCAATATGTGATTCAGACCAGATGATGAAACCAGTCTGAGTCAACTAAAAGTTTGTTATTATTTGCTTTGCAGGAGAAAGTTTTAGTTTAAAATCAGCCGCTCGAGCAAAGTACTTACACAGCAGGCACGCAACCACTGGCAGCATCTTTTTCAAAGTCATATTCTGATGAAAGCGCTGATCTTTACGATTCACGAGGAGACGAATCATGTGATGTGACACGAACTCAAGGGAGAGTGAACTAATCATATTTCCTCTTAGTATAATGCTTTTGTCAACGTCAACCCCCTCCGGTCCGCGTGTATCCCTTTTCCAACCCAGTTTAGACAAAACCACGCCCAAGGGATACACGCCTCCGATCCAGCCTTCAAAATACAACGTAATCACGTGAGCATGTGCTTGTGTACGGTATCTTTTAACTTATCTTGACTGTTGTTTGTTTTTAAATAAATTTAAATGATTTTATTTGTTTCTCTTTATATTATTTTATGTATTTTAATGCTTCTTCCACTACCTGCTGTAATGCTTTTATTTTATGTAAAGCACTTTGAATTGTTTTGTACATGAAATGTGCTATATAAATAAATTTGATTTGATTTGATTTGATTATGTAAGCACGTGCACATAAACTACCTCTAAATTACCCAACAAGTCTGGGTATTAACTCAGTTCTATTCGGTTTTATTTCTATGGCGCCAAATCACTACATGTCATCTCGAGGCACCTTAAAGACACTCTCCAATTCAAACTAATTGTAATCCATTCATTGCACTACAGTCGTACTCCAATCCAATTAAAATAGTTCAAATAGAAATTAGTCCAGTTCATGCAACGTTGATTTTAAAGAAAGTTGCCTGGCCAAGGAAACCAACAGGTGACTTTTCTTTGATCCTGACAGTGAACGAGGCTGATTGTGCTAATACTGTCACTGTCGATATACCAACCATTAGAGAGTGAACTACTAGTTCTATTATATTTTTCTGTTTCAGTGGGTTTTATTTTGAAAAATTTTAACCGGACGTGTTTTTTATTATTATTTCTCGTCAATGGGACGATGGGTGGTGATGTTGGCGGCTGATGTAAGATTTGATCACCTGAGTGAAGTTGCCGTGCCATGTTGTTTTTTGTCACGTGATGATGAAATATCATGTATCAAGAATGAAGAAAGCCATTTATCTGCACTGGTTTAAGCTTATTTAAAATGTAGGGTGGGGATACTTGCAACCATGACACCTTTTAATATAAATCCCTATTACTAAGTATAAAATATAAATATATCAGACAAACCTTTATCAGTCCCATAGTGGGGAATTCCCATTGTTGCAGCATCAGACAGAGTATGGCAGGGAATAGAAGGCTGAGCTGTGCCAAATGACACAAGAAGTGGACTGAAAATCAGTGGCAACAATATTGTCTGTACAGCTGTGTGTGTGGCCCAACATCTGCAGGAAAAGACCGTTAAACACATGCTTGTAAGGGACAACAAATTATATCATGTCTATCACAAGCAAAAAAACCTTTGTTAAGTTTGAATACGTTTGAAGAGAAGTCTTCAAGTGTGTTCACAAGACTCAAGTATAAAGGATTATTTAATTTGGTGTGTCGCAGGTTTTTGCACCATTTGGCTTCGCAGCTTCTTCCTTTACATTAAAGGAGCGCGATATTATTTCTATGAATTGTCTTTTTATTATCACATCTCTGTTTATTATCAGTAGAGATGGGATACATGAATACAAAATACATGTAAACATGTTAGTGGAACAAAAATCAAGCTTCTCAAAACTGGACTAACAAAGAGCCAATGTGGTTGGAGATCAAATTACTCTGCATGCATACAAGACCGAAACGGGTCCAAGTGCACTTCACATTGTCCAGAGTTTGATCTTTTTGTAAAAACAATAAAGTGTAAGTAAGTGTATATTAATACAGTCAAATTCCCAATAAAGCTGCTGTCAGACATGTAGCTTTCAGTCTCTGCCTGCTAAACTGTCAGACACTGCGACTGAAAATCAGCCCATTAAGTCTACGTGTCAATTTGCGGTCACTTAAAGCATTTCCAGACTGCCGCTCTGCTCTAATAAAATCAAGATCTTTTTTTAACTGCTGTGTCACCTGACAAAAATTACCCATACCGTGGGCTGGACTGTCTCTCAGAAGGGTTACAAAAGAGTTTGTGTCTGCAAATATAAAGAAAAACTATTACTATTACTGGTAGGTGGTTTAATAAAATGTATTGAGAATGAGGAGTCACGTGACTCCGGTCGGCCGGTCGGCCATGTTGGCAGAAGAATCTATTGGTTGCCAGGGGCAACGTCATTAACTTAACGGATATCCTCCCGCATTTGTCATTTCGGCAGGGCAGAGACGAATACAAAAGAAAGAAAGAAAGAAAGCAAAGCAATGGAGAGAGATAAGGCGAAAGAAAAGGGACCTTGCAGGGACAAGCTTATTACAAGCGCAAAGCAGCGGTATTTGGAGAAACTGTCCAGCATCCAAAATATTGATCCTTACGAGCTCCCTGCAGCAGAATGGCACAGAGACCTGGACCAGTTACCTCCGTGCACATAGTCAATTATATTGTCTTTGGTGTAAGTTACTACACTATGCAGGAGTTTAAAAGTCACAAATCTTTGGAATCGTACAAGACTTTCTGCTGTGGCTGGGTGCAGGACTTGGCCATCTACAAGCCTCCAGGTGGCTCTGGTGATGATAACAGCGTTGTACTGGCAAAGGTAAGGTTCTTGTCATGCATTTTAGTGTTGTAATTACATTGCATTTAGACACTTCTTGACCAAAACGACAACGTAATTAACTGCGACTTGTTTTGTAAACACTAGATTTACGAGATGTTCAATGTACACAAACGTTTCCAATGTTTTGATGTATGCTAAAGCTTATGTTTAGGTATTTAGTTGTCATTTGATTTTAGCCCAACGACACATACTGTAGTATGTGTTGGGGGCTGCAAAGTGAACAAACCAGTTCTGGGTTGGCTAGGGTACTTATGTGTGATTGCAAGGCGTACATTCCTGGTTAGATTTAAGCCATTAACATTTTGAATGCAAGGTGTACATGTCCTGGTTAGATTACAGCCAT
The DNA here is from genome assembly GCF_027942865.1 of Odontesthes bonariensis. Lineage (NCBI taxonomy): Eukaryota > Metazoa > Chordata > Actinopteri > Atheriniformes > Atherinopsidae > Odontesthes > Odontesthes bonariensis. The sequence continues at coordinate 10,047,311 of NC_134522.1, forward strand.
TATCAATGTGTCTAAAGTGTAGACTGTAACTTGAAATAAATGCTTTTTACTGTTTAGTTTATTTCACTTTATTTATTTTACAGGTCCTGCATTCACGGAGACTCTGAGCCTCCACTTACCAGTCCAGTGGTATCACTTCAGTTGTGTGGGGCTTGTGGACAGACCCTCCGCTGACATGCCATGGTTTTGCTCTTCTTGTGCTGAATAGTGTTTCTTTGTTCTTTTGCACTAGTAACAGTATTATTTTATTATTGCTTGTTGTCAATGTTTACATGCTGGAAATTTTTATACTTTTTATTCTGAATGCACACATGTTCTTTTGCACTGTTAACTTTTCCTAGAGGTATATTGCATTCTGCACCTTGCGCCCTTATTCTTTTTTCCTGTTCTGTTAATAAACATTGTTAAGCCATATCAAGTTGTTTCAAGCATTTATTTCAAACAAATTAAAAGGTAATGAACAAGGCACTCAAACATTTATTTCAAACAAATTAAAAAGTAATGAACAATGAGGAATGAACTCAAACAACACTTTTGCACATGTTCGTTAAGGCACAGCAAACAGTGACAATCTTATCTAGAGGCATTAGGTTTTCAACCTCACATTTGAGCAGCATGTGCACAGGTACAGTTGAATGTAAAAAGCTGAATTTGTCCAGTCAGCGTGGTTCTCCAACATCTCATATGAGGCTTACCTACAACAGAATAAATAGTTTATGAAAAGATTCTATGCAATCAATGGCAAACCCATCACAGAACACATGCAAAATAAAGATACAGACTGAGAGGGTAACGCTGCTCATGGTATGACAAAAGGGCTGAGGGGGTACACATTAACACATTAGCCACATTAGGGGGTAGTTAACATTAATTTTCGAAGTGGCAACAGTTTGCAAATTGAGCATTTTCGAAGTGGCAACAGTTCGCTAGTTAGCTAGCTAGGCAGCAACGTCAGGTGCACTTCAGGGTTTGCAACAACATAAAGTAACTTCGTAGCTTTAAGAGACAACAACATAAAGAGATTTTTAGAGAACGTACGTACCCGAGTGAAAATGTAGAGAACACACTCTCATCGACGGAGGGGTGCAATCGAAAGTAAGGTCCAGCCAGCCAGGCAACCCGGCGTCTCCTCGTCAGGTCAGAAACCAGCTCTCCCTGATGCTGCATCCATTTAGGAAACCGAAAAAAAATGTATTTCGTTGTTCCTATGTTTCCCAAACGTATTATGTGAGGTACTGGAACAGTTCTTCACACAGCAGTGATTTCCAGGCATGTTCTTGCAATTCCGTACTGTTTACACTTACTGATTTAAAAACACACCCGTACAATGTAAACGAACGGAGAGAATGGCGTTTTCTCGCTAGCATTCTGCCAACATGGCGGATAGGGGCGGGGCTCTGTACTATGACGACAACTCCTCATTCTCAATAACTTTACTCACAAACATACGAACAAGTTTTAAACACACCCTTTACTCACCCTTAACTGTATGGGCCATGCTCGCCTCTTCTTTCCTAATAAAGTTACTTCTTGATGTTGTCAAAGCCAAATATCTGAAACAGAAAACACATTTTATATATATATATATATATATATATATATATATATATATATATATATATATATATATATATATATATATATATTCAAGTTATATAATTGATTGATATAAGTGAAGGCATCTTTGCTGCTGCCAGAAACAGTTTTCATATAAAACACAAAGAGGGAGGAATATATCAGGCTAGTGTAATGTTCTCCCCCCAAGGGAGTAGGCGTAGAAACTAATTAATGCCACCATCATCCAGTTTTGGCTTCATCGTTGTTTTATATTAATGCATGTTCGGGCTGAGCAGGTTTAGGTCACCCTTTCAACACAAGTAAGCGGACCTAAATTAATTAACCCTCTAATAAATGGAGACACACGGCCAAAACACTCACGAACATCCACTGGGTGTCCTAGCTTTGCTCAAACCCAAAGAGGAATTAAGAAAAATAATTCAAATCGAGACAAAATGAACAAACATAAACATGGGAGTAGAAGTTCGGTAACGTGACGTCAGACGCATTCAGAATTTGAAAGAAAACACTTACTACGCTTACTTAAACACTAGTATAATAGCTCTTTGTTTATATCACCCAATAAAGCTAAAAGCTATCTAAAAATCTTAATCTCAATTTGCAATTTGCTCAATCACTCCATGTAGAAAAAAGGTCGTAGGCCAACTTTAGCTCGAGGTCAAATATTAAACACGTGCAAGCACTGTGCTCACAAAAGTGTGCAAATTACAAATATCTTATTACTTTTACATTACTCCATAATAGAGACCATAAAGACATAATATTAAGTCGTGAGGGCGGCTCTCAGAAGCAGAAATCCTCGGCGGTTATTTACGCTAGCGTTAGCAATAGCATCACTTGAATTTTAGTTGCTAACCTCGGAAACGTCATAAATGCTTTACGAGACAAATGTTTAAACAGAAAGGTCAGTTACGTTTAAACTGAATAAAATACTAAATGTGACAACAATGGTGCCCACTACACTCACATCTTTTTGAAAAGCACCCCGATGAAGTTTAAACGTTCGCCGCGCTACATCAAAAGGCGGATTCACTCACTGTTCTCTCGGTCACGGTTACGGAAGCAGGTGGTTGACGCGAGAACGAGCACGCATAGGTTGTGGGGCGAGTGTGGGCGTGGTTTGTTCAAGTTCAAATATTACGTTATATTTTTATGTTTTTGTATAGACTGTAAATAAAAGTCTACCTTTTCAATGTTATTTTGTTTCTGCTTTACAATCTGCGAGTTATTGTTAGTTTTGCTTCATTGGTGACCTCTGAATCTACACCATTCAATGTTGCTTTTGTTGTTAAGGTCACAAGTCACCCGAAAAAGGAACCCAACATGCACATTAAGTTTACTTTTAGAAATCTGAGCCGCACATTTCACTTTAATTTTTATGCACAGTTAAATTTGTTTTGTCTTTTTATGCACAATTTTTCTACTTTATCTTCTTCTATTTTTTTATTACTTGTGGTTTTGATTTTCAATACTGTTTTAATCTGGCTTTTGCTCTACATCATAATAACTTTCCTTGGACTTAAACTAATGTTACACTTTGCGACAAAATCGAAGAATTTTTCAGTCAAATATAGTTGTTAATTCCACATTTGTATTTAACTTCTACTACAGTCACCTGCCAGCAGATGGCAGTGTAGTCTCTTAAATAATCTGTTCAGCAGCCCCACATGGAGGCATCCGAGGCAGTCAAGAGAATGACAAAATATAGATTTTCAAGTTTCAAGTTTCAAGTCTTTATTGTCAGATGCACAGAACAACAGAGTCGGACTGGGCACTGAAATTCTTAGGACAGGACACCGTACAGCAACTACCATAACAAGACAACTTCAACTTCACAACTCAGCATGAGGTCATTTCCAAACTATCCAGAGTCCATCAGTAAGTAAATTTACTGTACAGATTTATTATTCCCATCACAAGACAGTTGCCAATCTTCCCAGAAGTTCACCCATAGGTCAGACCAAGCGATGTTCAGAGGAACTGCAAAAAAAAAGCCAAGAGCTACATGTCAGACTCTACAGGCCTCAGTTAGCATGTTAAACAGTACAATAAGAACATTTCTGAAGAAATTTTGATGGGTGCCAAAGGAGCTACTGCCCACTGAGAGACAGAGGCTGTCATGATATAGTCATATTGTATTGGGAGCAGACATAACACAGTGGCTGGCATAAACCTGTTTTGACACATAAGGCACAGTTAAAGAATTCAGAATAATGGGAAACAGGTTTATGCCAGCCAATCTTGACACACATGCGCACATCAGTGCGCACATACTTACATTTTTCCATTATTCTGAATTTATCAACTGGGTCTTATGTGTTATAACAGGCAACCTGGTTATAATGGCCGTGGATGGGAGCCCGAGTGGTCACTGTCTGCGCTCAGAGGTGATTTGAGAGAAAACTGTGAGGCCAAGCACAATGATGGTGACTTTGGGTGAAAGAGGACGGAAATACCTACGTTTTGCAGTACAATTTGTCTAGGTGCAGCAGACATTTTGGACGTGAGAGGCGTTTGTTTGAATGATATTGGTATTCATTTCAAGCTGGTCAAAATAGAGTGTGAGACCCCAGGACAGGAGAGTGAGAGGAGTCCTGATTTTTCCTAAAACTTAAACTGCCATTGTGTCAAAGCTATACAATATATCAACAAACCCTTTAGTTTAGTTAAAGTTTAATCTTAAGTTATGAGGCCTCCAAATAGAGCTGTTTTTGTATAATTATATATGCATTTACATAGGGCCAAAATTCCCATTTTTTTCCAATTTTCCGGAATTCCGTTTGAGTAATGAGAGAGAATAATACAAGCACACTATTCCCGATTGCTGGACACGCGGGGATATTCTTTTTTAATCCCGGTGGGACCAGCTAAACACATCAAACACATGACTCAGCACAAACACATCTGTGAAGAACAAAAGTGGAGGGCTGATATTCATCTAGACTGAAATACTGAGGTGGGACCCGAAGAGGGCTGATAACAGAAAAGTGTCCAACATTATAAAGAAGAGCGGGACAAAATTCCTCCACAACAATGTGAGAGACTGATAACGTTATACAGAAAATGATTCCATCAAGTTATTACTAAAAAAGGTTGTTCTACCAGCCAGTGATTTATGGAGTGTACTGAGGTCTTTACATACCACTTCTGGTTTTTTTGGCTTCATTTTTGTAACAATATGTCATGCATTGCTGTTCATCAAGAGGTTGTATTCACCTAATTTCAAAACATGGTAAGGTGCAGATGATCTCTTATGAAGTTCTTTTACACGAGAACTTAAAATTGAGAAGGCTGTAGTTTATTTGTCACATGACTGTATGTAGCTGTGAGTAAGACTTCCCCTTTAAACCTTCAAATTACAGAAAAAAAAGGCTTGAGTGAGGGTGTTACAGTTATTCACAAACACGCACATACTTCCAGACAATACCGGTGAACGATCACATGACTTTTGTCTTATTTGCAGCAAGGCATTCTGCCCAGAGTTCCCATAAATCTGAACCCTTTGTTTACAGTAAATCACATGTCAGATGCCCGTGTTGAAATCAGTGTTGTCATGGAAACTGCTGCACAAAACACAAAGATGATCGTGAGGAATGAAAGGTCATTCACCTGCAATAATGTCACCTGTGTGTGATCATCTTCACCTTTTAAAATCCTGTTTCAAAAGCATGTTTCGTTATTGTGGTGCCCCGTTACAGTGTATCATTGCATCACCATTTCTGTTCACACTGTACGACAGGAAAAACCACAAAGTTGTTTTTGTCAGCTCTTCCCGTTCATCCTCACTGGTTAAAAGTGATCACCCCACACATTCCCCAGCCACAACACACATGCACAATCTAATTATAGCACTAGAAAGTTGTGAGACAGCTTTATTGGGATAGTGACTTTAAAGAGGAGCAAATAGCTTTTAAGAATTGCTACAGTAGCTTCAGGTTGTTGGTGACCTGATATCAACACTAGATATCAGGTTACAATAGAGAGTGTGTAAGTGAGAAGGAAAGCCCCAACAAGGAGAGCACGATGTCGATGACTCATATTTCCTGTCAGGCCATCACGCCATGGCACCTTGATTGGCCGATACGTCTCACAAGATAAGAAAACCCACCCACCCTTCCTGCCCCAATGCTAAAAAACCATGAAACCGTCATCATCAGATTTAACATCTTTATTGCACTTATATGAAAGAAAGCTTATACAGGTGAACGCTTATATTGTCACGCATGATTTGATTAGATAAACAGAGAAAACAAAACTATGCATAAAATACAGAAAGTAACGGGATATAAATCCATTAAAATGCCATCAGATACTACAGTGGATAATCAGAGTATCAATAATAGTGTATACAATATGAATAATATAGATTAATGTTTATATTTATATCACATTTTTATGTATTATATTAATAGCTTTACATCAATAATAATAATAATAAAATATATTGTTATCATATAATTTACTATGTATATATATACTTATATATCATATGCTGTAATGCTAAAGGACACCGAAAGAACACTCCTTGGTGCTGCATTACGGGTCTCCAAGCTTCCACAGCGTTGGTTCAAGTAGGTCATCGGAATGTGGGACTTTGTAGACATGAGGAGGTCACAGGGCTACTAATGGGTCCTCAAGGTGCACTCACTGATGCAGCAAAGAGTCTGTCAGCTTCCACAGCCTCAAGAACAGTACATGTATGCACCAATTCATTCCAGCTAATCGACAGTGGAACTACAGTTTGTCTTTTGTTTGGAGCACAAATCATGCAAAGCGCGTTGCGAAACACCAAATGTGGCCACAGCTAGTAAGGAAGAACTAGTCTTCAATACGGCTGAGAACAATGACGCATTGAATTAATCTCAGGACCGACATTATCACTGCGAGTTTGATTAAATTCATATGTTTACACTAAAAAGAGAAATTATTGCATTCTCTTGAAATCCCATCAGTATACATCGTCAACTAAAAGAAGCATAACCATAGACAGAAGTAAAGCAAAAAGACAAATAATAAAAATTGTTTTCTTCCAGCAGTGGCATGCTGACATGATGGCAGTAGTGAATGATAGGAAGTAGTCTGGGTTTGTGAAACTAATTAAGAGCTAATAAGCTACATCAAACTTTAATCCAGCTAATTAACCAAAACTTTGATAAGAGTTACATCATGTGAACTCTTGTATTAATGCAGAGGACATTATGGAAAATATAAACACTTTAAAAGGGAAAAAAGGACGAAAATGTTTATGTACTGCACCGATTTTGGTGAAATTAACCGATAATGTAGTGTCAAGAGCATGCCAGTACTAAAAGAATACAAGAAAAAGTAAAAAGCACAAATAATGTTCCCAACAGTCAAAACGTTTAAGATAGTTAGACAACCCTTCCCCAATACCATTTCATGCTTATATGCTCTGTGATACTAAAGCTAGACGTTATAAAGCTATTAAAATGTTAAATCATAGCACTGAAGCAACAGACTAGATGTGATTCCCTGCCTCCACATCAGGTGGGTTGGGGATGCTGTTCGGCTTCATCACTAAGGTGTAAACATGGAGGCAGTTGCAGGTCCTGTTAATGAAAAGCCAGAGAATTGTTTCAGTCCTGTTAGATGAGGAGGGTGAGGATCAATAAAGACATTTTTATAAGTTAACGTGGTGTAAAAGTACCTGAGAAGTTTGTCTTTGTATTTCTTGTAGAAAAGTACAAGTCCCAATAGAACCAAAAATATGAAAACTACCACTGCAACTGGAACTGCAACTTTAATCCATTTAGCTGGTGATCCATCTATCAACAGACAGTATATTCAATTCATTTTATCACCAAATGCAACAGGACAAATGTTCCATTAGCTTGCTTTATACAGAAAGAAAGCTTCCCCGAACTACATCAAGCACATCAGAAACATAAAAATATTTGGGAAGCAGTACAGGCTCAGATATCTTTATACCATGGTAGTCAGTTTACTTTATAAATTCACCGATTTATGCTGAAATATGCTGGTAAGTCGGTCAGGAAAGAGGTGGAACAACATCAGTATATTCCTCTTTCTGCTAAATGTCCTAAAATAAAAGACATACAGTGCTACCTAATGTCTGAGAAGGTGTTTGTTGCTTTAGAAAAATATGCAGTCTGGATGCCTCATTCATGTCCTTTAACCGTAAAATGGAAACTGTTTTGGGCGTGGTTGCTCTGAGTCATTGCTTTATAAATCTATTCACAACAAATATCAACGGGCATGTGCACTGCTGAGCTTTCTATTCATATTATCTGTTTACATTTCGTCTACCCGTTCATATCTATAGCCCATATCTGATCAAACCGTTAAGTAAAGTAAATTGTACTACCTTCTTGGTGAGGCAAAGCCTCTTCTCTGCAGTCGGCTGGAAAGCAAAGACATTCTCACATTAGAACATTGAGGAAATGGATATTCACACCTTATTTCATTGATGTTCAATTGTTTATACTCACAGGTGCAGATAGCCGTTACATCGATCAACTGACCATTCTGTGAGAAAATAAACAAATTATTGCTGTTAGGACCACATCTTAAACTTCACATAATTTTAGCATTCTTAAGGTGAGAGAAGTCATTGAAGAAGAAGTAGCTGCTATTACACTTTCCATCGCTCATATTTTTGCATTAGAAGAACTCGTTTGAAGAGTTAGAGTGCAGTCATTTTTTTTCAAAGGTGTCAAGTAACGAAGTACAAATACCTCGTTACTGTACTTAAGTACACTTTTTAGGTATCTGTACTTTACTTCATTACTTATTTTTCTGCCTACTTCTGACTTCTACTCATTGCATTTTCACACAAGTATCTGTACTTTCTATTCCTTACAATTTTTTTTTGTTTTTTTGATGGGACGAACATGAATACCTCACGACCTACCTCTTTAATACTACCTCACGTGTAATTGAATTCCAATAAAGTTTGAGAAAGAACATGCTCCTTGAGTGACTTTGTCTTTGACAGTAATGGTTTTATGATTGTTGTCTTGGGCCACATGTAGAACTAATCAGTTTTCAAATTAAGTTTGCAATTCATATAGTGGCATCTACCTTGGTTACTTTATACTTTTATAAGTAGGTTTTGGAGCACATACTTTTTCACTTTTACTCGAGTAAATTGGTCAAGTTGATACTTCAACTTTTACCAGAGTGTTTTTAAACTGCAGTATCTATACTTCTACTTAAGTAACAAATGTGTGTACTTTTGACACCACTGATTTTTTGTTTAATACCTCCAATATGCAGTGTTTCTCTAAAGAAACGTTGAAAAGGCACCCTGACAAAGTCAAGCTGTCGGGGCTGCTGTTAGTCACAGGAGCCACGTGTCCGGAGTGGGTTGCTATGACGTTGCCCTAAAGTTAATGAAGAAAGAAAAGAGTTAGTCCCTGATTAACAACGGTTAACAAAAAACAGAGCACATGCCCTTTTAGTAACAGACATTTTGATAAGTAAAGACTGCTTTGGAGGATGCTGACTCGTTGATTTTGCCCACAGACGCGTTAGGGACAACGGAAGCAACAATTAAAGCAGTTATTACACGAGTTGAATTAGTTTTCTTGTCGTGACAAAGCAAAACAGGTGTCATGAAAAACGTGGGTGGAAAAAAAGGCTCACGTTAAGAGGCTGTTGTGGTGAGTTCAACTTACACTCATGTTTGTCCACGAGTAACCATTGCATTTCATCCTCTCTGAGACAGCAGAGACCCTGTAAATCATCTGGTGTCCATCTCGAGTAACGTTGCATTGGAGGGCATGTGCAGTACATCCCTGGAATAGAAACACTGGAAACAAAAACAGGTTACAGTTTACTATTATTGGGGACTTCCCACATGGAGTCTCTACTTGCCAGACCTATGCAAGCCTACATCTTTCAGTTTATATAGTGTCCACAGCTGGTCCCTATAGTGTACTTATCATTAACCTCACTGTACTTATGATCTCTGTCTTAATGCTCATTTAAACATTGTTTATAACTCTAACAGAGTTTAAAGGTACCAGTGTACGGAACCAACCCAACTTACTGTGTTACATTACAACGTTAATAAAAATACAACCTATAAATCGCACGTATACTCGTCACAATCAGTTCAATAAATGGTGCCGAGTCGAGATATGAAAAACACTAAAGCAGTTCAGAGGTGTGATGGAATTTCCCTATGATGACATCACCAGTGAAAGTTAACTGCGTCCACGAACATCAGATTTTCTTCTTTAATGTATTTTCTAATCTAATCTAATTGATAGTCGATCGATTTATCAGACGGGTTTCATCGTTTTCTGCACAGAGTCACTTCCCTTCAAACCGATGATTCAATATGTGATTCAGACCAGATGATGAAACCAGTCTGAGTCAACTAAAAGTTTGTTATTATTTGCTTTGCAGGAGAAAGTTTTAGTTTAAAATCAGCCGCTCGAGCAAAGTACTTACACAGCAGGCACGCAACCACTGGCAGCATCTTTTTCAAAGTCATATTCTGATGAAAGCGCTGATCTTTACGATTCACGAGGAGATGGAATCATGTGATGTGAGACGTGCGCCGGCGAGAGTAAAAATAATATTTCCTTGTTGTAAAATCATTTTAATAAGGTCAACCCCCTCCGGTCCAGCCTTCAAAATACAGTTAGGTGAAGTTAGTTTTAAGTTGGATATTCGACAGACATTCGCAAGCCACTCCAACATTTCAAGTGCACCCGTATTGCAGACTTTACAGTAAACACACGGAGAAGACGGCTGCAGCGCGTTCCAACTTCCTGTTTTCAAAATAAAATAAAATAAAAAAAAATGTGATATTTAAAGCAGAGATGAGCTACTGTGTATAAACTTATTGAAAATTATGAACAGAACTGAATTGTAAAAATAAAAGGTGTATCTCATGCAGCCAGTGTAGTTACATAATCCCACACTGATATGGAGTCAATTGATCACATGACCTGGAAGCTATTGAGCAAAAAGGCTAATATTTACATATAAAAATTCATAAAAAATATGAACAGATCTAAAATGTAAAAATAAAAGGTGTATCTCATGCAGCCAGTGTAGTTACATGATCCCACACTGATTTGGGGTCAATTGATCACATGACCTGGAAGCTATTGAGCAAAAAGGCTAATATTTACATATAAAAATTCATAAAAAATATGAACAGATCTAAAATGTAAAAATAAAAGGTGTATCTCATGCAGCCAGTGTAGTTACATGATCCCACACCGATTTGGGGTCAATTGATCACATGACCTGGAAGCTATTGAGCAAAAAGGCTAATATTTACATATAAATATTCATAAAAAATATTAACTCATATAGCTTCCAGGTCATGTGATCAATTGACCCCAAATCAGTGTGGGATCATGTAACTACACTGGCTGCATGAGATACACCTTTTATTTTTACATTTTATATATGTTCATAATTTTCTACACAGTACATAACTTTATACACAGTAGCTCATCTCTGCTTTAAATATCACATTTTTTAAATTTTATTTTATTTTGAAAACAGGAAGTTGGAACACGCTGCAGTCGTCCTCTCCGTGTGTTTACTGTAAAGTCTGCAATACGGGTGCACTTGAAATGTTGGAGTGTTTTGCGAATGTCTGTCGAATATCCAACTTAAAACTAACTTCACTGAAGTCAGTACAGTCGTAATCCAATCCAATTAAAATAGTTCAAATAGAAGTTAGTTCATGCAACGTCGATTTTAAAGAAAGTTGCCTGGTCAAGGAAACCAACAGGTGACTTTTCTTTGATCCTGACAGTGAACGAGGCTGATTGTGCTGATACTGTCACTGTCGATACCAACCATTAGAGAGTGAGCTACTAGTTCTATTATATTTTTCTGTTTCAGTGGGTTTTATTTTGAAAATTTAACCGGACGTGTTTGTTTTTCTTATTTCTCGTCAATAGGACACAGGAATGAATGGGTGGTGATGTTGGCGGCTGATGTAAGATTTGATCACCTGAGTGAAGTTGCCGTGCCATGTTGTTTTTTGTCATGTGATGATGAAATATCATGTATCAACAATGAAGAAAGCCATTTTTCTGCACTGGTTTAAGCTTATTTAAAATGTAGGGTGGGGATACTTACAACCATGACACCTTTTAATATAAATCCCTACGAAGTATAAAATATAAATATATCAGACAAACCTTTATCAATCCTATAGTGGGGGAATTCCCATTGTTGCAGCATCAGACAGAGTATGGCAGGGAATAGAAGGCTGAGCTGTGCCAAAATACACAAGAAGTGGACTGAAAATCAGTGGCAGCAGGTCTGATGGAGGGATGAATCCTCCCCAGAGCCCGGACCTCAACATTATTGAAGCAGTGTGGGATCATGTTGACAGAGAACGGATCAAAAGATAAACACAAACACATTGTTTTACCTCATCTGACCCTACATGAACTACATGACATCCTCTATAACCAGACACACATCAAACCCAAACATTAGTCAAGAGCGATGCTGCCACCTGGTGTGTAAGCAACCACATAGATTGAGATATTCAAACACAATGTGTCCAAAATGACTGAATAAGTTAATACCTCAGAGTCACTTGGCCTTCTCCAGATGTCTGATGTGGCCACATTTTCCCTCCTGAGGAGAAAACTCAACATTACCTTTTGATAAATAATGTTTGATTGCCTTTTAGAATTGAAAATAATTCAGATTCTGTTGATTAAAACAGTTTCTCTGCAGATACACCAGCCGCCGGACCTCGACACTCACCATTATTCAGCTTCTCTACTGAAACCGGCCAATCAGCAAACAGGAAACCATCAACTTATAATGTGATGGAGGGTTAAACTACTCAAAACTCCCTGGAATTAAAAGGAAAATAGATTACAAAAACAATCTGTGTCGGCTATTGGCCGTTAGCCTGATTAGATGTTCAAATCTTCTACTATTGTTACTACTCGCAGAACTACTGACACCGCTGGTATTGATCTGATAACATATTTTGTATAACTTTTTCTAAGCTCCATCACCCATTTGAAGTGTTACAAATATAATATGTGCTTTCTGCTTTTGAGACCACAGAGTAAACAGACGAAGTAGATTTACTTCATTTGTGTGAATCTCATTACTGAGCATTTACGGGAGGCATGCTAAGTTAGAGCGCTTATTTCAGCCACTGAAGGTCATGAGAGTGCAGGTTTCAGTGGATGCACAAGCTTCCAAACAGAGACCCTGTTGAGTTTTTGGAACAAAAAAAAAAATGTTTAAATGTCTACTCCTGTTTTAACATGTTTTAGTGAGAGATCTATTAACAACATGAGACTTTTAAAATCATACAGAACATGATTACTTCAAGCTATTGCCGCTAAAGGTGGATCCTTTTAAAACACAGCTTCTGCATTTTGTCTGTGAAATCTTAAAAAGAGAATAAACTTCCTGCCAACTTTACTGTACCCATGAAGCCCTGAGAGCTTTATATTTAAAAAGGGCATCATCTAATTATAGGAATGCTTTAAAAAGGTGCAGTTTAATTTCTGGGGAAACTGGCATAAGCGATGCCCATAATTAACTCTTTGGTGTTAAAAACAGATCCATTGTCACTTAATTTGGCTGCAAGCCAAACAAAAGAACATTGAACTAAACCAGCACAAAAAACAAAACAAAACTTTGAAGAAAACATCATATCCTGAGTTTGGAATAAACATTACCAACACAAACAATTAATATTTTTATTAAAATTTATGTAAATAAATTTAATTAATATATAAACAAATGCCAAAAGTAACACTGGGAACAGTCCGAGGGGAAACATAGTAAACTGGGAAGTCACTGGAACACAACTTAACGTATGTCGGTGGAGTGCCCACATAACACCTTCGTCTTCTTCACTCCATGCTGTTTGTTCATGAGACTGATGTTAAATAAGACTCAGCTTCCCTTTACTTTCCAGTAAAGTCTCGTCCTTAAACCCGAGCGGGACTTAGGACTGGCTTACTTTTAAACGTGCTGCTATTTTTGGAGTCTCTTGAACTTAAACACCGCCATCGATGCGTCGAGCGAGCAACGTGAATGCGACTTTGGACCCTTCGACGCAAAGCAGTAAAATCTTTTCCTGTTCAAGAAGAAGAATGAATGGAGGCACCGTATAAAAGCGTAAAGCAAGTTTTATGGTTACTGACGTTAGATTCCCTTACAAGAAATGTGTGCTTTTTTTTTTACGATGGTTGAAAGCTGAGTGCAAAAATAGATTTTGCAATAGAAGAAAAAAAATAGGATTGTCACTTTGTTCTCCTCTCAGGAGACTCTGAACAACACATGTAAATATATTTTTTAAAGCTTTTGTTGCCCAACAACAGGCTGAAGCAGGTAGCATCTTTAAAGTTTCACCCAGTATGGAACTGGTGCATCGGTGGCCTTCACCAGTGAGTTGGCCTCTGATCAGTTACATCTCCACCTCTCAGTAAATAAGAGAACTAAGAGCACCCATGTTAACATTTACCTCACCGTTTTCCAAATTCAACTCGTATCTCAGCTCTCATTTCTGTACATTTATATACTGTACACACACACACACACACACACACACACACACTTCCTGTAACAATGCACACACACCACCAACAGTGAGTGGGTAAACACGAGACACAAAAATACGTTGAGTGTAACAAACATGAAGTGACTGCATGTTTTTCATAGAAAATTGATAAACTGGTTTGTATTGCTTTGGCCTGTTCTGTGAGGAGTCGCTCATGTTGTCCTCGGGCGGTGCGGACGTAGCCGCATCGGACTGCAGCGCCGAGCGGACGTGGCAGCACGAAGGCGGTGGGAAACCGTACCCACGGCGCCGGTGTCTGTCTTTGTTTTGCCACCGTCCCTCGTCATCTTTCTCCTGGTTTTCCCTTCTTGGCAGAGGCTTCACATTAGAACCCAAAAGTGTCTTTTTGTGCAGTCAAGTCTGTCTCGTCTTGGTCCCATTTGCCCGGGGACAGGCACTCTTCAGTGTTGAAGTCCTGAGGGTTTACCCCAATGTCCAAGACCTGGGGGTTAGTGCGAGACTCAGCGAGTCTGAAGGGACAAAAAGAGAACATGAAAATTTGAATCAAAATGACGATTAAAACCTTTTTATTTTTTAAAAAGCTGATGAAGGATGGTTCGAACAGCTTTTACTGAATGTAAAAATGTGCATTTCTAATGACAAGATCATGATTCAGAAGGAAAAATAAAAATGAAAATAGAAAACTCAGACACACGTGGACATGAAATGATTCCCTTTGGGAACTAATTCAACATGAGAGCATCCCATGGTGGCGCAGACGCTCATTTCATACAGCGTTAGACCTAAATGTTAAACACAGCACTTTCATTCAGTGTCACGGCACCAACACAGTGGAAAGTTGATGGAAGTGTTTAAAAATAAAATAATCTACATTTGTGATGAAGACGTGGACGCAGTGAAGGAAATGTGAGGTTCTGAAGCAAAGACTTCTTCTCCAGGGCGTGTTAAACTGTGAAATGGTGAAGAGGGGAGTGTCCTACTCAGTGCGTCTGACAGTGAGTTGAAAAAGGTTCGGAGCTACGTTAATGAGATGCGCCACTGAAAAGTAATGCAAGACTACGTGGAGATATTACTCGGGCTGATCCACACAGATGAGCAGGCTTGAATAACGGGTTGACGAGGGGAGAATGAGGTGGAAGTCACAATATCCAGTGAATGATATTGTTACCTGAGTAGGATTCAAAGCTATCCAGACTGCGGCTGGGGGGGGTGCAAAGGAAACATCACAAGTCAGGCAACAATTAAACTGGCAGCCTTTTCACAAAGTAATCAGCTACATTCTTTGGCTGCCGTTTGGTTTAATTTTGAAACACTTGTGCCTACAGGTGACTTATAAAAGGCTCTAACATGATGGTTAATCATCATCATAATCCTTTTTGTCACTGCAAAAGACGGAAAACATTATCAAAAGTCAGATGTTACCATTTACGACCAGCAGATGGCAGTAAAGAATTAAAGAAAAAACTAACATGACTGCTGAAAGCAACACATCTGCAGTTCACAAAGCAAAGTTTCCAAGAAAATCTGTTGATTTCAGACGACTTAAATGTCTGTCATCTAAAACAAAATACTCCCCGCTGAATAATCTGCAGCTCTGATGGCTGAACCATTTTATAAAGGTCATAATCAGTTAGAAACAAGTATATTTAAATACAGCAAAACATAGTCTCAGAGCAGCGTTTTAATGACTTTCTCAAGCCAAAATTAATTATTGATAAGCTAGAATCCCTCCTCGTTTCCCTCTCCAAAACTTAGCATAGGGATAAAAAAAAAACAAAAAAAACAAACATTCATTTAACTCTGTAAACATCGCATCATTTCATTAAATCCTCGCACAAAGCTGCTCACTGAAGCTAAACCCTCATTCAGCAAAGTCCACAGTCGCAGACTAACAAGTTTTCTCTAATTTCTTCTTCTGCTGCTCCGACACCAGCATCCAGCCACACAATCAGCCTCCGACAGGAACAGACGTGCGGCGGCGTCTCTGCTCGTGGGGAGCATCTTCGTTAATCACAGAGCTGCAGTCCAGCAGCGTCGGGGTGTAATTACAGTGTGTGCAGACAAATAATTTGTTTGATAACAGGTCTAAAATGGCCTCTTAGAGCTTGATTACAAAAACCGTGGAGCCCATTCTCTCAGCACTAACCGATGGCAAGAGAGTAAGAGGTACGCCGTGGGATTAAAAGGAGAAGTAGAGCCAGGGGAAATAATTGCAGTAATAAAGGGTCAGCTGAGTGTTTATGGCGGTCCAAAACAAACACGGTGCCATCTGACCTCAGACTAACAGCTCATCTGAAAGGGCTGCCAATACAGACCGAACCGAAACATTAATCACAGTGAACTCTGACTCCCGTCTGATTAATTTGTTGATTGCACAAAGTGTGAGATCGTCCAATCAGCAGCGACCTAAACCTCGACTGTTATTCCACTACAAAGCTAAAACTGAAGTTTTCCTGGAGCTACAGTAAGTTGCTCTCCATTGGGTTTGGAATGCAAATACCAAGGAGTTTGTTTCTCCGCAGCGACTGTTGGTAATAACAGGTTCACAGATTTCATGTGAAATCAGAGTGTGGGCCTAATATGATGGTAAATGGGGCCTACAAAAGCAGCGCGACTCCGGGCAGGCGGCGGCTGTGCCACAGCCTGTAAACTGAGCCCGTCTCCTGTCTGCTGGAGTGCTCTGCGTTTAGCTGAGTGGAGAGAGAGGCTGTGTTGGGTGTTTTTTTCCTTTCTTTATGAGAGGCCCAATTTACAGGCTGCTATTAGCTTGTGAGTTTAGTCCAGAAAACCCAAAAATCACAGTTCTGCTCACCTTGAGAAAGCCTCATCCAGACCGTCCTCCAACTCCTGCCAGAAAGAGCACAGACAGATATTAGTTAGACAGAAGGTTTTTGTGTCCCGACATGCATGCAGTCACCTCTCGCCTCCTTTCTCAGGCCTACAATGGTCTTGGGAGGTTATGCTATTTGCAGCCCCACACCCCGTCCTGCTATGTGACTAGTAGATAAGGCCAGTTTGCTTCAATAGGCTATTGTCTACCTCAGTGTGGCAGCAGCAAACCCATAGAATACAGTCTTAGGTATAGCAGGTATAGCAGTACATCACTGCAAACCATCTCCTCCCCCCATCTTATCGAGCCTGAACAGCTGAAACCTACTGGCCAACCCGACTCTTGTCTTACCCATACAGTATTGTTGTTCTCTGCTGCGTGATTATGCACCGTAAAGGGATCCGATTCAGCCCGCTCTGTTCCTGAGTGGGCCTGCGCTGCGTTGGCTCCCTCTGCCAAATCAAGAAGAGTCCCTGTGGCTACATCTACGAATAAAAACACAGTAACAAGCACAATTCACTCAATATGGCCACATAAAGGATCAGCACCTGACATTATCACAGCCTCATGCTACAGGGAACAGAAGCAGGCACGCTCAAAGTCATTAAGCCTCTAATGGCTCTCATCAATTCAGCCATCTGTGGATTGTCACGTTGTGATAAGTGGGCATGGAGTAACACCCCCCCCCCCCCGACTCTCACGTCTAACTACGGTGACACCACTGATCTGGTTCGTAATGGTCTTTCCTGATGATTAATGTGTGTCAACACTAATCTCAGTTTAGTAGTGATGCACAGGTCAGGCTTTTTATTTTTTAATATCCGCACCCACCGGACCCAATATGAGTCAACCTGCCCAGCTTAACCAGCAAGAAAATCTGATAATCCACAAACGTACAACATGCATGCATGTAGAAGTTGTTCTTTAAATGCAAGTTCCCTCGATTACTGCCAGCTTACTTTTGCTGTTAAGACCGTGTTCTGGCTGTCGCAATGTAAACAAAACCTGCACCGAACAACTGGTGAAGGTATCTCCAAGGGATAAATATCCTAACTATTCACAGGTATAAGCACTTATACCTTAAAAAGGATAATTCGTCATTTCAAGTAGAACGCTGGAGGCAAAAAAGGCTAAACCAACACTCAAAACCTGTCACCATCAGCTCTCCATCTTTTCCAAGTAAATTAAATATCTGCTGCTTCCACATTCTCCAAAGTCTTTTCCAGTTTTATCAGATAAAAACAGGTCATTTGAAGATGCAACTTTGGGTTCTGAAAATAGAAACTAATCTATCAATCAACTGACAAAATAAGCATTAAAGTAAAGATGACCTTTCTGAAGCTGGGAAGATCCCCCAGCAAAATATAATCCCAACACAGGAAGTGGGAGGGGTGGGGGGGCTGCCACTGGGAGATCGTTGAAAGGTATCGGGTCTCATCGATAAAGCTGACTCATCTTTGACGATGCAGTCCTCACTGTCTGTTAGTGACATGCCATTTGATCAGCCAAGGTGAAAGGCACATGAATGTAACCTTGCAAACTTCACAATGCACTTTAGGAGCGGCTCGCTCTGCTGTTATCAAAACACATCGAGAAGCTTCCAGAGATATGCAATTATACCAATTTGCCTAAGAAATCCAGTCCACCGGCTGCTCAGTGACCCACCAAGTCCAAATGCAGTCACAGAGCCGATACGCTGGCAAAAATCTGTGCTCCAGTGCTGCTTCTCAGGGGATCATCCTATAAATCCATGTGCCATGAAACGCTACACATTCAGGATATGGAGCTATATGTGATGTCAGGACAGATTTAGAAAGAGATCCCTTCCTGGTTGGAGGCCACATGGCAGAGCAGAAGAGAGAAGCTCAGGACTAAGCTGATGTTTTCAAAACATCCCTGCCTGTTCCAAACTGAAACCTCCGACAGCAGAATGATCAGGGAGGGCTGGCACACAAACTGTGTGCACGAACCCCGATTAAAACACAAAGATCGGAGGAAATCCAACTGAACAACACTGACTTTTTCACACTTTTAACACGAGCTGAGCTGTAATTGTGCCGTATGATTCCACAGTCTGATAACAGCTTTCTTATCAGAAAATTTCATGGGATTACTGAACCAAGACTTGTTTTATTGGACCACAACAGAGCCGCGGGGATTTAATGCTTTCAAATCAAAGAGACATCATCATTAATATTATCATCATACGTAATCCCCTTAAAATGTCATTTCCTGTTCACTGTAATGATGTTAGTAAGTCATTATTATCATGAGAAACTGTTGTGCCGAGCTCCAGGCTCAATATAGGCCAGTGTTTAACAAGTGGCTGAATACTCTTCCTCCCTGAGGCCACGAATGCTGCGACACAGAGAGTGAGAAAGATGTGATGTTAGGCGACACGACTCACCTCCTCCCTTCAAGCTGCCCAAACTGGCCGAGCTGTCCGACTGAGAGTTGCTGGCTCCTTCTCCATCTGAACCCGTCTTTACTCGCTTCTCCTTCTCTGCGAGCGACAGAAACACAGTGAAGCGTAAGAGAAATGGGAAAAAAAAGACCAGTCAGCAATAACGAGTCATCTTTGATTCTTGAAATAGTAAACGCAGGGCGAGTGCCCCTGCAGCGCATTACTCGGAGTGTCTGTTATCTTTCTAGCAGCTGAAAATATAAGCATTAACCGAGTCACTAACCAAGCATTAAATGTGGGTAAACAAATCAGCGGCAGTACAATGGCAGATAAGGTTAAGGCCATTCCTCGAGCCATCTGCCAGCTGAAATCTACACCAGGGGGGCCTGTCTGTGCTGCAAAGTCTGTAACAGGCTTTCTACATCAGTAAGTGCAGCATTTAAACAGAGTAGGTATGACATCTGGGTCAGATGGATGGGAAGCTTTGCCCACTTTATCCTGCTGAGACGTCTCTCCACAAAAAGCAGGTTATCCAAGGTGAGTGACAACAGCCGTCATCAGACTTCTGCACAGCAAAAATAAATAAATCAGCGGAGCAGAACGGTTTCGGTGCCCATTTTTCTGCTTCTCAGAAACGCTCCTCTGAATTGCAATTTGAGTTAAAGCAAAGGCCGAGAATGTTTCTCCAACAAAGTGGAATTGAGACTAATTTATTAATCGTCCTACACCGACTTCCAGTTTAGGAGGATTTCCTGGAATATTCCTCGGAAAGAGTCTGACAGTGTTGATTTAAAACACTCCATCATGTAAAATATACGATGGTTTGTTGTTGTTCTTTTACGTTTTAATAGACAGTCAGCATGGTTACATGCTCAGTTCCAGCTGGACTGAGCCCTTTAACTGGACCACTGTCCTTGTAATAATTTAGATACACGGGAGAGGAATCCAGTTATTGACCAAAGAAAGTATAAAGTGAGAAAATGTTGAAGATATTCTGCTCCTTTAGCTTCGTCTGTGGGAGATCATCTTACATGCAAGTACAGCTGAATTCACTGCACAGATATTAACTTTAAGTTACTTGAATGGTGGATTTTGTCAGGTGGTTCTACAAGGATTTTATTAGAGTGGCAGTCTTCATGGGTGGATTTTCAGTCACAATTTGTGATGAGTTTAGTCATTACAAAAAAAAAAAAAAAAAAAAAAAAAAAAAGAGAAAAAGATGTGAGTGAAAGCAGCTTTACTAGGAATGTGGCTGCATTAAAAGATGAAACTTTGGGGCATGAGCAGAGCGTTTCGGCCCATTTCAGTCTTATGATTTAATCTTTTTATCTTATATTGAAATATTAAGATTTCAATTACACTTAAAATTGGAGGTAAGCAACTAAAAACAGTACAAAAACCAATCTGCAACCATGAATGCTTTATTTTATTAGCCTACATCAAATCAGGAGGTTATCAGATGTGGATCATTTGCACAATATCAAAAAAGTATTCTTTTAATATCATTTATAGTCAATACTACCAAATCATGACACGCCCTATGACACATGCAAATGTATGTTGAAATCATGGATAGTAGTAGAATATATTAAATGTTCCAACTGTGCAACAACATGCTCACCATGACATAGAATATGTTTCCCCTCCTCTGTCCATTTTTATCTTTTCAGTCACGGAAGAGTGTCGACTCTACTCATGTGGAGTAGAACTACATTATGTGTTCAGATAAATACATTTTCATGTAGTTACTTTTGGCCCAGCCTAAATAACAGGCAGCTCTTGTTGTGATCATTATGAAATCCATAAGTATTTTCTGCAGCTTTAACATGTGTTTTGTCTGAATTTCTTTAAATCAAAACAATCTTTTGATCGTTTCATCATCAAGCACCTCGAACCAAATTGGTATCTCCATCAGTAACCGTTTCATTCTGGTTTACATAAGAGGCATTTCCTGTTTTGATAAGCTGTGTTCTAAAAGTAAAAAGCAAACAGACATCACTCATTATTTGGCTTGTTAGAAGAGATTTTCCATTCCTATGCTGATGTGCCTGATAAATACATATTTTCTAACCATGAGTTCACTCAGGATGCTCAGAGAAAAACAGCCAATCTCTGCCCCCATTAAAATATCATAATTTCCCCTGACACCGAGGTTAAGCAGATACTTAAACAAATCAGGAATTCATGAAGAAAAAAAAAAAAAACACAAGACAGTGTGTGCTACTGTGATAACCCCCCGAGGGGCCACGATGCTGACCCACTAAGTCAGGCTTTCAATACCGAGGCTGGAGATGAAACATCCACTCAGTCAATCCTTATAAAGACCTGTTTACGGTAGGAAAACATTTCCATTTCATCACTATCCTTCGCCAGGCCCCCAAAAAAGAAAAAAAAAAAAAAAATCCAATTTCCCATGAGCCCTTGTAGCTTAGCGATGGCAGAGCAACAAAAATTTCCCCAGGCACCTGTTATCAGCGCAGTTTTCTCCTGCCTTTCGTAAACATGGGAGCAGAGCAAAGTTGTACCAGTTCACAGATCGCTGCAGTGTTTACAGTGAATATTCTATGAGAACAACTTTAAAGAGCAGAGATGGTAGCTGTAATATACAGAGGAATGTGGGTCAGTCATGTGTGGTGCACCGAAGAGAACTACAGTGGGTGGTGGAAGAGAGTTTGAAAGAAACAAGGAAACTAGACAGACTTACAGTGGATACCACCTTCCTGCCGGGACCCTGCGGGGTCTTGTAACTTTAGTGAAACAGACTGAGAAGAGTTTTTATTCCTCTTGTTCTCCCTCCTCTTCGGTGTCTAAAAAGGAACACCAGTACTACTTCTTTCCCCTCCATAAACCTCTAAATGAGCAAGAGGACAACTCATTAAATCTGAATAAACTAGATACTTTGCTCACCCAGAAATATCAAGGAGGATGAAAGCTGAGAAGTGGTGAGAGACGGAGAAAGATGTGAGGCTGTGTTTTGGAGCCATGTTAGAAAGCGAGAAGGCCGTCTGCACTAAATTGGTGTTTTTTTTTTAATATTCGACTCAGAAACGCGTTTAAAAAGCACACGAGGAGGCGTTAGGCGAGGAATCTGTGGCCTTGATCTCGACGGGGAGAAAAAAAAAACAAAACATGGAAATGTTCCCACATTTAAACATTCCAAAACAGCACAACAGAAGAAGGCGAATGGGGTAGAAACAAAGAGGTGGTAGACATTTCCATTCAGTGCAAGTGTGCGTCTCTAAAGGACTGAATAAATAAGAGCGCCTTCGTGTGAGACAGGATCAATGCCACTGACATTGAATCTGTCAGCGGGCTGAGCTTCCACTGACACACGCATACAATCATTTTCCTTTCTCTCCCGGCACACTCGCCATCCCGACACCCCTCCGTGCCCCGCCTTTCAGGCGTCCTTACCCCCATCCCCCTCCACTGCTCCCCTCTTCTTTATCCATTCCAATAAAACAGAGGCAAAGAAAATAGCTCAACAATAAGGTGGCAGGTGCAAAACATAGCAGGGAGCGTGTGGATAATCACTGAATCTAAAGACCACCTACAAGGCAACGCGCATGGAACGAGGAGGAAGACGGCTGGGAGAGGTGGTGATGCAGAAAAACTAATATCATGTGGCAAAGAACTGCTCGTTTACCCCGGAGTCATACGTCCAGTAAATTACATGCATGTTCTGCTGAGCTGTAAAAAGAAAAAAAAAAAAGAGTGATACCATCCTGACACAGCACTTTGTGCCTCAGGACACACAGACATTTCCTGTGAAGTCGACAAATAAAAACCAGAAAAAAAAAATCAAAGAGGCTGAAGACGTTACCAGACTTGCATAAAAACAGAATATTTTTTCAGGAGAAAAAAAGAATGTTTGTGCTCAGAGGGTGGAGTAAAGACGCACTGAGCTCATCTGAGAATTAAGATCTCTGAAGGCAACAGATTTATTCTAGCGAGTCTACATCTGCCTGTGATTCCTTCCCGTCCCGCCCCGTTTAAAAAAAACCTTGAGTTGAGTCTTGAGCTGGCTGTCAGAAACAGGCATCACTAAACTGAAACAGGTCTTTTTGGGGCGGTGATTTAACCACTGTGAGAACAGCCACGAGGCGCACGGTGCAGCATTTCACACGACCTCTTGCAGAGGATGTCAGGGCCGGTGTCAGGAAGACAAGAACATTTATGCTTTCATGTCGACGGGTCAAACGCAGGATGAAAGGCAAACAAGGAAGATGAAGGATGAGTACAGTAAGCAGAGAAAACAGCAACTCATCCGTCAGACTCTTGTTGTTGGGGGCAACCGTGCATACCTTCCTTGGCAGCCTGCCAGAACTCGAACGCCACTCTGAAAGCCTGAGCCACCGTTAGGGTTACTGCCTGGGCCTGATAGGAGGGAGACAGAGAAACAGACCAGAGTGAGGGATGAATAATACCCACATGCATCCTTCCAACAGGAAGGAAGATCCACAAGGGCGAGGAGATATCGCTGCGATACAAACAGGAACTGACCTCAAGCACATGAGGTTTCTTCGGAGATACTTGAAGAGAGAGGGAAGAGAAACCAGCGGACTCCACGACAAGTTGTTTATGTAACTGGGAGGATACGTGGCCTTTAGGCCACAACTAAATTAGTGAGGGGAAGGAAAAGGAGGGAGTGGCTCGCTTGTTCAAAAAACCTCCAGGGATGTGAGAATGCCAAGAGAGGAATCGCAGCCTCCTCGCCCTTCAAGCACTCATTCCTTTTCTTTTTTTTTTTTATCCTGACTTCACATTTATACATCTGCATAAGCAGATAAAAGCACAACTGTGTCAGTGCGGCTGTCCTCAGGTCCGTACGAAGGGCTTCACGTGGACACAAGCTGAATCAAGAACTGTCTGCATTATTATTCAATTAAACAATGTTCTTATAGAAAAAAAACAAACAATGGCATTGAAGGAATAGTTCAACATGTTTTCTCTTCCCATGACAGTGCTACTGGAGCTTGTTTGTATTTAAAAAGCCTATCCATGTCATTTCCTGTTCCCCAGCCCGACCCAGGAATAAATCCTTCTGGGCACATTTCGGTAACACCACACCCACTGAGGTGCTGGTGGGCAGTTTTGTGACTTTCAGACAGAGCTTTTCAGTCTCAGATGGGGGTAAAAACTGCTTCTTTTAGCTTAGAGGAAACATATTTCCCAAAATGTTTAAAAAATAAAATAAAAAGGGAAACAGAAAAGGAAGTGAACATTTTTCTTGGGTTTATTTGGATTCAGACTCACCGTGCTCACTTCAATTCACATGAAAAGTTAAACTGCTTTGTGTAAACCAAGCACACAGATCTAAGTCGCTTACCATTTTTCTCTTGGAGCAGAGGAAGGCATGACACTCGAGACTCTCATTGTGTTGGCTCTGGACAATGTAGGCAAACACTTTGTCATGCATTTTGTCCGCAGTGCAGTACGATATTCTGAAACAGACAGACAGATGCAGACTTTAATAAAAACTAATTATTTTCATACTTGTCGCAGATAAAGCAAGACCCTGCAAAACTTTATCTGCTCTAAGCCTTTAAGCTCGTCTAACAATCTGATTTAAACCGCTCACGAACTATTACAGAAAGAATAAAATCCCCGACATTCTTACAGCCAGCTGCACTCAGGATCTAACCTCTGTAAGCATGATCAAAAACAGGCACCAGCTGTGCAGGTACACAGCTCAACAATGTCATGAATGTGAAGGCAGCACATGCGCAGATATCTGTCCCATTTCTTTCTGTTCACACACCCACTTTGCCCAACTGATGCAGTGTTTAAGTAAAAGCTTTTACACCGGCCTCGAAAATACACCAGGGAACTCGCACAGGAAAGGAGGCGACTATTGGTGTCATTTTGTGGTGTAGAGGTGCGATTCCCGTCTCCTCTGTGAGGCATCACTCTTGCTAATCAGTCTCAGCTGCAGAGTAAGCTTATAGAGTAAGAGTATAGCTATTCTCCACATTTGAGCACCATGTCATGACTCCGTTTCCAAAGTAAAGAGCACATTGGCAAAGAGGGTAAAACGATGGAGAAATACAATAACAGATGTCTGCCATCTGTCATTGATTTGCACCAACTTTTCTGTGGGATAATTAAACATCAACTAAGGACTATTATATAGGTAAATAAATATAAGAGAGCGTGGGGAGAAGAAGAATCCCAGCTGTGGTCTGAACAACACATTCAAGATTTACAGCAAGTGTTTGGGTGGGAGGGCATTGGGGAAATTGGGTGTCAAGGCAAATCAATTTTTCTATTGGCCGTCCATCTTCTCAGCAGATGTCCGAGACGAAAAGGCGCAGAGGGGTGTGACAAACAGCTGCTTTAAGTTTCCACGCTTTATTTAGTCAAATCTGAGCACGCAGTCGTGCAACATGTTATTTTCAGATTTCACATGCAGTCTGTTACACGTCCCAAAGAAAGAGAAAATTAAAGCAGAGACGGAGATTTGCTTCTTGTGTTAACCGAACTCGGTGACAGTCGTGTGTATATCCATAAAAAAAGTAAACTAAAGCACGACTGCCCAACTCCACCCTGGAAAGGTTGTAGTTCCTTTTTACGTTTCTCGAAAGCTTCCTTTTGCTTTTTGAAGTTTCTGCACCAATCATAAAAAATAAAAAGAGTTTATGGGGCTTTTATTTTTTTATATATACTTTGACATTTTAAAGACCAAATGAAGAGCTGGCTTTGATGTGCTTGGAAGCATTTACAGCTTTATTACAACTTTTGATTCATTTTCAACAGGTGAATGGTGGATGAAATCGACCCCATCCTGTACAGACAGGGAACAGATGTTTGCTGACAACAGGTGGAAAGACTGAAACTCTTCAAGGAGATCGCTGATCATCCATAGGTGGAGCAGGAAGAAACACGGTCGCTGAAATCAAATACTCAGTCAGTGTTAACCTCAGAAAACTTTCAGCTGAAACTAAGCCTATGAGATTTAAGGTAAAAAAAAAAAAAAAAATAAATCAAACATAAGCCTATTTGTAATTGGGAAAAGAATGGAAATTCCCATCTGTCCTTGATGATGCAGCCTCACAAAAGGGGGGATTTAAGGGAAGTGATTCAAGCTTGGCTCATGAGCTTGAGGCCAATAGAAGTAAAACAAGCATGCAGGCTGGGACAGGCAGAGCGAGTTGTGTAGGTATTTAGCAGAAAAGACGAATGCGAGTGTGCGACTCCCCGAGGTAAAAGCTCAGCTGTTGCAGTGCTCTCAAGAGAGCTGAGATTGATGAGACATACAGATGACAGACTGACTGCTCTCCCCCTCGTGCACAGAAACAGAAACACTTTGCTGCCTCAGGAAACCACACAAACACCCGGTGATGAATGAAAGCAGGACCAGAACAACAGCTTTGGCTTTAGTGCGGATGATCAGAACAAGCAAAGCATTTCAAACTCTGGAGTCGGGGACACAAAGTGTAACAGGCTGAACCACTGGCTGAAGGCTGGAAAGAGGAAGACTGACCTGTATATGGAGATATTTTCTATCAGCTGGTTTGAGGCACTGTCGTAAAGGATGATTCCACGAGGGGAGACCGTTAACGTGACTTTCTGGAGTTTCTTTCCACTGGCTTTGGCCTGGAAAGAAGGGAAGTGATGAGACAGCAAAAAGGTAAAAGAGGATGTGTGTTAGAGCGAGAAAAGACACCAGTCCTTCAAAATGTCCACTGTGTATGGAAATTACAACTTTGGCTGTTTATTTCTAATAAGACTAGACAGTCAAACACTCAAATGGTCATGTGGAAAAGCTGATTTTCTGCCACAAAGGAAAAAACTGTAGGGAAATATGCATCAAAACTGTATAAACTGTGTGAAACAGCAAACCTATGATGCCCTCAATCCTACTTTTCATTGAGGCTGACCATTAAACAAAATGACAAGCCCCAGAAAATATTTCCCATTATCCTTTTCAGAAGGACAACGAGGGCAGCCAGCAGATTAGGCTAAATCACAGCCTCTCTCTTAAAAACGTTACCATGTCCCAAGTCGCACCATTGTGCCACCGCTAACTTCATTATCCACTGAGCTGCCAGATCCAATAACATTAAGCCTCTGCTGCTATGATAAAGCCGCCTGAGCCATTCACTGAGTAACAGTGTCCGCGCTAATTGCATCCTCTCCTAAAATGTCAACCTGAGCCTCGGGTGTGGGGCGGTGGAGTCACAATTCACTGAGGCGGCGGTCAGGTCATAAAAAGAGAAATCTGCTGGGTGATTTCTAAGTGGTGGAGTTGATGATGTGGAAAAAAATGTTACAAAAGCTTGATGAAAACTCATTTCCTGGGAGGTTATTTTAAAAGAGAAGCATTAAGAAGAGAATTGGGTGTTTAAGCCATTTCAATGCGTGTGTGTGTGTGTGTGTCGTCTCTCACCGTGGCCACTATCCTCTTGACAGCTGCCGCAGACAGCTCCTCGCCTTTGGGCTGCTCAACCATCGTGACCCCCAGGTACTTAAGGTGGAACACCATGCCCTCCAGAAGGGTTTCTCTCGTGTCGGTCCAGTTCTCTGGAAGCTCTGCAAGAAGACAAACACACACACACCGGTGACACTGCTGCTCAACAACAGCCCTGCTGATCACACCATAAGGCCGGCTGGAAATCCTCTGCGAGACATGTCTGGGCAAGACTTCAGTCCACTTGTAGGATGTTAGATAAGACAGCAGCCAAACCATTAACTATCAGCCAATGCTTATAAAATAGCTCGACTAACGTGGACAGTGTGATGTAATTAGAAGAGCAGCCGAGGAAGCGAGAGCATTGGTTGTGGACAATATCACCACTAAGGTGCTGTTTACACATACCCGGGTATTTTGATAAACGCATATTTTCTAACCTTCGTTTGCAAAAATAACTAGGTGCACACAGCCCCGTTTTAAAAAAAAAAAAAAAAAACACGTCTACATTGATCAGCATAAATACGCAGTCCGTCCGGGTCTAACCCAGAATCGCCGTCGCTGGCGGTGGTATGGCCGGGCTCTGTCTGTCAAAAGAAGCTCCGCAATTGCTGCCCTCCGAGCACAATGCGTCTTTGTTGGTCAATACATTGTATGACTTTAATTTTCAAAAGCACACAAGCGAGTATAGCTCTTAAAAACAGAAGTGCTGCTAGTACCTCCATGCTTGCCAGATAAACAATGGACATCG
This sequence comes from Odontesthes bonariensis, assembly GCF_027942865.1. Classification (NCBI taxonomy): domain Eukaryota; kingdom Metazoa; phylum Chordata; class Actinopteri; order Atheriniformes; family Atherinopsidae; genus Odontesthes; species Odontesthes bonariensis. Next base: position 10,075,807 of record NC_134522.1, read on the forward strand.
GTCTTTTACCGCGGATATTGCCCAAAACTCCGTTTTCGTCTCTTTCAACCAGTTTACACACAAACGCTAAACGGAGTTTTTAAAAAATCTCCACTTTTGCCGGAGTTTTTTTTATGCCTCGTTTTCGGAGAAAAAAACTCCGTTTGTGTATAAACGAAAGGCACAAACGAAGGGAAAGGTCTTCGTTTATCAAAATACCCGGGTATGTGTAAACAGCACCTAAAGCTCTGTTTCGTTTTTTGTTTTTTTTAAACAGTCATTCTCTTTCCCGTTGCATCATGCAGAAAAATATCTGTTTTTCAGAGAAAAAGGTTTCAACCTGTTCTTCAAGTTGCACCAGTCCAGTCGGCGCCAAACAAAATCCACAAACTCCAGAAAAATATGAACAATGCACACATATTTCTATGCAAATGAAAGTAAAATCAAAGTATCCCATTTATAAATGTAGCAACTTGTGTCTTTCAAAAAGAGCTCATTAAGACAAGGGGTTAAAGTCTTCTTTTTTTAATATCCAATGCATTAATAGTTTTTAAATCCACAAAGATGAATCTGTGACAACTCTGGAAATTCAGTGGCTAAATGCACCTTCTGGTGACAAATATGAGAAGCATAGTTTTGAAGTTACTTGTCATCATGCATCTTTTCATGGCCTAACCTGCTGTTACAGTTTCCCTGCATGGGGTCAAACACAGAAACACAAGAAACACTGTCCCTTCTCCACTGTAAACCATTACTTTCTTCTCATCACTCCATGCAGTATTCATTATTATTAGGCTATTATAATTAAAAACACTATGAGGTAGTAAGTAACATCAAAAACTGGTTCCTCTTGCCCATTTCTCTCAGTTAATTTACAATCCTGCCAACTATGTTCGAAATACAGGCGGCATGAACAACTCTGCAAGATAATTTGAACATTTAGCAACATTCAAACTGAGCAAAATTAAGCAAATTAGTTGCTTAAACAATAGGAACAACATGGAAGTTCACACAAGCTGCTTTGGCACAGTAATATGCATCCTAACTTCTCCTTAAGCTCATAAAAAGCTTATCGAATTGACACTTTGTGGTGTGATTGAGCGTTCATCGATTCATAAATGATCAGTTGATGATAGAAAGCGATTTATTTTCTAAGCTTCCGTATTTGGCAAACTTTGTAACGGCTGCATGAATAAAACAATTCAACATCCATTTAACGGAATAATGCATAAAATATGCATTTCATTTAAAACACTAAAAATAGAGAGCCGTTACTCAGTTTGGTTTAGCATTTTCAATGCTCGCTGATCGCATTTCAGCTGAAGATAGCATATCATTAGAGAATATGAACCGTTTGGAAGAGGCAGCAGAGTCTAACCTATAATATTCCTTTCTTCAGAAGCCAAACCGAGCAGACTGTGAGTGGTTATGGAGAATGGTTTTTAATAGCCTAAATGCAGCTGTGACCAAACCCGTACTTTAATAATGGGCGAGTCTGACGGTGAACACCCAGTCTCATGTCAAGGTCTCTTAGCTCCTAAGTGTTGGGAACAGACCAGGCTATCCTCTCTGAACCTGCAGCTGCATTGGTGCCTGGATAAGTAACACTTTTGCTGTAACAGAATCACTGGCTGCTACTCATGGTCTAAATCAGGTTACCCGGTGAACTATAAATGTCCATTAAGAGGAGTAGCCGCTCAAGACTTTTACAAAAATATAACAATCAGCCTTAATTAGCCTCGCATCAACTTTGAGTCCAGATATTTTCAGTGGAGACGATAGGAAACCATGCAGGTGGGTCGGACACACTGAATTTCAACAAAAAGGCAGGATGTATTTAAAAAAAAAAATGCTCCGTGCGATTTTTTTTTAGTCGGAATGTCAATCATACAACGCATACAGCTGAAGGAGGAAAGTTGTGATGGCCCTGCAGAGATTTCAAAAGCAAGCCTCTCCGCTTAAACAGGACATGCTTATGTTTGAAAGAAGCAAGTCTCTCAGGATACCCAAAAGTTCTCTCAGACAGCAGAGACTTAAGAATCCCCCTCATCAAGAGCATAACGCCTGCAAGACCAGGAGGCACAAATGAGGGCAGACTTCTGGGCTTTGCTGCTGAGATGGATGAATCTTCAAATATGTACATGATGGTTATTCAAAAGAGCAACTTGTGCACCGAGGCTAATTTCAAATTCAAATTGGTGTTTATACCCAGAATTCTGCCGAGTGTAATAACCCAATTTCATATTGGTCATATTTGCACTGAACCAACACCAGCAACCACCACCACTGGGACCCACCCAGGCAGCTTCCTGCAGCTGCGGTGGTGATTAGAGAAAACTTCAAAGGCTTCATAACCGCGTTGGAGCTTTGGCTGGTCGGTGTGAGCTGGTTGCTCGGGTGACAGCTTCTAAATAGGCCGAAAGCAACAACAAAAAGCAGGTGATGGAGCACTAATGTCTTCTCAGAGGGAAAGGCCAAGACTGGGGTAACAGGTAGAGGGGCAGAGCTGATGCAAACAGCACAGGGGATTAGAAATGGGAGGGTATGACTGGCTAATAACCCTCTAAAAGATTTAGGGTTTGTCTTCAATGAGCCTGTTATAGGTCCAAGTAGTAAACAAAAAAAAAAACCTAAGAGGTATTTTCTAAGTCATATAAGAACGATCATGTCCCACAGCTTAAACAAATTTTAAATGTTTCTTTTATTCTTGGGCAAAAAAAAAAAAAAAAAAAAGACCCAAAATCCCCAAAAAGATGTCAAAGGTCATCCAACGTTTGGTGGGAAGACGATTGTCATTGCAGAAGTTTATCATTGTGTGATACAGCAGTGAGACAGACACAACGGTCTGGTTATTGCATAAGACACCACAAACCTTTCTCAAGAAAGCTCTCGTCTTGTGTCATCGTTTGTAAGACAGCCAAAAAGATCACTGCGTGCCGCTGTATGGATTATAACTTTGAGTCAGGGAGAGGGTATTTTAAAGCATTCAACCAGTCTCCAAAAAAGTTGTTCCTCCGACACCTTTCAGCCATCTCGTACAAGGTCTCCATGACTGCATGAAGTTTTGGATGTGATAAGAACACACTCGTAAGCCTTGACAAAAACCTTTTGGCAGCAGCTGGTAGAAGTGTAATCAGCCAGTAATAAGACAGCCAACAGTGAAGTCCACTCTGCCAATCAAAACCCTCTTCCATCCCCTCCGTCTCCTCCTGCTCGAGACAAGTCTGAACACTCCACTCACTGGAAAGGCAGGAAAGAAACAAACGAGTTCGTCTGATCTTAAATTTAACTCCAAAAACCTCACGAGAAGCATGCAAAAGCAAAACAGATTTGATCATTCAGAGACTTTAGATGTTTGGATCAAACACCAAAAAGGAGTGTGAAGACGGGTCATTAAAGCAATATGATTTCTGCACAAAGAACGTCTCATGGTGCCTCACAAAGCATCAGATTGTCAGCGTTTATTCCATAATTCAAGCTCCTGAACCCTTCTGCATTTCACAGTTTTGCTTCTTTGAACATCAAAAAAAACCCAAAACTTCCCAAATACTAAAACTGTACAAGGCAGAACAAAAGCCATTTATACCAACGTTTCCATCCCCAACGTTGTTAGATATCTGTGGTTAGACTGTAGAGAACAACATGTGGGTCTGCAGAGGTCTTTGCTTCTCCTTGAATATTCCATCATTTGAGGTTATACTTAGGCCAGGTCTTCTCATGCAGCTTTAATGATGATAAAACTACAGAGAGAATTGGGTTCTTTTGATGCAACAAGAAATTTGAAGAGGCGAGACAGCACTGGAGGAAATGAGAGATTCATAAAAAAGAGATAAAAGAGGAGAATAGAGTTGTGTACCAGATCAAATCTGTGAAGGCTCCAAGTCAAACATTTTCACTATAAAACAAGATACATACGAGGTTTACATAATAAATGTTGAGAATTGGGGAGAAGCAACAGTTTGATCAGCGTGGAAACAGCAGGAGCGTTCTGCTAAGCTGTGCAGTCAGCTTCACCCGAGGCTGTGAGACGGCAGCCATCGCTGAAAGAAACACAAATCATAAATCACAGAGCCACTCCGACAGCTCTGGAGTTTCAGCACTGCAATCCAGCTTCCAGCCAACATCGAGAGGCTTTTCGCGCCTGAAAATGGATGGACTCTAAAACCTACGATATGATTGCCCAACTGTTGAGAACAGACAAAAAAAAAGATAAAAGATTAAAATTCTCCTTTCAACACAAAACCAGCTCAGAAATGACCAAATAGGGCAGGAACGTAATGACTTGGTGCATTGAGTGAATCAGATCCACCAAGATGACTAACAGTCACACCTACCCGGGTGAGTTAATGTTCCAACGGGACCTTGGAAAATACTGTTTTTGACTTCCTGTTACAAGCGATCACGATTTCACAAACTCGGTCAAAGCCTCGTCACCCCTGCAGGACGTGAGATGTCCAACATGACCGATCCGTCACGCTACATGACAGCGAACCTGCATGGTTCTCATTTTTTATGAGTAATCTGCAAGAAAAGTCTATTTGATGAAGCATTATTTAATTCGTTTTCTGGGTTTGGGAGATGTTCTTTCAAACGCTGGACAGGAAACCCAGGTCCAGTACACTTCAAATGACACTGGAAAGCCTGAGGGCTCCGAGAACTTTCCACTCGGTGTTGTGTGTCACAGGAGGACTCTGTCGAGCCAATCCAAAAACAATGAGTCACAGTCATAGTTTGGAATCCAGTGGGCTCAGACGAATACTCCAACTTCTGCCAACCTGCATACTTTCTCCTGAACAATAAGGGGAAATTAATTCTTCATTTGAACACTTCGGGGCGAAACAAAGGAACAATGACAGAAATCTCTGAAGAAACTCTAGAGGCTCAGCTTGCATTGCTTGGAAATGTGCATCACTCTGGGATATTGGGAAAAGCTGTGTTTTCTGGATCTCTTTTACATGATCTTTTCTGAGACTTAGAGTTCAACTGTGGACAGAAGTAACACTATCTGCACCCCGGGGAGGGAGGTTTTGTCTGTTCATACCCAAGTCAAGGTCGGCTCTCAACCCGAACAAACTGGCACCGGAGGAAACAACCCGAAATGAGTCTGCATTTTTCTCTTTTCTGTCATTCCTACTGAGGATTAAAAATATAAAACATTTTAAAACATTAAACCTAGCCCTTTTATTTTTTAATACAGCGTGCGAGGTCCTTTCCACATTTGTTGCAATGATGAACAGGACGACGTGATGTATCATGTGAAAATAGCCCTGAAACCGTGGGGAGACTTCAAACATCAGTAATGTTTTAAGACTGAACAATTACAGTCTGTAAGTGTCTGAGACCATAGCCTGTTTGGACAGATGTTAGAAGTAGCTGGCCTTGTGATCCAGCCAATGGCACTCTGGTATGAGTCAGAATTCCCCGACAACCTCTCAGTAAAGAAGCTAATGTTATGGTTGCTTAAACAATGGAGGACGCTGGTGAGAAATGCATTTAAATCCATTAGATTTTCTTATTTTGCTGTTAGCATTTATGTTCAAAAGGAAAACAGATTTTTCAGCTACTTTTATCTATCCCTTTTGTACTCGCCTAAAAAAAATAAATTAAAAAAACTAGAATAATCAGCCAAACAAGCTCCCAGCTCAATTTCAGCCTATATAAGCTTCTGTGTGTCGGTTCATCGTAATGATTGAAGATGTTATGCGGTGCAAAGGTGCGAGGCATTTATGTGCTTTAATGTTTATTAGTTTATGGCCCAGAGGAATATCACATATCCGGCTTCGAGTACACGGGCAGCACTTGCTTGTTGGAGCGTTTCCCTGTTGGTTTTGGTCTTTCCACTGAGTTTCTGGAAGAGCTTAAAGAACAGCACCACAGACCTTATGCTGCAAGACATCTTAGGAACAACCAACAAATGCCTAAAAGATCAACATTTCCCAGTTATTCTAATGAAAGCCAGCTGAATCTCGTCATGCATCCTCAGCTCTCTTGGGCCTGTAATGATGACCCTTTTTTTCCCTTTTCTTTTTTTAAAAATCTCACGACAAGACGGGCACATTAAATAAAAAGACGTTTTCCAGCCTTATTAGATCACAATCAAAACACATTGGGCTACAATAGAAACTGCACTCAGATGGGGAGGAGATACCTGAGGGAATACTCAGAGACATTGCACAAGCTTGATGATAGAGATTTCCAAAATTCCTCCTACGCCACAGAGAAGTTAAGTCTTATTGCTCTGACAAACTGATGCGATGTCTGTTCAGCCTGGCGGTGTGAGAGAGGGAGTGTGAGAGACAAGCACAATCATCAATAATGACTCGCCATTATGGGAAAAGGCTGAGAGAGAGCATTGTAAAGAAGAGAAAGACTCTGTTTGTCAAAGGGGAAAGTGTGTTTGTCCACACGGGATGACTGTCGCCGTCTGTCCCCGCCTGGTACAAAGAGAGATTCAGGACTGATCCTCCACTCTTAACCTCAGCTTCTGTGGAAAATGTTTTACATATTATTGGAAGCCCAAGGTCAAAGTCTCCCTGCGTGACTTACACAAATTACCACAGAAATGAAAAACAAAATGAAAAGTGACCTCTTCTTTTTCTCTTCCATCATGGAAAATCGGGATGCTTCCCTTCCCTCCTCCTCGAGTCCAGCAGGCTTGTTGGAATATTCCCAAATATAAAAAGGATGTGTCGCAGCTATCAGAATTAGATTTGAAGACCATCCAAATCAATTTCATCAGGGTGAAGCGAGTAAGAGTCTTATGGTTTAAGTCCTAACATTGAGACACGTGTCTTTCAGTATTGGCTAAATCCACTCAAAGGAGGCAAGTGAGTAGAGGGACAGAGAGAGATAGAATAAATAAATATGAGTGGCCATGCCAGTCAGGGATTAAAGCTCATGACCAGCTGAGGCCAGAATGTACTCTCAACAAGAATCTGGGTTATGAAACTGATCCCTGACAAGCTCTGCTCTCAGCCCCGCCAAACAGGAGGCTCTGGATGCTATCGAAACTCAAAACATACTCACAAATACGAACGCCTTCCATAAAAAGGACAATGGGTGCATCAATTCTCAAGTGAATATCCACAAACAGTTTCTGGACCTGATCCAGGACCTGATTTACAATCAGTAAATCAGAACTGGCAGTCAGAACTGTTGAAAATAAAGTTATAATTAGACTTATTTGAAATTACGATCAAGCAGAGCCGCAGCCTCGGGGCAGAAGGAGTCATTAATCAACAGCCTCCAGTCAAATACACTCGTAACGATCAGACTTTTAAAATAGTACTTTTAATTTCAATGTTTGGGTTCTTTATTAAGCCAAACATTGACAGGTTACAACTTCTCAAACGCACCAGTGGTTAAAATAACTGATAATGATTCCTCTAAAAAAGGTATTTGACACTTTGACCAATAAAATGGGATCCTGCCTGGATCCAGTTAAAATGAAAGTAGTTTGGAACCAGCTCTGGGAAGGAGTTACAACCCACTGAGACCTCTACACCGAGGCATCAGAGCACGTAACATATTATAGGAGCGATGAATATTCTTCATCACTATTCTGTCTTGTTTAACCAGTTAACACACTGAATCACAGATCAGCCATGTGCCTTTTAACAGGGAGCCCATCAGCTCCTCTACAGATCTGTATCCACCTTACAGAGGAAAGAAAGATGGATTGGAGAGAGGGAAAAGAAGTATATCATATGACAAAAATTCCTTTTAATTGCAAAGAACTTCATATACAAAACAAGCCTAGTGTAGAAAGCAGGTGTGTAACCTCAGGGGTTTTCTCCCAGGTGTAGATACGGGTGTCCTGGGGCAAAGTTTGAAGCAAGCATCAGCTTTCTTTACCTGAATTACCCAGGCTAGGGGGGGGGTAACTACTGAGTTTCATTCCTGACTGCTGGTCAAACACCCAAAAGGCACCCGTAAGCCATCGAAGCTCGACTGACAAGTTAGATAAAAGGGGGCCGTTCATCCTGTAGACCTACAATAATGTCTAGCTCATGCTTTGAGACAAGATTAAAGGGAAGGAGATCTAATTCCTTTTAACAATAGTGCAACTACTCCCAGGCTGAGAATACCGTCTAAATATACATAATCAGTATCTGTAAGGCTTTCCTCTTGTTGTAGAAGTCTCAGATGGTGTTCTTTTAGTCAGCATTAGCCAATACTGACAATAAAACTGAAGATTTCAGCCGTCATGGAGACCATATGTCTAGACATATGGCTAAAGAGCATTACATCAATTATTTCTTAAGAGAAAAGTGAACTGGTTAGCCCATATTCTTTAATGCCAGCACTTCCGTGACTGGTTTAATAAAACAAGACAGCCTTTCAAAGAAGTCTAAACAGTTAAAAGGTGAGAAAATAAGATGGTTTTGGGGGTTTCAGCAGATCACAAAAACAGGATGAAACCATGCTTTCTCAGTGAGAAATGACTAATGGGAAACATGACACTGCCGAGAGCAGATATAACCAAACCAGCTTTTAGTTTCACATATTTATCTACTGTAAATACGCACTGGGATGTTTTTAAAAGTATCGTATTTATCCAGCCGAGTCAGGCGAAACCAGACAAAGGCCAAATATGCAAATGTCCTTCGAGAAAAACTGTGACAAAGCATGATTGTGCAGCCCCGTCTCCACATGACACCGACTGGGCACACAGAAGCAGCTTACAGATACATAACATCTAACGGGGTCGTAATTCAGTGGCGACTTTACTACACCATAAAGAAATCCTGCAGGAGGCAATCTCCATTACAGCCTGGCACCCCCCCCCTTCGGATGACTTTGTGCAGGGGACACAGCGCTGACCAGCCATGCTGCTCAGCAACATGTCATAGGGAAGCTGCAGATGTACCATTTCACACCAACCCAACTTCTAACGCTGCCGTGGCATATGAACATCTTAATTAGTAACAACTAAGACTTCTGGAGGCAGCATCCTCGAGACTCACTCACACATGTGGGAGTTAAACCATTTGGACTGCATTTCGTTTAGGATCTCTTTACCCATCTGAATGGGTTGACTGAGCAGACATTTTTGATTGCTAGCTGTTTGAATGTTTGACCAGTGATGTGGGAGGGAATCGGATCTGTCAGCTCAGCACTGAGTAGTAAAAGCATGCAGGGAGCGAGTGTAAAAGCAGAGCAAATGAGGAAAGTAGGCTTTATTTATGTTGACACGAGGCGAGTACATCAAAAAAAACATTATCAAACAATAACTGAACATGTTGCAAACCAATACTTACAATAAGAGAGAAGGAATGCAGTGCTGATAGATGCCTGAGAAGTGAATAGGCTGCTTTGACAAGGCCAAGCCCACACTCAAGCTCTACAGTTCCAAAAACCCTTACCTCTAATTATGGACTTGTCTAAACTTAGAAAAGTTGAACGTCTGCGCTAATACAATCCAGGGCAGAGGGAACATTATTGGAGCCATCTTCACTCTGAACTACAAACGCATCGATGCAAAAGACAAGAGTCCCAACTCTGAGCAGAAGCTTAGACACATCACATAACAAATCACAGTTTATTCACAACACTGAGACAAAGTTAAGCCTGTAATTACATTGCAACCCTTGGAAAGAGGAAGATGAAAAGATACTTGAACACAGACAAAACTGGAACCTCTGGTAAATGTGTGAAATAGAGGGATAAAAAATACTGACTGCATTTGTTCGTCTGTGGCAGATGTGACTTTTAACTGCAGACTCGATGTATAGTCATGACAAAGCTCAACATCAGCTTCAGCTTCCTGTGCTGGTTGGTTGGTTGATTGATTGATTGATTGATGAGTGTGTGACCACCGCCTGCTCAGATGTGTGAGGACCCTGCTGATTGTGTACGCATCGCTCCCCGGAGAGGAGTGGGCCAAAACAAAGCATCGACCGCGCCGTGCAGCATGTGTAACAGCGAGCTGCCCACCGCTTCATTGTCTGTGAAATAAAAAGGCAAAAAGGCAAAAAGGCAAAGAGCCCCCCCCCCTCCCCTCCCCTCCCCTCCCCTCTGTGGAAGCAAACATAAAAAGGATCTAGGCAGATAGAAACCACGCCAGCAGCATGCTCGGTGTGATCATGCCCAACCTGCAGGGTGATGGTTGTACACCCTGGAAAAATTAAACCAGGCATTCCCAACAAAGCCTGCGGTGGCTTTCGTGATAATTAAACCCCTAAATTAAACCCAAGCACGAGGCTTCAGACTGAAATAACCACTCCTTCATGCAGTCTCCTATTTTTATTTTTTTATTTTTTTGTTTCACATTATGTATTGCCTAGCAACAGTGCGTTACTAGGACTGTACGGGCTTGCCACGAAGGCGACCTCACATTTCTGAGCCTCCCCGCTCATGCGGCTCTCCAGCCCGCGTCAAAGAATTTCACCTCCCGGCAAAGTCCCCATGGTACATTTCAAACCACGTACAGTCTGCAAACTAACGTGGCAGGCGACAACTACACGATTTCACGACACTCCTCAAACTTTTGTAGCGCCGTGTCTCGGTGAACAAACGTGAGAAACTCGAAGGACTTGCGGAGAACCGGTTTAGGAGCCGGACTTGTTGGGCTACCGTGCGCGTAAAGTCGCAACAGGAGTCAGATTCCGATCTGAGGGCGCTGCTGTCAGTTTGAGTGTCAAGTTCTACAGCAAAACTATTCATTTTTCAGGGTGTCGACTATCGGCTGTGTGTATCCTGCAACTGCGCCAGCAGACGGGCTGTGAAGTGCCGCGGAGTTAAACACCGTTTTCAACGCTTTTAACGGTTATGAAAGCTAGCTTGGTTTAGCCAAGTTAGCCGTGGTTATAGCCAAATTAGCACCAGCTAATGCCAAGAGTCGTGGTAGTGTGTTGAGAAACTGAACACTTACTTTTATGTCTGCCCGAACCCCAGGACTGTTTAGCGATACTGGGACTCCGTATAATTGCCCTCCCGGCGGATTTCAAAGCGTCCATATCGTAATCCAAAAGTGGGGCAAAAAGCCCAACTGGCCCCCGTTTGTGTCCGTCGAATCACTTCTTCGGGTTGAAAACAGCACTCTCCCGTCCAAACTTTTTTTTCATCTGTTTTCTTCTCCTCTCTGCACGGTTAGGCTTTAGCCGATGGTGGATTATCATGTTCGTCCCCTGGGCGGTGTTATGTATGTAAATTAACCGGATAACGCGCGTGACGCCCGTTTGGGCTGTCACGCGAGTTGTTGCAGCAGCGGCAGCAGACGGGCGGTGCTGTTGCTGTGGTTTCCGTTAACACACGCGCGAGCAGTTTTGTTCCCGTCCAGTGTCGTTTTGCGGTAGAAGATCAGCAAAACACGCAGCAGACTGCGCTTAAACCTCCGTCATATTCGCTGTCTGAGCTCCCGAAAGGGGTTAGCAACGTGCGGAAGTTAGTTGGAGCCACCTCACCTCAGCAGGTGAATTTAAAGGTGCTGGGCAGGTGCTGTAAGCAGGGTCTGATTACTGTGGTGTTCAGTCACTTACTGAGAACAGATCAATGAAAAATGTTATCTAATCTGAATATTTTCAGATTACTGTCAGAATGCTTTCAACCCAAATAGTAAAGATAATTAACGTTTTGCTGAAAAATGGACTTTGCTTCCAAATATTCAAAAGATATCCATCAAATGTTCAAGTGGCAGATATCCTGTGTGTTCTGCGACACTTAACACACTGTTGTGTACATTTTTGTTGCCGGTTAAAGGCTGAACGGAGTTTCTTTGTGTCTTTGCCTTGTCCATCTCCATCTGTCTCGGTTTCAACATTTCAAATGGTTCTGTGCTCTCTATTGTGAAGAAAATCCGCTTTCGCACAGCATCCCAGCTTTTTTGGAGCTGAGGTTGTACAATGGAATGGATTTAGTGTGCGTCATTGAATAAATCCAATTGATCTTACATTAAACATCAGATACACTGCATTACTGTGCTACGTTGTCATTCAATATTCCACGATGTAATAAAGTAATCAATGGAAATATAATATGTAATCTGGGTGGAACATAGCTCCCAATTTTTCTAATCCTTTTACATAAATCCTTCAACTTTGGTTGTAAAAGATCTTGAAGAATATTATTGCTGATTAAGATGTCAGACACACCAGTAGACCGCCTTGAACAGCATCAGTTTGGGTTCTTTAACTTTACAGCATTGTATATTATATTATATTATTATATGCATCTTATGCTTCGTATAACATCTGCTTCAATATTTCACCCCAGTTGCCAGATCTAATGGCCAACGTAAAGCCAACAGTTGCAGAGTAAGGATGAAAAAGTCCCCTGAAGGTCGAGACTCTTGGTTCATTTCACTGACCTGAGGAAGAGAATCTCTGGCCAAGAGGGATTCCCGTTATACTGAGCATGAATAAGAATAAAGGTTAACACGGTTTAAGCTTCAATCACCTCAGAACAATTTCTATGTTTGAAATTTCCTTTGAGAATAAAGGAAACCTCAGGTAACTTTTATATCTGAAGACCTTTCCAAATGCATGAAAACAACGAGCCAACCATGCATCATTATACCCAACATCCCAATTATTGTTGTAAAACTATCCTCAAAGTTTTCTCGTACTTTCTTGGGCACACAGAAGCTTTCACTGAGTTTACATCACCACCAATAAAACGGATCACTCAGGGGAATGGCTTGCAAAAAATCTCGCAAAACCAGATTTCATGGGAGACGACAAGCTCAGAGACGTCAGTTCAGGAGGCTAACGCCTCCCTGGAGACATGTTAGGCAACCTCACCGCTTTCTTCTATCAGAAGCTCAGTGAGCAGTGACAGGACATGCTTTGCTGTAAAAAAAAAAAAAAACTGCATCAAAAAGGATTATCATATCATTAGTTTAGCTTTTTAAACAAACCTGCTCCTCGGCGCTCAGGCCGGTGCGTTCCCTGTAGATCGCCGCTTCATCGCGGGCAGCTGCAGTCTGAAGGGTTACTGAGGTGTGCAGGACATGCACTGACCTTCTAAACTGTACTTTTCACAGAAGGTGAGTGTTTGCTGTGGGGATCCTCACCCTGAAGATGAGCATAAACCCTGAATGCACCCATCTGCCCAGACACGCTGGCAGCGTTATTATCAGTTTATAAATTGTTTTGCAGTGACGAGAAGTGACTCATAAACTTTACACCAATAAGTCAAAGGAAACAGAAAAGCTTTCATGTGTAATCTCCTTCTTTAAATCTTTTCTTTAAACAGCTGGATTTACCGCTGCTAAATGCACAGACAGACTAAATCTGCCTCGCCACACAGGCTATTCAGCCTGTATCTTGGGAAGTATTGTGCGATGCAGAATGCTGAGCAGAGGCCTTCTTTCATGAATTGTCCTTGGCCGAGGGATTCTTTATCCCCTCAAGAAAATGTATCTGCATCTGAGGAGTTATCGCTCAAATCAAAATGTGTGGCAGCACATCATTTTGCTCTCTTTTGTGCTCCCATCTCAGACTGAAATCACAAATCTAAAAAGGTCAGAAAAGCAGAGAATCTCCCTGCTGGTTAGTGAATGACTAAATACAAAATGTGCACAAAGAGAGACTGTGGGAAAAACAAATGTGCTGAAGTGCTAAGTATTTCCCCTTTGGCAATATTTAAATGGGGCACGCCCACCACTAAACTCAGCACTGGTGGACAGCGTTGTAAAAGCAGCATCTTTTGACTTAGCAGTCGTCAGAATCACTCAAGAAGAAATTACTCCCAATTTACTTCTGTCTGAGCTAAATGGGATTTTATGTTCTTGAAATGACAGAATGATGGTTATTGACGGGGTAATTAACCAGAGCTTGTCTGAACAAGAGAGAATTTCTTATAGCTGAGAAGCAGATGGAAACTGCCCCCTAGTGGCAGAAAGATGATGTTGTATTTGGAGCCAGATTTACAGTTTAGAAACTGAACCATGTTCATTGTGGATTTACTAAATGAAAAACTATGTCTGCAAGAAAACAAAAAAGGTTTTTATTTTCTGTAAACCTCACAGAGCGAGAGCGCAGCCAAGGTCAGACCTGGGGGAGAACAGAACAGTGACTGTGGGGCATAGAAAACAAAAAACAAAACAAAAACACATCTCCGTACTTTCAACCATCAGTTGGCCGAACAACCGACTAAACTGTCACTTTCACAACATTTTCAAGAAGCCAACGACGGCAATCTGAGCGAGAAAAAGAAAAAGCTTCTTCTGTGTGCGGCAGGTGAAAACCGCACGCGAGGTGACGCCGAAACCCCCGTGGGGCTCAAGCAGACCACCCCCCCCCGCAGGAAAATAACGATAATACCAGAAACAGGAGTGAAGTAAACTGCTTTTAAAAAAAACAGCCACGTTGCAAATACTGAATAACATTCACAAAAAGAAACGTGGCTCTACTTCCTCACTTTCTACTACACAGTCGACTACAAACAGACAGCGGCTTTCTCTGAACGATCAACAGAAACTTTTAACTGCGTATTTGACAAGACGTGAGCCAAAGTATTAGCAGTTACATTCTCCAACACATTACCAGAGAAACTCCAGTCTTGGCACACAAACTGAAGTGGCAGATAACTATCTTATCTGGAACATGGCATTTCCAAAGCTTTGTTTACATTGCACAGTTCATCTTTACAGTTTTCCCTTTCAGAGCTGCACGCGTTTTCAACGGCGCGCCATCAAAATAAAAAAATAAAAGAACCCAGGGAGGCGGCTCAACCAAAGGACTCGGGGTTAAACGGCAGCAGCGATGAGCGTCTTTTAGAACACGATGAGCTGCAGACGGTGGTGGCTTCCCTCGTGTCAACATACTGACAGTGTGAAAATAAGTACTGTGAAATTTAGAGCTGTTCAATGTGCCTGACAAAGGACACGGCGGCTCTTTGAAAGTGGATGACGATCAGCTTCCCTACCAGCGGGGAAGTCAAAAAGACAAAGAAACACAAGGGAACGATGTCCCACTTCACTATGCTGACTGGAAGCCTTCTTCTTTCCAGCTCAGTGAGATTTCCCCACCAAATTCAGATGGTTTGGGTGGCATCTCATGTCCTCAACTCAAGGCACTGTGATCATATCAACCAGAATATCTGCTCGGGTCCGTTTACTTTACTTTAAAGTTTTCTGCTTATAACACAAGTTATTTTCACAGCTTTTTGCCATCAACGTTTCCAGTCTGTTGGGAAGAAAAAAAAAAAAAAGAAAGAAAGAAAGAAGCCTGGTGAACACAGAGCCACACAAAATGCTTTAAAAACTATGAAAACGCCACATGCCCAAGCAGATTAGAAAAGGGTGAATTTTGGTGACCGATTGTGGATTAAAACAATAAGTTAAACAAGTCTGTGCCAGTCTTTGCACTACATTCCTCTGGTTGTACAAATGTTGTCCAACTATATCCGGAGGATAATGATCTGTCAAATAAATTAGGATGCAGGTCGGGACGTTTTCCCAATTTTAGGAGGCATTAATCAACCTAAAGTAAATACGGTAGCTTGTTCCAGGAACAGAGAGCCAGTTTCTGGTTGCAGCGATGGCGGAGATGAAGATGCACACCCGAATCTGTGAGGTTTCACTAGACATTAAAGAGAAAAAAAAAAAAAAAAACTGACGCTTCCTAATTGACGTGGGATGTCCATTTTTAAGTTGTTTTTTTTTTTTTGTCTTTTGTTTTAACTACAACAAATACAGTCACACAATACAACAACTTCCTTCTGACCTGGCGAGGAGAGAACAGAACAAAACTATTCCCAGCCACAAGATGATGGACCTGCGGGAAAAGTAAAAATGTTGGGAGGATGGATGGAGGGGCGGGACAAAGCCTTCACTTTTTGAGGGGCTGGTAAACGGAAGCGTTGGGGTCCAGGCCGGAGGGATTGGTGTCCATGAACTTTGAGGAGTAGTGGGGGGCCACGGGGGTCATGCTGCTGGTGTCGGCTGTGTAGGAGATGCTGGGCATGACGGCCATCACTTCTGCTATCTTCTGCTTCAGGTCTTTGATCTCCTGGTCCTTCTGAAGGATTTGACCTGAAAACAGAAGAAAAAAAACGCGTCAGATGTGGCGACTTGACGATATGTGGAGGCGTCACGGTGATTCGAGCATTATGGACATGGCATGAACCTTGTGCGATCTCCAGCTGCCTCTTGGCGTCTCCAAGTGCAGAGAAGAGGTCCAGTTTGATCCTGGTCTCTGCGCTCAGACTGTTCTCCAGATGCTGGGTCTTGTCCTGCATGGCTGACAGGGCTGACATCAGCACCTCTGTGTCTTTTTCATTTTCCTTATATTTATGAAGCTCCTGAAAGACAAAACATGCAGTCAGAGTCAGCATCACAGGTTAATATCCAGGGCTCGTTGCTTTGGTACACTGGTGATTACATGTATGAAACAAAGACGGTAAATAAAGATCACCGACCGAATGCCGATTAAACACGTCGCCACGGCACTCAAAAACCAGATGTTAGTGAGTATTTTTGACCAGTGGGAACGAGGCTTTGGGTTCAGCATCTTTAAACATGCGTTTTTAATCAAAGTGGCAGCAGATAAAGGCCCCATCCACACGTAGCCGGGTATCTGCTAAAACGAATATATCTTTCTACGTTTGGACCTGTCATCCACATGAAAACGCATCATAAACTAATATTTTTAAAAACTCCGGGCAAAGTGAAGATTTTTGAAAACTCCGTTTATGCAGCTGCGTGTAGACGGAGATAACCGGAGTTTTGCGTTTTCGAACGTCACAATATGCGCCAAAACAACAACAAATCTGCTCTGACGTTAAACGTGCGACCTTTGTTTACTGAAGAAGCATGGATGTCTTGAGAACTGTGGTGGTTACTATTGTGCAGGCGCTGTTTACTGCCTTGATTTTAGACGCCCAAGTCGTACTCCCAGAGGAATGGCGTGACAATTTCGCATGTCCCGGTGTCCTCACTCCTGTCGCTGTCGGAATTATTACGTCCTCATATCGAGGGGCAGTCATGCGATTACCTGTCAGTGTGCTCAAAAAAGTTGCGTGCACACTTTATTATTTAGCTGACGAGGGCAGATTGCGCAAAACAGAAAATGCATTTGGGTTGTCAAGACAGGTGAAAACGCAGATGTTCGGTTATGTGTGGAAGGTGTTTTTTTTCGAAAACGAGGTAATGTGGATACAGATTATTTTATAAACGGAGGGGGGGAAATATTCGGTTTTAAAAATACCCGGCTACGTGTGTACATAGCCAAAGACTGGGCCACTTCTAATGTTCTTCAGAGCACAACAAATACAAACAGAACATGGTATGAAACTATCCACACCCCTGTGCAAATAAAAGGAGGGACACGCAGCTTCACTGGTGTGATAATGTGAAAATGGTGTCGTTTTGAAATAAGCTTTCTGAGGCAAGTTATCAGAGCTAAGGTTGATGAGGAGGATTATGAACCTCAAAGCATTTTCCTTTTCTTAGTGATATCAAACAATAGCCGGTTACTTGGCACAGAAACATGACGTGATTATCAGAGGATAATCGGCCTTCGTTCAGTTGTTAAAAAAATCCAAACATTTCATGAATGACTGAAGAGGAACGAGTCTGAAACCAAAGTGTCAAACAACAAACCTGTACTTTTAATTCGAGCTCTCGTATCTGGTCCTCCTTTAACTTGATGTCCATTGTTAATTTTTTACACTCTGTTTCTAATTCAGCGATCCGCCGCCGCAGCGTGTCTGTGCACTCTCCCCTGAGAGAAAAGAGAAACAGATGTGTGAGAGCAGAGCAAAGAGGTTGCTGAGGAGCTCATTTCATATATATATCGCGTCTGCCCTCACCTGGATGCTGCTGCTAGCGCTACTGCTCTGGCTGCTGTGGCCTCCTCTAACTTCTTTCGTTTCTTTTCATCTGCGAGCTGCTTCTCTGCAGAAGCTCGGGCCTCCTGCTCTGCTTTGAGCCTCTTCTCCAGCTGGCCCACAGCCTGTTTGTCCTTTTGCTTCGCCTGCACAGCATTATGGAGCCTAACACATCCAACCACACAACATGGAGCAGGTGAGCAAACTTGACAGAATAAGTAACAGAATCACTCCTTCATACTTGTGCTCTATATACACTCAATGCTGACACCAAGCTTTACAAGGTAAGCAACCCAAGTAAAAGTCTTAAGTACACTGGAAAAAATGCCCCTCCAAAAATAAGTAAAAAAAACAACAAATACAAGACGTTTTTGCTTGAAATAAGCAAAAAAATCTGCCAATGGAACTAGTGAAAATCGGCTTGTCAAGATTTCTTGAAATAAAATGTGATATTTAGGACTTTTGAGTTAAAAGTGACCTTGAAATTAGCAAAAAAAAAAAAAACTCTTCAAATGAAAAAAAAAGCTTGTTTCATGTGAAATATGACTCAAAACAGATGTTTTTAACAAGATATTCAAGATGTATTGTATTAAAACAAGTCCCTATATCTTGCTGAAATGGTACTTGTTGGGCAATTGTGTCTTATATCAAGTGTAATGAGATACTCAATGAGAAAAATATACTTGGTAAGATTTCGATTTTTTTCCAGTGTATACGGTGTGTGAGTTTAATTTACAGTGAAAACTCTGCACAGATCAGGCAGATTTCTCTGAAAGTAGCTGTTAGCAAACAAAACTTTGAACTTGATCAAAAGGTCAGCATATAACTCATCTATAATCAGTGCTGTATACCATTAAAAACTCTATAACCCCAGCTAATCGTGACCAAAACTGATCACTAGCCCAACTTTGTGTAGACAAGAGTCGCCCCACTTACTTGCTCTGCAACAGCTCATTTTCCTGGCGCAACTGACCCAACTCAGTGCGTATGGAGCGCTCAGCGCTGCCTAGCGAGCCGATCTGGCTGCGTAGGTCCTGCTCCACCTGCCGGCTGGCCTGCAGGTCAGCCTTCAGCTTCTTAATGTCCTGCTCCAACCTGTCCCAGGTGGAAATGTAAACACACACAAAGTAAATTTAGGTCCGATGACCCAGCTAAACAAATGATTTGTTTAGGGTTTCACATATATTTATGAATTTCGATTAAACAAAGACATCCTGAGTTCAACTTGTAATGAGTCAAATTCACAGCGTAACGAAAACTATTTAAAAATCATGGCTATATCATGAGCAAAGAACAGACGGAACAGAGTGCACTTTGATGCAAATGGTATTTGTGTGGATCAGCCACACTGATTTATCAAAACATTTCTGGTATCGGAAAGGTTTTCACCTCGACTACTCTGTGCATGCCAGTGATGAGAGATAGTTCAAATTTACAGTTAAAGTCACAAAATAAATCTGCAATATGAAGCTGTGACAGGTACTTTAATGGTGGCCTGCATGGCTAAGCATGCACACAGCTGCTTGGTCTTCCTGAGCCTCGACACAGTCGCCTCTTAAAAGTGGAAGAGACCAAAGTCCTTAAAGTCAAGATAAGTTCTTAAAACAGCTCACTGCACAATTAAACCAGTGAAGTTACTTTATGAAAACACTGGAGTGAGGCGTTAATGAGAACTCATCTGTGCCTGATCATGACTGTCTTACCTAACAAGTGCTTCTGGCTTGCTCAGCTGGTTGTTGGGGATACAGTTTTCGGTGGGATCCCTGTGGGAGCCCCCTGTTGTCCCTTTCCCAACTGGTAACTTTTGCTTCTTCTCGTTCTTCCCTGAGGAGGACGAAGATGACGACGCAGAGGAGGGGACGCTGCCGTTGGTGGCGCAGTGGCCGCGGGGTGAGGAGTTAAGCGCTGCGGCGTTGCTGCTGGCATTTTTGTAATTTTTAGAGGAGGAGGATGATGAAGAAGAACAGGAGGAATTGTTATCCTCTTTAAGCAACAGATTCTCTGTGCTGCCCAGCTCTGTGGTCAGTCTCTTGTTGTTCATATGGTTCTCCATATACTCCATCTCCTGGAGTTTAGAGTCCACTGATGATGGCAGGATGTTGTGTTGCTTTTTAGCCTCCCCGCCACCTTTTCCTTCTTTCCCTTTTTCTCTATACTCGAGCTCTGGCAGTGGCGCTGATGTCTTTTTATTGCCCGGAGCACCATTTTGTGACACTGGCGGTGTGTCCACTTCAGATATTCCTTTAGCTGCTGCTGCTGCTGCATGAATACAGAGGAGAATAAAAGAGATGCACATAAAACATCTGCCCAGAATTACAGGCATCATATCCATTTTTGATCATTTATAAGAATCCCTGATATACAATTCTGCATATTCTTTATTTAAAAAATGATTTTCTCTATCTACTGTGAGCACTGATATGATCCACATGTAGTTTGTGGTAATTAACATCTCAGGTGATGTGAATTTGTTTGAACCATTTCCTCGCCGACTTCTCGTTCTGTAAGAAAAGCAGGACTTCTTTCATGTGTCAATGGAACCCCATCAAATGACCAAATGAATGATTGTGTGCATGGTGTGTTTGCTTAAACTGTGAGGCAGGTGCACCTGTAACCGCAGCCTTTGAATAGAAGGGGAAAGCATGTGCTACAGATGTATGTTAGCATAATGATGGCTTTGTTAAAGTAAATAGGAACAAGAAAAACATTTTAAGATTAATGACAAACCAATAAAACAAAGGAAAATATGTACAAATGTTCAATAGATCTCCCCTTAAATTATCGGAAAATCATCAAAACATTAAGGTGAATGTATCACCCGTGCCCAAATCTACAAAACTGCCCAGAGAGATAGAGAACTATGACTTTACCAAGTGTAAAAAAGAAAAAACACAATTAAAACAGCGAGGGGATCCAACTACCCAATCCATGATTGTACCATTACTGACTTAAGACAGCGAGCTTGTCCACTGGACAGTAGAAAGACAATAAAATCTACTTTTTTCATGTCTGACGAGAGGAATAAAGTGACTTTTGTTCACTCGTTTACGTGCACGTGAATCAGGAGTGTACACAGCATGCATGTGGGTTTTCGTTCTTACCTTCTTCGGCTTCTCGCTCTTGTCTCTGAAGCATCTGTTGCTCTGGAGGCAGAGCCTGCTGTAGCAGCTGCATATAAAATTCATTCTCCTTCTGCACCTCCTTTTGCTTCCTCAGGCGCATTTTATAACTAACGTAGCTCTTGAAGCCAAAACCCAGCGTGACCACGGGGTAGCCGATGCTGAAGAGATGGGACACAAAATGCACACAAATCACAACGTGCTCATTCAATCAAGTCAAACTGAGTCAAACAGCAACTGGATTATTAACTATACAAAGAAACAATCACATTTCTTTCTATGACACAGGTTCAAAGCTAAATCTGCTTCAGAATATCAGCCGAAATGTGGAAAGACTTCATAGATTGCGTATCGATGAATAAAGCTTTGTGAACATTAAGATCGATAGCTATAATACTGTTATTATTCCACACTGCCTGTAGTTTAAACATAACAGAAGCTTACCAGTGTGCGGCAAAAGGACGGCACAAGTCCACGTGGAAGTTCTTCAGGTCTTTGAATCTGATGGCTGCCTCTATGTACACAAAGAGTATCCATAGAGACACGGTGGGCAGACAGACGCCCCTCTCTGGGGACAAAAAAAAAAGGGAACAAAAATGTCAGAACTGCATTTCAAACCTGAAATGTGTTCATGACAACACCTAACCAAATTTGTTCAAAGTATACAGAACACCTGGATCCCGAATGACAAAACTTTGGACTTTAAGAAAAAAAAAAGCCCATTTCATGACACCAGATGAAAATACGCTTGTTCTTGTAAAAAAAATGTAATGAAACTTCATCAGTTAGAGACCAAATCTGAATCAAGACAGTAAAGACTTTCACAAAGATTTGTCCCACTCATCAATGTGGTCAAAGAAGGTAGATCCTGCTTTCATAGAAATCTTTATAGCTTCTCTACACTGGGGTTGTCCAAAATCCTCAGAGACAAATAGATCCTAAAAATCAACATCTAATTAGATGCTCATTTGCAGCGGTATTGATTGGAATGTTCCGTCTTCATTGACAAACTAGCGGCGAACACTGATCAGCTCAGAGCTGCTGCGGCATAAAAGCAACTTAATATTATTCTTATCATTGTTGGAAGAGGTCCAAACTTTGACCACCGAGACAACGAGGCGCACCGGTGAGACGAGCAGCCAGACCTGTGACACCAAATCCTGCTGATTCAGCGTGAAGCGGTTTATCATGTAGAAGTACTGCAAAGAAGGGACAACGCTGCGTGTGTTTGGTGTACCACTCATGTTGTGGTCAACGTTTGTGGCGATAACTACTGCAAATGTTTATTTGCTCGCTCGACCCCAAACTTGGATAAACTCTGTAGAGACAGACAGACAGACTGGGCTGCAGGAAGTCTAAAGAACTGGACCTTAGAGAATGAGCCGCTCAGTGGAAGTGAGTCAGCTCATGAATATTTATTCCATATTAACGCCATTACTAATAAATGTTTTGGTAATGAACAGACAGTTTAACCTACAGAAATACAAAGTGCTCTTTATTCTAAAGGAAGGGACTGGTGAGGGATGCTCATTTAGTTGGCCTCTGGATTTAAACAAAAAGAAAAAGAAATAAAAATGAACATGTTGC
This sequence comes from Odontesthes bonariensis, assembly GCF_027942865.1. Taxonomy (NCBI): domain Eukaryota; kingdom Metazoa; phylum Chordata; class Actinopteri; order Atheriniformes; family Atherinopsidae; genus Odontesthes; species Odontesthes bonariensis. The sequence continues at coordinate 10,098,264 of NC_134522.1, forward strand.
ACTGAAGTTGATGTAAGGGCTGCTTCTTTTAAAAAGGTTTCTGACTTTAAAATGTAGTCTGGATGCTTCTTTATTAAAACACTTTATATATAATAATAATAATAATAATAATAATAATAATACATTTAATTTAAAAAAAAAAGCGCCTTTCTCAACACTCAAGGACACTTCACAACACACTAAAAATACAATAAATAAAATAACACAAGTTAAAGAGGCTAGAGGGAGAATGCAGCTTGAAACAGATGGGTTTTGAGTTTCGATTTGAAGATTATACACCTCTTAATTTGATATTTTTCCCTCCACTGCACTGAAAAACATTACTTTGAAATCCTAATATCTTGACAGCCCTACTCTACACTGTGTACAGGTTTCTGCTGCCCACCACTATCACCACACACATTCACCACCGAGCTGTAGAAGATATTAATACCCCTGTGACATCCTATGGTTCTGAATGTCACCGGTGAGTTAAGTTCGAGAGCTCGGAAAGCAAATGGGAACCACTCGGTTTGTCCCTCCCCCAACAGGCACTGGGATTTCCATCTGACACCTGGCCTTTGGTCGCCACGGGTAGTTGTCACTAAATCAATCTGACAGCTAATCTGCAGAGCGCAGCTCGCTTACACCATGTAAAATTCTGAGAAACAAGCCAACTGTTTGTAAACAAGATAACACAATGTGCACTGCTCATGCATAAAACCGTCCATACTTTTTTTTTTTCTCACTATCGAAAGTAAATCGTTTCACTGTCGCGAGTTAGATCATATTCCTCTGTTCACACTGAAAAAAAAAACAACTTTAAAAGTAAGAAAAACCCAGACACAGGATGAACTCACCTGTGTGCCAAACATACTGCACCCACACATAGGTACTGGCAGCAAAGAACAGCCATTGCACTGGGATGAAGAGGAGGCAAATGATGTCCGAGGTAAACGCCACACACACAAAGAATACTGAGAAGGCCTGATGGAGAGAGGAGGTTATGATAAACTGTGCAGGAAACAAAGAAACCCCCCCCCCCCCCCCCAAAGAGTAATTATGCTCTGAAGATTAGGAATTAGCTGTTTGACAGACGTGATGTCTACCATATTGTAATCCTTTAAAACGTGTGGAATAAACCACTTCTTTCCCTAAACAAACAAAACCATGACTAGCTTTATAAATATGACCTCTTCAGTTCTCTTTCTCCCTTCACAGAGAGACAAACAGACACGCACACTGCACATTTTAATAATAGCAAGCTGCCCGGCACCAATAATGGACCAGAGGCTAAATAAAACTATAAGAAATTAACCATCAGCATACACTTAGCAGATGTAAGGCTGACTGATGACCTGCAAGTCTCATCAGAGCTCAACTTTGTTTGCATGATGAGAACTTAGATCGGAAGATAAACATGACGTGTTGTTTTTAGGTTTGCAGTAGAGCTCCACTCAATTTACAGTCACGAAAAGCTAATGATCAAACAAATAACTGCAATTATAGTGTTTTATGCCACGTTTACAGTATGAATCTGGTCAGTTGTCATCAACACATGCACCTTATGATGAGGAAAGAGGTTGGATTTCAGATTGGTGGTATTAGTGCCTTTGTTTTTGTAATAAATTTGACTAATTGCATCCTCCAAGTTAATGGGTGCTCCATTTTCTCTTAGCTAAAAAACAAAAATGTGTCAAACGCTGTCTTGTAGTATTTTTACTGCGGCTTTCCAAGCAAATATATGATGTTAACATCAACAGGGAGTCATCAACATGGCGTCGCCTGTATGGTAGAAATTGTCCTCAAGATAAACAGCTGATGAGACTAATTCTCTACAAAATTCTCATCAAAGCACAGCAGGAAAAGGGAGGACAGTGAGAGGTCAACATTTAAAGAGCGCCAACCCTCGAACCTTAGAAATACTGAATACAGATGTTGAAACAAAAAAAGGCAAAATAATCCCAGATTAGATTTACCCGTGTACACAGCCCTGCTTTGCCTCCTAGACTTTTATTAAGTTTCTACTATATTTGTTTGGGTTTGGCCGCCTCAGAAACAATGTGACCATCTTGTGGCTTATTTTGTGGCATATCTGACGGCACACGGTCTGACTCTGTACTCCACGCTGTCACTTTGTCTTTATCAATGCTAATTCCTAAATGTGTGCACAGAAGATATCAGATAGTTGTTAGAAATCAGGTGAGGCGCCAGTGCATCTTTGAATCAAGGCTGACTAATAAAACAGCGCTACAACAATCAGCAGCATATCATCTGGTCTTTAAGCAGTTAGCCAAGCGATGACGGACATTCTGCAGTGTGAGAGACACTTCAGTCTTAATGTGGACATGCATCTATACTTTATGAACAACTTCTATCAGCAAAATTCAGGAATCTCTGTTCTGTCAAACAGTATTTCCTATTAATATTTATTTTTGTTGTGTTTACATATTTCGTTTAACTTTTATAAGTCTTTGGAGAAGCTTGGCCAATAAATAAATAAACATCCAAAGCTACTCACCAGCCCCTGGTATCTAAAGGAGTCGTACACACTCCGGATGAAGAGCCAAAATGGCCAGAGGTACTCAAACCTGAATTCAAGTACAAAGTCTGCCAGTAATACCAGTGCCCACACCACCAGGAACTTCAGGTACAGGAAGGTACTGAATGAAAGACAAAATGAGTGAAAAATTATATTTTGCAATATAAACACAAAACATTTAAGAGTGTTTTTATGCACTGGCAATTAGATTTGCTTTCAATCAACCAAGAATATCATCAATTATCTTAAGCAGCTTATGTTAAACAATGCAGGGATGCTTCTGAAGGCATTCGAGAAAAAGCCTACAGTACACCGATGCTCAATTATGTTCTCATATGTTATTCTGAAGATTTGCACATGACAATAATGCACAACTACTTCAGAGTATGTTTATCTCTCAAGAGCTGTATTATTTGCACACACAGAGAATAGGTACTGTTGTGATTTGCAACTGGTTTTGACTGAATTTTACAATTAACTTAAAAGAATAGATAAGATAGGGTGACCATACGTCCGTATTTCCCGGGACACGTCCGTATTTCACTTCCTGTCCCGGGCGTCCCGTGAAATACGGACATGTCCCGGGAAATACGGACGTATGGTCACCCTAAGATAAGATATATTTGACCATAGTTGACTGATCCAGACTTGGACACGGTCGGTCGAGGGGTTCTCCGATCGGATCATTTTATGATGTGGGGCACCTGCTCAATAATTCAGCAACTGACCTATATCTTTATATCTTGATGCCACGTGTTTAACTAGTGGCTGATCAGATATATAGGAAGTCACACAGAGGTGGAACCTGTCAGGGTAAAAAAAAAACAACCCAGCCTCTGTTCAGATTAGACAACCCGTGAGTGCATAACAAGCGCCTCACAAGTCGAGACTGATTGCAATCTTATCAAGGGATGTTTGGTGTTAACAAAGCTCACAGCACTTTAGCATTAGTAAGGCTCATGTGATGATGTTGGCAGTGAGAAGGCAGAGCTGCTGTGGTGCTGACCTAAGTTACGTTCACTAAAAGGGAAGCAGCTAGTTTTGACAGGACCAGCAGATGTCAAGTGACATGGGCAAACAAAAGTCAGGGTTTTTGAGTTATTTTGCAAAAATATGCAACAACATACGCCTTACACCAACACTGCTGTAAAAGAGACATTGGTTAATAACTGGCTGTTTTGGGGCCTAGCGGTACAGTTAGCTTAACAGCTAACGTTACCTGCTAGTGTACAACGAAAACATCGCTACAGCTAGCTTAGCTAGCATCCAGCTAGGTTAACGGGCTATCAAGCAGTGACAGTTCATTGGCATATGTGATAACGACAGGAAGCTAAACGTCCTGCATCGTGTCTAGCCAGTGTCCCCACATCCTGTCGTGAGGAAGCCCCTTTCGTTTAGCTCCATGCAAGTTACCTGCCGTATATACCCTCGGTGATTCGGTTCCGTTTTAACGGCCGTCGGAGTTTGCTGCAGTCCGCATTGCGCCGCTTCATCCTCCTCCCCTTGGCTTTGGCCTTCGAATAACAACTGTAATCTTATCCAGTTTTCTTGTGTATACGGACAAAGATAATAAATGAAGTGCCTGTGGTATATGTCGCTTTATTATTTTTCCCCCAGTGAACACAAAGAAATAAATAAAGGACTCTATTCGGGAACCTCCTCTTTTTCTGTTAGCGCAGGCTCAATAAGCCCAAACAGCGCTGTATTTTACAGACATCAAGTTGTCAGACGGCTGGAATGTCCAATCAACCTGTCTGAGTATGCTTCTTTCTTTGACTGGCAGGCACATGAGCCAATCAAATTGCACAAAGGCCGCTCGCTCACATCTTCCCTGTCAAAGAAAACGGAACAGAGCATAGAAACTCCATGTGGACATGTCTCACCGCTCAGCCAATCAAATCTTTGTGAACAAATCGGGCATTGTTCATTAACCAATCAGATGATTGCAGAGGCGGGGCATTTGGTTCTAGCCTTTGGATTTGGTTTATTATGAGCAGAAAATATGCAGTCTTTGGTACAAAAACTCCATTTGTGTCAGATACAAAACCATCCATTCCAGCATACATATTTATATCAGGGTCTTTGTGAGAGGTTCATTGATAGATTTGCCCCAGGGCGCTGAATGCCATTTATGCTTTGTTACCAGGTTAAAATGTGCGCACGGTGAAAGCAGACGTGTGCGCGTTTTATTAAAAAGTAGGGGTTGTATTTATTGTTGTATATGTTATGATGAAACCGTTTGTATATCACAACCGAAGGCTTGATTAAATATTGTAAGTATTCAAAATAGTTAATTAAAAAAACAATTACAGAAAGTGGCCCAAATTAATTAGTCAAAACGGTACATTTAAATTTCACGACTCAAACCATGAGTGAAATATGTTACACAGTCACTGTAATTCTTCAAATTTGTCTCTTGAAGCATTAAAGATCAACCTTTTTTTTCGTGGCAACGTTTTTTTTTTTTCTTCAAAGACATACTTGTCTTCGTGTCCAGCGGCTGATAAAGACCTGTGCTGGTTGCGCCCATTTTTTAAACCGTCGTGGCGACTGAACCAAGCAGAAAACACCTTCAATGGCTCCTCAGTACGCTCCAAGTCTGCGCTCTCGTTTGGCACCTTTATTGTGTTTTCTGCAGACAGGCTTTATCGTCATAGCTGCCTTCTACATTGAAATCGAAAAAAATGTAGAAGTGGATGGGAATACCTTCAGCAACTTTTACGCAGGTGAGGTTTTGTGCGTTTGGACGGGTGGAGGACTGGGGCAGTTGGGGTCTATAATGGGGCAGTTTATTTTTCATTTGTGTTGTATATATGAGGAGAAACATATTTCAAACCAACTTTACATGCCTTAAAAAAAAGCTAAATCAACTTAATATAGTCCAAAAGAGAGAAGTACATCCAATTTATTTTATTTGTGACCCAAACCTTGTGCCTTTTTCTTTTTTTTCACAGAGTTCCAGGATGTTAATGTAATGGTGATTCTAGGTTTTGGCTTCCTATGCACCTTTCTAGTACGCTATGGTTTCAGTGGTTCAGGGTTCAACCTCCTGGTGGTTGGCATCGCCTCCCAATGGGCAATCATACTGAATGGCATCGAGTCCTGGTATAACTTAGGAAAGATTCGAGTTGGTTTGAGAAGGTAGGATGTCACATTTGAATTCAAATGACACAGTAGAAATGACTTAATTTGAATCTGTTTGACAGAATGTGAGATCCATTTTGTAAGTTTCTACTGTCCTAATTTTTAAGTCACTGCTAATAATGTTTGATGTAGCATCTTGGTTGGTGAGATGTGTACGGCTTCTGCCCTCATTTCAATCGGAGCAATGCTGGGGAAGGCCAACCCTGTCCACCTCATCCTCATTGCCCTGCTAAATGTGTCGGGATTTATCTTGAATGAATGGCTCCTCCAGACCCTCCTGAAGGTATGAAACAGTGCCCGTGTTTTACCCACGCTCTGTGTCATACACATTTTCAATCTGTTTGACGATGATGTTTCCTTGTCTGCAGGTCCGACCTCTGAGCAGCATCATGCTGCTTCATGTCTTCGGGGCCTTCTTTGGACTCATGCTGACGTGGATCCTGTACCGTAAAGGCTCAAAGCAAGGATTTGAAAAAGAGAAATTTGACAGAAAATCAGGATTGTTTTCCATGTTCGGTGAATAGAAGGCTGTCTGTAACCTGAAGTTATGTTTTTATTTTCAACATGTTTAAATCCAGCATCTGCATTACTGCTGTACATGTGAATCGATATTCTGGGATTTGATGTCTTTGTTCTCCAGGCACTTTGTTTCTATGGATGTTTTGGCCCAGTTTTAACTCGATCCTGGTGGACCACCGTACTCCTGAGAGGAAGCTTGGGGCCATATGTAGCACCTACCTGGCCCTGGCTGTGAGTGCAGTGACGGCAGCTGCTGTGTCCGTGCTCTCCAGTCCCAAAGGAAAACTAAACCTGGTATGATCTGACACTGGATATGTTAATACGTTATCATGCAGCTTCAGGGACTAAACTCTTGTCAAACATCCCAAAAAAGAACCCAACAAGTCAAGTGATATGAAGGGGCTTTTGCTTCACTCTTTGAGCAGATCCAAATGCAGTCGTGCATCCTCGCTGGTGGTGTCTCTGTTGGGGTTGCCATGTCAGCAATTCATCAGCCATGGGAAGCCATGGCAATCGGATTCACTGCTGCTATTATATCAACCGCTGGATTCAAATATCTTAAGGTTTTCATCACAAGATGCAAATGTGCCTCTACTTTAAACAATCTATACATACACCTCATGCTTAACTTCTTTTTTTTTTTTACCAGATCCACATGCTATTTGCATTCGAATGCCACGACACCTGTGCCACTCTGAGCACACACGGACTCCCCGGTCTCCTGGGATGGCTTGCACAGCTCCTCCTGCAGATTAAAGACTGCAATGATCACACAGTGTAAGAATGTAACCAGCATACAACAGGCATCAACAACACGCAGGAGGTGTGGCAGCCTGTGTAACTGCTCTTTATTTTGCAGGGCTATTCGTTTTTCCGTGTTTCACATCAGTACTCTCTTTATCACCATCAGTACGAGTTTGTCCATGGGAATTCTTACAGGTATGCCTCTCTTTTTTTTTTTTTTTTTTTTTTTAAAATTGAGCTTTCTATTATTGGCCGAGGCTCTGGTTAAAGCCGATTTTGGATTTTCTAGACACCAATACGCTGGATGGAATCTAGTGTAGATCAATACAATAAGCTGCTTTCTTCCTTAATATTTTATCATCGTTTAAAGGGTTTCTACTAAAGTGGAACTTCTGGAGACCATCTCAAAACAAGAAATGCTTTGATGATCAAGCTTTCTGGGAGGTGTGTAATCATAATTTCAGTATATTTCTTTCCTGAACGGTCTCATGTTTGGCATTAGCTCGTGCTGTGCTCTGAAATACCTTTGAGGATGACTTTACGAAGCTGCTATGAATATATTTTTGTGTTTTGCAGTTTCCACATAATGCAGTGCGCAAATAAGAAGATGGAGAAACACAACACATCGGGGCACTGATTGGTGTCCGTAATTTCATGTAGTTTTTTCTTTTCATGTGAAGAAGTTATTACATGCTTTTGTGTGCAGGAGGTAAAAAAAAATAAGGTCAGATTGTAGAAAAGAGAAAGGTCAGTCCCATTTACTGCTCAGTATGTTTAATGTTGCCATGGTGTCAGAAACAGACCCAATGTTTGGGGTGTTACATGAGAAAAATGGAGAGCTGATGCACATGAATCCAAATCTGTTACACAAACAACATGCTGTTGTCTGCAGGTCTGCAGTGTGGGCTAATAGAATTCAACAATAAATCTGAATACACGCAAAGTTACAGAGATGATGATGTGTTACTACAGAAAAATAAAAAGCAAACAACCCCATTTGGTTACATTCAGCAAATTTGTCAATTGTTCTGAAACATTTCCCTCAATGATATCTTGTACCATAAGAACTCAGCCGACTAACTAAAAGATGTCTTCGAAAAAAAGTCAACCCAAGGTGGAGTAGTCACAAAGCTCCCAATATACACGAGTTGTAAACCATTTTAACAACATGGTTACACAGTCTGAGTGCAAACAGACACGTTTAAAGATGTGCCACATTTGAAAATATTCAACCTTTCAACAAACCTATGAAATTTTGTGCTTAGTTGTGATTGATCTATTATACAGCAAATACCATAAATTAAACATGTTAATTTGAAAGCTAAAAAAATATATAAAGCGTAGAATTGCTGAAGCATGTCATCTCATACAACACAGATAGTAAAGAGTGTATAACCGTGGACAAAAAGACACACGTGGTCCATCACTGCCAGAGATCCTCTGTGCGTCCAAACTTGAAAACCAAACCCCTAAATTAGGAAAAACAAGCAAAATTATGAGTAAATTCCATCTGTGTACGTTAAACACGAAAGGACTCAAATATGCCAGTTAAGACTATTAACTTACCCAAAGAAAATGAACGCATTTTGGAAGAAAATGGCAATACCGGGGTACACCACAGGCTTCTCTGCAAAACACAACAGTTACATAGAAGTTACACGACAGCCTGTCTCCCAGTCTTTCACTCTGTAAATGTTTCAAAGCATGCCTCTGCATTGCTTAACACTTTAAAATGCTTTCTAGTGTCACAAACTGACCGAGCAGTGAGGGCAAACTGCAAAGCATTCAAGCAGATGAAACGGCACTTACGAGGCACTACAAATCCTCCAAAGAGAATCCACATGGAGGCAATGAGGGAGCCAAAAGCCAGCATGAAGCCAATAAAGAGCCACACTCGAGCGCCTGCAAGGAAAGATAAGGAAGGGTGGGTTACTCCGTGACGTGACATTGTGCTTCTTTATTAGTCTGGATACTGCTTATGCTGCAATGATGATTTAAGATATCAAACGCACATAGAAGGGGAGTTAATCATACACACCTGTCTGTCCGATGCAGCCTTCGCTGTAGCTGTCTCCTCTCACCTGGCCATTGGAAACAGCATTTATCCTGGACGGGTCAAATAGGAGGCAAATTAACAACAAATAAACCAGAAGATTCTTAAGATTCACTTAAGTATATTAATTCTTATTTTCAGTTGTATAGAATGGATTCGTGGGCTGGAAAAATGTATCTTCTGACAGGTTTATTTCCACATTTCTTGTTTTAACATTGTTGGAGAAGAACGGGGATGAGAGTAGGTTTCTGCTGAAATTAACTTTCACTTTCAGTCTAACCAAACTGAAGCCACAAGAATCTAAATGGGAAGTACCGCGAGTCCCGAGAATAATGTAATTTAATCACTTTAAATTTCTATTCCATGGGGGGGGCGGGCGGGCGGGCGGTGGCGTAGTGGGTTAAGCAGCCGCCCCATGAGGCTACAGTCCTCGCTGCAGCTGGCCCCGGTTCAAAGCTCCCACCGGACGGCCCTTTGCTGCATGTCTTCCCCAGCTCTCTGCCCCCTGCTTCCTGTCTCTCTCTCAACTGTCTATCCATTAAAGGCATAAAAAGCCAAAAAATAATAATAATCCACCCCCTGGCACCTGACCCAAGTGATTCCTCGCCCAACATACAGTTAGTGATGCCGTCTCAACTATTTTGTGGGGGCTGGACCCAGAGCCTTGACAGTCAAAACAGAACCAACTGGTCTAAGTAAGTCTCTGACTAACTGACGAAAGCAAGCATTTATACACACTTTGGATTTTAGAATATTTTGCACCATGCCACACATCAAATACCAGCACCTGGTGTTGATAGAAGATTGACAGGTTTAAAGTACACATGACAATAAGTTACCAAACTTCAAATAAAAAAAAAAACATGAGCAGGCGTGGGGAGAAAAGCTGTCTCACACACACTTTTGGGAATGATACATGTTTATGTTCAGCTCAAAATACCTGTATACCTACATATATATATATATATTAGGGCTGGGCGAGTTAACTCGTTATTTATTTGACGGCGATAAATATTTTATCACGCATTAACGCAGGTTTTATTATTGTAAAAGTCTGTTGCTCACAGGCTTTTATTTTGTAAAAGTCTGTTGCTGTCTGCTGCGGAACCGGAAAAGAAAGTAATCGGCGGATCCACCAAACATGGAGAAGGGTACGGAACTTTTACTCGGCCATTTTCTTTTTAAGTTCTTCCAGACGGCGGAGTCGACAGAACCAAAGTCATCTGTAAACACTGCCAAGTTGAATTGTAGTAGTTCCAGTCTAAAATATCACTTAAAGGTAAAACACACAATTGAACAGACCTTAAAGCTGGACAAACCAAAGATGTCAAATATTTATCAGAAATAAAAGATGTCTTCTCTGTCTACTGTGGCAGAATGATGACAAAACAGACAGTGGAGCGAGGCTTCTATATAAAAACTACAGAAAGATGCTGATGTTAAAAGTGTGTTTGCACAACAAATGTTATGGCACTTTCATTCATATGGCAGCACATTTAAAATACAACTAAATGCTAAAAGCTATACACTACTTTTGGATTCATTTTTGGATTTTACATACAAATGCGATTAATCAGGGAAATCATGTGATTAATTAGATTAAAAATTTGAATCGTTGCCCAGCCTAATATATATAGATATATATAATATAACACGATATGTTTAATAAAATGTCTCCTCAGTATAACAGTGCATACAGTTATTAAGAGGGAGAACTTGATTGTTATGAGAGCGGTTACAAGTGTTGTTAAAGATGGACATCAGGTGGTTATACTGAGGGGGAAAAGGACGCTACTTGCTTTATAGTTGTTATTATTATTAGAATAATATAATCATTATTATCTCACAGTACATGTGTAGTTTAACATCAATATAAACTTTTTAAATAGAAAACATAGATAAACCTATACCACACCTCTGCTGTACAACACAGCAGATTTGAATCTTTTGTATTGAATAGAAAAGTCTTAAATCAGGAATCAAACTAGGACCCAGAGAATCTGAATCAAATCATGTGATACCTAAAGAATCACAGCCCCCACTCAGTACCGCGGGCCATTTTTTTATCCGATGAACTCGTCACTTAGCTTAAAGTCTATCAATAGGAGGGTCTCAACCCCCACAATGAAGGTGCAATGAGAGGGAAAACTGTTTGCGGATCGTTTCAGCCACATGACAAGGCCTTGCTCAGTTGCCCTGGAGATGGATTAGTTGTTATCACATGACATGCAGCATGGAGATTTCAGTCAGGCATCACAACTAAAACAGATCACAGAACCGAAGAAAAAGAGTTAGAAGTCGTCAACAGTGCTGGCTTAAGTTATTTACATCAGGCACCAGAGACCCTTCTTGATCAACGACTGGGGTAACAACCCCCCTCACAGCCGTTACATGACTGAAACTCTGTACTGAGGTCATGTGATAACAGCTACACCTTATCCATGACAATAAGCAGCTCCTTGTAGTGATGAACACCTGGTAATGTGGCTGTAAGCTTCAGAAACGACAAAAGAATTGTACACTGAGATGAGAAAAGCCAGTCTTACATGAGAAAGGCCACTGTGGCTATGACCCCGCACGTGTGATAGGCATGATGAAACTGTCCCTGATCAGGATATTTCACCGCCGCATCGATGATAATCCACCAACCTGTGAAGAACTGCAAAGACATGATCACAATTGGTCTGAGTTCAGTGACTATTTACGGAAATGTGATGGTATGATGAGCTTGTGCAGGAATCAACATCAATCATAAAAAATCTAGGAGGGAAAACCCAATGGGAGCACCCATAGTCCGGGTGACCTGACAGAGGAAATCAATGTAAATACCAGAACTCCTGCAGCTATGGAGGCGATGGCGTTTCTCCTTTCTCCCCAGTCCACATTGCACTCGCAGTCTCCGCAGCGGATTCCGTCCAGAAATCCTGACATGACTCTGGAACAGGGCGTCAGGTCCAACAACGCGATAACACAACATCAGAAATACTCATTCATCTCGGTAAAACAATTGGCCAAAATACGTATAACGCCAAATATAGAAGAGGTTCAGTAAAATTCCCCCGACGGTGAAATAAAAGCTCAACAACAATGATCACTTTGGTGCGCAGTCGCCGTACAGTAACAATGTTAACAATGATGCTAAACCCCCTGGCTCGCAAGCACAAACTATACTGTAACTCAAGATTTACACTGTAAATCAGAGGAGTTGTCACATCTACTTGACAATAAGACAGCATACGTATCTAGTTTAAAGTTACAGAAATTGACAGTGAACCGAGAGGATAAAACGGCTGTGTTGTCGGGCTCTTTTGTTCATCGCTTTGGCAACTAGCAAACATTTCCTTGAAGGTTTCTGGTAACAAAGTCGTCATAAATAATATCGAAACTAAGACAGACAGCGTTGGAGATGAATAGAAACGAGCACTCCGTAAGCAACAATTGTGCGTGAAGTCATTTTCAAAGTGTTTCTTACCTTTTTATTTTCGTTTTTTTTTTATGTAGACCCTTTGGTTAAACCCGATTTGGCTTCCGACGGAGCTTGCTTTTGCACATGCGCAGTTCACCCACACCCGTTTGATGGGAGAACCACACTGTTGACATTGTTGCCTTCGCGTGCTGTGGACAAAAATGGGAATTTTGTAACTCCGTAAGCACGTCTGACATTGATAAAAGTAGTATATTTTGGTGTATACAGATTAAAATGCACATGGAAGCAGTGGTCTACTACCGGTAAAGTAAGTTTACTCAGTTGAAGCTCTAAATTACCAGTACTTTGCTTAAATATTGTCATATTTTACTTTATGTTTAGACTCCACAAGCTTATGCAACAAGTAACTGGACGAGATCAATATCTGAGCCTTTTTGTTTGTAATTAATAATAATATATGTTAAAATGTGAAATTTGAAATAAATAATTAAATAATATGAATAAAATGAACTACTTTGGCAATAAAAATATTAAATATCGCTCCCACTACTGCATCAGAGTCAATTCATTGATTCATGTGCTTATTCTTCCATTTGATAAACCTCCACAGTATATGGTGCCTAGCCTAACATATAATTCACATGCCCTCATAATCCCTTTATTGCGCCTAGCCTGCACTCTGGTACCTCCTCCAGTATTACTCTGTCAGTTAAATAGGTTTAGCACTGTAACCAGGGTTTCACAGTAAAAAAAACTTGAATATTGCTCCTCACTTTCAAGTTCCTTCAGATAAAAGCACAATCACAAGCTAAATGACTAAAAATGAAAATATGTCTGCTTTTTTATGAACGGCATAAAATTGCAGTACATATGACTCATTACTTGGAAGTATAGCGTAAGTACCATGAGGACAGCATTAGAGATCGGCATTTTGTCGAGTATATGGTTTTACATTTCTGCAGGAAGCTTTTTCAGGCTGTAACGCATCATTGGACTGTAGGTAAAAGCCAGCAAACACGTAAGTGGAACTGAAATTAATACTTTAAATAATGAAAAGACAAGTACACAAGACAGAAAAAAACATGCATTTAGCCACATACTGATTTGGCTTTTTCGGATTCTGATCCTAGGTCAAGAAATGTAGCTAGAAAAAAGGTTTAATTAATGCTTTTTATTGGAAAGAAATAAAAGTGTACACTGTCATGTCAGATTAGATTCAATTTTATTGTCACTGATCAAGTACAAGCACTTTAACAATCAAATACAGCCTTGAAACAATCTTCTAAAAAGTAAAAACACATTGTCCTGCAGGGTTAGTTAGATATAGTCTGCAAATCTTCAAGAAGTCATTTGTTGTATGCCCTAACTGATGGGAGATTTGTGACTGAGACATCATGCATGGGTCACATGGAGCCTTCAATCCTGCTGCTGCCAGCTCTTATATAGACACAAACTGTACTGCGTATAAGAGAGCGGACAGAGCACAGAGAGAATGCATTTGAGGTTATAGCATCAGTTAGCGTCTATATATTACTGAGGATTATCAGGTATTGTAAAGTACATATAGGAGACATTAACAAAGAACATACTTATGCTCAAAGGGCAATTTTATGTCAGTGGTTCATGGAAAAAAAAACAAGACTGGCAAATGCTTGTTGACCATCATCTTAAAAAACTCCAAGCAGCTGCAAGGCTACAGATATGGACAGAAAGATGACTCCAAAATATCCAATGTAGCCATAAACCCCTTGCATCCTCTTGGCTGGATCTGAAATAAAGTAAAACAATGCATTTATATATATATATATATATATATATACACATACACACCATAATACTGTATATTAAAAATATAATATGTTGTGTAAGTAATTATAGCAAATCTATAAGAGAAACAATAAAAGAGCTGTGATTTTTGTGAAACCCGGACTGCTTTTTAGGTGCTGTTTACACATAACCGGGTATTTTGATAAACAAAGACCTTTCCCTTGTTTGTGCCTTTCGTTTATACACAAACAGAGTTTTTCCCTCTGAAAACGAAGCCTAAAAAAACTCCGGCAAAAGTGGAGATTTTTTAAAAACTCCGTTTAGCGTTTGTGTATAAACTGGTTGAAAGAGACAAAAACGGAGTTTTTGAGGAGTTGTCCTCATAGTACAGAGCCCCGCCCCTATCCGCCATGTTGGCAGGATGCTAGCCTGATAACGCCATTCTCTCCGTCCATTGTTTATCCGGAAAGCATGGAGGTACTAGCAGCATTTCTGTTGTTGAGAGCTATACTCGCTTGTGTGATTTTGAAAATTACAGTCATACAATGTATTGACCAACAAAGACGCATTAGGGCTCGGAGGCAGAAGAAGCTTAGCTTTAGCTTTTTTTTGCAGTTCTTCCTGTCAGCAGTTCTCTTTTAGGCTTCTGATTGGCTTGTGTGGAATTCTCATTGTTCTAACACTGCCACTCAGGCTTGGCGTAATTTAACAGCTCTTGATAGCGTATTTCTCCGGTCAATGTAGACGTGTTTTTTTTTTAAAACGGGGCTGTGTGCACCTAGTTTTTTCTGAAAACGAAGGTTATAAAATATGCGTTTATCAAAATACCCGGGTATGTGTAAACAGCACCTTAGAGACATTAGCATTGTTCTTTTGTGCAAATTATATCATTGTGAGTTAAATCTCTTACAATAATAATTTGATTGTTTTGTGTGGGTATGAAAGCTGCATGATCACTGTGGGTGAAATGAGTCTTGGTTCTTTGGTGCTCTTAAAGTTAGTCTTACCTCCTGTGTAGTATCCCCAAGCATAGGAAAACTTGCTGGTCACCCAAATAGCCCCCAGCACAGATGCAGATAGCTGGTTATAAAAACAAGTTAATCACGTCAATTAAAATCCACTGGGGAAGTAATGCTGTTTGCTGAAAATGTGCTTAATCACCATGAAGCCGTTTTTTTTTAGACTTGCTATCTGGAGAATTCATGCCAAAGATCATGGGGAGTGGTTTCCCCACCCCCTGTCACATTGCGAATGGTTGAACATTTTAGTGGCCTGCATATAACGTGTTGCACAAAAAGAACTATCTTATTTTAAATATGTACTATACCCACCGGATAAACAAGGGCTGCAATGGTTTGGAAAACTAGCCACTGAGGGTACACCTCTAAGGTGTTCTGGTGGGCTCTCTGGATACAGTTGAACACTGGCTCCTTGTCGCTGTACATCGTAGGATACTGGAGAATAAACGTGAAATGTGGATAACTTTCGCATAAACATATATCGAAACGCTTAAAAAGCCGTATAAATGCAGAATATAGACTTTACCAAGAAATTTTGTTATTATTTTTGCACTAAAGTACAAAGTAAAACTACCTTAACATCGTATTTCTTCCTGGCGGATCCAACCTTGATTCCTAAATAACTTAGCATAATCCAGCTGTAGAGGTAAATAAATATGGCATAACCGAAGCTAGATGGTAACACAGTTAGGATATCCATTTCGGAGCGGTGTATGACCTGCGTAAAGTTTCAGGGTAGTAGAATAGATTGTTGAACAATCCACGGTTTTATACGCCGGGAACGACAAGGTAAATAGCAGAAGTTACATAAAACATCGCGAGATTACATACCACGGGCGAGATTACAAATAAAGGGAAATGCCTCTAATATTTTCAACAGTTGAATTTATTCCGCTGTACCTCTCAATAAAGATATGAAAAAACTTATCACACAGGCAGGATTTTTAAAAGATGTATACTGTATATGATAAGACACTTTGCACAGGGCTGAGCTCCTTTGCAGTTACCTTTTTTTCTCACATCACGATCTTTACTCAGCTTTGGAGAGCACTAATACACTGATTCAATCGTATTACCCAATGTTTAACAACAAATGGGAACATAGGAAATACAATTAAGATAAGCACATTGCTCTCTCAGCAATTCAGTAACATTTTCCGCTACAAAAAGGACAGATGAATAAATAAATAGTCAGATAAAGCATTCATAATGTGTGCAATTTTGATCGAATTTCAAACTCAAGGTAAGCCTTCATGTTATTCTTGATTTCACTGTTAATCGGTGTGAAGATTGAGTGTACAAATTCACAGAAACTGTCATTTCTGAACTGATTATTTTTGCGAAAAACCCATTCTGCATATTTATCTTAAAAAACAAAACAGCTTTCACTCGTCCCATTGCCTGCAGCTTTAAGGGTCTTTCTGAACGATTGGGTTATTTGATCAAGGACCGAAGTCGAGTTATTTCCTTTAACCCTCCTCAGCCTCCATTTCAAGTTTAATTATTAATCAATAATAAAGATGCATATGAACATTACTTTTGAATCTCGTTTTGTGGACATTCAGATCTCAGAAGTTAAATCAAGAGTGAACTGAACAGGTTCGGCTCCAGCAAATGAACGCTTGAGAGTGAGGTGTTTAAAAGAATGGACTCGTCCGGGGCACCCCCGTAAATGGAAACTCCCAGACTCTTCTTAAAACCCGTTGCTGCCGCAGCTCAGCCATTCGCGTGACGACATCAAACGGACCGACTACGAGGAAAACACAAAGTTCTTGGTTTCCGAAATTTTACGCTGTAAATCAACGAATTTGATCACCGTTTCGCTTTATTTAGAAATTGTGTCCTTGTGATACATATTTAGAGGCGGTTTTCTTAGATACTTCTTGTTTTTACAGACCGTTTTCAGAAAGAGTCTCAACGCCGCTGTTCACCTGGTAAGTTGTAGGCCTACATCATAAAGCTTTGTGTTGTTTGACCATTAGCGAATATATTACTCAAAGGGTTGGCTTCGTGAAATGTATTATCTTTGTGATGCTTGAATTAATTGAATGTTACTATTACGGAGCCGGTATGAAGACGAATTCAAGCAGGATTTCAACGCGGTAGCATATGTTAGCAAAGCTATTTGTAGCCTGCGTCATTCTGGAAATTTCCAGAACTTTCCAGTCAGCCGTTGAAGTTATGCAACGGCGCTTCGGTCGCTAGGGGCAGCACTAAGAAAAACAATTACGCAACATTCTCTGTTCATTCACTTCGGGTTGTATAACAAGAATGTCACCATAGGCCTCTGTATGGTGCAAGTGTAAAACTTATATAATACCGTAGTTCTAATTCCGTTCTTTTTCTTTCCCATTTCAGCCCGCGGCAGACGACTAAACAATGGCCAAACGACCAAACTCCCACTCTGACATGGCCCAGGCTCGTCAGAGCGATGGCATTAACGTGATCTTCGACCAGAAGAGTCCCGATTCCTCTCACTCGCGCTCCCGCTCGACAAGCAGCAGCAGCAGTCGCAGCAGCCATCGCTCTGGCAACTACAGAGGACGCAAAACCCAGAGGACACGCCACAGGTCTTCATCTTCAAGCAGTAGTTCCTCTTCTCGCTCCAGGTCCCGCTCCTACCCTCGTTGCCACAGACGTTCCTCCTGCTGTGGTTGCAATGACCATCGCAGATATGGCCGGGGCCGTTCTCGCTGTTCACCACCACGTCACGATAGGGCTCATTCTCGCTCCTACAGTCGCTCTCCTGTAGAGAGGTACTCCCATCACAGCAGATATTACAGATCCCGCTCCAGATCTAGGTCTTCTGGATACAGGAGACCTGTGAGCCAGTTAAGAAGAAGATTCTCCAGACCCCCAACCAGAACACACAGGGCCCGGTCAAGATCCAGATCTCCTGCACACTCTGTCAGTATGAGCATGCAAGGTAATTACATTAGTTACTTCAGGGACTTAATGTTAGAAATGACTGGTTAAGTCCAATTCATTAAATGCTGTCGATCTTTTTTTGTTGCTCAGACAAAAGGGAACTTCTTGAGGTTGCCGAGGCCAACGCGATGAAGATCCTGGGAGCGGAGAACCTGGAACTTCCTGAGAGCGTGAAACCAATCCAATCTGAGTCCAGAGGGTTGTCACCAGAGCCACTGGCAAGGGTGAGACATGGCTCCGAAAAAAGTGACACACAGGTGAGCATCTGAAACTGTTAACTTTGAGGAACACAGCACACACTAAAGACAGAATGTTTTCTCACAGCCCGTCAAACCGGGAACTTTTTGTTGTTTTCAAATCATTCTAAACATTTTAAGCTTTTTTTTTTTTTTTTTTTTTTAAAAGAAAGAAAATTGTTTATACACATGGTAACGGTGCACACACCATTAGTTTTACACCATACATACAGGTTCCTGATTTCTTTTTGTTTCCATTTTAATCAAACTTACATGGTCTTATTCAGTTGTCTGCTGAACTGTGCTGTTGAATTTCCTGTCTGTTAACCCTTGGACCTGTGAGGGAATACACATACTCTCTGTATTTATTCCTGTCTTCATAGATAACATGACAGTGGTCTCCTTCACTCATCGGCACCTGGGATTAAAGGGCTGTCATGTGACTTTGGTGACAACAATATGTTTACCTGAAAGGTTATCAGATGAGTCTTGTGATGTCTTCATGTGTGATCTTTTAGGGGTTAACCAGATACAGATCATGCATATCCACGATGTACACTTCTGCTAATTGCACACATACATTGATGCACAAACAATTCAGAATATATTACTAACTCACCTTCATATATATAGATGTAGTAGAATGTTGACATTACAAATGTATTTATGCTTGCAGATGAAATGGGTTATTGTTATTTAGCAGAGTTCTCCACTCGCTGATGGAACGCAGGCGTGTGGACTGCATTATAGTGACTATTCCTGTCAAGAGAACTATAAACAGATGAAGAACTCCACTCCGTATGCCAAAGATAAGTTGGTACACAGGACGTGTGCTTAGGGGCTGGGGGACCTGCGTCGTCATCATTCTGCCACAGTAGACAGAGAAGACATCTTTTATTTCTGATAAATATTTGACATCTTTGTTTTGTCCAGCTTTAAGGTCTGTCCTTGAAGCATTTATTCAATTATTGGAAGGGCTGCATGAGGGATGCAGTGTGAACATACTTTTAATGCAAAAGAAATGATGTAACCGTAGTAATCCATCTATATGAACTTCAGACTGTCAAGCTCACTGTGCCGTTGGTTTCTCACTCATGATTAACTTTCCATTCTTCTTTTTTTTTAATTAGGACGATGAAGAGGAGCCTGATGAGTCCAGCCCAAGGCTGTCTCCAAGGAGGAAAATTTCCTTCAGCATTAATGTAAGTGACATGGAGCTGCAGTTAATGCAACAAGCTCATCCTGACCTAATGTGAAAATGGATTATAATGCAAATCTTTGTTCCATTTCCAGAATTCTGTGGCCAAACCCACAGCAGCATTGCCATCTTCTGCAAAGGTAACTCCCAGAGTGGACAGCTATGAAAGCAGGAAGCCCTACGGCCACTGGATTCCAGTCCGTTCAGGCCGAACCTCCCGTGCACGCAGACACTAAAGACACGTCACCTTAGTGTAGCAGGGAGTGTAAATCATGTAAATATTTTGTACATACCGTGATGCATCATTTCGTGGTCGTTTTTTTTTCTTCTTCTCCAGATTTATGTGGGAAAGAGTGAAGAAAACATTCAGGTGGGATTATTTCTTTCCCTTTTGTGTACTGTTTATTTATAGATTCAATAAAATGACTTTTTTGAAAATACCCAGCTGTTTCGTCTCATTATTAAAATAATAAGCCCCTCACTAAGTATATAAAATCCAACTTGACGTTAAGGACACGTGTGACTACTTTAAAACCTTAAACATGGAAAAGCTCCTCGAATAATCCTGCATGAACATACAGAACGAATATGGTCACTATGAAGATGTTCCCACAATGACCACATGGTGTCAGTATCGTCATGTCTGGCTGCAGACATTCATGATGCCAACATTGAGCGAGAGGGCCCTTAATGAGTCAAAGGAAAGCTAAATGTGAAACTACAAGCACCATAACACTGTCGGAGGGGGCTTCATGCTGTTTTGGCTGCTTTGTAACTCACCCTAAAGCTTCTGACAGCACCTTAAAATTACAACTGAATTATTAGAGTAATTAAGTGGTGATAAATTAAAATCTGTCTGATAGATCTGTATCACAACTGTAATAAAAGGGTGTTTGGAATGTCTGACTGCCAGACTCTGCGTCTCCTGCTGTAACCTGACCTGAGATTCTGCGTAATTACTTGAGGGTGCGGGATGCAAATATCGCTGCATAAAATGTTAGCGTTGCTTCTGCTCCCGTTACACAATTCAGTTAACCCGATGATTGATCTCGCAGGACTCGAGCGAAAACAATGTTTTGTGTTCGCGTTTGTCCTCACGAAGCACTCGTCGTGTTTACAAGCTTTATATCAAACCTTTCAGATGTGTCAGACTGAGACACGCCACAGTAAATTTATGCTGTTTAATCATCTACCTGATGTCCTCAGGTTAATCAGATAAGACTTCAAAAATACTTAGTACCTCATCCACTCTGTTGGTTTGACTTTGTCCTGCAGAGGGTGCAGCGCCCCCACGTTTGGAGCTCGTTAAGCATGGGAACCCATTGGCCCGTCTCTGCTGCAGTCACAAGGCTTTCCTGCTTACGTCGCAGCCTGAGGCGAGTTAGTGCCGAGATGGAGGTGATAACTAAATTGAAGTACTCCAGTGATGATCCTTATCTCTGCGTGCACCTTCACTAAAACATTCTTTTGGCCGACATCCTCTGCCGAACATGCCCAGAGGTTAAATGGCGGTTCATTCTCAGGCTCAAGATGTCTTCATCATGAGACCACACACAGTAAACCCTCAGAGGAACAGAGAAGGACGCAGGATAATTAGAAGGGGTTTATTTAAAAATAAGGGTAAGAATAATGACAGCTGTTCTGACTTCTAATACTATACAAAGGAAACGTCTTGAGAGAGATTTGTCAGCTTCAAATAACTCTCGTCTTACAACGAATACTCCACGTAAGCTTTTAAGTATATGTACTTTTGGTATGCAACAACAAAACGTAATACAGCCAAGAAGCAAAGAACCACTGAGGTGACTGGACCCGCTAGACAGCTGTGCCTCTCTCCAGGTTCTGTTTGATCTCGGCTGTGTATTTGCCGTAGAAGCGCTCCGCCTTCTTGTTGAACTTGGCATTCCTCTCGTTAATGTAGTCGATGTCGGCGTCGTCGTTGTAGGCCCTGCGCCGGCTGTACTTGGCCCGCTTCTCGATCCTGACAATCGCAAATAAAGGCAAAGTCATGGAGGATTTCATAAACCAGCGTGGCCACTATCCATGCCATATCCAATAACAATAATTGGCCACGGGCAATAATTTGAGGGTTATGTATTTAAATTTGGCAATGGAAAACGCACACATACATACTTAAGAGGAAAATACAGTCAAACTGTGAGCTCCGACCCTTGATTCACTGTGTCTTCAAAGCATTGTCATGCGTCATACCCTGGCAGCCGAGTCCTTGTCTAATGCCCCACAGTTGCATCTCTACCACAGGCCTGAGACTGCCTCAAATATAGAACAGCTCAGGGAAAGACCAGTGATCAAAGGTTAGAGACTTCTGTATTGAAGGCTAAACTCTCAAAGACTCCACGGTTTAAATAAAGAACACTAAAGCTACTTCTCAACTCTTTCCTCTTTACCATTTCAGTGTGGAATAAAGTCTGCTTAACCATTCCACCCACGCCAGCTTGGATTTCTGTGGTAACCATTTGTCATTTATTTGACACATGGTCATGTATGTGGTCTCAGCAGGTTCCGTGCCCCGACCAGGACCGCTTACAGTTACCAGCGATCTGCCTCCTTGTATCAGGATTTATACCCTGGAGTTGGCTTCCATCTCTACGTTTGACTGACTGAAGCGATCATTGCATGATAAATGGAAAAAAGGGGTTGTTTGGACTGTCTGAGCAGATCAGAACCATCAAAGTTTGAGGCTAAATCCTCCTGAGCACCACTCTTTCTTTTCTTAAAAAGGGCCGTGAATAGATGAACTTGTGTCCTGTCGATAGATTTCAGCTCGTTAGCTCAGTCTTGTGCTCTTTTTCTTTTTGTTAATGGCAACAACAGTCGGTAGGAAAATCGACCCGAATAATCTGCCCAGTGAGTCAGGCTGGTATTTAATGGGCAGACTTGAGGCTGAACTCAAATTAACTTAGGACTGGGAAAGGATAGGGCATCTCTTTTTATCATCTACCAAGTGTGACTTACTGTTTCTCAACATCCTCCACCATGCGGTCAATGCCCTCCTTTGTGGGAACATGGGTTCCGTGTATCAGGCTGTTGGACGTGGGGTAGAAATCCTCACCACTGTGGAACACCAGCAAAACAATTAGAAATACATAATTAAAGATAATCACCATTTACTGACTTTTCAATTCCATCATTGTGATTATGGCTGTCCAAATGAGGGATGCTGACGTGGCTTCGGGGCACATGGCGATGTGCTCATCCTTCGCGCTCCTGCATGTGGCAGCTTTTTAAGGGTGATGAAACCTTCAGGCGCTGAATTCTTTTTGACCTTAGCATGCACGCTGTACACATTAACGCTTTAAAATCTTCAAATTATTTCTGGATCGTGCAACCACGTCAACACGAAACCCAGGGGGAATTAAGGGTGACCGAACATATAGAAAAGGCTTTATGAACATGTGATGGGATGATGTAAGGGCTCATTAACGCAAGTTAATGGTTACTATTCATTTTAATGGACTTGAAATTTGACTTAAAATCCTCGTTATTACCCTGTTTGTAGAATTCAGAGAACTTTTACAAAGCTAGATGACATTTCTTTGCATTCTTGGCTGCTGATGTGGAAAGGAAGACGGAAAGGAGGCTCGACTCACCTTTCCTCTCTTTGCCTCACGTAGCTTTCCAAGTCTGGTCGGATTTGCTTGGTGAGTCTCTGGTACTGTCGTAATTGTGCCTCGGCATAACCTGTCGTCCATTGTGTGTTTGTGTGAGAGAAGAGAACAAACAAACAAAAAAAAAAAATCGAGTTATAATTAGTGGAACAAACAGCAAGCAGGCACGAGGCTCAGCAACACAACCTGCGGCTGCTTAAGGAGGGCCGAAGAGGCAGCTCTCCTCCTCCCGTCCTCCCTCGGAGCCCCTCTGGTGATCATTTTCTCTCAGAGGTTTTAATTCAGAGGAGGGGGTTTGATGCAACAGATGGCAGCCATATTCAGCAGACACAGCAAGTCTTTTTTTCTCAGTAGATTAAATTAGGAGCCGTTTTAAATGACTGGCATCCACGCTCTCACATACAGCCAGTATTGCTTTATTTTGTGCTACTAAGTTTTCTACCAACCTTTCTCTGTGTGAGAGATCACATGCCGCACCACAGTAAAACAAGAGAACGGTGCAACCCTTTTCCCATCTGTAAACTGTATTAAATTACTATTAATTTACTAAATGAATAGACTGATGCTCTATGGCATGACAGGAGGGTTACCCATACCTAAAATAAAACCGTTTGATCAAATCACTGCGTGCTGGAAGGGATCTACGACTATAAAGCCTTACAAAAAGACTCCAAAGTCAATACAATCTTTAAGTAATGTCTATTTCAGTGTGTTAAACAATGTTTCGTAACTGTGTTAAATGTGAAACATCCTTAACTGACAACAAAATGTTCAATCAGATTAGATCGCTATCAGCTGAAGCTAAATAAGGCTGCCGTCTGTAGTCTGCACTTCAAACTGAAATGTCCCAGTAAATTAATCCTTCGATTGAATATGTGGCTGGTGACATGTGTAACAAAAAGATGGCATCCTAGTGTTTTAGACCGGGTCCGGATGTTTGGATAGGTTTATGCTCACAAATGGTTTTAATTTTTCCGTTTGATTCTCTTTGATCAGAGGAAGTTTCAGTGAACTTTTTGCCAAGTTTCAGAAGACACGAACAGCATGAGATTGTTTCCAAACATCATTTAACAACCTGCAACAAGTTCTGGTATCTGCCATCTCATCATTACAGAAAAATCTCCAGTCATCAAACGGGAGACGTTGCCAAAAACGCGCAGAACACTGTCGACTTAAGAGGCAAGCTGCAGTACACTGCATGTCCAAAACCTAGAATACTGCGCCGAAGAAAGATTAGCACAAACAAACTCATCACCTAAAGCTCTTTTCAGACCTGAAACACAACATAAATCAATCGTACAACATCTATCTGTTAAAGCGACGACATTCTTTCACTTGCATCTTGGTCACCGTTACATAGTTCTTTCATTCATTTATCGAACTTGTATTCTAACCAAGAACTCAACCACTCATAAGGACAATTTGACACATAAAAAAACTCCAGGCTCTCAATATCACATAAAACAACACCGACCTTCCTATCATACCATATTCAACATGATTTCTTTAATTAATTTATCCATGTAGGAGCTTCCAGTTTACAATATAATCTTTCACTTCTTCTTCATATGCAGTCTGCCGCCTCTTTGAGTTTTGTTCCCACCATGACAGAAGCATTAAACCTAATCTCATTTGCTTTAGATTGATAAAATCATTTTGTTGGTCTGTAATGGCTGCTCAGTAATAAACGCATGCTATGATCCTATCACACTTTTCTCACTGTCTAACTGCTTAAGGCAATCGGCTCCGAAGCCTCTGATGTTGTTTTTCCAGCAAGTTCTGATAATTGTGGGTCAAAAGCCAACAAAATGACACCACTATAAAATACAGACAAAATATAATTTAGCTTTGATTATTTAA
This sequence comes from Odontesthes bonariensis, assembly GCF_027942865.1. Taxonomy (NCBI): domain Eukaryota; kingdom Metazoa; phylum Chordata; class Actinopteri; order Atheriniformes; family Atherinopsidae; genus Odontesthes; species Odontesthes bonariensis. The sequence goes on from NC_134522.1 coordinate 10,123,309, forward strand.
TACATTTTTCATGTGGAAAATTGATCGTTAAAATAAATAAATGTCTGGGCTTTATAGGACATTTCGAAGGTCTGGTTCGAAGTAGTTCGGTATTGTTCTGTGTTGAAAGCTATAAATAAATGTCGCCTGGTTCGACCAAGTGAGATTGTTCTTGTGATTTGTGACTGAAACACAACCGTGTACCCTTCAGAAACATCAACATGTTTGGTTGCCATCAAATTCATGGAAGTTGCACACATTCCGTTTGTGGAAGACTGGCTCCATGATTGGACACAATCTGGAGACGCTCGAGGCCGTGATGGAGAGGAAGACTCCGAACAACTTTAATCGATCGTGGATAATCCTGAACACCCTCTCCATCACGTACTGGAAAAACAGCGGGGCTCCTCCTCGTCCAGGAGGCTCATTCAGCTCCGCTTTCACAAGGAAGGCTACAGGAAAGCCTTCCTGTCGTATGCCATCAGACTTAACAACAGTTCACCTCCGTCTTACAGAGACTCAATGAGTGAAAAAGTATTTATCTGTGTTTATAAATGCCTGCACCTATGTTCACCCTCTTTATTCAATATTCATACCATTTGCACATTACTGTACATAGTTTTGTTTCTTATTCTTTTGCTCTGCACTGGCTGCTGTAACACAGAAATGTCCCAGCCTGGGATCAATGAATTAGAACACATCTTAGTAACATTAACCTGCTAGTTAAAGATTTGTAATTTTTCATTTGAAGAGAAACCTTTTAAAAAATCTCTTGAAATTTTCGCTAGAAAGTGATGCTATTTACTAAGATTGTTCTTACATTTTAGGCATTTTTATTCATACAAACACAAAACGCGAAAGGGAGCAAGGGGATGATGGTTATTTAATTTATGTCAACCATGAGGTAAGCTACCTGACCACTCAGCTCACTTTATATCCTACAATCCCACTTTAGTACCCGTTTCATACCCTAAAAAACACGTGTAATGAAAGTGTGAACTGCAAACAATCGGCCTCCATCTTTGGAGGCGCCACCAACCTGCAAATCCTGTGTCTGGATTCTTCTTCTTCTTCTTCCTCTCCCATCGCTCTGCATCATCAGCAGTGATTTCCAGCAGTTTCACCCGGTCATAGTCCTCTCCACGAGAGGCACATTCCTAACAGGCAAAGATTAGTTGGATTGAAAACGGGACAACACACTTTGGAGAAATTTTAGACACTATTTTTCTTAAGATTCTGGTCCATCACACAGTTTCTTTGGGTGTTTTACTCTAAAGCTGATCCTGTAGCATGATGATAACTACTGATTAAACTCTTAAGTTGTGTAATTCATGGTTTTTAGGGGTCTAGTGCTTAAAAACCTAATTTAGTGCATTTCTTTGATTGACTACTTACCCTCTTCCGATTTTACAAAGTCCAATAATTGCTTTGCTCCATCAATAAATCATCCACTATTATCATGTTGTTTTAAGGACCTTCTAGTGCTTCTGCAAACCAGCAAAAGTTGAACTTTATATCCATCGTTCTTTCTTTCTGTTTCTTCCAAGTACATTTCATATCCAAAAGGATCTTCCACCTTTTTTATATAAAAAAATGAACCACTTTATCCAGCTACATAATTGTGTTTAATGTTGTAATGATTACCATATGAATTCTTGAAATACAGCCCAAACATTTTTTGTGAGTATAGTGTGAGCTTATCCTTTAAGTCCCTAGCAGTTTTATCCTGAAAAACTATATTTTTTACCAGATTTAAAGAAATTATCTGAAGAAGTTCCTGAAATATTGGATTTATCAAAATGGAGTGGGGCAGTTGATAGAAAGGACGAGTGAGTTTTGAGCCTATAACCTTATTAAAAACTGAATAATCTTGATAAAATAGGTCTATGGCTACAAATGTAGACTGAAAGACCAAAAATACCTTTTTCTTTTCACCTTCAGCGAGCTCCCACTCCAGTCGAGCTTTTTTAGCCTCCCAGTTGGCAGGAAGTTTCTGCCTCTTATCCTCCTCCACAACCTCCTGATGATTTAGTTTACGAGCTTCGTTCTGTAGTGAAAATGAACACACACAGAAAAACAGGATTACAGGGAGAAATATGTCAAGAAAGTGACGCTAAACACGACTGGAATCAAAACCATGATTTATTGAACTGAAAATAGAACAGCCCTCTATGATTTTGTTTTTAGCTTTGTGACAGCCCAGCTTACCACGTACCATTAATTATGAGAACCTGTACAAGTTACAGTGGTTTCTCTTGGTTGATTAAAGCATGGTTTTGATTTATAATTTAAAGTAAAAACAACTGACCCGTTTAAAATGTAACTCTCTAAATTTACGAAGTCTCGCTTCTCTCTTGTGGCCAGTCAAAGTTTCACTTGGTTCCCCCTCAGCAGCTGTGACAGTTTCCTGCAAGTCAGAACAGTTATTCAAAATATAAAATCGTCCTGTTTTATGGCGAAGAGTAGTCTACTACGGGTGAGACAAATGTAAACACCTCAGAGATGTAACGTTAGTTAGCACATACGCTAAGAACTGTTAGCTTAGCACGACAACATACGACGGTAAAAAAGACGGAAAAGAGACATAATCTTCCGGTAAACAGAAACTGAATTACTCTGAACAACAGTATTTATCAATTGTTAATCCCACGTATAATGTCAAAAACTATTTTCCAAATCCTTTAACATAAAAGTACGAACCTCGCTACACGACGCCATTGTTGTGCTAGGCAGGGGAAAGGGACCGGAAGTGCGACTTTCATACAGGATATTACGTCAAAATCTAAACACGTATATTCATAACAAAACAATACAATAATAATTATTATTATAACAATAACAACGGTCATAGTAATAGTAACAATAACAGCAATAGTAACAAAATAATAAGACAACTATTTTTCAAGGGATGCTGAAGTAATTCTAGTTCATCCGGAAATGTCGATCTCTCCCTTCAAAAATAAACGTCATGGTCTACTCAGTAGATGGAATAAAACAACAGCAGCATAGTCTTTCCTGATCATTTTAACCATACATTAATTTACTTTTAGACAGAAATATAGTACATCCATCTCTGCTCTTTCAGTTGTTGGTCTTTTTCAAAATAGATTTTAAACCCATCATTATTTTGTGAGCCGTGCTTCTCTCACATGAGAGAGATCTTATTTTTAACTGCTCATATAATATTTGCTGTTCATGCTTTATTCAAAATATTAATCTCAGTACACCTCAAATAATGTCAAGCCCAGCTTCTGACTTACACTTTGATTTCTTAAACTAACAGTCAATAAAACAATTAAGTTACACTTGGAAATTAAATGCAGATGCTTCTATTTGAAGAATAAATCCACTTGTGTTTGTCATTGTACTGTATGCCTAAATCAGCAAGTCAAGATGCAGAGTTGGAATTTTATTTTTCTTCTAAGCCGAGATAGACACTTTTTGAGACAGATTAATTATTTGTGATATCGGGAAAAGTAGAATCACAACAGTTTCAAGGTAGGCAACGAAGACTAGTGACAATCATTTTGTATATGATCAAATGACAGTTTTGTTTACATTCTTAACTTCTGCTGACTTTGAATAAAGGGGAAAAATGCGTTTTTACACAAGAAACAATTTAATTTTGCATAATGTTTTGTAGGAATTGACACATCTGGTCCTGAGTTACATCCAAAATCCTTATATCTTTTAGGCCACAATGACTTTTGACAGCAAAACTTTAATCATTTCATATCTGATTCCAAGTAAAAATGTAATTCTTTCAAGAGTTGCTGAAATATGTCCTTTCTAAAGAAAAAAAGCAGAAAACATAAAGCCTTCCTCTACAACTGTTTCCAGCTGCGGAGAATTTTAAAGACTCATCTGATTTGCCAACGTTACAATTTAACAGAACAATTTCTATATCCATCAAAAAGATCCTTCTTGAGCATCATTAATTAACGCTCGTAAATGAGAATACACAGAAACAACAATAACAAAAAAGACACAAATACACTCATCACTTGGGTGGTTTTTATCTGCGTCAATTGTACATTATTTTGTTATTTTCAAGCTGTCTGAGCAGAGTAAGAAAACTCAACGCACTACCCGGTCATGAATAAAAATGAACCTCTTTGATACATTCGTTTTCCGTGTGTGTGTGTTTCGTTATTTTCCACACCTCCTGTGGAAACTCCTCTTGTAAGACGGCGATCCATCTCGCTGATTTTATTTGGTGTTGTTTAGTCTGACGACTGCACGTTTGTGTAAACAGAGTCAAATTATTATGACACATAAAAACCACCCCCAAAACTGGTCGTATCATCACAAGAGACTCATAACTGTTTGTTGTTATGCTTCCTCAGTTGTGTGCATGTTTGCTCATTTCATCATGGCACCATGGTAAAAGTAATTGCCAGACGTCTTGTGTTTTACAGAAATGTCTTTGTGTATAATTTTAAACCCGCCCATATTGCTTCCTTTTGAAGTTTAAATTCACCGAAAAATCCTGCCGGACTGTATTGGAAACTGGCATGGCACACACTGACAGCAATTATGAACATGACTGGAGGTTATAAAGTGAGAGGCATGAAAGGTCAGGCATAAAGTCTTCAGTGTACCACACAGAGAGTCTGTTTAGACTCTCCTAAACCCAATTGTTATGGTCGTTTTTGCTGCAAAGAAACTAAATCTTGCATGTATTATGATGCATTTTATTTTTACCCAGAAACACACGAGTATCATTCAAGGCCTTGGAACACGGGACCTTCAAATCTGATTCAATGATCTGATCAGAAGACAAAAGTAAACACTTTCCAAAAGCCATCTGAGCATGTTTGACTTGCCGAAATGGATGTGCTCCCTGTTTGATTGCATTATACTAATAGAGATCCTTTGGAGGATGTAATTAAGTGAAGTTTATAGTCTTAGATTAAAGCATCCTCTAGATCACAGGCAATGTTAATGGAGTGATGCATTTTCACTGGAAACCAGATGGGAGTACATCACAACAGAGCAAAACATCACTGGGTGCTGTAATGGGCATGGGTCTACTATTAACATGGAAAAAGGAAAACATCTTCATAACGAATGACTCTCAAATAAGTGACTGAAAAAATGGCTGGTGTAAGAAACAGGATGAAAAATAAAGAGCATTTCCTCTGTGCTTGATTAAAATTCAAAATGGACACGAGCACAACAACTTAGAGTGGTGTTTATTACTTTAAAATCTCCAGACGTAAATACAGAACAGTCATGAGTTTACAGTGTGTCTTATGGGTGAATATTTTTTTTCTTGATAGCTGTTAATCTCTCTCTGTTGATGTCATTTACACATTATTCACTGTTCTCAAGTATTCTCATATGTCAACTTCCCTCAGGGTGTATTCATTCACTCTCATGGAGATTCGAACATTTTGTGCTCTCTGTCCATCGAGAACAGAAAGAAACGGAGCCAAGAAGTCGACAGCTTGTCGGCAGGAGTTTGCTCAGTTAAACAGAGTCCACTCATGCAGGAGGTGTTGACTGTGATCAACTCACAGATATCAATGAAGCAATTATTACCTAACAATTCATTAATAGGGGATCTCCCGATCTGGTGCCTGATAACGGATCATTAGCAGTAATGATGTCCTCCATTATGGATCTTTAGGGAAGCAATGATTTACAGATTCATAATCTTGCAAGAATCATAACATAACAAGAATATAGAGAAAAAAAGATGTATAGAAACCAGTGAAATATTTACAGACGTTATGCTGACTGCGAGAGTTATACAGCTATAAACATTCAAATCTGACATATGACAACATCCCTCTCCAGACTTCCACATCAGTTCATAAGTTACAAAAACAGCCCTTCCGACATTAAATGCTGCAAACAAGCTGTTATCTTAAAACCCTTTCTGCTGTTCTGTTCTGTTCTTTTTTTTTACATGAGTGTAGAGTCATTCTTGTGTTAAATAACATAAATCCAGAGTATGACATTTCAGATGGATCAGATAAAATCCTGTCAATCTGAAGAATGTCTTGCAAAGTGAAGGATAAATGCATTCCCATAACTTTCCCTGCTGTTTTCAACTAATCACTGACTTCATAGCTGGCGTTTGATCAGGATTTGCTTGCCAACAAACATTACTTTGCAGCTATACCTCATTTGCCACCTATCTGTCCCCTATAAATTACTCAAATTTTATGCCCCCCCTCCCCTCTGCACTGGTAACCATAAAGTTTGATGTTCAATACGTGTAAATAAAACATACTTTAATGTGTAGTATATTTGATTTTTGCAACATTCAAAGCACATTCAAACGATTAAAGAGTATTGATGGTTTCCAAGACTCAGTTGGGAGAATGTAACAAAAGCACAACAGGATCATGAACACATTAGGCTTAAGCAGCATTCTAAGTTCACTAAGTTTATATATATATGCTTTATTTGTGGGGTTGCTATGAAGCACAATCCCACTTTATGTTGCCAGAATGAAAAAAAAAAAAACTTGAAAATTTGTCCTGCAGCGCTTATCAGAGAGCAGAGCAACGATTGCTATGACTTTTCTCAGATAAATACAGTATGTAGTGCCTTTTCTGATTAAATAACTCACAAGTAACTGTGAAATAACTCAAACAAACAAACAAATAAATATCCTAATTCAAAATCAATGCCTAAAATGTTCAGAGATGAGGAACAAAGAAAGTTTCCACAGTTTTCACTCTACCTGAATAATTTTTTAAGAATTTTTTTCTTATCCTCATAAAACAACTCTCAAAGGCAACAAACCGGCACTTTTTGAGCTGGAAGCCTCCAAATGACAAGAATACCACCAACAGCCAACATAAACTTCAACACAAAATGAGAGCAGGTTTTTCAGTGAAATCCAGAGGTTACTTTGTTTTTAAGTAGTTCATATCGCCACATTTTGTAATGTCTTACTGATGTGTGCGGGGCCTAGTGCTCACAGAGGCTCAGTCATATCAGTAGGAGTTACAGTTTTCCTCTGAAAGGCAGCAGATTGAGACAGCAAAAGTAAATTTTGAGGTAACCTCAACTCACAGTTGATGGACATTTTGTAATCAACAATTTCTCCCACCTCTGTCTGATAGATTTAACTTCAACTTCTTAAGCACTCATCAAGAGAGAAGTGTTGACAGAGACAATTTCTGCAATCCTGTGTAATTTCTCCAAAAATTGCATAATCAAGAAGCAAGAAGGTTGCTGGTTCAAATCCTCAAATGAGAGCTGGGATAGGCTCCAGCTCTCCTGTGACCCTGAGTTGGTTTAAGTGGGTATAGAAAATGGATGGATGGAAGATCACTAATTTGACAACACTTCTTACGAGCCTACAACATGTTCATTTCCTGCAATAGACACAGATTTGCTTTCAATTTTAAATCCAGACTGAATGTGTGACGGGCAGCCTAAGGATCTCAGTTACGTTGTCGTGGCCATTTAAAGAATACTAAACTTTAGTGCAGTAGGACATGGATCTCACATGTTGGGGCCACCCAAAAATGCTGAACAGTCACTCCTCAATATTAACTTTTCCAGTCAAGCAAATCAGTTCTGAAATAGGGTAACATTATATCTGCAAATAAATTGCACTTTGGTGGCAGATTTATAAATATGAAACAGACTTCATGGTGTTTTATAACAGCCTCCCATTAATAAAGGAAAAAGTTTGTTGAGTTTGCTTAATGCTATGAATGAGATACTATATGTTTTTTTGCACACATGCACGTGTTTGACTGGTGCTCTTATCACGCTCTTAATAAGAGCTCCTCTAGATAGCACACAGGGGGGGCAGGGCCTCTTGCTGAGCAGGCAGCTGCTTCACATCTGGAACTTAATATAAACATCATGGCCAATAAAATCATTCCATTTCCTTAATTACTATTCCTGTCATTTCCGCACTAAATGAAAAGTTATTAATTCAGGGCCAACACAAACATGGTTCTCCAATACGAGGAGCTGCTCCGAAGCGTCGCCACCCTGACTACAGGCTGCTGTCACTGGACTGGAACCACAAGCTCCTGCCTCGCTCTGCCAGTGTGCGTTTGAGTGAGTGTGTGTAGTGAACAGAGGCCAGGACGCTACAGACATGATTGGAAGACAAGATGCCGTCTTGTTTTCCATCTCCTCCAAATGTCCCAGCTGGTGCCAGCATGATCATGACAGGCAAAAGCAGTCCTGTTTCATCCCCCTACCCCCTCCTGCTCTTGTTATTTCGCTGCCTCTCAATGTGTTCGACACATGCATCGAGACCCTGTTCTCTGTTTATACTAGGCTTCCAATGTATTCATTTTCTCTCGTCCTTGTTAAAATAACCTAAAGGGTGATGATAAGACTGTTCACACAGTCTCAATCTGTGAATACTTAACACTGTTAAACTTGTTCGAAGAAGGGACAGCGTCATATGTCATGATGAAAATGTTCATCTGAGGCTTTCCTCGCAGCATTTTGTTGTCAGCCATCATAAGCGGTTAAAGGCTTTCCATTGATTTGAAAGCTGTTGCTGCCTTAAGATAAACACATGTCCAAAGGGCATGGATGTATGGAGTGAATGAGGTTCTAACTGGATGATAGTCCCCCCATCACTTAATGCATCTTTGTGAGGGCACAAATGACAGTGTGTGTGTTGTTATACAGTGTATGCCTCACTAATTAAGTCTTCCCCTGCAGGCAAAATAATGCTAACATAACGTAGATCGTGACATATATGATTTGACACAGTTCTAGCTGCACTGGCTCCAACTGAAGCCTTCCTCAGGCAGAGATGGGAAGAGGATCTGGTGAGCCACACATATACTTACACAAAAGATGCATGCATGCACTCAAATACCACCAGTTTTGTAGTCAATGCTTTTGCTCCACCACACACAATTAAAGTTCCAATTAAAGGCCATTATGGGTTCTCCACTAGCAGCAACCGCAGGGAGAGCAGCTCCACGACCCGTACATTGCGGGCGCACAGATGTCTCCTGTGTTGTCATCCAAAGGAACTCAGACTGATCCGCAAACTTTATGATCATAATTACTGATCAAAATTAAAGTGCAACAACAATATAAACTCCGAGGACTGCAATAAAAAAAAGAAAAAAGAAAAAAGTTTGAGCGATTCCGGTAAGTGGGGCCAAGGGGGACTGTCAGAGAAGAGTGTTTGTAAGATGCTCATTCTGAGGAGAATTTATTGAGGGGATGACAAGCACTGTCTGAAGCTACTCAAACCACTCCTGTTTAACACAAGAGGGAGCCATTTTCCTGATATTTCACCAGAGTTTGAGTGACGATATTAAATGAAAAGGCCACTTTTCATGCCTGTTCTAACTAAAGCTACATGACCCTCATTTCACAATGCCACTATTACCAGCAGATTTGAGTTCTCACCATCAGAAAAGAAAGCAGAGGGCCCAATATATCAACTGTGAAGCATCCATTCACCACCAGACCCACACACAAGTTCAACAGAAGTGTCTTCCCTTGAGCGGGGCCCAAAAGTGTCATGGGTTTCCGCTTCTGAGTTCCCATCCTCTTACCCAGTGACCTTAATGAGAGAGTAAAGCTCTCATCTGGCCAAACAATACTCTGTTGTATACGGTCGTGATAAGAGGTGGCCACTCAACAGCCTCTGGACATGCAGCTGTGTAGGCGAACAGTCTTCTCTATTTGTCTCCGGCATGACACGCAAAATCAGTTGCCAGATAAAATAACTTCACACAGAATCACACACACGTGTCAAAATGCATGAGGCTGCGCCAACGCACATGCACACACACACACGCGCGCACGCCCACGCGCACACACACAAGAAGTGAGTCCCATTCCCACCCAATTCTGCTCTCTGAGAACAAACAATCTGTTTAAACTGCGGTGGCTTCTTTCATCTTAGGTTCAAGGCGCCGATGATCTAATTTCAAATCTGATGATGAACAAATCAGAGCCAAATAACTAAAACAAGCGTCAACAACAACATCACAGTGAACTAAGTGATAAATGAGCTCTTTCTTCGCTGACAATATGGCTTATTCTCTGAACTATTTAGGGATTAGAGAGGTCTTTTACATTAATGGGCAAACTTATTTTGCAGGGCAGAAAACTCGAATTAAGTAATTTTCAGAGTGGAGAGTATTTTCCCCTGGGAAAAATGTAAAAGAAGAACTTTCTGAGTGAGAAAATGTAATATTTTTGTAGAAAAATTAGTCTTATAATTGGCAGAACAAAGTTCACCAAAAGACACTAAAGCTTTAAAACATATGTAAAGATAAGTGAAGTGAAAAAAATGGGGAATGTGTACCTCTACGGTTTCATAAAAGCTTTACAAATTCAGTAAACATGATACAGATCATTTTGCCATGCAAAGGATTGAAGGAGACCATTTCAACACATACACAAGTTACTACAGGGGTCCGGTGGAATAGTCTCATAGTGTTTTGTTTAGGAACCTTTCTGACAGAGGGAAATGATGGAAGCATCTGAGTAGCAGCCAAAATAAGAGCTGTTTGAATTCTTCAAATGCCAAAGGAAAGGAGCTCAAATGCTTCCCTAATTATCTCCTTTAGCAGAGGATACCCCGGACCATCCTTTATGAGAGAAAAGACATAATTCAGTCCAACAGTCACCAGCGGCCGGGGCTTTCATAACAACGCTTGATTATTTTCATCCACGTGTACTAACTGTGATTCATGTGGGTAAATATGAGGACGGGATAATTATTGTTCTTATGATATGATTATGATTTATGTGGCATAATTTTCAAATGACAGCGTAACAAATTGTATCAAGTATCTAAAGCACTTATTGAGGAAGATTTTTTGAACATTTGTAGTTTCCGTGCTGCAGACCCACATCGCTGCTCAGTGTAAGTGTGGTTGGATTCTCGTTGCAGTGTGGTCGTCTTTTCCTAAGTCTTTAAGAATTCTTCCTACCATCTTTCCTTAACCCCATGACATTTTCCAGGAGGTCAAGGAAAAGAGCTTAGGAAAAGACGGTAGGAGGTCATTTTTTAAAACGTTTCGACAGGATCCACAGTCACGGGCGGCAGCAGCTTTTAATGGAAGACAGATTGAACCTATAACCACCTGTAACAAAACAAAGGATAGTTTGTGCTTCAAAGGTTGTCTCCCACACTGAAAACAATAAGATAAAACTTGACTTTGCTTTTACTTTCATGTGTATTGATTTTTCTTATAATGACCATTTTGACGTGCCCATATTTATTCTTCAACCGTTTTCTGTACAACGTTGCGTGATGAATTGAAGTGGTGAATTACAATTGTGATGTGTTTGTTAATAAAAACATGAAAACACAGACATGCAGATGACTGTAAACTATCTTGACAATGGTGACCTTTCCGACCCTGTCTGTCTGGACACACAATTAAGATGCGTTTCAGATGGGACAGTTTGTGGGCACCAAAACAGGAGGAGTGGTAGGTGAAGAGCAGCATAAACAGATGATGAAACAATAAAACAAAAAAGCTTGTAAATACGAAAGAACACATTAAACGTTGTCTACAATATTACTCTAATGACTAACATATTGCATTATAGTAGTATTGTATGTACAGGTAGGTAACACAGTCCAACAGTTAGCACTAATAATTGCAACTAAAAGTAAAAAAAATAAGCAGATTTCATTTATACCTCTGGTAAGCTGCTCATTTTCACAGCTACACCTCAAGAGGAAGAGATGTCACATGCCAATCAGAGGTTGATGGTTCAACTCCCGGCTTACCTGGACCACATTACAAAGTGACCTTGGGCAAACACCGAACCCCACATTGTGCAGTGTAGCCTGTAACGCTGTTTAGACTAAGATGTGATGTATGAGTGTGTGTGTTAATGGGTGAATGAGTGCACAACTAGGCTAGAAAAGCACTATATAAGCAGGCTTTTTATCATTTATTGGACATTTTTTCACATGGACAGTGCAGACAAAACAAAGCACAGCGAAGGATCACATGGAGAAAAAAAAAACAAAATGCTGTTGTCAAATTGCTATTGGGAAATGTTACGGTTTGTTTCATGTTATTTTATTGTGTTATTTGTTTTATTTTTGGGTTATATTTTCCATTTTGTTAGTAGAAATTCCTGTTTTGTTTACAGAAATGTGTTTCCTTTTGTTTTTTGTTGTCGGAAATATTGCTTTATCTGTTTTGTGTTTTCTTTTCTTTTCAAATAATTGAACATTGTTGTGTTTGATTTGTGGTTTGGTTTTATTGCAGCGCTTTCTGCTTGATTGCGTTTGCTCAGATGTCACATTTTATTTAATTTGAGCCACTGACATGAAGGCATCCTGGTAATACCGGTCGATAACCGCTCTGTAAACACCTTATGAAGATCTGTGAAGGTGGAGCTGTGGAGGAAGGTGACAAGCCTGTTGCAGGAAATAAAGAGCTAATCAGCTGGTTAGCGCACAATTCAAAATGAAATTATGAAGCAGAATTAGAAGCAGAAGAGGAGGAAAGAGAGGGGGACAGAGCCGTGGCGCAAACCCAAACCATGACAACCAAACTCAATTAATGACTAAAGCAATTGCTGCTGTTAGAAAAATCTAAAGTGTAAAAATTTCCAGTGTGGGGTTGGCACTATTTGGTTTATCCACTCACAACAGGACTGTGGGTGACTTGCAGTCATTAAAACCAGATGCACATGTGGGAGTGCTAAACAGGAGAGGGAAAACAATGACAGATATTCCACAGTCAATGGACTGTCTCAGTTAGACAATCTGCAGTGATGTAGGGTTACGTGTGTGAATGAATGAGGTGTTTCCCCTAATGTGAGCAATAACCTGACCCTCATGGGAGGAACAGGCGGAGTACGATGGAAAATATTCACTGAAAATTCAGGACTGGAGGTCCATTTTGAAATGTTGTACATGCAAGGAAAAACTGTGCGAGTGTGCCCACCAAAGACAAGCAGAAAGACAGAAATGCAGTGGGTGAAAAATTGATATTTTCAGATATAAACTGATGAAAAAGAGGGAGCATCAGGCAGAAACAAGCTTGAACTGCGTGTAAATAGGGTGTATAGAAACCAGATATGGGGCAATTCTAAAGGTAATATGCAGAGAGAATGAGTTTAGCAGAGTCCATTAAAGCCAAAAGCCTCGAAGGGAACGCTTCTAGGCAGACATGGGACTCTGATGGAGATAGCCAAGACACTCTAACTCCAGGTTAGTGTCTCACTCTGAGTAATGGACTAGGGTGTTTTCAGACTCCCATGGCCCCTTGCGAGCCCCGTTGAGCCCCTATGATGAAGTTAGAGAGGGGGCCGGAGTGCTACAGCACAGAGAGAATGAGCCTTGATCGTCTCTAGTTGCTGTTGAATGTAATTTCAGATCAGATTGCAGCGGAAGCAAAACTGACAGAGGAGGAATCTATCGAATTCAGCTCAGACATCACAATAATATTGAGTCTTGTTTATAAACACACATTCAGGATGCTGCGGGAGTATCATTCGTTTGAGAAGTTCAGTGCCCTGAGAGCAAAGCCAGAGTGAAATAGGTGTGAAATTGGGCCATTTGATAAGGCTGCTTCAAATTGATATTTGGCCGGCAAAAAACTAAATAAGTGTGCATATATAAGAAATATGATTTAACTTCAGATATTAAATTCTAATCAAAGCCATAAATACTTCACTTCTATCCCGCTTTTCTTTTCTTATCATTCATTGTACCCCCAAGACTTTCCTAAGTAGTTAACTGATTCTTGCCGCGTCCCTCCAGAGCGACGCCATCGCTATTATAATGCCATCCTTCTTGCCTGCCAAGCCATAGAGAATGATGTCACTTCCACTCTTGGTCATGGTGGTTTAGGTTTGGCCACTGGTGCATGTGACAATTTGTGCACGACTAGGAAGGCCCCGAAGCTTCCAGCTTGGCGATCAGCCATGACATCCACAGACTCACACTCTTTCAGTGATGCAGCTTTTGACTGTGACCTCATTCCAACTTGATCATTTTAATACAGCCATGTTAAAATCAACCCCCCCCACACACACACACACACTTGTTTTTTTTCCCTCGTCACGCTGTGCATCATCTCCTCTCTCGTCATTTAGATCGTGGCTTTGTAGTCGTGTTGTGAGGCGGAAAGAAGCTGGGCAGGGTGAGACGGAGGCCTAGCAGTGGCTCGTGTATGTCTTCTGGAGGGGATACACACAGAACAGGCAATGAGAGAAAGTGGAAATATACGCATGGCGGGATGCCGGCTCGGCCCGTCCCAATCTATCTCGACTTTAGTGGCAGCCTTTCTTCTAATGCCAGGTGGGAGGGGGATGAAAGAGGGCACTGTGGAGGCGGGTGAGTGGACCCAGGCCTCGAATCAAACAGACTCTTGGAGGGTGGGGGTGGTTGTGTGTTGAGTCTGAGGAGTGGTGAACCAAATGGATGTTTCAGACTTCTCATTCAAATGTTGCCCAAATCATTCATGTATGTCAGTTGTGGTTTTTTTCATATACCGACGCCATTTAGGAGACATTCATTAAAATGCTTAGTTCCATTTCCTATTCTGATAAGAAATGACACACGACATGCAACTGAAAATAGATTTCTTTTGGACAGTTTATCCTAAAGATGAAAAGCCCAACTAAAGGATTTGATAATGTGAGGTGTTTATGCTTTCAATTCTGTTTTTAATTCCTCTTCCATGTGTACTTTCAAAACATATTCCACAGCGTGTACCATTTTCACCATGACCAGCGTCTGTAATTTGTCAGTCAAGGGCATCACAATTCAAACTCAGAATTTGCATTCTGTATTTGAGGATGGGAATTTCACATACATACTGGCAATGTGACTCAGAGCAGGGGCAGATCCTTTGTTGTCCCCATAGTGTCTCATTATCATAGCGGGATCTCAGTGGACAACCCCAGCCCAGAGTGTGGTGGTGAGGACGGGACAATCCAACCACCACTCACAGGCTCTGGTCGGATGGGGACACTCATCATTTGGAGGTTTGGTTCCGACTACTTCCCCTGGTGAGGGACTTAACTGTCTCCACTGGGAATGTGGTCCCTTTGACACCCACGCCTGAAGACAGAGGATGAGTGAGGAGTAAACGTGCACAAATAAAACAAGAAATACAGCCGTGAAGAGTGAAACTGACTGTGTAAAGCAGGGTCAATAAGTCAACAAACAAGAACAGCATGGATAAACTATGTCTGAATCTAATTTTAAAAAGAGCCATATAATATATCATGGAAATCTGTCATGTTCAGTGCCTGGATGCTTATTATGGTGCTGTAGAATTTAGCTTTTTTTTTTTTAAAGCAGATTTTACGATGAACTTCTTCAACTCTTTTAAATCAGTTGAAACTATTCATTAAATAAATCTATCAAATTAAAGATAGACTAAATGGAATATTGCTCCCCAAAAGTAATCTCTGTCAATCATGTTTTATAACCCTTTGTAAGTGTGTGCTGGTGTATTTCTTTGCAGTAACACAGCTGGTGAATTACATTTTATTTCTGCTTTATTCCGGTACTGGCTGTAATCTATCTTTCGCTATCTGAAAACATTCAAGCTTGTCAAGCATGTGGAGAAGTGGTTAAGTTTAAATGCTGCGTTTGCAAATGGTAACCACACAGCCTGCTTTCAAGGTGCTCTTTGTGGAAAAAAAATCAAAAATTAAATTACAGCTATTCATGAATAAGTAAAAGCAATACCTTCAATGATTTAAAAAAATCTATGTACTATGCACCTGAGATATACAATGGCAACACTTTCGGATAGATAGATGTTTGTCCCCGTAGTGTGTAGTCTGCCCTGGAGCCAACAGAAGAAGAACAGGTAGCAATACCCTGTGATGGGACAAGCATACAAACAAACTATTAGCAAACAGAGCTTAAAGACCAGAAGAAGTTAGTGAAAATACAGTAAGAACCTGGCAACCGACCATTAACTTGGCCAACAACCCCCCCCCCACAGAAGGGAAAATCAAGGCGGCGTTCCTTCATTAGAGACAAAGAGGAAGACGGCTCCAGTTGGCTTTAGCATGTTTATGACAGTGTTTCAGTTGTATTTTTGTACTTTCATCAGGGAGATTTTCTATTTTAAATCAGTCCTTTTGTGGACAGATTTTTTTTTTTTTGGGGGGGGGGTGGCTGTCTTAAAAATGTATGAGTAGATTAGCCATTGGAGTCAAATGGATTTTAATGAGGTAATTTGGTGGAAATTATGCTCTTGCCTTACAGACATGTCAGTGTAAGTCAATGAACAGAACCAGACACTGCTAAGTTGATTCCTGTCTTTACCTCTGAAATCAGACCATGTTTCATAGAGGAATCCATGGGTCTGAGTACACAATCAGTGTAATTTTCATCTTCCTCTGCAGTGTTCATGCCTGCTTGCCTAGCCCCTTGTTTACAGTTGAATGCAGTAGCTTTATTGGCTTGGACGTTCCTGTTCTAAAACTAATCATTTTCATTTCCTCATATCTTATTTCATTCATTTAGTTCATTTAATCACAGTCTATGGGAGCTGCCAATGATTCCACATGAGCAGCGTCTGCTAAAGAGAGAAGGACTCTCTAGGACTAACTTTTCAGCAGACGGTTTTCAACTGCCAGGGAGCAGAGACATCCATACTGTATCTAATGAACGAGCTGAAGTTGAAGCACTTAGGGCTCATCTTGGAGGAGCAGCAGGTCCTTTTGATCTTTGAATTCAGCAAATGAAGTCAAAGGGACAGACAGAGACAAATCACCTGCGGTTTTGGGAAATTCCTTTAGAACTGACTGACTTTCCATACTGATAGGGGGTGAAAAAGGCTTGATCTTTGTTCGATCGCTGCTGCTTCAGATTACCTATCTCCTTATTTCTGCAAGTGTGTGGGGGTGAACAGAAAGAAAGATTAGAGAGTTTCCCTGAAAACTAATGGCGCAAACTCCAACTAAAAAAAAAAAAATCACTGTGCTGCAACAATGTAAGCTTGAGGCAAGAAGCATGTGGATGACTGTGATCACTGAACTGCCTGGCAATGTGGCAGTCTCGGGCCAGTGAAGAATTATGGCCTTCGTCTGCTCCATTAATTAACAGCCATTCAGACAGGAAACCAGAGCCAGCACTCCAGTCCACTTTCATGTCTCATCCCATTTGCCAGCAGAAACCTCATTTTTCATTATTTATTGTATCACTTCCAGACTGAAGATCATCAATACTGTGAAAATGAAGGGGGGCATAGATCTTTCTGGATAAAGATTGAAGTGTATGATAGTTTGCTGATGAAATACCGGCCTGCGGTACGTGTTGTTAGTGAAAGCCTCAGTGGGCTGTCGCTGTGTGACATTAAAAAGGCAGGCTTGTATAGCCACACATCCAGGCGTAACAGTAATGAACCCCAGGGACTGGGGGGGGGGGCGGCAAGAGGAAAATGGATGCAAGTGTTTTATGATCTGGCAGTGCCGTGGACAAAGCAAATAATCGCCAGACACAGAGGAGCAGGTAGTTTCACTTAACCCCTGTTCAGCGCTGAGCGCCAACTTAACTAGAAGCATATGGGCGCAGAGCACATTAGATAGACAGGGAGACAGACACAGACTGATTTTTCCTATTAAGTGACCCACCAGCTAAATATTCTGAGAGGTGCAAGCAGCCTAATGACGCTGCTATCCTACAGTAGCAGACCTTTTGCTGGTATGTTCAGCCCTACTGCAGGGACTTACTCAAGTTCCCCAAGCCACAGGCCAAGTGGTAAAAGATACAAAAGAGTTTAGGAAGTCACAACTCTGGTTGATGTACCTGCATAGTCAAATGGAGGAAAGAGCATACATCTCGTGGACTGTGGTCTGCTGTTTACTGGATGTCTGTGGCCTGTGGCTTTGTCTACCTCCCATTAGTGAGTTTGGTGTTGTTCGCATGCCGACTGGCCCTCCGGTAAATGTTGCTTATCGGTTGGCCACTCTTGAGGGCACTGCGGCCACAGAAGCCCCTGAGGGTGTAGAATGGATGATGTGTGCACGTGAGAGAAAGTGTATGTCTGTTCAGGTATGCATGTAAATGTGCATGTATACAATACTGTCCAAAACACTTGGGTCACCTCTCTTTTCTTTTTATATTGCCAGCAAAACAGGAAATACGTACAGTGGTTTAAGGAAACTATTTAAAAACCGAAGTGGAATAAATGTATAGAAAGTAAAAACAGAGTTTGTACAATTCTAATTCATCCCTCCATAAGACCTGTTGCCACTGATTTTCAAACAGCTTCTTGTGTCATTTGCCATATCTCAGCCTTTTCTCCCTGTTTCCCTTCCTTAAGAACGGCTTCTTGACAGCCACCCTTCCATGGAGCCCATTTCTGATGAGGCTTCGGCCAACAGTAGATGGATCAACCGAAGGTCCAGATGCATCTCTCAGGTCTTTGCTGGATTTTTCCCCTTTGTTAAGGACATCTCTCTCAGATACTGTTCATCTGCTGTTTTTCTTGAGGCTTGACACTTCTTCTTTTGTCCTCCACTTGTCCAGTTTTCCAAGTTGTTTTTCAAGGCACACTGCTCACAATGCTGACATGTGCCATATCTTTGGCAAATCGTTCTTTGGGAATCATTTGGTCGGTGTATAAAGTAATATTTCAGTCAAACTGTGCTATCTTTGCCATTTTTAACAAAGGCAACTGAAAGGGAAAACAACAAAGACAAATGTCTTTGCAACAAGCAGCCAGTAACAACTAAAGACACAATTTGAAAAAGGTTCTTTTCAACACTGGTTCATCTCTTGCGTTAAGGGCCTTTTTTTTATGCTTTATGGATTTACAGGTCAGTGTGAAGTGTCCTAACAAATATAAAGCATATTCCCATGAAAAGTCAGGTATAAGGACTGGATTGAATATGCATGAAAAAGCAGTCAATGTCCAAAGTAAAACTGTGAAAGATCATCAGAAAGCCTTGAGGACATATTGACCAAGACCACTTTAAAAGATTACAAGAATGTCTGGATGCTTGGAAGCTAAATATACAGAAAAGAGGGGTGGATCAGTTCTGTGCAAAAGTTTACATGTATGACAACCCAACATGATCATATTGTTCAAAAGTGTATGCAGAGGGTCAAGCCCGGCATTATCATCCATCTTACAAGTGTGGAGCAGCCCAGGTTAACTTCTGCTCTGGTCATGAAGCACCACTATCAGGTTCCCCCATGTGGTTCCACTTAGACCGCCAGGGGCTCCAGCTACAGTCTGCAGACAGTCTCTTAGGCCACAAGAGGGGCAGGCCCCAGCGACTGTATGGAGCAGGCCAAATAATCCACATCATGGCACACACCTCATTGCTGCCTCGTGGCCTCTGTGGTGCCTTTGAGGCATAGTGCATGTGTGTCTGTCTTCTGATTATTATAGAGCTTCGCTGCTTGCAATTAATGATAAGAAAGGTCAGGTTTTACGTGAAGGAACAAAGAAATGGAATGTTTTCTTAAAATTAGTGCATCAATTAAATTATGGAAAACTGTGGATGATCAGGATAAAACTTCAGACAGAGAAGCAAAGCAAACATTCAGAGGAGAAATTTTGTTACAGTTATGATTTATGGACCAGTGCACAGATTGGTGATGAAATTACAGCTTTCTTAAGGCACACCCTTCACTGCTGTGCATGTTCCCAGCTATTTCTGCTCGAGTCAAAGCCAGTCCTTCTGTTTCGGTGCCCCTCCATCCCTCCTTTACCCCTCCCCACCTCCACCACTTACAGTCTATCACTGTATATTTTTATTGATGAGACTTGACAGTGCCCCAATTCCAATATAGCTTCGGACATTTGATACGCACACCCCACCCTCAAAAACAAGAACCCCCCAAAAAAACAGAACAAAAAAAGGAAAATGTATCTTGGCCTCTCTTTCTAAGTTCAGAGACTCTACTCTATAACAGCAGGCCCTAATTTCTCTTTCCAGTCATGGAATATGATAATTTTCTTATTTGCAAGAAATATCAATTGCTCAAGGCGGACACATAATCATTGGGGAGGAAAGGAGAGGCTACCTGTGTAATGTGCTTAACAGGCTAACCCATTTAGCCACAGGCGCTGTTTGAAAATGAGAAAGTGCTGATGGTCAAAATCAATTTTCTCTGTGTCCAAATTACTCCCTGCCCGGCTTAGAATTTCACCTAAATGGCCAAACCTTAAAACACTGATACTAATTCTATCATATTAGAGCCTGGTCATATAGTTGAAGTTATTGCTAATGCTATTTCGCTGTATTTATTGATGTAGGGAGATGACGCGAAGGCCAGGGAGCAGAGTTCTGTTACTGCCTTTGTGTTTGTGTGTAGATGCATATCAGTTCTACTTAGTGCATGTGCTGCACTTGCAGGCATCAACCTTTAACCGTGTTTTTGGATATTTGTTGTTTAGGGGTCCACAGATCTCATAAATCAGAGGAGAAGACCTATATAAAGGTTGCTAAGTCTGTGTTATGCAACGCTGAAAGCATCCTGTAGATCAATATCTTTAGTTGTACTGAAATAACAGATAAGCATCTTTATTTTCTGAGATCCCTTGTTTCTCAGTAAGTGCTTATAAAAGGAATTTATTTCCACATTATTTCTTCAGAAATGTTTTAGTCTAATTATATTGATATGTGACAAATAGCACAGCTGTAACATATGGTTAATAGCTCCATGAATTTCTAGGGAAGAGGCATGAAACTGACTAGTTGTTGGTGAAGAAAATGCAACTGGAGCGTTCAGAAAAGGTTGTAGGATGCTGTGAGTTTAAGAATATTTTAACAGCAACTAATTTCAGGTCTAAGTTTTCATTTTTAGTCTCTGCTACAATAGATATAGAATGGCATCTGTTGGGATCAGTGTGTTTGGAGCCTTTTGGTTAGTGGCCTGTTAATGAGGGGACATGTTGTGGTTTTTGTTTTTTTCTCTAATCTTCAATGCCACATAGCTTTTTTTTGTGCATGCAGTAGGTCTGCTGAGTTACTAATCCTAAGGTTGACACCAAAGAAAGTAATTCTCTTAAAACCAATCCTTAAGAACTGATTTGTAGATCAGGCTTTCCTTTCACCACCTGTCTACAACACAGTGTGTGTAATGCTAATCTGTCACTTTTGACCCAACAGCTGACATATTGCAACTGAACCGGGTCTTTAAGGAGTGACAGTTAAAGACACAGAGGCTAATACTTAGCATTACGAACAGAAAGTGACAGGAAGTGTAGCAGTGATGTATGTATGACCATGTAAACCCATTCAAATGGACCTTGAAGTACAATTATGAACTTGTGAATGAGCATATTATGGGCTGTTTAGACAAGAGATCATGAATTTGCCTTCTCGTCTTCCAGAAAGCTAAAGTTTAACCACTAACTGGGAATGCATTTTTTAAATTTAATGCAAACTGACAGTCAGGGTGCTATCAAACTTAACACACTATAGTCCAGTCTCTTTGGTAAGTGTAAAGGCTGAGTACAGAATCATGGTTCTGTACAATGATCTGTAATGATTGTAAGGTTAGATGTAAGAGATGTGGTATTTACATTTGATGCACATTTTTACTGTACCCGAGCAAAATGCACATAACCCTTTTCTATTATGATAGTACTTTGCTAACAACTCTAAGCATTTTTTATTCTTATCTAATTGGGAAATAACACTTATTTGCGGTGTTTGGAGTTCAGTAAAGTTACAGCCAGCAGCACTAAGTTAATTTAGGAATAAAAACTGGAAAGAGTGAAAAAGCTTTTTTTAGTTACTCTAATCTGTGCCAAAACCGAGCAGTACCAGTCAAGCGATTGCTCTTTGTTTCCAATCTTTATGCAAAGCTATGCCAAATTCATTCTAGCTTGAGCTCTACTTTTAGAAAACCGATCTAAAGGAGATGTTAATCTTCCAACTTTCTAACTCCAACTGTGGTGTAGTTCATTCAACAGTGAGGCTAACAAGGCAGCTCAGCGACTTTGATACAGCAGTCTGGTCTCCACTCACAACAGAGACTCAACTAACCTGTAACTCAGTATGTTTACATGACATTCAACGATAATCAAATAATTGTTGTTAAGTTATTGTTACTTTAACTAAAACCGACTGGGCTTTTAAAGTACATGTTAAAATGTATTCCAACTAAAACGGTAACAAATCAAAATGTTCAAATTCGAACTAACACAGCCAGATAATGCAGTCAGGATTCAAAGGACTCCAGCATGTATATGTTCACTTGGGCTCAAACTGGCCTTGACACTCTGTGCATGCTTCATTTCCCACAATGGGCTTTGACCTAATCACAGAAGAAGAAAAAGGTACCGTCAGAATAATTACAAAGGACAGTATGCATTTCCTTTGTAAAACTGAATGAAGATAAAAAAAGCTCACTTCACATGTGAAATCTGCAGAGCTGTAAAGATGTCCAATTCACTGCTTCACATGGTAACTATCGCTCACCAGCTAAGTTTTGGTCAGTCAGTTGTTTTGGTCTGTGATGTAACAGGTGAACCTGTTGTGGCAGAGACATATTTCAATCAATGAATTGATTTCTTTCCTGTGTTCGTACATTGGGAACAGTAGAACAGTATTCCAATAAAATGCCTGAGCTGAGCTGTAAGTGTAGCTCAAGTTAATTGTGCAAGTAAACACACTGATTGATGTTTCTTTGTCTAAAAAACTATTATTTGCTTTGTTTTGTTTTTTACTGACATGCTGTGTTGAGGGAAGCAAAATACCGATTTTTCTTTTGTAATTAGTAACATAACCTTTTAGTTTTGCAATAAAAGTAATCTGTTTCCAGGTACTTTGTTGAATAAGTAGTTAGTTATTATCGTTATTTTACCACACAATATATGCACGTATGTTAAAATAATGTAAGCGTGGAAGAGAGAAAGAGAAAAAGAAAGAAAGAAAGAAAGAAAGAAAGAAGTAAAAGTGAAAGGAATATTGTTTTTGGATGATAATAAATGTCTGTCATCTACATTTTAGATTTGAAGAAGCACATGCACCACACCTCCACAGCAGCTTCAGTGGTACACATTTGGCTGATGCATAAATCAAGTATATATTCAATATTTTGTAAGATCAACATTCAAATCCCTTTAACTTGATGCACCTTGTATGCATTTAGGCCCACATCCAACGTTTGCTGGACCACATAAAATCGTAAATTAAATATTGCCTCTGTCATTTCTGTGTTAAGCCAACATTTTCTGATTATGAACCACAGTATAGGCTTCATAACAAGGTAGAAAAAGTACATCCAAAGGCAGTGCACTAAAGTGTGTAAAGAAAGGAGTTCTTCTTAAATAGCCACACTGAAGTACTCTAACTACTTACTCCAATTAGTTACTTTTAAAAGTAAATTTTCCCAACACTGCTGGCATGCAATGCTCACTTTATAACGGTTCTACAACAACTGAATCAACTTACATGAAATGAAAAGGAGGTTTCTTTTGCTTTGGTTTTTCCAGATGTGCTGCCAGAATCCTGACGGTTCCTTCCAAGAAAATATTTTTTAGGTACTAGCAGTTTCTTATGAACTCAGTCAAACTGACCCTTTTTTATTTTCACATAACTACTATACGATACTATAATTACTGCCATTTTTCTTAGAAAGTTAAATAAACTGAGAGGCCTTTATCAACCATATCTGGTTCACTTTTACTCCATTTTCATTATAATGGATAGACAACAATGGTTCCAGGAAATTTGAAAGTAAATTAAGGGTTGCATATAAACTAATTTCCTGAAATTATCAGAAAACAGATCCTGGAAGCAAAAAAACAAAAAAATGACCTGGAGAGGGGCAGAGTATTTATCCTTTTGGTGCGTTCTCATAAATTTCAACGTGCGCACATTCCAGATTAACATACGAACAACAACACAAATTTTGTATAATTTTCCATCAAAATCACCTCGGGGGACTCCATCTATTGTCAGCACTACTAAATCAACTTCAAATGGAAATGTTAAAATCTCTTAAAGCCTTAAAAACCTGTGCAGTAACTGGCCATATTAATATGATACAGACCTGCTTCAGACTTGCTCGAAAGGAGCTGGAATTTTACTTGCTGGGACAGACCTCACTTGACTTTCCCCAAAACAACTCTGGTCAGGACTATAGATCTGTGGATTAGAGGTTAGGTTGGCTTGTGGCTGTGGCCCGTCCACCTGGGCTAGCCACATCATAAACAACAGCTGTGTGTCAGGTCTGCTTCTGTATCAACATCACCACACTGGCCACTGGCTGGAGCCACACATAGGTATTATATCCATGCAACTTCCTGCTGGAGGACAAGCCTGTAAACACTGAGGCCACTGTCCAGGAAGTCAGCTGCACTGCTGTGAGAATATTAAAAGGTAACTGCATGAAGCGTGAACCACTGAGCGACGAGTGTGTTTGGTTATTTGTCTGGATTTTTAACGTGATTTAACTTCCAGGGCTCATAACAATTAATGGACTTCAATATGCCCCCTCACACTTTCAGTCTCAGTGCAAATTCCCAGAGCTTGAGATTACATATCTGTTACAGCTCTGATTTATCTGTTTAGCTCTTTCCGCTACTCAAAACCCAGGTCAGTCTAATAGCCTTTGTCAGCTGTTTAGGCGTGAAGAAGGTATATTGTAACCATTTGGGCAGAAACGGGCAGGCTTTTCCCGATATTGACTCAAACACAGAGAGGGGAGAAGGAGGGTAGGCGTGGAATAAAGTGACACTAATGGAACACTGATGACAAAACAAGGTGCGCACAGGGACCACTTTCTGGCGTTTTTAATTCTTAATGCCGCCGCCTCGGGTTTCAACATGTCTTGGGCCGAGGCAGCAGCTTGCGCCTGGACGGATCTGGCACAAGGATTAGGATGTCTTCTCGAGGAAATGGTCACGTGATTTACTGTTGCTGGAGAGGCGCTACAGGTGCCAGTGCACGAGGGGGGGGGGGGGTGTGGATAAGATGACCGAAAACTCGTCTCTTTGGAACCGCACAAAGCTCCTCACCCCTCTCCGGAATCAGCTCTATCGTGACTGTGCTGAGAGACAGGAGCGTCACCCAATACTTTGAAAACACACTTTGATGGCAATTAAATATTAATATGGGGGAATCATAGCCTGAGAGCTGTATCCACATTACATGGAGCATGCAAATCGCTCCAATCAGTGAGCCAACTGAAATAGCATCTGGAGAGTTGTAAAAATATGACTATGGTTATCTTTAATATCATTAATATGGACTAAACCAACTGCAGAGGGAAAAAATAATATAAAACTGGGAAATAATTACAGTAATTATCATTAATTTACATGAGAACACACTGTGGTACATGGCTACTTTTACCCTGTATGTGAGTCACCAGCCAATATCAACAAACAAACATAGAAACTATTTAAAAGTGTTTTCCTCATTTGATGCAAATGTCAATTTCAAAAGTAGTTTGGTTTCAAAGAGGAAGGGTGTGGCAATCAAGAAAAAAAAAAACTATTGCCGACATTCAAACACAGTCATCTGCCTTTTCTCTTGGTTTCTCTCAAACCCTCCATAATCAGGCCTGGTTTCCTCCCAATAGGAAAACATCCCTCTTTCCTCCTTGCCTGCGTCTGTCAGCGATTCTGTGTGGGCCTGGACTCAGCTCAGCCCGTGGCCAAAAATATCCCCCCATGGCTCCTCTGACTGGGACAGGCCACATAGACCACAGGCGCACAGCCCTAAAAATACAGAGCAGCTCAGCCACAGCTCCCCTCGTTCATTCATTAGCACTGAGCAGACTCGGGACATAACAGGTAGTGCGGAGAGATGGCTGCTCACTGAGAGAGATTAAATGTTTCTAACAGTGTAGTAAGTGTGAAAAACAATGGCTGCCCACTGCGAGACAACTTTATACCCAAAAATATGTGTTGAAGAGAGACAGTACAACTTCAGATTCGTTCCTTCAGATTTCAGCCTGGAGACAAAAACATCTTCTGGCTGTGACTAAATATCTGGCATTGGTGGTGGCGTGGGAGAAATTCATTTGAAGTCGTAAAGCTGTCTCACCGAAATGATTGATTGCTCTCTGGCTGGCTCACAAAGATATCGCGTCTCATCATAGTGCCACTCATTATCTCCGCGATCCAACATAGGGAGAGTAAGACAGCAGGTGAGACTGAGAGTGTTTAATTGCTGCAGTATTTATTATCAAAGACAAGTTATATGTCTGCATTCCTCTCCTGCTCTTCAGCTGGTAAACTTCCCCACGCAGTGCTATACCCACCCGAGTGCTGGGTGTCTGCTCGATGTGTGGGCACCGTTTCTTTTGCATTCCACACTTCCAACTTGCCAGCAGGCAGAACAGGCTCAGGCCAAATCACATGATGCGTTTGTGTGTGTGTAGGTGTGTTGGAAAAGAGGAGTGTATCTGTGTGACTACATTTGTAACTATGAATATGTTTTCATGGAGACTGAGTTTATATAGATGTGATCTGTATCTGTTTGTCAGTGTGCGTACTGTAGCAGAGAGAGCTTGCTGCACATTCGTGTTTTTTAAGTGAGTGTGTATGTCTGAGGGTGTGTGTCTATGTGTAAACAGCTGGCAAGCCTGCCTGTGGTGCTGTGTACACAGAAGTGAAGGTATTCTGGCTGAGGTTACGAGGTGGGTGGGGGGTACGCTGGGGCTGAATGAGGCATTTAGTGCTGACAGTTAAAAATACTCAGAGCAGGACCAGTACTACTGGTGTAGCTAACGCCTCTCGACTGGGCCGACCTAGTCCCCCCCCCCCCCCCCACCCCTCCCCGCCCCCACATAGACTCTTCACATCAACCACTTTTTTCAGGCCTAGCATATTAAACCTGATGTTAGATAATGGTTAACCAGAGGCATGAGTGCAGGGCTGGGAGTCCTCCCACACAAGAAGGCGTGTGGGTTCCCTGCTTGTGCAATTCAAATTGTTTGATATTCAAAATGAAACCTTATCATGCAGTACAATGCTGCAGTGATGCTGTGTCTGCATGTGCTCTGTCGGGAACATTAGAAACGGTCGACAGATTTATGGGTGCATGAGAAAGTTATTGTTAAAACCTGTTTTCAAAATGATTGAGCACAGAAACAAATAACGCCGTCGGTGAATAAATACAATTTTTCAATTTAAATAAATGTCTCCCTTTTTTCTGCAAATTAATTGCAATAAATTATATGAAAATAATTAATTTTGATTTCTTATGATGGATGGTCACACGTTTTGTCACCAATCCGTATTCCCCTTCACCACATGTGCAGTGTGCAGTCACAAAATCAAAACATAACCTAACATTGTGAGGGCCCCCTTCACCAAAACAGCTCTGCACAGGACAGATGAGGGTGTCATGTGATGCTTATGATGTAAAGGTAACATTCAGATGAATGTTAGGTTTTTACAGAGCCTGAGAGTGGCCTAAGCAAAAATACAAGCATATATATCTGAGGTGAAATTTCACAACAT
Source organism: Odontesthes bonariensis (assembly GCF_027942865.1). Classification (NCBI taxonomy): domain Eukaryota; kingdom Metazoa; phylum Chordata; class Actinopteri; order Atheriniformes; family Atherinopsidae; genus Odontesthes; species Odontesthes bonariensis. Next base: position 10,150,635 of record NC_134522.1, read on the forward strand.
TTTACAACAATAGATCAAATCAGCCTACATGTTTGAATTATTTAATCAGCTAATTTTAGTTATTTTGTTTGCACATTTAAGTTAATTTGTCTCTCTGAAATAAATACCTTCATTCACGCAACAGAGCAGCATTTCATCCTAAAGCTGCTTGGCACGCTAATGTTTGTCTGGATCAGTTAAACACAAAGTCCCCCGAAGGCATGATTCGGGAATTTTTGTGAGATTTTGAAATTTTGAGAGCATGCCATTACCCTTGTAAAATTTGAATATTTAATGGATCATGCGTCCAAAATTGATTTAAGTATCATAAACAGTCTTTCTCTCCTCACTGCTCATCATGCCTCATGACACAGGGTGTGCCACTGTTTCATTTTCTTAGTATTCGTATTGCGTTTCTCAGTGCTTAATGTGTAAACACGGAGGTCCGAGATCACAGAGATGGTTCTGCTCTGGTGGGTCCGGGCGGAGAAAGTTACAAACGGCACCACAAAGCCACTATGTGTTCAAAACAGACAAAACTAAGCTGTCGCCACGAATAATGAATTAGCTATGTAGGCCAATATTTAATAATCAGAGCATTCACAAAACTTGAAGCCAGCATGGTCACTTTTGAGGCATGTCTTTTAGCTTCCAACGTAAGACTTGTGTTAATTTATTACCAAATTTATTACATTAAGGAGAAGTTCAGGGTTTTGTCATCTGACCCACCAGAATAGAACCTTCTCAGGTGAAACACTTAATAACAACTGATGTCATAAGACTAAAACAAAACTGTTACCTGCTGCACTTTATACAAGCAGACCAAAAAACTTTATGTGACACACCTACTTCCTTTTGTGATCGGCGTCTCCCAAAACTTAACAATGATTTGTTTTAAGACAGGTGGAAATCATTGCAGTGCTAACAAATGGCCAGTAACCTTCAGAATTAATGGAGAGAATTGAAGGAATGGGATCATTTCATTGTCACTGTTATGATTTTATTATTACCAAAGCAACAACTTCAAGAGTAATAAATAGGGCCAGTTTAAATTCACCAAGAGAACCTCCTCATCACACAAAAACTGTACAGTTGCTGACCAAACAGGAAGGCGAAGACCTTGGGAAATTCCGTGGCTGCTGGCGAGACTGTTTTGAGGGAGACAACAATACTCAGCAGTTACATTTACAGTCGAGTCAAGAGCTACAGTTTAAGTTCAATTTGGCCATTTAATAGGACCACCTAGATGTATTTTGCTCTGACTAACACAGTAATTAGATTTGGTTTTTTCTTGTATCATTGAACCTGCTTACGGATTGATCACAGATGATGAAATACACCAGAAAAAAAACTAATTGTGTTAGTTAATATCAGATTTTTTAAATCTATGTAAACATGTTAGTCTGACCATAATCGTACATAATCGAGCTTCTCAAAGCCAGACCAACACTGCCAGATAATGCGGTTGGAGTTTGAATCACTCCTACATTTATATGCTTAACTCGGCTCGAAAGGTTCACACATTAGGTCCAATAAGACTACGTGTCAATTCAGGGTCACCTAAAGCAAAATCCTGATCATCTGACAAAACCACGATTCAAGTCACTTGAAGACAATGTCCGTGCAGTGACATCAGCTACGCTTACATGTACAATGTATCTCCCACAGCAAAGGTTAGAAGCTGCAGAATGTCTTGAACTTTTCCTCACACAGTCCACAGCATCTGAAATACTTCAGTTTCCCATTCCAGTTACGTAAACAGTTAGAAGAGTGTTGGTCTAGTTAAATGTGTATAACCATAGCTCATCTCAACTCTGCATGTAACCATGCTGACTGTCTTTATTGCAACCTTTACAGATGAGCTTGTTGGCCAACTGTCTATGATGCTATCCTGCTCTTCACACATCAGTCATCATTCTGCTTTTCTCATGGCATCCTCCAGCTCTGTGTACTGCTGTTGGGGCATTGCACTCCCATCCTCTCAGATCCCCTCTCTCTACCTTGCACATTGAAAATATCTGGAAACTTTTGGCGTTTTACAGCTTTTTCACCAACGGAATTTTTCCACATCATTAGACAACATTTCACATAAAAACTTGGTTTATTTTTCTCCTCAAAGGCCACATCAGCTAATTTTTTCCTCCTTCTGATTTTTGGTGAAATTTTATGGTAACTTCTTGTGTTCCAAAAAGTCTAAATCATCCTTAAAAACCAAACAATGGTTCAGCTGGACCTGGACCAACTCTTACTTGGGACCATAGTTCTTTTGGTTGTGTTGCACCTTGATCCAGGAAAAGATTCACACTTTTAATTTTAGTCCAAATCAGTCGAAAAAGTCAAAAGGTCTGGAGTAAAGATAACTAAGACATGTTTAACATTTTTCTAACAAGTCTGATACATTTTGTTAGTGTTGGGCCTCTGTACTGTAAATGTCTGCTAACATTAAAAAGTTATAGTTACCTGGAGTAGGAGGAATACACTGTAAGTTCCTATTGGCTGAAGTTGGACCGCTTATACATTACAACTGAAACAACAACTTAATTTCACCGATTCGATCTGTCCATTAAATCATTTTAGTCAGAAGCAAATGGAGAGCTGTTTGCTGTTTATCAGACTGAAAGCCTTCCTCTTGCTCATTTAATGATAGCATTACAGTAATATAGGTGTTTACGATAGGTGTGGGGCTTATTTAGAGTGAATAAAACATTCTCTTTCCTATGTAATGAAGGATGCTGTTTGACATAAGTGCTTTTTGTTTGTTCTGTTTGGTCTCAAGTGTGAGGAGAGGACCATTAACTTGAGACAAACATTTTTACCAGTGGTTTGTGAAAGCCTTCTCTCAAATGAATGAGAGGAAAGGCTCTGATGCTCAGTTTCATGTCTGTCCCACTGTCTTGCTGCAGTGGGACAGACATGAAACTGAGCATCAGAGCTTTTCCTGATGAAATTCTCAAAACAAACTCTGATATTTTGAACGCTAACATTGAAATAGAAGAACATTTCTACAAGTTTGTAGTTTTGGCTGTTAGTGGCAATGAAGATGAAGATGGTGATGTGGTTTCTGAAGCAATACAGTTGAAGCCTGTTCTGTATAGATGTATTTCAGGGCGTGCTTGATTCATCAACATGACAAACACCAGCACACCTGAATACAGCCGGTGAAGCTCTTATAAAAAATATGCATTAGGGGGCAGGGGCTGGTGGACGGGATATGGTTGACAAAATATAAAACAGAAAGTGTGTTTTTGTGTTAAATTTGATAATGTTTCCCTTGGGTTTCTCGGAGCCCGTGGATTAGGCTGAGTGCAGAGCGCACGACAGAGCTTCAAAAAGCAGCTATTTAAAAGTTCCAGTTAACGGGACCCTCCAAACAGCAAAACCGCTTCAAACGGCAGCCAAACAAGATCCACATTGTTCAATGGCATGCCCAAAGTGGCCATAACCCTAGCATGGGCCCATAAACAACTTGTAATTGGTTTAATTATCATATAATTTAAAAAATATGTTTTAATATAGGGTCTGTCCTTTTATTTACCCAGAGCAAAGTGGAAATAAGACTTGGGCTCGGTAACAAATTCAATATGTTCATTATGTAAACACCTTAAAGGGCTGAGAGAGAGAGAGGGAAGCGAGGGAACGAGTCAAAATGCAAAACGTCTTTTCAGATAAGAGTTTCAGTTAAATGCTGCACATATGCACAAAGTCTGCAAGCTAAATGCTGGATGTATTTTCTTTTTGTCTTTGCAAGAAAGCACATTGAAGGGGAGATAAAACACTGTCAACATCTCCTCCTGCTTTTGTGGTTGTTTTTCTCAGAGCTTGCAGATAATGAACACGATCGGCCGAGCGTTTCACAACAACTGCTTCCTTCCTGGATGGAGGTACGACTGGTGGAGATGGATAAGAGAGGAGGGCAAGTCAAAAGTGACAAAGAGCCTGTTCAAGAAGGTATGTCAGCTCCTCCCTTCAAATTGCAGAGAAGTGTAAATAAACTGCCTACTGACTGCTGACCCCAAATCAATACTTTTGCTCTGGAACTTGAATGTTCTTTGTTGACGGCAACTTGTGGTTGAAACATGGTCAAAAAACATGTGCGAACACACTGCACCACAATCACAACACACAGGAATATTCTGTATGTCTACTTTAAATCTCGCATTACTGGCAGTCTGATGTGGATTGCCATAAATTACTGTTTGGCACAGCAACAATGGCAACATAAAATTAAATGAGATGGCAAAACCCAACCTTGGTCAAGTCTGATCATGTCTAATGAAGTGGGCGCTGTGGTTACAATCAGAGCACCTATTATAGAAATACTACATGGGATTAACTACAGAATGTGGCATGTTTGGCAATAATGAGCTTGAGGGAATTTCTCAGCAGAAGCATTGTGCTTTTAAAACAGCTGAGAATTTGTATTTTGACACTAATTGTTTTACGCTTCCAACATTGGTCAAACCTACTTAACACGTGATTATTTTCAGTGTGCTTTACATGTCAAATGGATAACTTTAGCGAAAATAAAATTATACATGATTGGAGGTCTGCAGCAATCCTTGGAAATGGTCACAATAATCACATGTGGAGCATTCTTTTCTGCCCGGTCTAACTAGAAAACTTGACTGTCCACATATCCAAAGCATTGTAGTGTTGTGATGCATGGTTAGAAATCATGAGATGGCAACATATTCCAAGACAGTTGTTTTGTGAAGGGTAGCATCCACATGACATCGCAGAAAAGAGTATTTACATGTGAAAGCCCTAACTGATACCTAAGATGTATATTTTTCTAAGCCTAATGACAATGAAAATGAAGTAGAAAAGTGGAATGACCGTGGAAACCGTTGAGGAGGATGGGTATCAAACTACTGGCCTATGACATGGGACTCAGTGGTGTAATGCTCCTGTCCACCTCTCCTTTCTCCTTTCTCCCTCTAACTGTTTGTGGTCAAATCAACTGTGTCAAATGAGAAGATGGTCATATGCAAGATGTCAAAAACTTACGTAATAACATACATAGAGATAACATCAATGCCATCATTTAGCGAAATGCCTAGTGTTGATGTTATCGTGTGGAAAGTTGTTAGTTGCATGAGTTTTTACAAAGGAAATTGAGTCAGGAAAATGTCATTGCACAACTTTTGCCCAGCTGCAACATGTTGTGGACCGATGCAGGTATTACACATTCTGTATGACATCAAGTTGGTCTTTTCCAGTAACTCAAAAGAAACTGACTCAAACAGTGTTCCACCGACACATTTGGTCTATCAATTTGCAGTTTTTTCCGTCAATGAAGCAGATAAAATGTTTACATTTACATCTGGATGCTGTACAAACATTCAGCTAACGCAGCTCTAAATTCAAGTGAAACAGGCCACCCTTGATCTGCTATAGCAAAACAAATAGATCCGAGGTATAGTAGGGCCATCAGGAGTGGCCACAGCAGCTGGGCAAAGTGTCACAGTAGAAGATGATTGTATGATCATTTCTATAGCACAGAAAATCCATTCAACATCAAGCCAAGTGAAGAACTCTACAGGAGGAAGACCTATCATCCAAGTCAGCCATAAATAGAAAACAATATGAGAAGACATACAGGAAGTTAATCACGAAGAGCAAATATTCACAAGCCTCAGGAACAAGAGATTAGCCTTCATCTCAAAAAGCTAAACTAGCTTTGGAACAGTATTCTTTGGACTGATGAAACTATGACCAACCTGTAATAGAGTGATGAGAAGTAAAAAAGGCCTCATAATCTACAACATACAACATAATCAGTGGCAGTGGGAAGCATGGGCACGCTTTGAATTACACTAAGTCCCTGGTGTTTATTGATAATGTGACAGAAGTCAGGTATAGACCGTCTACTCAGATTCAGTCAAATGCAGCTGTACAAATGGACACAACCCAAAAGATTATGTGAAACAACCCTGCAATTTGGAAAGTAAAGAAATTAGATATTCTACAGTGGTTGAGTGCGTTTCCTGATCTGAAGGCAGCTGGTACCCTAAACAAAGAACTCTATGCTGGAAGCCTGCAGTTTAAGCTCACATTTTTTACACATAACAGTAGCTTCAGAAGTGTTGCATCATAATGTTACATATAAAACCTAACAGGGATAGTTTGACTCCACTGAGCCTCCTTTGAGACCAAATGCTATCATGCAAAATTTGTGGCCTCACAACAATTTCAGGCAGCGCCAAAATGAGGGCTAAATTGCTTTGAGTCATCAGATTCCTATTAGGGAAAATGTCTGCGGAATGATTGGCAATGATACCAGAACCACTTTTTAAATACAGAAGATGAAGAAGGAAAAAGCGATTGAGGCATCAGGTTTATTCCAAGACCTAATCTGACCGTCAACAGTGTTTGCTTGTGAACGGGCCCTCCAGAATGACACACACTGCATGCCAGGCTTTTTTGGAGAGGAAATGGAGCAATAGTGGGAACCCGATAGCGTCTGAATGGTCAAGTCATCCATCCAGCAGATCCAGAAATGTTCTGCTTAACTGCTGAGAAACACAGCACCATTCTCAGTCTATTGTTCGCACTTCAGGATTAAGAATTAAAGTGGGATGCTCTGTGTTCATGGAGAAACTAATAGTGCCTGAAACAGCTTTATTTTGAGAGCCCTCGCACATCCTCGAAATGTGTGTTTCATTTAAGACTTCAACTTTGCCATCACGTCGTTATTTTCAAAACAAGTTCTCTCCTCATTAGAAGTGAGAAAAGTGAAGGAGCGACGGCGGGCAGAGAGGAAAAAACTCAGAAATAAAGATAAATGGTACGAGAGGAAAAAGGAGAAACGGCGAGAATGAAAGAGTGTTTTGGTTGATGTGAGCCAAATGACAGGCGCTGGGACACGAATGTGAAGACTTAATGGGCCTGGCCTCTGAAGTTGGCCTCCCCAGTAAAATGAAAAGCCTGTGGAGCTGGCTCCTGTGATGGATGAAGCGTTGCGCTCGCCCAGCCCTGACAGATTCTGGGAAAGTGCCTAAGCCGTCTCCGGTCCTGATAAAGAAATAAAAGAGCCGACGCTGCTCGTCTTGCTCCTGAGGTAACAGAGGAGCTTTAAAATGTGATGAATTTCCCCAACCACACAGTCATCTGCAAAACTGAGTCACAAGAATAAAAGCAATGTGATTTACTTCACACCCTCTTTTAAGACAAGATCAATAATCAATGAATTAGCTGCCACCGTAAACATAAACACACTTCACCTGGGTGGCAAAGGTCAAAACCTTTTAAGGTGTGACACCCACTGATTTTAGCAGACTACTTAGGGCTGGAACTGAGCCCATATCTCCCTGTTCAGGAGATGTCTCCAATCTAGTTTGGATCTAATTGGTACCATCTCCTCTCAGAGTGACTTCACTGGAGTCATGACAGAGGTGATGGAGACCAGATGGTGAATAGATGGTGACAAGCCACTCTTCTTCACTTCTCATCCATGTGGTTTTGTTTCAGTTCTTTGCTTATCTTATCTCTCAGATTGCGGGGATTCGTCCTCCTCTGCCATCTGCATCAAGATGTTTTTAATTGCCTTTGGATTCCAATATAATTGCAGTGAACTAAATCAATGTTCCTTCACTTCAACTCACACATCTCTCATGGTGGCTGTGATTGATCCTAAAGGATCAGTTGTCTTTTCATACAATAAATAGATTGATATGGTTTAAGATTAAGCTCTGATTGCGGTGAAGCCTTGTGTAGACCTTCAGCCTCTAATTAAAACCCTCCCCCAGCATCATTTCCCAAAATCCAATCCAGTCCCATCAGTGAGTGTTGACCTGGCGAAGGTCGAACCTCCTCAGCTCTTCACACTAACATACAGAAACACACAGACTAACACTCACATTGATCCTACGTGTTGGTGTTCATTTCAGATTCCTGTTAGGATCCATCCACCGCATTGATTTCACCATCTCCTCCGATTAGGCAATTGAGGGGCACATAACAGTGTTCCGATGGGCCTGATCAGGAAGACTCTTCCCAAAGGACAGCTGATAAAAAGAGAAGGTAAAAGTGTAATAAAGACAAGGACAAAAAGTGGACTGGGCCAGAGTTGACTAATAACCAAGCTCCCCTCCACTTCGTTTCTGAGCCACATCAGGGATAAATGAACTATTTTGTTTGTTTGGCCAAAACAAATTCCAACCAAAATCATGAAAACTAATCGCTCAAAGCTAGACTAAAATACCCAGATGATGCAACTGGGGATTGAATTGCTGCATGTCTACACTCCACTAGACTCAAATGGGTATACAGGCTTTTTGTCCAAACTTGAATCTTTTTGCATCTTTTTGTAAAAATAGTAAAGCACAAGTCTATTTCTATACAAACAAATTCCTAATAAAGCTCTCGTTCAAATATACTTTTCTCTTTCTTTAGTCAGACAGCTAAAGGTGTCAGAAATTGTGACTGAAAATCGGCCCATTAAGACTACGTATTAACTCTCATTCACTTCAAGCATTTCCAGACTATCACTCTGCTCTAATAAAATTCTGATTTCACAACCACAGCATCATCAGACAATGTCCTGGCAGTTAATCATACTGTAATTACAGGTACGATGATCGCCCACATAAAAAGTTATAAGTGGCAGAATGACTCAGGGAAGAGCATTGTGGCCTCGACACACTTCTGTTATTAAAACGATTATCCGCCAGTAGGTGTATACTGGGAGGTCCAATTAACTTATCAAGTCAAACTATAATTGTAGCTTGCCTCAACCGTGCGTGTAACTGGGAACATCTTTCATGTTGGATTAGACGGATTTACCAGTTTCCCCCATCTTTAGTCATCTCTGAAACAACTGATCACGGATTTGATGCAAATACAGGCAAAAGCAGGATCTGCATTTCTGGTCCATTTTTGTCAGGACAGGGTTTCATCAGCTGGAAGCTGGGTCTGGTTGGTGCTGACTTGATTATGAAAAGGCTGTTTGAATATGTTATTTCCAGAAAATATTTGAATGTTTTCAGCTGACATATTCTAAAAATAAGCTAATTGAACTCTGTCTCTATCCAGTTGTCATTCCCACCCAAGTGAAATACTTTACAAATGTGCATCATTTATTCCACCTGCTCACTCCTTCAGTGGCTAATAATGTAACGTTCTACCACTTCTCTCCAACACCTCAACAGCCAACTTAGCTTTAAAATGAGGTTAAAGAAACATGAGGTTTAACTTTAAGGCTCATGAAGCTTTTGCTATTTCATATTCATAATGCTCCAAAGCGTCATCCAGACAGTCAGAGATTAAATGAAGTGCACTATCCTGTCAACAAACCTGTTTTCTCATATTTCTCTCATATTTCAAGGCACGTTCTGCCTTGTTATTTCTTCTTTGAAGCTGTAGTAATTAACATGGCCCTAAATCTTAATGACAAATAACTGTGGCTGAACTGGCTCTACACTTTGTTTTTCATGCCTCTTCAGATCTCATGGATCACAGCAAACAACTTACTTACTTTCCTTTTTTTTAGATGAGAATCATCTCAGTTACCCTTGTTAATATCCATTTTGATCTACTAATTTAATTAATTCATTAATATCTTCAGGCCCTGATTTCAAACTGATTTCGGTTTCTAATGTTACTTCCATTTCCCTGGCTGAGCTGGGTCATAACAGTACCAGAAGTTTCTTGGCTAAAGTTAGGGGGGAAAACCTCTTGATTAATATTGAGAAAAGATTATTGTTGGGCTTAAAAATTCACAGTTTAACATTGTTAAAAGGAACATTGAAAAGGTGTATCCAGTTTGTTGCTGTGCGAAGCCAAATCTTCCTAACAAAGCAGCGATATGTGATGTGTTGGCAGTAAGACCGACTCAAATCTGATGCAGCGCCCTAAAAACTTTAAAGGCAGAAGTTGCATTGCTCTTGCATCAGTGTTCTAATAGACTTCACACATTTTGCTTTGACATTTACAATCCCTGGACAAAAAGATCTTTAAGGTGAGTACGAACCAACACGTTTGGCACATGCAACGGTGTAACTGGGGCAACTTTAGCTTGGCTAAAAGCAGCAAAACACAGAACAGAGCTGCTAACTGTGTTAGCATCGAGAACCTGCATCCACACTGTAGGGAAATACTACACAAGAGTTTGTTTTCTTTTTCAAAAAGATCAAGACGGTTAATGATGTGCTACTCAGCTACACCTTCATGTTAACATGAGCAGCACGAGTTAGTTTTAATCTGATCTGTTCTCTTTCCTGTTCTGGAAAGTCTAAAAGAGGATTCAAAATCTTTCACACTAATGCAATATACACTAAACGTTCTTCCAAACGCAATAGTTATGGATATGGAAAAATTCAAGGTTCAAAGACTTGACGTGCATAGTTACAGCTGCCAACCTTTGAATTGTCCATTTCTGTTTAAGAGCTGCCATTCAGTAAATGAGTTAAAAGAGAAGGCACAGCAGCAATGCTTCTGTGACTACACTGATTCAAAACAAATGATTTGTGGCTTACGCAAAGCAGAAGAACGTGTTCTGCTCAATGATTTCAGACCTGGAGGACAAAGAGCAGACACAAAGCTTGTCTGGGCCCACGACACAGATCACACGCAACGACCTGAGAAGGCCTCTAAACACACAGTCCAGACCACAGAAGCGGATCCAGCCACAGAAACAGAGGAAAACTGTCCAGGCATTCTTCACCGTCTGTGTCAGCAATGACACACCTCTGCTCCAGCTTGTCCCCTCCCTTCTCCTGCATGTCTTTAAAGCACTGACACAGGGTACGGGAGAAAAAAACAGGCCTGTGTCACAGTGTAAAGCCAGTTCAGACTGTTTTTATTCACGATACTTCACTGTCTTGAGCAGTCCATAATCCCAGCTTTACTTGGGGTCTGTGTGTCTCTCTTCGATGCTTCTTGCTCTCTCTCGTCAGAGGGATAAAGCAGCAGTTGAAGAAGTAGCCCACCCTAGGGGTTGAAAGCTTGTATCCCATCCAACCCTGAAAGCTGTTTTCACTCATAACATTGTCAGCGTGCCCAAGCATGTCAAAGGAAGTTATTTGTAACAAGAGGGATAGGGAACTATCCTTTAGATCTGTCATCGGGCTCTGGAAGGGGAAGCTCGCTGCGCACTCTTCTGCCGGCCAATCAGACGGCAGGAAAGGAAAATAAAAAGGAGGCTCTGTCCTTTAACGGGCAGCTCACACTGGTGGTTTCATCATCCTGCTAGTGTGTCGGGTGCGATGGCGACAGTGTTTGTAAGAATGTTTTTACTTCCCATTTTTCCCCTGCTGCTCCTTCCCTCTCATCTTTTCCAGTGCTGACCACTTTTAGACACAGTGCATGAAATGTCATTATGGTCTGGTAAAAGTGATTTATAAACAAAATTCATTGTGCATTACATAACAGAGATGAGTTTATAAGCAGTAGAGGTTGAAATGTGGGACTTTTAGTTCATTTTACAAAGTATTTTTATAAGCAGGATCAGCTTGCCGAGCAGGCTGAGCTTTAAGTATAAAACGGATGCACCGTTTCTTTTACAAATTTAAGAAACTGTACAAATTGAACGCTCCTCAGAACAATATATATATAAATATACAACCGCAATTTCAACAAAGTTGTGAAAAAGATTTACTAATTTCATAAAGAGGATAGAAAAACGTATCAAATGTTAAGAATAAGACATTTTACTATATCATGAAAAATATTAGCTCATCTTTGATTTGATGGTGGCAGCACGTCTCAGAAATGTTCAGGGTCATGTTTAACACTGTGTAGATTCCCCTCTTGATTTAACAACAGTCTATGAACATCTGGGAACTGAGGAGACCAGCTGCCGGACCTTTGGAAGAGGAATCTTGTCCCATTCTTGTCTGATATAGGATTCTAGCTGCTGAACAGTCCTGGGTCACCTTTGCTGTATTTTGTGTTTCCTAATGCTGCAGATGTTTTCGGTAGATGAAAGGTCTGGACTGCGGGGCAGGTAAGTCCAGCATCTGGACTCTTCTACTGTGAAGCCATGCTGCTTTAATAGATGCAGTTTAGCATTGTCTTTCTGAAACATACAAGGACTTCCATGAGCAGGATGTCTTCTGGATGGGAGCATACATTGGTCTAAAACCTGTACATACCTTTCAGCATTGATAGTGCCTTTCCAGATGTGCAAGTTGCCAGTTCAGTTCCATAGGCACTAATTTACCTCAATACCATCAGAGATGCAGGCTGTTGAATTGGGCTCTAATGATAAACCAGATAGTTCTTCTCCTCTTTAGTCTGGAGGACCCAGCATTCAAGATTTCCCAAAGGGATTTCAAATTTATTTTCATTTCACCACAGGAACAGTTGCTGCAGATTTGCAAATCACTGCATTACACATTATTATTTCCATTTGACTCAGTGTCTTAGCCTTTTTGGAATGGTTGTATCATGCCTCAAACATTCTCAGCAGCTGAGTTCATGAGTCTATACTGTTTGTGATGGAGCAACATTCCCGCCATGCAGCGAGTCCAACCAGCTCTCTGGGTGTGAAAACAAACTTTATTAAAAGATCATAGGCACGAAGTCCGACAATAGAAGAACTCATCAATCAACGTCTGTCATGGTGGGAGGTTGTGTTGGAAAAGAATCATAGAAAATGACTCATGCCTTTCCAGATTTGTTGGTGCAGTTCCCATGTGTCTCCTCCTCCCTCATCTGGAATGTCACGGCAATCAGACAAGATGTCAGCGGCTGATTGTTAATAGCTGACAACGAATCGATACAAATATGAAAACAAACAAATGCAAGTATCACACAGTACTGTTACAGTACCCGCTGGCGCGGTGCTGCAAACTGCACACATCCAACATTAACACAAAGTCAGCAGGCATACATCCTCAATCACACATACACACACACACACACACACACACACATGCAGATAGAAACTCGCCTCAGGCAAGCTGCGCCCAATCAATTGTTGTAACCATTATTCAACATATGTGGCTAATTTGTCCCTGGCAATTTCCATCATGGTCGGGTGATGGTCTACAGAGGGAGATATAACAAAAGCCGAGGCGGTCACATGACAAGTTCCGACCAAACCATCACAGCCACAGACACGCAGGATAAATGTCAGCACTTTCACCATTCTAGCCTCCTATTCTTCTTCTGTCAACAAACACCAGCCCCATAAATATTAGTCAGCATAAATGGCTGTGCGGCAGAAAGTTGTGATGTGATGACTGAGGCTGGATTTGAGGCTAACACGTAGAAGTTTGCCAGGTAGCAAATTTGAATTGTCTGATTCACTGGAGCCATTTAGCTAAATTAAGCCAGCTAAATGTGCTGGTGCCTGTCGATGGCAGAATATAAAGAGAAGAGTCACTTCTCCATCCACATACATTTGTCAAGGCAGGCGGATGGGCCGGAAGACCTCTAAACACATGCACACACACACACACAAGCTTGCTTCACAAGCTTTGTGGGTAATAGCGGCTGCATGGGTGTTAGAGGGGCGCCACTGTGGTCGGACTGGGCTGTCTGGGAGCATAAAGTGGCCTTCTCATGGTTGTCCTCATGCCTGGGTGGTCTGACTGTGGTGTTACTGTGTATGTGTGTGTGTGTGTGTGGACAGGGACGGACATATACCCGTCCTGCAAAGGTGAGATGAGAGAATTTGTGTGGTGGCAAAGGGTGGCAAGACTGCCAGGGTACTGCCCACACATGGAGCGCCACCAACTGTCCTTTTGAGCACACATACACACTCACAGACAACACTCACACAGCTTCCAACCATGTGGAACAAATATTATGACAGAGACGGTCAGGCGATGGGGCGTCTCCTCTCTTTCTCAGCGGATTACTTCTGGTGGCAGGCTGGGCTCCGCACAGGATGGTCTTGCTGTGCCCAAACAGGACCTGAGGAAACCTCAGCCACTTTTAGAGTCCATCAGCCCCCCCACCATAACCGAAATCCCGCCCCGACGACTCGGGAGGCAAACACTAACACTGAACCATCAGATGGAGGAGCGAGGAGGACAGCAGATTCCTTCGGTTTCTAAGTTGTGGCCAAGGGAGGGAAAAAAATAAATACTTTCTTTATCCAATGAGATTTCAACAGGCAGAAAAACTGCCTGTCGCCTTTCCAGTTACATTGAGAAAAAAAAGTGTCCTCTCTCGTAAGTACCAGGCTATTTTGGTTTCCCAAAATATTTTCTATGGCCTGAAGAGCTGCTTTTATATATCTGTCGCCCTTGCTGTTTGAAAGTGAGAGTGTCAGCTGAAAAGGACCATTCACCAAGCAGAATCAAAGTACTCTGACCATGTGAAATGGGCTTCTATTGAGAGGGAGGGACACCTCAGACCGCAGAACTGAATTACAGCTTTGCAGTATCTAATGTCTGTTTCCTTAGACATTACTGGTCATGTTTAAACGTTTCAAATCAGTTGAAAATCTCTGTAAAACAGTGAAACTTTCTGTTGCTTTGAGCAGTTTTCTGTCTTTCCTCAACAGCGTCATTCTCTTCAGCATGATGATGACTCAGTGGTGAAATCAGAGGCTCAGTATTTTCACTTAATTGTGGGGTTTTTGTAGATTCCCTTACATTTCAAGTGTAAAACTGTTGTTGGACCTCACCATATATCTGTTTAGCTGCTGCTGTTACTTTAAACATAAAATCGTATGAACGAAATAACCTAAAATGTATACAGCCAGTCAGATTAGCATCTAGAACATCATAACTCTGATTACATTTGAACATTAAATTGTTACTGATGTTGTTCAGATGGCATAAAATATAAAATTCAGATAGATTTTAAGATTTTAACTTCTTAATCTGCCATGTATTTGTATATGACCATAACAGCAGATCCAGACTTAATGTCACTGACTAAGTGATGAAGTTACAATGTACTGGCTACATGCACAGAATATAGACTGTATATAAAAGACAGATGATCATAATGATATTGACTGGCTGTGGAATAAGATTTTGAACCTTGAATTTTGCATTTCCCAGATCTCCATCTGGATTTTCTTAAACCGGTCTTGATGAATAAGTGAAAGATCTGACAGAGAACTTGCAGACACGCAAAACACCCACTGTCCATCATAATGTAACCCCGCTTCAAAGCAATTTTACTGTAAATGGAACCATCATCTATTTAATGAATATTGCTGTGTGAGGAAGACTTGAACAAAAACTCATAGACTCCTCTGTAACCGAAGCCAAAGACTCAAATACTATATTATATTTTACATATAGTCTTAGAAAGCAACCCCAACCTTGACAATGATGGTAATACCTGTTAAAAAGTTGTTCCACGTCTGCATGTAAGGGCAAAAACACACGCAATCTAAAAATGTATCTCTTGTTGTCACAAGTAGGCTATGTTGAGTCATAAACAGACTTAATTAAATTATATGAGCGGGTGTGTTAAAAAATTCCATCCGAAATGGTTTGAAATTAATTCCAAAACTAAAAGCAGAGATAATAGGTGGAACACTAATTTAAATTTATTTATGGATGTTGTTTTTTCAATAGATACAACTTCCATTGAACTTATTTCATCAACCTGTTCCAATTCCACTTAGGGTGCGTTGACAGTTTTGATTAAGTTTTTTGTTTTTTAATCAAACCAAAAAATGCCTGTTAAAAGACATTTAGATAAGGTAAGACACTGATTGGACAGCTTCTCTGTTGTATGATCTGTTGGAAGAACTTCCAAAGCAAAGCAGTATGTTTGGATAAATGCTCTTATTGGATGCGAGAAGACTATATACGGTGATATATTTTACTGGCAGAAATGTTATGAAGAACTTTTGAAATGTATAGAGGACTCAAAATAGTGCCAGAAGCCCTTTTGTTCACACACTAATGAAGATATGCTGCAGCAAAACGATGGTTTCGACACCTGTAATTAACTGCTAATGAGTTTATTTAATCAAACTAAACCTGTCAAGTGTGAACACATCTTACTTCACCTTTTATTGACACAACAAGTCCTCCACCTTATCTAGGTAAAAGGGAAAACCATTTTTTACTGCGATGGAGTCGCGACCTGTCCAGGGTGTACTCTGCCTTTGTGAATTTTGAATAAGCAAATAAAACAGCTCAAGCAACTCGTCTAACTCTGCACAGAACGTTTTATTGTTTAGATGTCATTTCTCTGCCGCCTTCATGCAGGCAGAGTTAAGGAAACACCATTCATTATTGATCAGGCTATTTCCAAATCTCCTTACTGAGTAATAAACAG
Organism: Odontesthes bonariensis; assembly: GCF_027942865.1. NCBI lineage: Eukaryota > Metazoa > Chordata > Actinopteri > Atheriniformes > Atherinopsidae > Odontesthes > Odontesthes bonariensis. The sequence goes on from NC_134522.1 coordinate 10,166,811, forward strand.
TCGTTCACAGACAGTCAGTGCATTAGTGCCAGCAGGAGGCGGACAGCAGAGGTCTATCAGTCACCATCACTCTCAAAGTGACGAGACTGATTATAGGTCATTATTAAGCTGTATTGATTACTGCCAGGAGGAACTAAAAGAGCAGGAGACTGTTGAACTGTACAGGGAGAGACTTTTACAGCTCCCTGCACTAAAATACTCTGTACTATAATAATGTGCAGTTTATAGCGTTTCACAATAAACACTGTTTACTATCTGGTTTCTATATGTGTGCTGGCTCTGGACTTACATCAGAGAAGATGTGTTTATGATCAAATTCCATCAGTGGTTTTTAGCTTTTATAATCACAATAATTATGGATGTCCATTTGTTGAAAAAACTTTGAAGCGGTAGCACGTTCAAATACCAGAACCACCCAAAACACACCACTTTGGAGGTGGAGGGAGTAGCTAACAGGCTTTGGAAGCCGTGTGGGTAACCTCCTGTGTACAACTTTGTCCACACACACACACACACACACACACACACTAGTCTGTCAAACCAATCATTATACCCATCATGCCCACAGCTTGAGAGTCCTCTAGTCCACAGAACACACTTAGTTGTGGTTGAAGAAGCACTTACACCCACTCAAGCAGCCAGTCATTCCCTCCCCAAGATGCTGCCATTCTGGTGGGGGAGATCTTCTTTTACGAACTTCCTGCAATCATCCATCAGCCAGCTCAAAAGAAGTGGGTGGGCATGGTGGCCACAGTCTCTAACCTCAAGAACAGCCTAATGCAAAGAGCTTCTTTGGACCAGCTTCTCAGCCACCGTCGCATAAGTAGCGATGCAATCAATTATTAATGCTCCACTGGGTTTAATCTTTAATGGTGGCGACATGTAATTTACACATATACTCGAGAAATCACGGGGTCCAGACCAAAATAAACAAGTGTATTTGTTCCAAAGAGTGCAGGGGGTGTTACATGAATCCCTTCCAGTGGGCTCCGATTTCACTGATAATCTGTTGGGTGAAGATGTAGCTGTGCATGCTTGATTTGATTCATATTGGAAAAGCTTGGAAGCAGCAGATTTAAGAGCGCATTTATCAGCTTGCTCTTTTAGCTTTTGAAGAGGTGGAATATCAATCTTTTTGTACAATACAACATTTGATGAAACACTTATGTACAGGCTGCTATTTTAACACCACAAAGCTCAGAGCAACATGCGTCTTGCCTCTGATCTAAAAATACCATATAAAATATCAACTGGTAGCATGTGGCATAACACCACATTGTCTACAGTTTCATCCTCTGGTCCAACATCTCTGCATCAACGGCATTATACCCCACTCTATCCCTCCATTGGATGGCTGCATAATACCAAAAGTCCTTTCTTCTATTTCCAGCCATTCAGAGGTCCTATTTAACTGAACCACAGAAAAGCAGAGGTCTGTCACAGGCAGTCGTATCTGCCAGCAAAACGTCTCCACACTGCTGAAACTGCTCCGTGTCCATCTTTGATTAAACCATCGCCGTTTGCCATCCCCAGTGACTCAGCTATGTCAGCGACCACAAGTTGAAATGAGGTGACGAACTTTGAGTTCACACCTTTCAGGGTTACAGATGATGTGAACACATGTTGTGAATTTAGGACTGTGCTCTGCCTCGAGAGCAGTGGAGTGACCTCTGACATGTGCAACACCTCCTAATTTGTTCTGAGGAGAAGTTAACGAGGCCTACTGGGGAGAGGGTCATTAAAGCGAGGGGCACTGGAGGTCTTGTTGACAGAGGCTAGGAGGCTGTGTGTATATATGATGAGTTGGAAGAGTTAGCAGTGTTTTTAAGGGGCATGCATGTGGAATTTATGTTTTCTTGCATGTTGGCTAAATGTGTCGGCAAAGTGTGACATATGTGCAAGAGTTAGGGAGTGAAGAAGGCAAGAATGAAATGAGGAATCAGGCTTTTAAATGTCTGTAACTGAATAAAAATCTTCAAATTTTGTAATTAATAACACAATCCATTCAGTAAGAAAGAATATGTGAAGACTTTTGGATTAACTGCAATTAAACACTGGAACTATTGCTTCTTATCCAAAAAATAAAGATTAAACTTATGAGTTCTACATTCTCTTTCACTTCCCTTTAAAACATTTTAAAACATTTTCATGCAAATAAAACGCTTTATGCAAAGTAATCGGTTACAATTGGTCTGACGCCCTCACAAGATCCCGTTGCCGCTCATGACAATGCATTTTTCATTTTTTACATGTTGCTGTGGCCTGGTGTCATAAAATATTGTGGTTACAACACATCGAGTCATGTTGCCTGTTACGACTAGGTTTCATTTTAAAAATGTTTTTGTATCATTTTATGAAGAGTAACAGGGTATCACACCGCCCTGCACTGTCAGCCTAACCAGTCATTTTGCGTAATATGTAAACGTACATAAATGTCTATATTTGTTTCTTCTTCTTCTGTAACATTAACATAGTTAAATTTTTTTCATATGAAATGGCATAATTCTAACTACATGTGATTCATTAGCACCAACTCTGTGTGAATTTGTTTGTCAGGTGCCTCTAACCAAACTTTAATAAAGAAAGCAAAGCATGAACCTCAAGGAATGTGTGATTTGTATCTTCGAACACAACCCCCACCCCCCCAAAAATCCCAAAATGAAATGCCAAATAAACAATTCTTCAATATTATCTGAAAATGAATAAGTTGTTTTGCTGGTTGCAGGTGCTCATGTTTTAATATCCAGCACTTGTGCGTTCAGAGGTGGAGAAATGATTTAATTACATGAAAGTACTAAATGTACAGTATGTATATCACTGATGATCATTACTGATTGATAAGCAGATAAGTAGCACATTTATCCTGTTGCTGGTTGAAGTGAAGCTTATTCTAAATACTTAATATACCTTTTGTTTGTTTAATCTATGAAAATGTGTCCAAAATTCAAAACTGATCATATGTTTTAAAAGTCCAATCCTGTCATGAAAGGTAATATAGTACAACATTAAAGTAAGCAAGAACGATACTTGACTAAATGTACTTATTTATCTCCTACCAAGATCAGAAAATCAAAATTATGACACAATGGAGGGACCAGTTATTTTCTTATCAAACTCCCCCCTAAAAAATACAAACCAGTCAGCAAATGACAACAACAAAAACTTACATCAAGAGTGTGATTGGTTGTGAGGGCCAGCTGCCCATGTCACTGGTGTTTATTTTGGCAGCAGCATACTGCTCACTCCTTACTTAGTATACTGCTTGTTGACTGCATATCTGCGTGTGTGCGAGTGATTTCAGGGCGTTTTAAACTTAAGGTGTAAAAAAAGTAGAGGTCAAAGGAAATGCTGCTTTTCCTTTATTTATTATTTTATGAGATAAATAGGACCACACAGAGCAGAACTTACTACTAGAAACTCACATGTTCAACCATCCGTTAGGTCTATGATCATACGACTTTTCCTGAAGTTCACCTCTCGTGCACCCAAAGCAGTGAAACCACACCATATGCTTCCAGGGCAGTGTGCTTACCACTGATAAACATTCCTCAGACTGTGGTGGAAACAGTTTTTTTTTTTTTAAAGCTGCTGTGTGTGTCTTTGTCAGCCGAAGCCCTTGACTACGACCGAGGAGGAATGCATGTAAGGCTCTTCGGCTCTGAGGGGCCCTTTTTAAGCTGCTACACCACTGGAGGGCACTGCTCCGTCTGCCTTCACACAGAGGGCTCATTGTTGGCAGATGATTTGGAAACAGACACAGGGGAGGATTAACAGGAACAAATTCAGGCTATATGAAATATTTGACACATTTTGTATGTGTAATGCAAGTTTCAAACTTTCAATTTTCTTAAAACCTTGGGAGAATGAGTGTGATGTTCAATTAAAAAAAATAAAAAAAAAAGATTGATGCAGGCTAATTCCCTGAATTATTCCTAGTATATGTTAAAGTCTAAATCCCCAGATATTTCACTGGTATTGGTAACAGAAAAGGCAAAAAAAATCCACCCATATGTGCCATTTACATGTTTCCAATGCCAGAGTTAAAAGGTGGGAAGTGCTTTGCTTCCCAAGTTGAAAAACAACAACACATAAATGCCACACAGCATGAAGGCCTGTGTACCGCAAACCTCGCAGCCATGTTTTTCTATTTCCTTTTTTTCTCCCTGTCTTGGGCAAACTGCAGGATGGTTGCCTGCACTGGAATGCTACCGGATTTGAGTTATTTCAAATGAAATATTTTAGCCTCAACACCTCCTCCCCCCCTTCACCTCCCAAGCCACAATGTCACAAGCACTTACATCCTTGATGGTGGAGAAAAAAAAGCGCAGTGTGCAATGACGGTTGGCAGTGATAAAGAGCAAAAAAAAAAAAAAAAAGAAGAAGCAACTGCAAAAACCTTCAGATCTGCTGACTCAGCGGTTTTGCGTTGCTAGCGTTAATGCCACAAGTGCAAATGCAGGAGCGGGCTTTGTTTGCTGGAAAAGGCATTGCTTTGTGGATTAGTTTGAGGAGAACTGGTGGTTAATAATAACACAAAATGACAGGATGAATGTGAAAATTAAGTGTTCAAAATGTGTATAATAGAGACCGAGAGGGTTGGCACGCAGGGTGGTGGGCAAATTGGGCAAAAAGAGAGCAAACGTTGAGAAAAAAAGACCATAGAAAAGTTGGAAAATCCATCTGAGGCACAGTAGTGCTCTGCATGACTGATAGCCCTTAATCAGAGGATATGATACAACAATGAAGATCCAAACCACCAGCAGCCAAACGCCTGGCCGTGCGCGGCACTGGAACTGACGCCTGCAGAAGCTTCGGCTTTATTGGAGGTGGGCAGATGTTCAAGTTTTTCCTTTTGGCGCTCCACCCCTCAAGCCGCTTTTATAGGCCTGTTTACCAGCATGGGCTTCCAGAGATCTTTATCCAGCGCGCTTTGATTTGCCAGAGCTCTCATCCCACATCCCATATGCAGCGGCAGAGACACGGGCCTTTCAAGACACACAAATAGGAATCTGGCAGTCATTTCGCAGTCAGAACATTTTTTTTTGTCTCCTCACCCCCCCTCATTTTATTCCTTTATACCCCCTCCTTCTTTTTTCTCCACATCTTCAGATATAATTACGAAGGCTCTTTGCAGATGTTCCCTCTCTTCTTCCTAGCTTCCAGATTTGTGGAGATGAGCAGAGATGTGATGTGTGTTATATTAATTCTAAACTATAGCTCCAATGTTGAAGTAGCAAGTCTTCCAATAAACTACATTAAAAAAGGGAATCTTTGAGTCAATAAACAAAATGTAGAAAGCAAAAGGATACAGTGGAATTGTGTTAATTTAACTTATTTTATAAGCCAAGTGCTGTACTACACAGGCTGCAGCAAAAATAGAGCAGCTGGAACGACTTCCAGGGCTTCTACTGAACAATGTAAGTGGTTAGGACCTTACTGTAAACTGTAAAAGACACATTATACTCAAGAGACAGTTACTGATCATCCTGCAATAATGACAGCTGTACATTAAACTTTTAACAGCAAGGAAATAACATATAAAAGTGAAAAGTAAAATAAGAAAAGAATCGTAAAAGGGCCGAAAATGTAAACGACGCACACCCACTGCTTATAATGTTCTGGTCCAAGGATGACCATTGGACAGGGTACAATTATCTTGTGTTGACATAAAAACACACAAGCCGTAACATTCACCCATTGTTAACACCAACCTCTGTGGGCAGGGAAGTAAAGCAGGGCCAAGCACAGCTCCTCCCAAGGAACCAAAACTGACCAGATGAGGCCAAAAGACCCAATAACGACTGGCATCCCTGTCACATGACCAGGGTCAACAGGAAGTTTCAGATGGGGTTAAATAATACAGATTTTGGACAGCGGTGAGTATGTGAATCATCCTCTCCTGTTACCTCTTTTATATTTTGTTTACTATTCATCAGAGCAGAGGAGCTATGTTCCTGAGTGCCAAACAGGAAAACCTACAAGTGAGTCACGGAAGTGAGTCTAGGCTAGAAAACCTCTCTGCGGAGCAATTCATGAACTGGCACAGTCCGGCTAAGAGGTGTGATTTAGCTCAAAGCGGGTGATGGGTTCTGCATGGTAGACAGAGGCAGGAAGCTCTCACTGAGGTAGAGAGGGTCAGCAAGTCTATATAAAGGTTTCTGAGACAGAGAAAAGTTTAACTGAAGCACAGAGCCCCTCGCTTGAAATCCTCCTGCGGTTTCCTTCCTCAGCCTCACACCCCCAAACCCCCACGCAGGCAGCCTCCGTTTTACTGCAGCCTTCTAAACCGTCTTCTCCCCCCTCTTCTGTCTTTCACTCAGTTTTGCCTTCTTTTTCTTTTGTGGCCCTGGCTCTGCTCCATGGGAGGAGATGTGGTTTCTCCAGCTGCTGTGAATCTTGCAATGAAGGTTCACGCTTGAAGCTATGCTTAATTTGTAGGGTCGAAGCTATGATACATCCTCCCACCACCGACATCTATTATCATTTTTCTTTTAGAATCACTTCTTTTTCTCCCTTCATCCTCTCATTTACCTTAATTTGTCTCTTTGTTCTCAAAGCCAACCCATCTTAATTAGCACAGCACATAATATAGACTTTAGATCAAAAATAACAATATATCTTTCATTTTTGATTCGGATGAGGACAAACATCTCTAATACACAGCAATAGAGGTGCGCAAGGAGTCAGTACCTGCAGTACATAACATTAAGAGTGAGTTATATAATGGATTGTTTGTAGCTTTAAAACACACATATTCTGGGGGAGTCTTGGAGCTGTCCCAGTGTTTTTGACTCTTCATATTTATCCAGACCAATGATTCCATGTGTGAAATCTGCTCCCGACCATATTCTGAAGCACACCTTGCCTGATGAAAACAGGTGGTGTCAAGGTGTTTTACACACATGTTTGTGTTACACTGAGTTCATTTGATTACTGTTAGCACACATGCACTGGTCGCTGATTGATCTGTGGAAGGCTGTGCAAGTGTGTTATCAAGTCAACAGTAGCCTGCTGCCATTTGAGTAAGTGAATAAAAAAGAATGAACAGATTGATGTTAACTCTACCAGCAGTACGTACATCAAATGCAAAACCTGCTTACTCTCCCTTCCTCTAACATGCTCTATCTCATCTTCTGTACAAACTGTCTGCACTTTTATGAGCGCATAAAGGAACAACTTCAGTCTCCTCTCAGTGTGCTGCCACCAATCAGTTTAAGTTCTGACACAATCTGTTAATTCTTCCTGTAATTAATCAGAAAGTTTGAACCATCCAAAATATATTTTCATGCTAAGATGAACTCCACACTTCTGTTTGCTGGATCAAGTTTAGGCTGCGGCTACACGGAAACGTTTTTCACTGTAAACGATACTTTTTCTTATCGTTTCGCTGTCGCGGCCACACGGAGCCGGCGTTCCCACTACCCCAAAACGATAGTTTTTGAAAACGGGTTCCAGAGTGGGAAAGTTTGAAAACGGCCTCGTTTCGTTTCCATTGTTACAGCTAAAACGTTTTTGCGTCAGTCACACGTTGACGCTGGGAGCCAATTTTAACACTTCTCTATTGTCTCACTGCGTGGCGTGACACAGCGGCGTGTGTACTGCCTCGTGTCATCGTTTTCGTCTGGACCAGCAGCGCGTTTCCGTGTGGTCGCAAGAATTTTCGAACCCGTTTTCAAAAAAAACCTCGTTTCGTTTTCGTGTAGCCGTAGCCTTAGGCTGTTTGATCCAGACTGTGGTGGGAGGTTTTACACCTATAATTTTCATCCAGATCAAGATGTAAAGCTCAAAAGTTTGGATCAAACACCAAAGGTGTGAAAAATACCCAGAGACACAGAGTGGAAACCAGGAAGCATCTAATTTGTCTCTCTTCAACAGTGACAAAACTGTCTAGGAAGCTTTCACGTGGTTCGGTTCTCTAATGGGAAACCTAGTTGCAAATTACTGTGAAAACCATTTTTTAACCTCGGTTTCAGATGTGAAAAGGCTAGTAAACAGATGATTTGTTGATCTGATAATCTCACAAATAATCTGAATAACAGCATAAACTAAACAAGAATTGTCACCTGTCACCACCTGAACCAGAACCAACTGATCCAATACAACCCAGTCAGATTGAGAGGGTTAAACCTTTTGATAATCAGTTCAGTGGTTAAATATAACCATATAAACCTAATCTGATCATTTTTCCCCACACGTTTGCTCCATGTGGGAGTAACTTAAAGGAGTGTAATGAGTTTCAGAAGCATGAGAGACAGAAACATGGTGAATGCCTCTCCTGGAGCTCCCTACCTCTGCATTAATCTGCATTTCATGAATACATTTAGATTCAATTGAACTCTCTCCCATCAGTGTTTGCTTTGGACTTTCTTCCACCTTTTTCCTGGACTTTGTCAGTGGAAGGGGCATCAGCTAAGCTGTAAAGGTCCTCCTGCATTCTCCCTCAGTTTAAAGACTGCATGTATGTACTTATGAGATAGTTGTTCTGTTAGATACATTTTGCAGAGGAGCCCACAATCTTTACTTAAGTAGATGTACATATATTTTTGAAGAAAAAAAGACTTTGTTAGAAGTACGATTCTACCAGCTGTTTCTATACATAGCTCACAACACCACATCCCAACATAATTTGCTGAATATCTTTCTGATTTTGTTAGTCAGAATTGTTTTTATAGCTGACAGATTCAAACAACTTGCTCCTCTGAATGAGTTTCATCTGCTGTTTCTTCTGCTTCACTTTTATCAACGTTGCTAGTTACTGACTCTCATTGTCATGGACATGATGATGCATTTGATATGCTTCAGAAGTTGGAAGTCAGAACTCGAATAATCTAATTTTCCAACTCAGTGTGCTCAGTGTACAATGCTGGAAAAGAAACATGGCTGCCTCTAAGGTTGCCTCTTTGTTTTGCTTTTAACAACAAATTCTCACCAGCAGCTGTAGGGTTCACTTTAGAAATAAATGAGATAATAATCCCCAACCAGTACACTGTCCAATTTTTTATTAGACTTGGTGAGCTACTTTTTTGGGGAATTACATAAAATCTGAAAGTCAGGGTCGACCGTGGAATCTGACTTTTGGTGGTATTTTTGTTGATTTTCTTTCATCCAAAATTGGAATTACAATTTCAATGAATGTAGGATTCAATTTTAATCTCCCACTTGTTTGTTATGAAACATTATTATGTCTTGCTACATCTGCTGTGCCAATGGATATACCTGTCATTTTTAAATGTCACCATCCCATTCATGTAGGTTGAGATCAATGTTGAATATGGCAAGGTACACAATGATGCAGAATAATAATAAAAAAATCCTAACAAAATGCATTAAAGCAAAAATAAAAAAGCATCTTCTGAAAATGTAAGAAGAAAATACACAGACAGTAATTGTGTTCAAATGTAGCAGGTAAAGTAATAAGTTGTCATAAAAGTAAGTACTCAATTAGAACATATAGCAGAAAATTCTGTTTGAGTAAAGTAAAAGCAAGTTTTTATACTTCCAACCTTTGGTTATCTGGTTAGAGAGAATAGCAGAAAAGCATTTATCGATCCCATGCAAAACAATACTGGTCACCATCCATGAAAATAGTGAGTTGAAATGTCTCAGCACAATGATTACAATCGGATTGAAGACATATTAGTTCATATAACCACAGCTATTGACATGTTAGCTTAGACAAAGACTGGAGATGGAGAAATGGCTCAGGCTTCGTTCAGATTTTCATAACCACCAGGGGTTGCACCCCCCATTCCAACATCCCACCATTCCGACAAGGCTTTCCATATAAGGAAATGTCAACAGATAACAGTCCCTTATTTCTGTTCATGCATTTTACATGTTTTAAGACATGTGAACAGATGTGATACAGTCTTTAAAAGCATAATTAAAGCTTCCCCTCCTCAGAGGGGAGGATCAGGTGGATGTGCGCTTATTTAGGATTTTAAAAATAAAAATAAAAGATGATGGCACCCAGGATCCATCCATAAGGGCTGTGTTGTTACAATTCACTATAAATCTGGTGTGTGCGTGTAACATCTGTCATGTAGGTGTGTCGGATACCGTCAGATCCTGACAATGTCATGAGTCCGTGGGAATTTTCAAAACGCACTCCAAAAGAAAATTAATGATATTCAAATAGTTTATTACACAAAAAGGAGCGACAAACATGCACACACACTGTTCACTTATGGATTTGAAACTAACAAAACTAATAAAAATAAAAATAACAATACGTTTTGGGTAGCCTAATATATGAAATTGGTTTTATTTGCAGCACAGGTGAGCTGTCATTGATGTCTGTAATTGCAATTATTAATGTTGCAATTATTAACATTCATGTAGGTTGAGATCAATGTTGAATATGGCAAGGTACACAATGATGCAGAATAATAATAAAAAAATCCTAACAAAATGCATTAAAGCAAAAATAAAAAAGCATCTTCTGAAAATGTAAGAAGAACATGTTTCTGACTCGCCCGATTTACATTAATACCTGTATTTTGATATTTGAAATTTCAGGGGATTTTGATAATAATTTATCATAGTTGGTTTGCAAGGTTGTGGAGTTCCTTTAAAAAAAAAAGGCTTTAAAAGGCTATTAAAGGAATTGTCGGAATAAAACATACAGCCATTCCGACCATAAGTGGAAAAAAGTGTTGGAATGGCGGGAAGTTTAATAGAAAATTAAGTGTCATAAACCAACTTCGGACGGTCCATGTTCATCCCTGTCAACTGAGTAACACCAATGTACCGTACTGACGGCTCCATCTGTTGTGATACACGGCCGAACGACAAAATGCCCAGACAAAAAGGTGACAAGAACGAGGCCTCTGCTAAAGCCTCGGACACGGCTGCAACCGCGTCCACAAACGAGGAACCGTCAGACGAGGAGAGCCCAGAGACTCCAAGCTTATCTGCTCTCATGACCGCCATTGCAAACAGTGAAGGCAGGATTCTGGCCCGGATAGACTCAAGTACAGCTGACTTGAACACTAAGATAGACGCACTTCACGAAGAAGTGGCGAGTCAGGAGACTCGCCTGGGAGAGTTGGAGTCTGGCCTGAACACATACGCGGATAAGACGGCTACCACTGAAAACGAAGTAAACAAGCTAAAGGCGGAGGTCACATCACTTCGTCAGAGAGTAGAGGAAATTGACGGGGGGCAGCGCCGGTTCTGTGCACGCCTGGTTGGGATAGAGGAAGGTTTTGAATCACGTGGGGGACAGCAGCCCACCGTCGGGAAGGATCTGGTGGGTCCAAATGTGAAAAGTCCGAACACCGGGATTTCCTCCCTCTCCCTCTCTCTCTCTTACTGAGCCTACAGCAACCGGGCTCCCAGGTAACACTGAGACTTTATTTCATGGATACTTGATAAAAACTTGATATCCTCAGGTAGTTTTGCTACTCCTACCCACTATGAACATTTGTAAATTTACGTTTGCTTTATGGAGTGGCTTTTCCTTTTCTTTTCAAACATGTGTGAATGGGTATCCATAACACTCTGAATTTTTTTTAATTTCATTTTCTATTTTAAGGGACATATAATAGAGAGGTGTTTGTCAGTATGAAGTACCTGGAAAACAATTTAAAGAGGGGTGGGTCATGTAGAGGTATCCTGGTTTGTTTTCTGATGTTGGTTATATGTAAACAATTTTCATTCAATGTTTAATCCAATCTATGTCATGTTCGCCCTGGTTGGGGCCTGTTAGAAGGATAGGTTAGATGGCTATCAGCAGCACAAAGCTAGAAGAGGGGTGTGCGATCTCAACAGGTTCAGTAGATCAGCATAGGGATTTAAGGCTCAGTTTTAGTTTTAGATTTGTAGTCAGACAGGGACTTTTTTTTGTTTTCTCATTTTTCTCATCCATTCTAGAAGTACAATGTCTAATACACGGAAGTCAGGCCATATCCGCTTTTTGAGCTGGAATATTAAGGGAATCCATAACCCAGTGAAACGAAGTAGAGTGTTTGCACATATAAAAACATTAGGAAGTGATATCGTGTTTTTACAGGAGACTCATTTGCGTTCAAGTGAAGGTACGAAGTTAAAGAAACCTTGGATAGGGCAACTATTCTGTTCAAAAAATGATGACAGAGCACGTGGCACAGCAATCCTGATTAGAAAAGGCATCCCTTTCATTCCATCACAGACTATGTGTGACTCCAGGGGTAGATATGTCATAGTGACTGGCAATTTGTATGGTACCCAAGTAACATTAGCTAATGTATATGGACCCAATTGGGATGATCCTGTTTTTTTCACTAATCTTATAGCAACATTACCAGACCCCAACAACAACCAGCTGATATTGGGGGGCGATTTTAACTGCGTTCTGCACCCAAAACTGGACAGATCAAATCCCAGACCTAATAGTAAGATTTCAAACTCTGGTGCAGTTATTCAGTCATTTATGGACACATATGCACTTTTTGATCCCTGGCGGAGAGATAACCCGACTGTTAGGCAATACTCCTTTTTCTCTCCAGTTCACCACTCTTTTTCCAGGATCGACTTTTTCCTTGTAGATAACAGGACTCTCCCTATGGTCAGGGATTGCCAGTATAATAGCATTGTTATTTCTGACCATGGCCCGGTACAGCTGGATATATGTTTTCCAGAGTGCGTCAGACCACGCCGTACATGGCGGTTTGATCCTCTGTTGCTATCTAAAGATCATTTAAAAAAATTCATCTCTGAACAAATTGATACTTTTTTAGAATTCAATTGCACACCAGATATGCCATTAACAACGGTATGGGAGGCTCTTAAGGCCTATCTCAGGGGCCAGATAATATCCTATACAGCTTATGAGAGAAAGAAACGTAAACAACGCTTGAGCGACCTGTCTCACAGTATAGCAGAGGTAGATCGTAAATATGCTGATGCCCCAATGCCTGAGCTCTACAGAGAAAAATTATTGTTAAAAACCGAGTTTGATAACCTTTCTATTAAACAAACTGAACAATTATTCTTTAAATCAAAACAGAAATTTTACGAACACGGGGAGAAGGCTGGAAAGCTTTTAGCCCACCAAATTAGACAGTCCGCAGCTGCTAACACTATTCCCGAAATTCGCACTGAGCTGGGGGAGAAAACCACTAACCCTGATAAAATAAATGACCAATTCAAGCAATTCTATATGAATCTTTATGGGTCAGAACCACCAGACGACCCGTCGAATATTATTAAATTTTTAGAGGGGCTGACCATTCCAACGATTACCCCGGAGGACAGTTTACAGATAGATAGAGAGATCACTGCGAATGAGGTATTACAGGCAATTAAATCAATGCAGAGCGGAAAGGCGGGGGGACCTGATGGGTTCTCAATTGAGATATATAAGGAATTTGCTGACAAGCTAGCGCCGATACTTAGCCAGGTGTACCGGGACGTTTTTAAACAACAGAAATTACCACAAACCATGACCCAGGCCATAATTTCAGTGCTGCTCAAAAAAGACAAAGACCCTCTGTTATGCAGCTCATACCGCCCAATAAGCCTGCTGAATTGCGACTATAAAATCCTTACAAAAATATTAGCCACCCGTATAGACAGTGTAATTCGAACAATCATCGATCCAGATCAAACGGGTTTCATCCCAAGTAGACAGTCGTTTTATAACATGCGTAGATTACTCAACATCTTGTACACCCCGCACTCGGCGTCTGAAGAACCCGTAGAAGCAGTGATCTCCTTGGATGCCGAAAAAGCGTTTGATCGCGTTGAGTGGCAGTACCTGTTTGCTGTCTTAGAAAAATTTGGCTTTGGACCATCATTTTTAATGTGGATTAGGATAATATATGATGCACCAACTGCAGCTGTACGGACTAATAATAATATCTCTGACTATTTCCCCCTTCACAGGTCTTGCAGACAGGGCTGTGGCCTCTCCCCATATCTATTCGATCTGGCGGTTGAACCCCTTGCTATAGCCCTTAGAACAGAAGAGGGTATTACCGGTATCTCCCGTGGTGGCAAAGTCCATAAGGTGGCGCTATACGCGGATGACCTGCTTCTATATATATCCAACCCGACGGTATCGATACCAAAACTATTGTCGATTCTAGAGAACTTCAGGCATCTGTCAGGCTATAAACTGAACTATTCAAAAAGCCTGCTTTTTCCAATTGATAGTGCAGACAGAGATTATTCAGAATTTCCGTTTAAAACAGAACGTAATATGTTCACATATCTAGGAATTAAAGTTACCCGAAAGATAGAAGATCTGGAGAAATATAACTTTAACTCGTTATTAGAACAAACAAAACAAGATCTTGTGAAATGGTCAACTTTACCAATTTCACTAGCAGGTCGCATAAATATAGTTAAAATGACAATCCTGCCTAAATTTCTCTATGTGTTCCAGATGATCCCTATATTCATCCCTATGTCAAGATTCAAGGAGTTAGATAGACTAATTTCTACATTTATATGGAACAACTCCAATCCCAGGATGAAAAAAATGTACCTGGAGGTGCCTAAAGATGCGGGTGGGTTGGGACTACCCAATTTTCTCTGGTATTACTGGGCTGCTAACATAGCGAAACTAACTCATTGGATTCACACATATGAAAATAAGCAGGGTCCAGACTGGGTTCACATGGAACTACTACCCAGCCCTATACCAATACTCACAACAGGGTTACCATACAGTTGCAATACACAGCTCACAAACCCAGTTGTCAAAGCCTCACTCCGGATTTGGTTGCAGTTCAGGAGGCATTTTGATTTAAAGCAATATAGCAGATATTTCCCGATAGCAAGTAATCACTTGTTCCTCCCATCCGGGTTTGACAATGCATTTCAATATTGGCATAGAAATGGGTTGATATTCTTTTGTGATTTGTACCCTGATGATGTGTTTATCCCATTTGAGACACTTGAAAATGACCACAATATACCCAGATCGCATTATTTTAGATTTCTTCAGATACGAAGTTTTACCAGTAAGAGGTTTCCGTCGTTTCCTTTCCCACCGCCTAAGAATCATTTAGATGCAATACTAGGACTGGATCCTTATGGAAAGAAACGTGTATCTGTGATTTATAATATGTTGGGAGACTTGAAACCGATATCCTGGGATAAAACTAAAAGGGCATGGGAAAGGGATTTGGGGGTTGAAATTTCTGAAGAAATGTGGCAACATAGTTTAAAACGTATACATTCCTCTTCATTGTGCATACGTCAGGGTTTAATACAATTTAAAGTACTCCATCGTCTGCACTACTCAAGAGATAAACTATCGAAACTTTTTCCCGCCACAGATCCTGGTTGCCCAAGGTGCAACCATGAACCCGCCTCAATAGGACACATGTTCTGGGCATGCACCTCTCTCAACGACTATTGGAGACAGATATTTGATGTATTTTCCAAAATCTGCGGTCAGACTATAACGCCTGAGTACCACATAGCCATCTTTGGGGTACCACCTCTAGGCTGCAAAATTTCAAAATTACAAGCTAACGCCTTGGCATTTGCTTCCCTGCTTGCACGCAGACTTATACTTTTTAACTGGAAATCGAATTCACCTCCATCATTTCTGCAGTGGCTAAGAGATGTACTATCTTTTCTACCTTTAGAAAAACTGAGATGTAAGTTATATAAGGCCGGCAAGAATTTCACAGTGACCTGGAGTCCCCTTATAGAATTCGTAGAAGGGTTCCCTTTCCAATGATGTACCTTAACACCAGCTGTATTACATGGTTATAAACATATGGTCACGCTGGAAACGTCAGCTCACTCAACATATGATGAGAGGTTCCTGTCTGATTATTTTTGCATTGTTCCTGTACTTTTCTGTTTTTTTTTTTTTTTGTTTGTTTGTTTGTTTGTTTGTTTGTTTTTTGTCTTTGTTTAAGAGCCTTGGGGAGGGGAGGGAGGTGGTCTGTGTTTGTAAGCTGTATGTCTGTTATTAAAAAGCTGCAAAATAAAATTTGAAAAAAAAAAAAAAAAAAGAAAATTAAGTGTCGCCATTCCGACAATTGGAGGCCCATGTCGGAATGTCGGCATGTAACCTCACACCACACAACAGACTTTTAAAGTCGTGACGTAGACTGAACTCCAACCTTGTCTGATCACAGTCACAGCTGTCATGTCTCTTTCTCTACGATAATGCTACAATATGCACAATACAATCAGCTTCAGGTCATTCAGTCTGTTTTGCTTTCATGCTTGTTCATGAGAAAGCACCAGTTTCTCTCCGTGGCTTCTCTCTTGAGTCTGTGATGATCGCAGTTTCAGGGAATCATGAGTGCTGTCACCTGCATTTAACCAAATTCTGCTGAAATTCGTGAGCAGACCGTTGTTCTAACATCACGCTTTCTTCTTTCTTTTCTTTTCTAGGTTTATCCCTGACCTCTGCCATCTGATCCCATCTCTTGCAGTCTCATGGGCTGCGGCTCCTCGCTGATGGCTCAGTTACAACTTTGCCTCCGCTGACTGCTCCAGAATATCAACCATGTGGTTTGGAGGCTGGGACGTGTTCGTGTGCCTCGCAGATCACTTCTTTCGAGCTTTTACATGCCGTGATCAACAGTTCAAACCGTCCATTCTACATTTGTCTGGGATATGAAACGTTTAATACATTTTTGTGTTCTGAACAAGGCTTACATTGGCCATCTGAAAAGGTAACAAATCCACTTTATAGCATCTCTAAACTCCCTACTTAACCTGCTACATCTTGACTATTAATCTAGACAAAAAAAAAACAAAACAGAGATTGCCATTAGAGACTGAAGATGAAGATGGATAATGTGTAAAAGTGTTTGATCAGTTAAGTTCAGCCTGGAAACTGAACCATTCATCAAACAGCCAAGATTTGTTATCCATCCATCCATTTTCTATACCTGCTTAATCCAATTCAGGGTTGTGGAGGTAATGGAGCCTATCCCAGCTGCCACAGGCCAAAGGCAGGACTGGGTTGCCAACACAGAGACAAACGAGCAAATAAGCACACGCGCTCACTCTTGGGGGACAATTTAGAACAACCAATTAACCTAACATGCATGTTTCTGGACTGTGGGAGGAAGCTGGAATAGCTGGAAAGAACCCAAACAAGCACAGAGAGAACATGCAGACTCCACACAGAAAGAACCCAGTTGAGATTCAAACCAAGAAACCTTCTTGATATGACGTGAAAGTGCTGCACAGCATGAAGAAGAAGAAAAAGGAACAATTAGGAGCTAATAAATCTTTTAACCACACTGAAAACATGACTGAAGATTTGTGAGTGTGTGACTGGCAGACAGGATGAATTAGTTACACAAACGGGCGATGTCCATAAGGTTTTAATATTTACATCTAATAAGGAGAAAAATTCAGCGCGAATGGTCTGATGATAATGGTATTGGGGCATAGCTGTACAGTAAATTAGGATTACCTATTTGATTGTCAAAGTAAAGTCTCTGTGCAACTCAACTCACATTAAAGTAAAATTCTACAAAGACTAAGTAATGCCAAAAGATCATGCACGAGCTATTAGTAAGGGACAAACTGCCAACACATGCAGCAACTGCCATGTCCAGATATAAGTCCTATTTACATCTCCCACACGAAACACTGCCTACTGCAGTGATCAAAACATTACATAAGACTGGTGTGGTGGTAGGTTGGGAAGTCTGGCTGGGATCCAGTGGCTTTCTAGAGGCCCTGGCTTCTCTTTGTACATTAGCCAGGATATTAAAGGAAATGCAGGCCACCACAGGCTTCACTGCTGTGGTTTGCCATCAGCCGGAGCAAATCTGTGTGTTCCAGTGGCACACTCTCTGCCCAGTTTTGACATGAGGACTGTGTTGTGGGCAGAGCGGGGGGAGTCTGTAGGACAACTGCGTGACCACTGTGTTCGGTTCTGTGTGGCCTGTCAGCAGCCAGTCGCTATGGTAATACTCATTACACATAACAGTCACAGAGACAAAGCGGCAAGCAGATGTAAAGGGCCAACACACACTGTCATGAACAGACACTCCACGTGGGCCCCTGAGTGTTCACGGACCATTAGCATAGCTGCAGTGTGCTCTAATTGGCTGTGGCAGTGTTTGCCGGGGACTGACTGGGTGGGACAGGTAACATTCAATTACAGACCTGCCTGGTCGGCTTGGAGAAGACAAGAAGACAGCAGTGTTGCGTTACTAAGCAAACACACGACACGCTCGGCAGGAGGATGGATACTGCCTTTCCCTTTGGAGCTTCCCGGCTCATCATTGTGCTGCTTTACTTCAATAAGAGCCACCCAGCGTCTGTATATGTGTGAAAAAACGTGTGTATGAATGTTCATGGATACTCACGCATGACTCAACATTTTGTATGTGCGTTCATATCTAACAGTTGAATATGGATGTGTGGGCCTCATGTGTGTGTGCGTGTCTGTAGGGGATTGTCTCTTAATATAGTTAAGCTGTGAAAAACCCCAAAGTCTTTGGCGAGGTCTCACACACACTTTTTCTTCTTCCTTCCTCTCACCAGAACCATTTATCAGAGCAGAACAGGGGCAGCTTGCGTGTCGTAAGCCTCTTTGGAGCCACAAACAAATCAAGCAGGGCTCTCCATCAAATGAACTCCACACTCGGCTGGCGGTTACATAAAGGTTTACTCACTCTCTGTGTAAGAGCAAGTTTCAGTGGGAATGGCTTCTAATTGAATACATCCATACTTAGAAGTGCAGGGGAAGAAAAATGACTAAAACTCATACAGAGGGGGGTTGATTGTCAAACTTTTTTTACTTCTCCATATGTCAGCGTATGCAGAGGTTGCACGGGTATGGTTGATTCATATATTTCAGTGCAGGTGTAGTAGTGCTGCCATGTTGGAAGGTGTGATGTGTGGGACTGACGTACATCAGACATACACATTGACCCTTTAAATGATTGTGATACAGTGACATAGTAAAGTAAAAGAGTGAAAGACGACCTGATATCCTAAGGCATAAAGTTACATATGGTGCATTTCTTTGATATTTAAAATTTCCATCTTTTACATTCTAAAACAGATCCCAAGCAAAGGTTTGAACATCCTGTAACGGCCTGTCTACAGATTTTTGATAATGTTTAGGACAGAGGAAAATGATGGCCATGGCTTTAGCCCTTTGTTTTTGCATTGCAGATTCTGAGGTGTGTTTGTTATCCTGTTATAAAAGACAGGGTGATGTTAACGTCCAGAATTAGCTGCCATTTAACTGAATCCCCTCTACGTTGTGCTACTGACTGCAACATGAACCCAAAACATGATCGAACTCCCTATGCTTTACTCTTTACTTTACTCGCGTTCTGCACCCTTTTTCTTCCAAACATACCTTTGATCTTTGTCAGCAATTCCATCCATTTTCTATACCCGCTGAATCCGTCGGTCGGGTGGCGGGGGGGCTGGAGCCTATCCCAGCGGTCATCGGGCGAGAGGCGGGGTACACCCTGGACAGGCTGCCAGTCCATCACAGGGCCACACAGAGACAAACAACCACACACATGCTCACACTCACTCCTAAGGACAATTTTAGAGACACCAATTAACCTAACATGCATGTTTGTGGACGGTGGGAGGAAGCCAGAGTACCCAGAGAGAACCCACGCATACACGGGGAGAACATAGAAAGGCCCCAGCCGGGAGTTGAACCTGGAACCTTCTTGCTGTGAGGCGTCGGAGCTAACCACCAAACCACCATGCAGCCCTGTCAGCAATTCATTTAATTAATTCACTTCTTGTTTGTGTAGATGTTTATTTGAAAACTTCTGATGCTGATTTTCGTGTATAGGGAGCTGGAAAGATTTAGTTTTGGTGACATTTGCGTAGATGTGGCCACAGTAGAATAGAATACTGCACCACCACTCTAGAGTGCCCAGTGTTCGTGGTTATTTGCATCTAAGAGGGTTTTTTTAATTTGCCTTTATGGCAGTCCTTCAAGCTGTTCTGTCAGGAATGTTCTTGGTCTGTAAGACCTCAACTTCAACTCATCTGTTCTTGTTAATTGTTAGTTTCCTTTATTATAAACAGAGTAAACAGCTACTTGAAATGCTATCTTCTTACTTTGTGAGCAACAGTTATTTAAAATTTGAAAGTTCTGTTAATTAACTTCTTAATTCTTGTGCCAGCAGAGCACTTATTAAGCTTTGAAAACTGCTGATTCTGGTATTTCCCAAAGATGACTGTGAACAAGCAAAAGCCCTAAAATGCTAATTGAGGTGCATGTGAGCCAATTTCTTTCAAACTTTTGGCGGGTACTCATTTCCTGCTTCCTCTTTAGTTTTATACTTCTTAGAGATCAGCTAATTTCTTTTTGTCATTTAACTCTTAACAGTAACTGTGAAATTTGAGAGTTGAGGATAGATAGGGATAGAGGCAATGTCATCTTAATCAACAGGCCAGTCAAATAGTAATTCATAATTTGTGACTTTCATACATTAAAGGACATAATATACTCTTTTTTCATAATATGTTGAGGTTGTAATGAAATGTCTGCAACATGATTTGGTCATAATACCACAGACATACAGCACAACAGCTCCCTTCTCAAGTAAATCCCCACACATTTGTTCACAGCAGCTGGTTTTAGGGATGGAAGGAACAATTTCGACCCGACTCCTCAGCCCTCTTCCATTGAGTGTGTCTGGCTAATGTAAAAATACTTTACTGATAAATGTTTTTTCAAATACTTACATTTCCTATGTCTGCAGTTCAACCTGGGACAGTTGGAAACGATCCCTCTTTCAGGCACAATTGCATCACCAGTTATGCACTGAACCTACAAATGTCACCACAGATAGGAACACTGAGGTAACATAACATCTGACTGCAAATCAAGTAATGATTCCTCCGTCCCTGAGCTCCATAAACCCAGAGTATCATTGTCACTCCATTTCTTTGTGTTTTTACTTTTAAAGATTTTAAGAGGGTGACATTTGAATTGTTGTTTTTATGGGCAAAGTTTTGCAGATGTTCACACGCTTTTATGTGGCAATGTTGGGGTTTAGTTGTTGCACTATTAATGATGTATTCAATAACAATTGGGTACTTGGAATTTCCGACTTCTGACTGGGAAATAAATTAAAGAAAAAGTTAAGAGGAACTTAGGAAATAAAACATTCAACGGGTAGGGCATTATTTGCAAATTCTTTTATATTTCATCAAATTAAATTAACTATATAACTGCAGATCAAAATTGGCTGTTAATAGTAAAACAAGAATAAGAGCTTCAACTTGCAAGGCAGCGCAAATGCAGCATGATTTGAATTACTAGTTTGGTGGAGATAAAAATGTGGAATCGGATAAGTGTACTCTAAGCTGGAACTGCGATGTAACATCGCCCTGCAAATCTGAGCAGCTTACTGAATGAGGCAGCCCAAAACAAAGTGATATGGTTATGTTATGTCTGAGTTGTTTAGTTGGTAGTCACTCCAGACACCCAAATATATTCCATACAGACTGAAAGGGAAGACACAATTATCATCTTTCATATTATAGAGAAATGCAATTGTTATTGTAGTTGCGGCTTCCACTGGATTAAACCCCCATGACTTCAGTTGTACTTGATAAATATTTCTGTATCAGTGTTGACCTACTGTAGTTGTGTTTACAGGAAGCAAGTGGTGTAAGTTTGAAGTTTATTCCATGAGTCATCTTTTCTCTGTTTGCAGTAATTTGTCTGTGAACAGACAGAAACAAACACAGACACCGCCATGGCGACACAACAATAACACAGGCATCTTGCTCAAAAGTACTTTGACTGAAGAACAACCGGGATGAAAGCATTGATCGCTTTCATCCCCCACTCAACTGTGTTTCGGAGTAATTGAATCTTTTTCGAGACTAGGAAAGAAAAATCATCAGAGTTAATGTGAATATCCCTAAATTGATCATTAATTGCCCATATACAGTAGAGCTGGGGGCTTCACCACAGGAGCCTGAAGTGTATTCCTTTTGGATAAGAAGATAACTAATCAATATCATCCATTCACCCTGCCCTCTTGTCAACCTTCAGCACCCCAGCTAACAGAAGAGGTCTTTGTTGCACTCAAACCTGCTCTCTGTCCAGCAACACAGTCTTAGCCAAGCATGACCACAAGGGCCACAGGAAGGTTGGCCATCAATCTGGGGGTTTGCAGCCTTGACAAAAGCCCTTGTCAGCGCAAAATGGACAAGCAGACGGAGCACGAGGTTGAGCCTTCTGCTCTGTGGTTGAGCTACAGCTGGAAGAGTCACTTTGACAACTTGACCTTCACCTCTGAACCTGACTGTGGCTTTGGTTGGCAGTGAGGGGGCCATGCCCTGTACTAACTCCTGTGACCGTATTTGTAATGGCATTGATTACTCCTTATGGACTGGACTTGTGTCTTTTTGTGTGTATGTGTGTTTGTGTGTATTAGTGCACTCATGACCGTATGTAAGCTTTGCTAATAGCTGAAACAAACTAATGGCTTTGAATTATGGAGAGAAGATGGATATTGTATGACTCTGTTGAGTATTTTGAATGATTCATGGTGATGAGAAACACTTGCATAAAATACAAAATATACAGTCCCTTTGGTGCCTACACCCTCTCAGCTCCATCTCACACCTCTCCCTCGTGGAGGACAAACAGGGCTTTTAGGGCCCTGATTAGGTTGCAGTCACAGTCATGGAGGGATGACTCTGTCTCAATTACTGCTGTCATTAAAGCAACAATAACTTGGCTACAAGGTAGCCCAGATTGTCAACAATCCATACAAATTATCATCCGATCTACTGAGGTAACTGAGAGCGAGGAATTTATCAGCACAGGGTGGCATGACTTTAAAACAATAATGTGCACATGCTTGTCTAAATGATAGGCTGTAATTTGAAATGAAGTGTATACTCATCTGTAGAGGGCCTGGTCTCATAGGGCCACTAGCGAACATTAGAGAGGCCTGCAACTCACACTACACATCAATATTTAAGGACACACTGGGACTCTTCCATTTGACATCCCTGAGAGGGAGAAGCAGACCCATATATCCATGCTCCTGCCTTGCTGCACTTTCTCCTAACCCTGACCTCTGTCACTCCTCTGCGCTTCTCTTTTTTTCCCTTTCCTTGCTTCCATGCATCCGTTGTTCTCTTTTCTCTACACCTCCTGCAGTCTCAAGATTCTGTTTTTCTTCATGCTTGCATCTCATGTTTGCCTACTGTCTTTTTGTTTTTGTGGTTCTTCGGAGCTCAGGAGCCGCTGAGGCTAGCCCAGATGAAGGGATGAGGACTTGTCTTTCCCACCCTTTCCCTCTTCTCTGCCCAGCCAGCAGGCTGCCAGCGCGTTGGAGAGATTGAGATGCGGCTGACGATGCGGCAGCTGGTTCTTCTTTGGCTTTAATCACTCCCAGAGAGCAGACCATGGTTTGATTTGGTTTTTTACAGCCCAGCCTTATTTTTCACATCAGCGACATGAATGCCCCATCAAACCCTCCCCCTTACACTTTTGATGAAATTTGCACCATATGCCTTTTGAAGAGAGATGAACCGACTGGTGGGCATGCTTCTCTTTAACTCCCCTCGCCGTGCGAGCAGTTTGATCAGGCCCCCAGCCCTGATGGGGGCAAGCTCTCCAATCCTGAGTCAGTATTATGTTCCCAAAATTGCTTGGCTGGAGATAATGAAGGCCTATGATTTTTTTGAGCAGCGATCACATCCAGAAAGAGGAGGAGACAGGGACTTGACTAAGGATGTGCTCACTAGACCGTTACTACCAAATCAACCACCAGTGGTAAAAATCGGCAGCTCTGGGCATCAAAGGAACGTCCAAATAGATTTATTCACCTCTAGCCTGATGTCTGCCCTTCTATGCTTTCTGATTCTCTCTAACTACTGCATCCAGTAGGATTAAAGGAGTTTTATTTCACCTTGAATTAGCACTGCATGTACCATGTAGTGTAATCCATATTGAAAGACTTCTGGGAAGAGTTTGGTCAAATGGAGAAAGGAAAAGAAGGAGGGAGGATGGCAGGCTGATTGCTGAAATGAATGCCGTGTTGCCCCCATATCTTTGTCGCAATGAAATCCTTCCCTCCTTCAGACGGATAGCCAATCAATGCCCTTATCAACTGTCTCATCAGGCCAACTGGGCAAATTAGCCTCTGGCAATTCACAGAGTGACGCATAGTTTGGATAATCAGGGAGAAATCAACATCTAAGAAACGAGGGCATCCACTGGAAAAACAGTGAGCAGAGCACTTAACAATGTCCTGCAAAAAGGAACTGATGAAGATGATGATAAAGTATCAAAAACGCATATTCTAAACATACAAAGTTACTGAAAGATACCTTTTAACCATGATTCCTTGACAAGTGCTGTAAGGAAAAAAAGGGAGATGCATGTGTTGATGAGCTTGAATAAGACTGCTATGACAGAAACAATATTTATCCTACAGAAAACTGATCCAACTGAATTGTCCAGAATCCAAACTGTCTGAACACTTTCTCTCCAGCACAGTTATATCACCCTGACCCACACTGGGACAATGTGGCTATGCTAAGATCTATATTTGCACAAGTCTGTCAAATAGTGGCAAAGCAGTGAACTGACAAATCAGTGAATGATGTTTGCTGCACCACTGTCAGTGTGGGGGACTTAAAAACTTCCAACCCTGACATTTTTGTTAATTCTGAGAAGTGTTTAAAAGGTCAACTGTAATAGCATGTCTGTCCTCCTCCTCCTCCTCCTCCGCTGCTCTGCTGGCTGTCACAGAGGTTTCCAAGCAGCTGTGAAGATTTACGGAGATGGAAAACAACAAAGCTTGTGTCTTTTCCTCAGCTCACAAGCACAAGTGTCTTTTGAGTGGAGTTTCTGTAAAAACACTAAGCAAGGAGTCAGCAACAGTGAGCTGATCAAGAGAGCATTCTACATATGGCCAGAGCTAATACTAATACAGCAGGTGTTTGTTTGTAACTAATTTCTGCATTGAGGGAACATGCCCCACAGATTCATGTGGAAGCATACTTAAACATCAGCTAATGTGCTAGTTGGCGTTTCTGACAACAGCAGGGCTGGGAATCATTAATGAACAGTGAAGAGACAAACTGTAACAAATGTGTGTTTGTGTGTAAATGCATGTGTGCAGAAAGCATCTTCAACATACTGTACACAGCATGTCTATCTGCAGGCCATCACTATTGATTTATTAATGCTAGAGAATGCTGCTGCGCTAATTGAATTGAGATCCAGGAAGTCAGTTAATGTAGCTGACAGCGATACAGGAATTTAATCTCCCCAGTGCACAGAATTATGACTCTTCCCTATCTGTGCTGTCAGAGGGATAAATAGTAAATCAATCTTCTCTAGAATGGGCTCACTCAGAGTTTGTGCAGGATGGAACCTCTCTATGTCTTAAACCATCAACAACTCAAGTTGTTCAATTGGTTCACTGACTCACCCTTTCAAAAAATAAATCAAAGTTCTGGAAAAAGCTGCTGCCTGAGGCAGATGTAGTATTTAAACCCCGTAATCATAAAACCTGTCATTATAAAAAGACAATGTGCTCACTCCAGCCAAATCCCTTGTAACCCAATATTTCATCGGCACTTAACACTGTCCACGTCAGGCCATTCACGCTTATTCTACACACTTCAAAATCCACTTCCTGAGGTCCAGCCCAGTCCAGCTGGTTCTGTGCCATCACTCCTCACCAGTGTGTGCCCTTGAAAGAGTCAGTCGATGTCAGCGTTTCTATGCATAAGACCACCGCCACTAAAACGACCACTACAACTTCAGAAACCGCTGTTTCAGAGGCTCCAACATAAAGTCTCTAATATAGCCCAGCTTTAATGTATATGTGTTTGTACAGCTGCTATTTAGCTGAAGGTAAAAGAAGGCTGTAAAGCCTGGTCTGTGAGACGGACTGTCCAGAGGAGGCAAGCCAGGCAGGGGCCCGGGGCCAAACCACGACAGTGTACTCAAATGCACCACCACCCAAGCTGGCCAAGGTGTGTGGGCCTGCTGGCTGCTGGATGGACAGGCAGCATGTAAAAGTGCATGCTCTGTATATAGTGGATGTGCGTGAACAGGAGTGGACAAAAGAAGCAAATCTGATCATATAGTGCATGCACCACTGAAATTCATAACCCTGAAAGGACACATATAGCAATGGGAAGGGAGCGGAGATGAGGAATATATTCTACATTTATTATATAGACTAAATGTCTAGGCAACAGTAGAGAAGAAAAACAATCCTTTTGCTTTTTCTGTTTCTCTTCTCAGTGGTTAATGGACACATGAGTTATATACAGTACTTATTTTCGTCTCTTTAATCATGAGCTTTTATTGTATGTTCTGCCAAGACCTTCCACCAGTCACTGGTCGAGCCTGCCAAGAGAAATGAATGAAAATGTAGAGAAACCAAATATTGTGGAGCCATGGCTCAGAAGTCAAAACCCATCTTTTTCCTCCCTTTAAAGAGCTAAGCTATAAAAGAAACACCTAACTGCTACCAGGTATTGTGTTCACAGTGTTTGGATGACAGATGAGGAAAACACTCAAGTCGGAGTTAGTGATAGGAGAGGAGTTTGTGTGGTTAATATCACCTGGTGCTTTGAGCAACTTAAGCTCTTTTAAACGACACAAAGACTAAACAAATGCATATGTCAGCATTTCCTTATTCCAGTGGCTTAGGAACAGCAGAAACAACATCATTAATCATTTTTCAAACTTGCCCTGATACGTAAGAGAAAAAAAAGCAGTGCTGAAGTAAAGCTTGTCACAGAGCAACACTGTTGGTCAGAGTTCTCAAAAACTGGATCAACATCTTTGGAGAAAAGAGAAAACCCAGTTCTTCACAGTAAAAACCCCCAGAGATCAAATCCCCAGCAGCAGTCAGAGGTGTCGACATTATCCTGGTGTGTTTTTAATGGATAGAAAGCCTGCTGAGTCGATGAGTGTCTTCGCTCAGGTCTTATCCGTGGGCCGCTGCATTAGATGGGGCCAGAGCTGCGGCCAGTAGAGCTCTTAGGCCTGAAGAGTAGTACTTAATGCTAAGGTGGAGTGGAGGACCTTCCTGCCCACAACGTTCTACCCCATGCCCCCTGGAAAACCACAGCTGACCACCGGGGCACAGGGAGATAAAACCCAGGAAACCACCGGCCAGGCGAGAGCAGCACGGCAGCCGACAACAAGGCGGAAAAAACAAAGAGTCCGGCCTTTTGGCGGCTTGGTGGTTGGCGCTGATGGAGGTATTAAGATATTAATTGCTTTTTGACATGATTTTGTTAAGGGAGAAGGGCAGACCTGCGGCTTTCACACAATGGCTACTATAATGGTGGAAAGGCCTGACAGGGCAGAAAAGGTCCAGCTTGGAGTTCCTTGCTGGAAGGGAGAAATGGTTATGAAAGCTGTGTTAAAGACTGTGACAATACTGATAGATTAGGAAGTTTAAGCTTTTACAAATTCTCTATTTCAATAACTACAGAAATGAAAGAAGAACAAAATAGCAAAACACGAATGAAATAAGGATGTGAGCCAAAGTCAGACAAATTCAAAGAGCTCAGTGGTTCAGTATTTGCACTAATAATGAGCCACCACGCCTCCAGATGCCATTCGTGTTGCTGTACAAACACAATTACACAAATCTTTTTTGTCTATGCACATAGTTAAAGTCACAAAATAGTGCACAAAGTCACAATGAATGTGCATACGATACCATTAATACTTAATCCATGTCCCATTGTAGACCAGGTTAACCCCACTGAGGCGATAGTGCGTCAGTTGGGGGTGCAGCCTGCGTACATGACAGCAGACATAAACAGCAGTGCAGCAGCCCTGACGCAAGGCCACAGACTCACACACAGTCACAGAGAGGCTAAAGTTGCATTGGGAGAAGTGAATCACCAGCCCCGGTGATTCAGGACACATAACCTATACTTATGGGCTGCTGCGTTCATGAAACTATACTCCGTTGCATGTGTGCGTGGGAGTGGCGTGTGTCCGATTCATATGTGTATATGGCACAGGCAGCTGCCAGGGGATGGGCAGGGAGCATTACCATCAGCATCTCTGTGGATCAAGGAGAAGCCCCTGGTAATCCTGGCCTCTCTGCAGGCTCCCACACATTGCAATTAGGATTAATCCTCCCCTCCTCCCTCCAACCAGCAGAACAACTGAGAACACTGTTGTGTGTGCCTGTGTGTCTCTAAATGGGTGTGTGTTGTGGCTGTGGGGGGCAATTAGCCAACTTTGTACTTGGGGTGGAGATTCTCCCCCTAAAACCGCCAGACGACCACTAGGGTGTGGGGCTGTGGCATAGTGCACTACCGCACACAACACACACACACAAATGCACTTAAAATATTGAGGGAGGGTAACAAATCGAGCAAAG
Source organism: Odontesthes bonariensis (assembly GCF_027942865.1). Classification (NCBI taxonomy): domain Eukaryota; kingdom Metazoa; phylum Chordata; class Actinopteri; order Atheriniformes; family Atherinopsidae; genus Odontesthes; species Odontesthes bonariensis. The sequence continues at coordinate 10,195,115 of NC_134522.1, forward strand.
TGGTGGCAATATAAACAACTGTTTGACCAGTGGCCACATAATTGACTGTGCAGCACGAGTTCTCACTATCTGTAGGGAGTTTTCTCCATGGGTTTTCACCACAACATTTGTCCCTTTGAGAAAATATGGTTGAATTTGCAGAGGATTATAACACTCATGAGTTTAATTAGTCAACAGCTCTATTTTAAAATCTATTATCCAGTTAGGCCAGAGTAGGCCAGAGAGGATGATGTGAAATCCAATAGGTTGTTTAGAAGCCTCCCTGAATGTTAATTACACCTTCTCTTGATTTGACAGATTACCAGTGAACAGCTAAGGTGCCTCTTATGGGTGCAGATTGAACATCTGCACAGCAAACAACCCACAGGGTCACTGTGCAAAGGCTTAGTACCAACAAAAAATATACACAGGTGTTGGTCTTTAGAGGACTTATCAGCAGAAATTCTTGAAGGCACAACACCTGAAAATTAGCATTTTGTAAGGAATTTGGTTGGAAAACTACCAAGATTGTGTCCACATTTAAAAATCACTCTCACTATGATGGCTGCTCAAGACATGCTTATCCTTAACACATTCAGAGATAAGACTTTATTTAGAAAAAAATAGGATTTTTAAAAAAAAACAATCTAAAGCCTTTAATTTTCAGCTGTTGAAGAAACTAGAACTTTTCAAGGGGTTGAACCTTTGACTCATCTTATTCTTATATTTATCAATAGGAAAGAATAAAAAACCAACTCAGTTCAATAAAGAAATTCTGCTCCTTCGCATCTGCCCTCGTTTCCTGGTGTTTGGCCTTTTCATCCTGCTTTGCAATGTCACCTCTATTTTCTCACTTTATTGTCAGTTCTGTTGTTACTTCACTGCTTTTCCAAGCCAATCATTCTGATCAGATTTTTTAAAACTCTCTCCCTCTCCTCTCATCCTCACCTGAGGAGTCTCATTAGAAGTCTCTGCCAACTCCAAATTCTGCTCATCTACCACCACCCTCTAGACTCTACATCCTGTCCTCTCTTTTATTGATGTCAACGCTCCACCTAGATTAATTTGTTTTACAAACAATATATTTTGTTCGTTTTCTTGCATCCTTCAGATGCATTTGTGAACACCCACTTACCTTTAAAGATAGTATCACAAATCTGTGGCAGTACTCCACAGATCACTCGCCCTTTTCACACTGAGATCACACTATAAACATAGCAAACCCCCCTAACATGCAGCTGTTTTTCACTATTACACATTCAAACCGCTCAAACTAAGGTGGAGTAAGTGGCTTTACTCATATGTGCTCAGAAAGAATCAGCCAATGTTGCAGAATCAGAGGAACAACAACAGCATTAGTGTGTCCTTTACACAGATATGTTGATTCGGCTCTGTCACCACACTGGAGCAACAGCTTTAATCTCATATTCCAGCTTTGTAATGTGAAGGGCTGCGGAAAGTTAGAAAACCATACAAATAGGTTTCTCTGAATGTGCTGCATATAAAACTTTTCGTTACGTCACTATCCTGCAGTCAAAGACACCGATATATTATAGAAACAGATTGATCGAGTATTGATGGAATGTAAATGTAAATCAGATGAAAAAAACAGGAAACTAATATTTTCTTGATTTCACAAATCAAATGCATTGCCTGGTGTTTTGTACAGAGAAGCATTCAGGTGACATGATGTAAATCTCTAACATCTATCTAATAATATTTACGTCTTTCCATTAATTTGTCTTTATTTCAAATCCTAACCATCTGAGACTGACAGTCAAAGGTAAACGTAGACATGTACCATTTTCGGAACCTTGTCAGTGTAGTAATTATTAACCCTAACCCTGATGTGAAACTAGGGCAGGAAACAAAATCAAGTAAAATATGCAAGGATTATATTGTTTAAAAATGAAACAGAAAATAAAACTAAAACAACCTAAAACCTAAAGAAAGAGACCCAAAAAACAAAACATACAACAACAGCGTCAAAGTTTTATGCAGTGTAAAATATTGGCACGTTCCCATTATTAAAGGCAGAGGTAACAAATTTGGAGGCTTTAAAGTGTAAAAACGTTGCAATTTTTGAGTCTTTATTTTGAATTTGCTGCCGTTTGTGCCATGGACCAACAAAGCTATTACACATTCTGAAGTGAAACTCAACTGAACAAGGTGCCTCTGTGTTGTATCCAAAAATCTGATCAAACACATGCACCTATAGCGTTAGAAAAACTGGTCAGTCAGGGTTTTCGTGGAAGTAGCACCAAAAGATGAACAGGGTGGGAGAGGTGTTAGGGTGGAGGTCCTGTAAAACAAAATTCTCAGAGCTCACATCTTCACAACTTCACAGCTACGTTATCTGACTACATCTGCTGCATATAGTAAGTATACGCATATAGTTCTGCACAACGGTTTGATGCCGTTTTCACACATACCAACTCCTTGATGATATCATAGTCAGCAGGATAAAGCTTCCTCTGCAAGCAGCTGTTGTGTTTACAACGGCAACTCATAAAATACAGAAAATGATAAAAAAAAACTCTCTTAGCAATTTTCTTTTAAAAATGCTATTTCCCTCACAAGCCAATACAGTATCTGCAATAAGAAGTCAGGGAGTGCAAAATGTCCCCAACAGGCAGTTGCACGCTACAGCGTTAGCATCAAAATCATTTCCAGACTGCTTCACTATGGATCAAGGGGAAAGGAGAGGCGAGGGGAAAGGAAAGCAAGGAAAAATAAATTCATTGCAAATGTATCAAAGAGGGAGGCAAAAGGGAACGATTTGGGCAATTTATCTGTGCTGATGGATGGAGACGGGATCAGTGAGATGATGGTGTGACAACAGGGAACAGTGTGAGGCCAATGAAAAGCAAGATAGGTGAGGAGGTGTAGGAACTAAACCAGGTGAAAGATGGGCAGGGGATGAGCACAGCTACGTCTGTGAGCATGTGAAAGCCAAAGCCGTCTGTTAATCTTTAAGAATGCTGGCTGGGGGTTGAAGGGAGAGAGTTTGAACTGGGCTGTGGTTGTGACAGTGATAAACGGCCCACGGAAATAGGCTATGGAGATCAATCAAACACCTGCCCTACCCTGCATGAGCTCAACTCAAACAAGATGTAGGAGGAAGAAATAGAGTGTGCCAGCTCAGGAAGTAAATGCCAGTTTGTGCTTTGTTGTTTATAGTAAAGTATGAACATGATTGTCAATGTCAAGAGTAAAGCAGGATTTATGGATAAAAGAAAGAAATCCAGAATTATGTCTACAAACCAAGTTTACACAGATATTTACTGTTTCCAGGGAATAGCCGTATGCTTACAGTCTAATGTCTGACATAACAGAAGCACTGGCCTCCCACCTACTCAACTTTTATTTGTTCATCTGTAACTGCTGGCTGTATAAATAGAAGCAGCGAGTAAAGTCTGTTTAATGTGGCCTGCATGGAGACAGATATATTGTTTGCCCATTTTAGCCCATTGCTTCTTATACAAGAAACCAAAGAAGAGTTTGACTGAAGATACACAGGTTAGGTTTAGATGTTGATTAATAATGGTTAGTAGTAACATGTTTTAACATTAATGCCTTTTCATGACAGCAACACAAAACATGAGCTTAAATGTAACTAGTGCATCTTTTCTTGTGAGGCTTGAATGAACCCGAGCCCAAACCCTAATAGATGCTCACACATAACGTCAGGTTTGGAAATTAAGGCATTTATAAGCAAGGCATTCAGTGTCTGGCTTGTAAAAAGTGTGTGTGTTTGCTATAAATGAATAGAAAATAAATAAATGAATCCAGAGGAGCAGAACTAATGCTAACTGTGGCAGGAGTCAAATAATCAAATGGTAATTCCACCTCTATCAGCCGCCTGCTTTGATGTAACCCCTGAACATCGTGAGAGGTTTTTAGAGCTTTTCACATCTATGTATTTCACTTCAGTGTTTCTCACAGGTTGAAAGTGTACTTGTGGTGGTGAGTGGCACAGCTACAATTTACAGAAGTTCCCTGACGGTTGGACTTGCGTACAATCAGTAGTTATGAAAGTGTAACAAGAAACAACATTAGCCAAAATATGAGAAACTACGCATAGAAACTTGGCACTTCACTTCCTTTGTGCCCCAGTAATACACCAGTCAAGCTGAATGAAGATCAGAATAACAGCTGACAAGAAAACCAAAGAACACACACACAAAGTTAGATCAATTTCTGCAACAATTACGACATGAGAAAGATTTAATTATTAATCTGCTTTATATAATTCATAGTTTAACAGGATCATAAGGGGAAATCCTTTTACTTTCAGTCAAGAGCCGTACATTAAGAGAATGTAAGTGCTATCTGTGTCCACAAATATCCACAATAATGATCAAAACTGAAAATATTCCAGGTGAGAGGACCTGGTTTATATTCATTTTCTTCTAAATAGAAGAATTGTACTTTTTTAAAATTGCTTTTATTACTTAGTAATATTTTGATGAAAATGTTAACTTCACAATATGAGTTCATTGTGTGAAAATCATGCCTCATATTACAGTTGTCTCATTCTCAGTTGGTTGCACTTCCTGTGAGTGAAGAACAAATGCAAATGTGTGTGGTTTGAGAAAAAAATAAAAACAAAAAAAGTTGAAAATATCATAAAATGATTCAAATAGAATATTAATTCACACTGGTTTCTGTGTGTGGCAGTACTTACATAGAAAGTGGACTCAACAGGATTTTTAAAAGGATCAAAAGAAAACAAAATTAGGTAATTGAAAAGCAGAATTAAAGAGCAGTAATGTGTAAGCATGACTGGTTACATTGATCTCTGAGGAACTACAGTTATAGGAGTGTGTTGCTCAAAGATACAAGTGAATCTTGTAAACTTATGATCCATCTTTCTAGAGCCTGCGCATCATTCTCTGTTTTCCCCCCTGCTAGCATAATTCAATAAAAGCTTGACAGCAAATATTATTCTGTGTTAGAGAAGGTTTTATAAGCTTTAAATGGAATCAGGCCTGAGAGTTATGCACACTGGTCCTCTCATGGGAAAGAGACAGGAAGAGAAAAGGACAAAGTGCCCCAATGACTCGACAACAGAAACGCTTTTCACTGTTACTGTTTGTTTGTTGTTCCCAGTTATTCCAGGAATCCCTAAACACACGATCTGACTGACATTTTTTTCACGTTTGATTTTATAAAATGCCACTCAAGGTGGTTAAACTTCATACAGCATCCCTTCTCCTCCGAAATCAGACAGACCCAACAGACCTGCTAAAGTGAATTTACCTAGTAAAGTGAATTACAGGGTGATAAACGATACTTTGGCAGCAAGGCAGTAAACTGCTGAGAGAAGCTAAATACTAATGTGATTTGTCAAGGAGTTTATAAGCTGTAAGTGCTGCGATGAAATGACTGGCCTCATTGAAAGAGATAAAGATGAGGAGAATGACTTTGTTTGCAGCTCCGTGATGGCCGACAGAGAGGGACTGGCTAACATTTGCTGAGCTTACTCCAGTAGTTCGACACAGAGAGGAGGGGCTGCGCTTCCTATATGGCAAAGCAATGTACTGTTCTCGTATGTGGTGTTCTGCACAGCAAGAACATCTTAAGATAGATGCTTCTGACTTCTCATGAATAAACATTTTCAGGTTCAACCTCATAATTTCCATATGGGAGGTTCTCTTGAATCTGGGGGAAACTAGAGCCTAAATATATCTCCCTCAACTTTCCCCACACTTTACCCGACCTACATGGATGGACACACAAACACACACAAACTCCCTATCACTGTGGCTCTGCTGTGGGAGGCTGAAGTGGCCTTTGTGGGCTGAGCTGAATATCTCCGTCCACTCTGGCAGGGCCTCAGAGTGCCTGCTGCCGCCTGCTGCCTCAGCCCCGGGCACGGGCTGCCAGCCGGCCCGCCGACCAACTTCCCTGAACCCCTGCCAAGCTCCTGACGCCACCCTGGGTGGTCCTGCTTCATGCGGCTCTGGCAGGGCCCAGCTCAAATCGCCCCCACCTCCTCTCCTCTCTGGCTCTCCCCCCAGCAGCCGCAAACAACCTCGCTGTGTTCCCAATGTAGAGCTGTACTGAGAGCCAGTAAATGTTACAAGTTGTATTTTTGTCATAGGGGAGAGGATATACTGTATTTTTGAGGGATTTTGGAGAAGTGAAGATTGAGAAAATAATGTCTATAGGGAGGAGATATTTGTATTTAGTCTGCATATTAATGTGTTTATATATTTGAATGCCTTTTTTTGTGTTCAGGTGACGGTTCACTAGAGCTTGAGGGGAAACAAATATGTCTTCTTGTTGCTTTTAAAAGCCTGCGTGTCTTTTTTTTCCATTTCCAGATGTCTTTGTCTCTTTTTGCTACTACTCCCTTATTCAATGAACTGTGACCAAAAGTTAAAATCATCAAGACACAGCACAGAAATTATCCGCTGGGACGGTCGCTGCACAGCGCCACAGTGATGAGTTGGAAACCGACTGTCAAATTACATGATGAAGACTTAAGATTCTCCTGTTACAGATAACATACAGCCAACAAATCAAGCCTGCTTGAACCAGAACGGCGCTCCCTTTCCTCATCTCCTTGTCTTGAGTAGGGAGTCATGTTCCCCCGGAGCTCTGGAGGTAATTGTGCCGGCCCCTACAACCCACATGACCACCCCTCCGCTGCTTGGCTGCCCCACTAAAGAAAACGCACTCCCTCTTTCTCTCAGTCTTGTCTCTGTGTCTCTGGTCCAGAGATTCATGACTCCACTGCCTGATTGCAGATGATTAAAATCATTAGAGGTTGGTCCGCTTACTGCTGCTGTGAAGGTTGAGAGGAAAAAGGGGGGGTTGGAGGTGATTTTGCAAGAGTTTGTAGGGGTGGGTAAGGGTTGGGTGACAAGCATCACTCCATCCTCCGACATTAACGAAAGCATTACTAGCTGCCAGACCCCAAATACAGGCATACATATCCTTCTGCTCCACCTCCAACAGTCACACATACACACCAAAAGCCACCCAAGCGGCAACTGATACCATCAGTAAAAAGTCTCAGAAGAAAAGTGCCAATGTGTGTATTAGCAATGTGTGTAATCACAAAGCCTTTGGGGACACTAATGGATTAGTACACTAACACGCTGTCAAATCTGGTCCAAGCTGGGCCCACACTTACACACAAGACTGCTAACATTGTCAAATGACACAATCACTGTGCTGAAAAAAATCCTAATTGCCCCTGTTAGATGTCAACAAAGGACTTCATAATACTCAAATGACTCATTTTTGTGCCCAATGTTTTGAGTCAGTTGATTAGAAAAAGGCAACAGCACAAAGAGCGTATTTACAACAAATGATCATCATAAGCTTTATAGAAATGCACTCACTGTCAAGCATATACAGCCGCTGAATTTTGACACAGATGCAACACAGATGTGTTTATTACAGTCGGTTGCAGTGATAAGTATTGCTGGTTGAGGCAGCCATTTATTAACTCATATGTAGATGTTGCCGCTGGAAAAATTCTGTCTGTCACTGAACGGCTGGACAGCTGTTGTAGCCAATGTGTGATGTGAGTGGATCACAGGGTTGAGGACATGAATAATAGATGCTGTTTATGAGTGTATGTTTTCCATCTGACCCCTGGGTCTACAGTGAAAACTGCAGCCGGCCTCTTAAGGGGCTGAAGGAAAAGCTGGAGAGTGAGAGTGAGAGAGATGAGGCCCGCCCTGCGAAGCGATGGGTCATTTACTACCCAGGGACCCCCCATCAGCCATCAGTGACATGTTCAATCAGGGCTCATAGTGTTATACATTGAAAAACACATACTTCCTCGCTGCTGATACTGAACAGTGAGTGCTGATTTTACACAGACAGCACAGCAGTGACAATGCAGGGTTTATGCTACACTGAGCAGAGGCATAAAAGCAGTCTTTGATTAAACCCTCATGTGTACACTCAAGGCTGTTCCATACACATTATTTTACAAGACATGTAATGAGTTTTAACATGTCTGTGACAAATATCAAGCAGCCAAACAGTGGGAGTGTTCTTCTCTGTGTAAAGAGCAATGACTCCCAGTATTGTGAAAACTTTGTCTTTAAAGGTTGTCCTCTTTTCCTTTCTGTAAGCCTAGCAGAGTAAAAACACCCGGGAGCCCACTGTGGCCTCGCTAATGAAGGTCAGGCTTCTGGTACAGGTTGTAAGGCCCAGACAGTGTGTCCCTGCTGCAGGCAAGTAACTCAGGCAGCTTAAGAGGCCTTACTGTAAGACTCAGACAGCTGGCTTTGAGTGGAAGCTTCTCCCCAACACGGTTTGAAATGACACAAGGGTCAGAGAATGTGTGTGTTTTACAGGGGTGGTTATGGTCTGTGGGGCCTGACAGTATTTTCATACACTGAGACGTTTTGGTTGGGGGATCAAGAGTGAAACAGTGGGGCCGTCACAGCACTGATCACTCAGGTTGTAAACTTCTGTCTGGACTTGAAGCCACATATCAACTCTGCAGCTTGTCAGAGATCTTTATCTTCATCTTTGTCATAGCACATGACTTTGTTGTGCAGTTTGATAAGGAAGTTTGTGTAAGCATACCTCATGCTCCGAAAGATCTGTGGCTGAATTACCACTAGGTGGCATGGTCACTTTGAACACACACATACACAGAAAAACAATGAAAAAAAAAAAGAAAAAAAGAAACAGATGTTTGCATGTGAGGAATAGTTCTGTTTTCACAGCTCGGTGAGTAAGGCATTGGCGACAGACTGTATCAAACTGATAGAGAGATAACAGCTGAAATGTATATATGAGATGTTCAAAACATCAGAAAAGATATCGAAGTTCTAGAGCACTATGTGAAAAGCAACTGCTGATCAGTGAGATATTTGAAAAACAGCAGAGATAAGCACCTTGGGTATCTTCGGCCTTTGTACAAGCAACACAATGTTTTGATCAAAGGATGTTATGTCTTCACTTCACACTGTGAGATAGCAACCTGCACATTCAGCAAAGTCACTCAAGCTACTGTCTTAAACAAAACGCTGCTGTTTCTATTTTTGAGCATTCAATGAGTTGAAAAATTGCAAATAAAAAAGATAAAGTCCTCATTTAGAAAAATGAATGTAGTGTATATGTGTGTGTGCGTTCAGTTCAGCTTGCGCAAGGATGCACGTGAGTGTGTTGGGACATATATCTGTGAGCATGTCTGTGTGTGATCACAGTTTTAGCCTGCTGAATAATTCAGTGTTCCCCCCTGTGCGAACACTAACACTAACGGAGGGGAGCCATTAAAGATCCATGAGTCAATCATTACAGGCCGCCGCCCGAGCCTTCTCCCCTACATCTGCCCCCTCTACTCCCTGGGGGCAACTCCCCTTCCGAACAGCGGGGCCTAACCCCTAAACATGAGCTCACTCTCAGGCCCGAGGCTGCTGCAGGGGCTGGAGGTCAGAGGTTAGCCAAGCAAAGGCGTGACCCATAGCTCTAACGCACTTGTAACACTTTTAAAACACTTTGCAGAGAGTTAAACAGAACACGCTCTCAAGGAGGACCACACAGAGGGCCCTACTTGTCCTTTTTTCCCTTTCCTCTTCACCACTTGGGCTGCTCTTGCTGTCAGCTTGGCTGCTCTTCAGTCAAAAGTTTAGAGGGAAGTTAAATATGTAGTCACTGTCTTTCTTCCTTTTCCCTTTCCTGTTTTATTTCACAGCAAAAATGAACACTTTTGTTTATTCCATCTCATGTCTTGGACAGGGAATGAAAAAGCGTAAGTGATGTTTTCCAAATTTTGTTATGTTTCAGAATCATCTTAAGACAATTCTACACAATAATGACACAAAAACAGCTTTAGTGTCTTGTTAATTCATTAAAATGAAATGGTAAAACATCCTATTTACACAAGTGTCCAGATTCTTAATTTTTTACGAAAAGCATCTTTGGTAGTATTGGTTGCCATTCTTGGGAATGATCCCACAAGCATGTAAGACTTTTTTCTTGGAACTTTTGACAACAGTTCTTAGCAGAAACATTCAAGCTCAAGCAGGTTGGATGGAGAGCTTGAGTGACTTCATATATTTATATATATGTGTGTGTGTGTGTGTGTATTCTGTCTCAGTGTAAATTAGTAAACACATTGTACTTTGTTGAACCCAGAAATGGTTAGAAATATTGGTGCTAAAACGTGCATACAATGCAAGTCCATACAAGTCCATTTTAATAGGAGTACAAAACTCAACAAAATGCGAAAACTTTACGTGTGTACTTTAAGGAGTAATACCCTTGTTTTCAAATGTAAAACAATGTGTGAACCTCAGAAATGCCTCCACTGTTGGTTCACTAAGAGCTAACCTCTGGATGATAAGCATCCTTTCGCATGTCCGCTATGACCACACCCCAGCCACACCCCAGAGACACTCGGCTGTTATCATGTCATGTGAAACCATAACAGACTGAGCTGCCAGTCAACAATTAACTCACATTGGAGGTTCCCCTGGTGGCAAAATGATCACAGTAACTCTCCTCTATCTGTTCACACTCACACAGACCAAAACTATCTCCTGACAGTCTCTGGAACACACTTGGGGCAGATCTGATTTGCCTTCAGTCAAATCATGTCTGCTTGAAAAGTTCAGAGGGCATTTGTTGAGACTTGAGTTTGAGATGTTTTCAGTTTTCCATTAACCATAACAATTTTTAATAAGCTTTTGAATCTGGTAGATGAAGGTAACTTCACAAAAGTCCTCACTCAGCCTGCAAAGCAATGCAACTGTGGTTTTCTGTTGTTAAAAAGGCTCTTAAGCAGGTCAGGCCGGTGTCATTCTGCACTGAAGGCTGGGGTCAGAGGGTCAGCCAGTCCCAAGAATGGCAGCTGTCATTTCACTGAGTCCTTTCCCATAGGTGTGTGTGTGTATTGGATGGTGTGGAGTGTGTGGTTAACTGGTCAGTCAGTAGTGGGTGCAGAGTGGTCTTGCTCCAGCCACCATGAAGCTCTCAGGCAGTAGTGGCAGCCCAGAGCACTAACAGATAGTGGGCATTATCATTTGTTAAGTGCCCCTTTGCCTCTGGTCAGGAACACTTAACATTGCCTGTGGTCACTAAATGCTGCTGGACTGCCGGTAGCAAGGTAAAATATTCATTGTTGTGAAGTGGTGGTTTTCCTTTGCACCAACCCTAAAAGCCTGGCTTGGTTTTGTGTTTTTAACCAGGGCTCTAAAACCAGTAGCTTTTTACAGGGACAGTGTAATGGACCTCAATAGGATCTGCTTACCTTACCACAAAATCACAGGCAGTGAAGAAATTTGGCCACAATGTGAATGGAAGATGCCTAGAATATAAGACAAATATGGAAATAACTGTAATTATGTAACATTTCTGAAATGAAATTTTAGAGATTAGTAGCTTGGACATGACAAGCAGCATCCTCTCAGAGTTTGACAGTTTTCCGCACTGATTGTAGCATAAATCAAAGGGCAAGGCTGTTCTTTAAGTTGAAGAAGAGATGTACTTTTTGAGGGGGATTTTCAAACTCCAACTACCCTAGGAAAATATATTTCTTATCTAGGTCAGCAGCATTTGGTTTTCCCTTTCACAAAGTACAAGTGAATCACCACCTCTTGTATACGCTTGCATTTGGAAGATTACCTCTAACAGCATTCAGGGCTGCACATCTCTGACAGCGGGGGACTTCCAAAAGACCCCAGCTGCCTGTTGCCCCCCTCCAACTAAACCACATGGCATTTACAAGTGTGTCAACATGCTGAAAAAAATGATCAAGTGTACTTTCTTATTGCTGAGCTGTTTATGCGTCTGCTGTGACCACTACCAGCAGCATTGTTGGATGTCAAGTCACAGAGTGGTTGAACAGACCCTCCATTTTGCTTGTTTTAATGGGGTCGACAGAGGAACTCCCACCTGTGGCGAGTCTGGCATTTAGCAGCCCATAAACTTCTCCCCCTTTTTTCTCCTCTCTGTTTCACTCACTCTTAGCTGTGAGTACACAAACACCCTGCAGTTAGTATCAGGTGCTTGTTTCAATGTAATCTCTTTCTAGTTTTATCCCAGTTCGACTCTCTGGTGTCTGAGTACCACAGAACCAAGTACGAGGCGAGGGTGGTTTCTTCTCCTGTCACCTCTCTCGGTTTGGGGTTGTGGGGTTCTGGCTGAGGGGAACCCTTTCCCTGAGGGAGCTTGGTGGCATGCTTGGTCAATCTAGATGCAGCTCACAAGAGGCTTGAGGCCAAGTGGAAGCCAGGCTGTGGCAGGTGTGGCTGTGGGATGTGAAAGGAAACAGCCACATGCATAGCCACACATTGTTTCTGCGAGATGAGATGCCTCCTGTGCACTGCAATTAAAATCTAATATGCTTTACATTAAAAAATTAAATATGTAGGGAAACAGTCATTTTTTGCCACACAGGTATCCAGGTATAAGTCTCTCAGACATATAACTGTATAAGGTGTATTTCACATTAATACACTGCAGCAAACATTTCAGCTTTGTCAAAGCTAAGGACTGGAAATTATTGTAATTACTGTACATGTGTAACAGGATCCAGTTTTAAGCGTGACCTGGTGTGCAATGTCCTTGTATGTAAATTTGTGAAGGACTTAAAGAATCTTGGGAGTCATTACCATCATCATAGCCTACAGAAGATGATGAACTGAAACAGAAAGTGTCTCAATGTCTGCAAAGAAAAAAAAGAGAAATAAAGACATGAGTAGGATATTTCATCTATGTTGTAAGATATTTCACCTCAGAGACACAGAGCTTAAAGCCAGACAACCACAGGAACTTGCAGGAGTGAGTTTGCACTTACTCTGAGCTTATTTGCTCAGTCTGTGATGACAGTTTCTCATCAAATGAGAAACCAAAGGATTAGAAAGAGAAAACTGACCATTAAAACCTCACTGAGGGTCTGACTAACAAGAAGTTGACTCAAGGCCTCGATAGCGGTGTTAACATTACCGTCTCTCTTTCCAAGAAATATTTCCTAACTTATCTGTGGTTGATGCTGTGTTGCTGTCCTCCTTACCTCCACCCAAACACACAACTAGTGTGTGAAAACAGAGAAAGAAACAACGTGAGAGCGCTGCTTTGTGAACACCAGGTGAGATTTGCCGTTTCCACTGCAGTAGATGGATACAGTGACTGCAAAAGTGGTAGCTGGACGTCTTCACATCAGCGTGGGTTTCAAGAGAAATGTCAGACAGTACAGGACTGCTACGCAGTTTGCAGGACTAATCTGTTTCTGAGAAGGTGAGCGTGATGTTGAGGGAGGTGCTGCAGATCACAGGCACTCTTATCAAGCAGCAGCATCTCTTTGCTGCCCACCCACTTATTTATTTGAACACTATGTGCCAGTTATTTTTATATATAATAATTTTATAATAATTTCCTCGTTCACATGGTTTTGGTTATCACGTGTTACCACTCTGAAGATTCCGTTCCCACGCCGGCTGACCATCAGCGCAGCACAAGGACCGCGTCACAGTCTTTCTCATGAAACCACGTCGATGGCCATCAAAAAACCAATAACTTCCTCTGCACACCAGCTCACTTCCGCGTACTGCATATGTGGACCTGCCGTTGCCATGGTTCCCGGGCCGGCGTTTGCGTGCGAGCAACTTAGACAGACGTCTGGGGTTTCACGCACACATAACAGGAAGACACTGGTCGTACTTCTCAACCGTTTCTCACTTCTGCCTTCTTGTTTTAGGGAAGGCTGGGGAGACGCTCAGACACAACACGCAGCGACTGCAAGCAGCCGATCTTCCCACAGTGAAAAAAAGTCTGAAAAAATATGATATTAAAGCTGATGCAGCGAGTAGGATGTGCAATTGTGATGATTCATCTTCCTCAGCATTTCTGATCAAACTGAAAGTAACTGTTACCGTACAAGTTGTGCAAAAACAAGAATTTCATAGTTTGAAAATGCACATATTTTTAAACTGCATGACTTTTTAATCAGTACCTAAGCCACACACTTCTGTGATATCACCAGTACTTCTCCATGCCTGGTTATGCAGGTCTGTGGGAGCTCAGGTTGATCTGATCACGGACGTGGGTTTGGAGGCAGTTATACTTTGCTCATTAGCATAATGGAAACATCTAACTAACGAATTAAATGCTGAGACAACCACAAGTGTTGGATGAAGTGATTCATATTTTCCATTCATTTATAGCTGTTGACCGTTGACATTGATGTGTAAATCACAAGCAACTCCACTTTATTTTTCCGAAGTAAACAACAATTAAAAATTAGATTTGGTCCTTTTCTTCTTTTTTTGACTACATACTTTCAGCAGAGATACAGTCTGTGCTTGAACTGTAAATGTGAAACTGCTACTGCAGGGTACAATCACAGATATGCCCATACTCAACTTTAAGTCAGTCACTGTGTCAAAACCTGAAGAAAAGTTGAGAGACAACCACAGGTCCCACAGTTTAAGTACATAACAAAGTTTGCGCTTCTCTTGAGAGGAAGGAAAAAAAATATCTGCAATATCAGAGTGCCAAGTACGTAGCCAAGTGCAAATGTTAAGCAACCATAAAAGTAGCCTTAGCTTCTCAGTGGCTGTGGGAAAGTGCATAGCATGTCTGTCGCATGGTTAATTCTTTCTCAGAGCACGGAGTTGTCAAGCCACAAAGAAGCAAACTATACAATAAACTCATACCGGAACCCGTCTGCGGCCTGAGCTGTGCCAAGGCAAGTCTTCCCCATGCCAACCTGTCTCTGATTTCACTCAGCTACAGTCGGCAGGTCTGCTCTCTGCACATAACAAACAAACCAAAAGCACATTTACACACACTGAATCCTTTCAAAAAAACTTTAAAGTCACTTCAGAAAAGAAAGCATATCCATCAAAATATTCCTGTTTCATAAGCAAAAGGTTCAAGTTGTGAGTGGTTGCTGACATTCCTGCGTGAGTATTTTTCTATTACAGCTTACTAAGGTTTCAAATAATGAATTTTTCAGCTAAAGTGAAATATTCAAAGCATGTTTTTTTCTACATAGCTTTTACAGAGTTTTTTTGTATTAGTCTTAGAGTGGTTGCATGAAGCAGCTGTATCATTGATGTAGCAGTAAATGTTAAAAGCATGCTTTCAAGCAATGGCGCCTTTTTTTTCCATCAACTGTACATATCTTGCCCTGCATCTTCACTAACAAGCAAAAGATGAAATGGGACAATGCATTTAATATCATTTTGTAATCCAATTCTTTAATAAGATCTTACCTAAATGTGAGTGTTATGGCCAAAAGCAGTTTCTCCGTGTTAAAAAACACACCGAACCACGTCTCCACTGCTTGTTTTGATGTGGTGACACAAAATCTCACAATTAATAACAGAGAAATTCAAACAACGTAAAATGATTGTGGTCCTCAAGCATGTCTTCGATACATTAGGGATATGTTGCATTTACTAAACTGGAGGAAAATTAGGGATAATGTTAGCCTTATAATGTTAGAGCACATCAATATATGTTTTATATATATATATATGTTAGCCAACATTCCTTAGTTTTATGAGTTAAGACTCTGTTTACATGTATGTACAGTAATTAGGGGTGTGTCTGAAATTATATATGAGCCCAAGGAAAATTACTGATGTCTTTCTTCATTCCTGTATAATGTTGCTTTATCTGTGTGGAGGCTTCCTTTTCAAACTCATACCCTTTGAATCTTAGCATGGAAAAGAGGGCATTTAACAGTTTAACCATCAATTTAATGTGGCTCAAAAGGGGAACTCACAAAGGTAAAAAGGGTTAAAAATGTGCATGTAATAACTGTAAAAATCGTATGGATCTTAAAAGAAAAATATCCATCTGTTCAGTATGTTATATGAGATGATCAGTTCTCTTTTTTTTCTCCTTTAGAGAAGTTAAACTATGCGCAGTCTAGCCACTTAACTGGCCATATAACCAGCTTCGACATTTGATTTCATTTATGGGGATACAGATGCCTTCACTCCAAATTCTGCTTTAATGTATTAAACACAACACCAACACAAACAGCATGTTATGTGGGACAATGATGCAAGCGGACAAATCATTCCTCTACACATGATTCAAAACGGTGACTTCTAGCTGAAATATCAGGTGATGCAAAATTGGTTGATGTTGCAGTGGAAAAGTGTGTGCGTGTGGGTTTGCAGAAACCACGTTTTAGCTTTTTGCTGGATTGTGTGCAGATGTCAGTTGTTTTACACACTGATGTATTTTTGTCATCTGACTCACTGATTTTCACTGACTACTGATTTTTCTGACTTACAGGTAAACGAATCTTTCCATTTAACCAATCAACAGATCCATAAAAGCAGTACATCAAATCAGGACATTGACAATGGCTAAATTTGTTGATTTAATGTCTATGTGTATAAGTTTAGGAACCTAATCTCTGTGACTCAGATAGTAAGCAGTGGTTTGTGTGTGGGTGAAGCCTTTAGCTCTGTTGAGATGACTCAACTTAGCAGAACCTAGCCAAGACTTCTGGGTAAGGAGGTTTGGCTAACCAATACCGTGAGAATGTGGCAACATATGTCCTGTTCTGTGGCAACGTCAGCCTCGATCCTGCTGTCTTCTACGTAAAAGACACAAATGTGTTCCACTGCTTCAGAAAATTTTAACAAACACACAAATGCCAAAGTTGCTTTTGCCATATCATAAATAATCCTCTGTGTACTGCATTAAAAAAACCTGAGGTAAGGTGTAATTAGATGATATCATGGGTGTGGCGGCCTGTCACTCATCAGCAGCAGGCCAAAGTTTACTGAAGGACCGAAAAAGGAAGCTCCAATCCAATGCAAAGCTACTCACCAGACAAAAGTGACTTAACCTTACTCCTGATTAGTAGCTGATGTATCATTATGTGCTTAAAATAGTCAAAATCACCATTATCTAGTCGACTAATTTGCTGTTTTACCACATAAAAAAGGCAGTCTCTTACAGGGCCACAGTTACCCAGACATACTGCCATACTGCACCCATGTCATGTGCCCATAGGCCTGTGTTGTTGCTTTTAAGCCTGTCGGGTTCAGTCTAATTCAACCCGGGCATCACATGACACAGTGCCACCACAGCTCCTCAGCCAAGTCTGCGGGAATGGCAGAGTGCTATCAACTCCCACTCCAACCATTGTTTCCCTTTGTAGTGAGCCCGCAATAAACTCTACATGTGGGTTGGAACGAGGCCTTTGATACAGCAAATGCTATGATATTTTCTGATCTATCACCTGCTGCCTATAAAAGTGCCTGCCAGAGTGTTTATGCAGTACAGATACATTTGAAAATGACACGGTGGAGGCTGTAGATAACAAAACAGGATGGATGGTGCTACAGTATGTTGTGTCTGCAGCGTGCACTGTTGCACAAGACAGTTCACTGCTCAACATATTAGGAAAACTTGAGAATAAGGAGAAATGGTGACATAACTGCAAGTGTGCACACAAACGGGCAGACTACAGCAAAGACATGCATGATCACATGAACTGAAGTAGCACTTCAGCGGAAACCATATCCCCCTCGTCTTGTCACGAAACAGTCTGCGAAAGATAAAGAATAGAATCTATATTCATGTTACACACACTCACACACACACACACACAAGCAGATAAAAATACAGAAAAAAAATAGACAGTTCCTTCTCAGTTGTCTGCACAGCAAGCAAGCCACCAACCACAACCACAAAGCCCCAGTATGTCAGCAAGCACCTGGCTATACACCCGCTCCCAGACAGACAGTAGGCACGCACACACACACACTTATGCATGCTACAATCTGCATACGAACACCTAAACATGCACATTTTGGCATTTTTTGTGCTTTCTCAGGAGGGAGATGCAAAAAGCACCTGTTTCTTTCAAAGCCGTTCCATATGATGTATATAGGTGCAGCTACGCATGGATCAGTGGGAGTTACAAGATTGTGTGTGTGCGTGTGTGTGTGTGTGTGTTTACAGATGAACCCAGCAGCCTTTAGACCTATTTAAAGTGATGAGCGTGGGAAACAACATCAGAAGTGTTTTCTTCAAAACTGAAAGATTGTGCTGAAAATCAACCATGTGTTGCATATACAGTACACAAAACATTAACATCAATATGTTATAGATAGATAGTAAACAGTTTATTTTAATCTGCGTCTCTTAAATATATAATTAAGGTATTTCTTATTGGGTACTTTTATAGAATAAGGTATGTGCATCCTACTAGCTGTATATATTTTGCACATATATTTTATATTTGTGAAAATAAAGCTTTTATTTCCAATCTAACAAAGTGAGGATACAATGGCAAGTAGGCAGATGTGTGCAGGCATGCATGATGCACACCAACACAGTCGCCCACACAGACAAGCTGTTCTAGGTAGAAAAGGGCTGTACTTGACTTGTCCACTCATTCATCATACAGTGCACTATATATTGAGTCAGCCATTTTGTTGAGCTCGTCAAAATTTTAAGATACTTTAACTATAGATAGCACTTCAAACTCATCACATTGAAAGTAGTGTACAGAGGGTGTATACTGCATCAATAGAAAGAGACTATCATGCACTGTTGCACTGTGCTCAAGAGCCAGGAGCTAAAGATAGCTACTGCCAGCTTGTGCTAACATTTACAGGGAGTGAATAATACTCCCCAGACGTCTCAACCATGAAGTGGTTAGTCTCTCCCTCAGCCTAACATTCAAGAATTGCAAAATTATTAGTATTACTATTTTATGTGTGGGAACCATATTTGAAACTTAAGTTGTTCAGTCTAAACAGTAAGCGTGTTAGAGATAAGTTGCAATGCAACTCCCTTTTTTTTTCTAATATCTGAGTGAAAGCTGCAATGATGGGTCCACTGTAGGCAATGATAGATAATTACTAATATGTGGAAGTCTATTGAATAGGCAGAGATGCAGTGATGTGTGTGTAGGTGGCTGCAGTACAATTACAGACTGTATTTCTATGTACTGTATTTGTGTGATAAAGTTTTATGTCAGTGTTTTGGAGAAAGATGTCAGTTACAACATGTTTTCAACCAAAAACATCAACTATTTGCTGTCTGTCACTTCAGATTAGATGTGTACATATCCAGCTGGTATTTGTTTATGTGACACATATTTGTGAATGCAATGCGCATAATTATGAATTAACAATACCCACTAGTGAGCTGTCTGTATAGTGTACAATAGGTAATAGGAGTGAATGTGTCACGTTCACTGATGCTGGCAAAGGAGAACCCAAAAGCACGACAATGAGGGAGGCGATTAGGAAGGGAAGATCAGTTTACTTAGTCTAAAAAACAGTCAGATCAGCATCTGATCAGAATAAGGCAAACAAATCCGACGAGGGGACAGGACAGAACAGGTAGGCAGGACTGGAAATGCTGGATAGCTTGACAAAGTACAACACAAGACAATCTGGCAGGAAACATGTGAAAGTGACTAGTATATATACACTGAGGAACTAATGAGCAAATAGACTGCAGGTGAGGGGGAGATGGGCGGGGAAACCTAGGCGAGGGAAATTAGTTAATTGCATGGCAGGGAAGAAAGGCCAGATCTGAAATAACAGGAGAGTTAGTGAAGTGACATGAAATAAAAATAAATACAAACTAAGAATTAGTGTAACTACATTACAGAATGAGTGAGTGAATGAATGGATGATTAAAACACGGCCAAGATTGGAGGGGGATCAGAAAATGAAAGAAATGTCTTCTGATATTAAGATAGTGAAAATAGCACGTCACATCGATATGGTTATCTTTGTATCATGTCTGTGCATTTCCTAAAACCTTCCACTAATCTTCTCCATCTCACTAATTGTCTAACCTCAGACCTTACCTACTCTTGACCTAAACCTCTTCCTAACCTTAAATATAAAACCAAGGCTTAACCCTCAAGCAGCCTTTTGAATGTGTATGAGGCAATCAGGATTGTACAAAATGACCTCAATTCAATCTAAAACGGTCTAAAATTGTCAAAGCAGTCCTCATGAAGAAAGTGGAAAAAGCACACACATTTTCACTTATTTACAGTAAAGCCAGCACTTTACAGATGTTTGTCTCAACACTCTGCACATTTGGCTCATCAGATGTATTATTTATACATCTGGATCTGACTCAAAATTTTTTACTGCATCATCATATTGATCCTTATTGCTGTGCACAGTTTACATTCTGGCCTAAGGTGTTAAAACCACACGGTTGGCGTTCCGATTCACAACCCTCTCATTTCCATGTTGGTCTGTACCAGCCGAGCACTGAAATGTAGTGTGAATGTAGTGTGAATGTAGTGTGAATGTGAATCTATGGCTTCACCATTCAAATAGAGAATTTACACGTTTCAAATTGTTAAAACAAACAATACGTAAAGGCCTCTGCTTTTCTATTGGCAAAATTGGGAAAATGGCAACAAATAGTGCAACAATAAAAAGAAGAAAAAAGTGATACATTTTCAGTATTTTTGGTTGAAACTTTATACCGGCAGCATGGTAAATAAGGGATTTATTCATTTTAAAAGCAAATACAGCAGATTTTCATTGAAATGAAGTAACATGTCTCACATGTGCAACAACGTGGCTCATATTTAAAAAGCTTTCGGACAACTGCTACTCTGCTCGGTGGCTGAGAATCATTTATATCAGTCTGGTGTCAGCCCTGCTGGTAAAAATGGTTCTAGCTATGGCCCTTCTGTAGCAGATGTTTGCACAGAGAGTGAACACAACCACTTGTATAAAGAATTTAAAGAGCAACAGGTTAGTAAGATACGATAACATTATACTCTTCCAAGTCCTTAAATATAAGTACAAAAAATGAGGAAGTGTACCCTCGATACACTGCATGGGTTGTTTCACTATTGCAATAATATGGATATTCAGAAGAAGAAGAATAAAAAAAAGCTTCCGGGAAGGATTTAATTCAGAATGGAATATAAAAGTGGAATTTAACATGCGACAAGCAAAGATTTTGAAGCATTTTTCAAATTTTTTGTTTAACAAGACCATCAAGAGCAGTGATAAAATAAATAGATAATTTGGCTGTTTGACTATGTATCAAACTAGCCTGGCGACGCCATCCTATGTACTTCCGCCCAAAGATTTTGGCTCCGCACATAGTCTGGCCAAATCCCCCTACCTCGGTTCGCTCAGTGTTTTGCCAATCAGCAAACAGTTGCGAGTGGTGACGCAGAACTCACGCGCGGAGTCCATTGTAGTCCATATAATTGTAGTTCAACCGCAGCGGAAATAAACATGGCGACGGAAGAACGCTAGAAGCTATCCATGAAGTTGTCTCAACTCTGGAGATCATTACACAATTAAAACAAGAGCAAGAGGAATGCCTCGTCAATTTTGTTAGTGGCAAGGATGTCGTAGCTCTCCTTCCAACTGGCTTTGGGAAAAGTTTGATTTATCAAATGGTACCGGTATAATGAAAGCGGATGTGGGAAGCGTGATTCGCGAGCTAGAGCCTCGCGAGAGTAAGCATGAACCTCGGCGCATAACCAACGTCATTTCTAAACATTATGATTGGTTAAGGGAACTCCGTTACTCCAATGAATTTAAGTTGCTGGGTAAGGTCCCGCCCTCCATGGAAACGGATTCCTCTTGGGTTTTCCCAGACTGTTTGACAAAGTCAACAGTCGGCTTTCGCCCAGGCTAGTATCAAACATCTTGATATGCAAATACACCTCTGACGCTAGCAATGCTAAGTTATCATCATTTAAGCTGCTAACAATCAGCAGATATGCAACAGCACACACTTATAAAGGATCAATAAGCAGTTCTGTAGATGTTAATCATGGCTTGTACGTTTCAGTCAATAATAGTATCTATCTAGAGAAAACACACTCAGAAGAGTGCAAACCCCCAATGAGGGGTTGTACTGAGTCTTACAGACGCTGTTTTATCAAGTGACAAATTTAACTAACAAGGAAACACATATTCGGGTTTCATCAGATTAGAATACTTTGATCTAATCATGTACAATAATCCAATGACTCACAGTTTTTCTCTGGAGATGAGCAAACAAGTGTAAAAGTGTTTGATCACTGGAGTTTCCTTCTTAAGCTTAGCTTCAGTTTGTGGTCAGGAATATTCCCTCGGTGAATTATATTTTTGAGATAATCGTGCCGATTTTAAGGAACAAGTTTTCACACTACTTCCAGAGTTGATAGCTCACATTTCATTGATTATTCCCACGAACGGACTTCACATTTTCACACAAAGCAATAATGTGACATTCAGAGTCAGCGTGACAAGTTTTAAACTTGTAGTAACAAACCTAATGGGTGTTGGCTTAGATGTAGGAGCTTTCGGACCACGAGGGAAGTGGATTTCTCGGATAATGATACTCCATGTGTTGGCACTGATGGTTTATCAAGTATGAAATGTGAATGTTGAGTTAGGTTTCACAAAGGCTTGCAGATAAAAACGAAGTATTAAAAGCAAACTGCAAGAATTGGCCATTTTAAAAAGGTCAAGTCTTAATATAGAACAATTGTAAAAGAGTTTAGTTCAAAATTAATTCATTTTAAAGTTGCTTTTCACTCTTTGTGTAATTGAAATAAGTACTCCCAGCCCTAAAGGATATTCAGCAGTTTTAAATATAGAGTCAAATTAAGCCAGTTTTCACTCACAGAGGCTTTGTTCTACATAGAATATAATTTTTCAATAAGAAACAAAGTTTAGTGTTCTCTTTTATGTTTTTCATTACTTGTCTTTGGGTTTGATGTACCATGGTGTCATTTTAGTATGAGTAAAAAAATATTCAGTTAGGTACTACTTTATCTATACTTTTTTTTTTTTTTTTTTAACAAAGATAAATACGAAGAATATCACAAACTTCTTCTTTTTTAGTTTTTGTTGTGGGTCTATCATGATCTGATGACACAAATTGGGGAAAAAAAAGTCCTTCTCTTACTTCTTTAGGTTGAAAGCTGGTTACTGCTGCATTAAAGGGGAAGTATGTGACATTCAAAGGGTATGGTGAGATTCTTTTTCACTCAGACTAAATCACAACCACACTGCAGTTCTTGTTTCGAATGTATGGGATCTATGAGGCAAACAATCAGTGCGTCAGACTCCAATAAAAACACATTTCCTCTTGTGTATAACGGCACAGTTCACAATCACTTGTGGTGCACCTTCCATATCAAACATCTGTCTGAGCAGGACATTCTTTACAAACCCTAGCAAAAATGATGAAATCACCACACTTTTTATAGCTGCATATTCTGGCTTTGGAAAGTTATATCTAAGACACAAATAAAAAAAAAAAAATAGAATTGTTACTTTTTGCAATTTATTTTCTGGTGAAGTAGAGGAAGAAATAATGGAATCACAAAATATTATGGAGCCATGGCTTAAAAAAAATTCTAAAATAATTATTTTAACAGTTCACTTAAAAACATTATCCTTCATCAATGAGGTTAAAACTTTCTGGTATAGTAGCAGACAGATCAACTTTGCAGCATGGAGCCTCGTCATGGACCATTTCCACCATAAGTTTTCAGTCAAATTCAGATCCGGACTGTTTGCTGGTCATGTCATTGAGCTGATATGTCTTTCCTGAAGAAACAAAAAAAAAATCACCTTAGCATCACCAAATCTCCTTTTGATGGATGTAATGCGGAAAGTGTGTAAAAATATCAGTGCCCATCTGTGCATTTTACTGTAGTGGTAATGATTGCCATCTCTCCTGGTCCTTTACCTGACATTAACCCCATGTCCTCAATGATTGTGGAAATGTGCTGGTCTTTTTCAGGCAGTCATCTTTCTGTGTTATTGGCCCTGCAGCAAACAAACGTTCCAGCATAATCTCCTTGTCCAGTGCAGATTGTTGATTTGTCACTCAATATCACTTTCATCCAATCATCCTCAGTCCATGACTGCTTCTCTTCAGTCCACTGTAACCTTGTTTTCTTCTCTTTAGGTGTTAGTGATGTTTACATTTGGCTTTTCTGGATGGAAACTCAATTTCCTCTCGTTGGTTTCTCACAGTTCACTGACAAATCCGCTTCTGCTCTTTTTGTATTTATTTTGTTGTGCATTTTCTATTTTCAAGGCATACTACTTTGAGTTTACTGTTCCGAAGCTTTGATTTTTCATTGGTCGACCTATATGTTTCCTTTTTTATATAGCACCAAATTGCAACAAAAGTCATCTCAAGGCACATTACAGATACAGTCCAATTCAGACAATTCTAAATCTATAAAATAAAAAAAATCATTCAAATCCAGATTTGTCCAATTCATAAAATGCCATCCATCCATTATCTTCTGCTTATGTGAGGTCAGGTCATGGGGGCAACAGCTCCAGGAGGAAAACTCAGAAATCTTTCTCTCCAGCAACAATCTCCAGCTCCCCCTGGGGGATCCCAAGGTGTTCCAAGGCTAGAGGGAATATATATATATATATTATATATATATATATATATATATATATATATATATATATATATATATATATATATATATATATATATATATATCTATATACACACACACACACACACACACACACACACACACACATATGTATATATATGTATGTATGTAATACCCTACTGAATTCTGGGTCTGCCCGTAAAACCTCTGAAGGGAAGTGACCAATTAGATGCCTAAACCACCTCAGCTGACTCCTCTCAATGTGGAGCAGCTCTACTCCAAGTTCCCTCCAGATGGTCGAGCTCCTCACTTTATCTCCTATCACTGAACCTGGCCAAACTAAGTTCAGTCACTTGCATTTGTGACTGGATTATTTGGGTCACTACCTAAGTCTTGTGACCATATGTGTTGGAATAAAGAGAGTTTAATTGCCTTTTTGAAGGATTTTTGTAATACTTTCCATTGTTTTTACTGACAGCTCTCTTGTTGGGACATGTTTCCTGTCAATAAGCCAAGTGCAAAACCTCTATATGCTCTGCAGGGCTTCTCTTTCTACTGCAGACACATTTGCATATTTGGAATTGTGCAGGTATTTGTTTTAGAAATGCAAATTGCAAAGGTTATTTTTTTTGTCCATATAATTGAGTGATTCCATAGCTTTGAGCAATACACCTTCTTTGCTGTTGTGGCCTACTGAGCCCAACTAGTCATCCAGCCTGCCAGCCAGTCCATGGGGCCTGGATTGCATTAAAGGCCAGGAAAGAGGCCGCCCTCCTTCATTGGGACCCCTCATCTCTATCCACACACACGCACATAAACACACAAACAGACACGCTCCCCACCCACAAAGGAAACACTATGTTTCCCTTAGAATAAAAGCCAGCCCTGGATCATAGATCATACATGTGTCGCGCCCGGTTCTTGACTAGTGAGGAGGGCTATAGTGCGGGGAATTCAGACGCACACACACATTAACACACAAGGACACAGCACAAAGATGCATTGTAATTGATGACCAAGAACAATGAGCTATGATATTAAAGAGCACAAATTATGAACAAGGAAGCCGAGAGACAGGCAGTACCAAATGTGTGTGTGTGTTTGGGGAGTTGAGACCGTGTTCTGGGGCAACAACGAGTGCCCTGTGTCACCATCACCTCATCAAACATCCTAATGGACGTCGGTCCTATTTGTCAAAGCAAGAGACAAATGAAAGTGAGGCAGCCCGAGGGAAGGGAGAAAAAGAAAGTGAGAACGACATTTTGAAGAAAAATGGTGTGCACTATTATGTTACTGGCTTTCAAAAGACTATAAAAGACTTAAGCACATATGCCTACATTTACAGTTACACAGACTCACACATATGCAAGCGCACACACAAACACAGCGGTGGATTTCTCTGAGCCCCCTTCCCCAGTTCTAGGTCAGTAAAAGCCACTGAGTTTGTTTCAGCGTAGGATGCCATATGAAAGGAGGTCACAGCTACACACAAATATACACACATACGCATGCACACAAATTTGGTTGCAGGGTGATGTGAATGGTATGGTTTTGATGCTGCCCGTTATACTGAGTCACAAAATTCCTGGTAAGCCAATGTGCTCTTTTTAAGCACATTTTCCATCCTGCTGATACTGAAGTAACTAAACGACTTGTTGATGTATGAACTGAACTTTGTACTTTGATGCTTATTGATGTGGATAAAATCTGACTTCATATAATGCATATGCTAATTAATGTGTATAATTCTGACAACATCAACACAGTGACGTTGAAATTTGTTAAGTTTTTAACAAAGTCAACATCAGTTCATGTTCCACTTTACGTGTAGTTATGACAAACAGACCAGGAAATGTATGCACATCAGTATGATTGAAAAGAAATTGATATCAATCATACCAATATAGTGAAGGTGCATGTTTTTAATCAGTTTGTAGCAGACAGGTATTGACAAAATACCCTCTATGCAGACTATAGGCAGGCACTAGACCAATTACTATTGAGTGCCTCATTTGAAAACAAAGAATTCAAAGTGTAACACAGGCACAAATAATTCTGTGCTTTTGAAAATAAGACACTGGTAAGGATATACTCAAGTGATAGTTATGTGTGTACCTAAGTATAAGCACAAAATTCATTAAGTGAGGTACGCATGCATACTTGAGTTTCATATTCCGACAGAATACTCCTGGTATTATTTGCTTTCCTTGACACAAACACCATTAACAGGTTAAAAGTCATACATTGAAAGAACCAGTCTTACTGAAAGTGTAGAGCAATTCATTACTGTGTCTCCTAAACGTTGAAAAGGGTTGATGTTAGACTGGATCAGGAACTGCGACAAAGTGAGAAAAAACTCTCTGCTGTGATTGGTGGTTAAAGTTAGAGAGAAAAAAGCATTGTGTAGCAACATTGTATGGACTCAGACAAGCTGTATGAGTACGTGTGTAAATGCGTAAATGTGGCCTATAGTGTAAAAGTGCTTCCAGTGGTCAACTAGATTAGAAAAGCAATGTCCATTTTCTCAACCAAATGACTTCAAACTCTGCACTGCACTTCCTCAGGTTCCTATTATTGTATCCGCCATGTTTGGTGGACACACGTGGACACGCGTTGAATCGACGCAGAACAAAGACGAGCAAACACATTTACATGCACAGTTATTAAACTACAGATATGATACTTTGTTAAAGCCTTATGAGGATGGTCCCAACGATGACGTCAGGTCCCAACAAGGTCTGGTTTTATACTGGAAAAGGTCCCAAATATATAGTGAGATATGGCCCAGTCTGAAAATATTTTGCACTATGAGATCTTTAAAGATTCTTTCCAGACATAAAACACTCTGTCGTGAATATTCATTCATTTTTAAAAAAAATGTTCCATAGCAAAAAGTTCTGCTCTGTAATCCCTAATCTCTCACATTGAAAAATCCAAAACAGTCACAAGATTTCTTCTACTTCCCCAAAGGACCAATACCAATCACATAACAGTAAGCCCAGGTCTGTTTTCGAAATTAGCAGTGACGCGACAAATCATGCATACTCAGGTCTTAAACTTAAATCCAAAGGTAAACTGACAGGCCCACATTCAGTAATCTAGAAACAGATGTTTGGCATCAAAACTTGAGCTTCATTCATTTTGCACGGTGAACAATAAACATACAAGAGTTCAAATTGACCAAAACACATTTTGGAGTGAGTAAACAACCCTGCAAAAATTGTGATTTAATCACTAAAGATGACTTGTTGTTAGTTTCATGTGTGGGCAAATCATAAATCACGTTAACGTGGTTAAACCATCGCTGACCGCTGACCATGCTCCAGTTAAATTTAACGAAATAAACACTCAATAAGGCACCAGTTATCAAACTTTGATCTAAATTTTACAAACAAAACAAAGTATTGAGAACAAGTTTGAGCTTCTTACTCTATGTATGGGTATATTAACAATAGTATTAACAATATATATTTAACAATAGTAGAAGTAATAGATAACAACAGTACCAAAAGGGGCTGAGTTCTCTACCATACATTTTAAATTTAACTTTTAATGCTTTGATTACATTTTCCTGATTAAACTTCAATATTTTCATTACATTCATTTTGAACTTGTGAAGAATAATTTTGTCACAGTCAGGCAATTTCTAATCAAGCAGATGAGTTAAACACTGCTTACTTCACTGTGTAATGAGGCAACTTAAATGTAACTTCTATAGAATTTCTTTAATCGTTATTTCATGAGCACTCTGGACCTGCTTCGTGATATCTCTTCCTAAATAAGTTGTAGAACAGAAGTGACTCTTTAATGCAGCAGTGCAGACACATGCTCACACGTACACAGAGTCTAAGTAAACCACTGTGCATCTGCTCTAGAGGAACATCCTGCCCAATGCAGACTAGCATGCTTGCAAGCTTGTCTGTCACATCCAAAACCCCTGTCTGAACCACAGGAAATACGTACTCTATATGCACAAACGTAGACACAAACACATGCATGCATAGCATACACTTTCAGGTAATAAAACATGGTAAGAGCATTGTGACATGCTAACTGCAGTTATGCACAGTGAAACCCTCAACTATGCAGAAAATGTACATTTTCATAAGAGTTGCATCTCACTGGTAACAATAGATTGGTAACATTAAACAGAAATAAGACATTGCAACACTGCAGCATTCCAGCTGAGTTATTGCCGAAGATCCTGGGGATGTATTGAGGTCAGTGGGATGAGTTGGGTTTGTGGCAAAATGGTCTGCTCTATTCTGGTCAGGCTGGGGCTGATATGTGTGTGTGTGTGTGTGTGTGTGTGTGTGTATTGAATGTTGGGGCATTTGGGGTAACTGAGGTCTCGGGTTTACGGGTGCTTTTATGTGAGACACGGCAGCACTTAACCCTCCAGCTGCTCAATTGCAATGATGTGGTGCTTCTGCGTACCTCAAAGCCGAGTGTAAATTTACCACTCTGGGAAAGACAAGTGGTTCATAAAACACACAAGCCCGATGTGATAAGCATTGTGAACCAAAACATAATAAAACTGGAAGACAATCGGAGATGTCTGCTGATAAACGTTCCTCTTCCTGTCAGATTTTAACGTAATAGCGCCTGACTGTGATGCACATCGAAGAGTCAACCTGTGTGAATGCAGAATAACATTGTTCATTTTGAACATTTCAGATTACTAATCTAGGACAGCTATTAAGTCAATTTCACAAAGAAGGAAACGGTAAACAACTCTACTTCCTTATGCCCAAATTTGATTTTTATTTCTAAATATTTTTCTTTAGCCATTTCTATTACAGTTCATTTAGATTAATAGACAAGCACGAGGGTAAAATATCTAATAAAGATATATATACTTTTTATTTCTTTAAATATGGTTTCTCTGCCAAATCATCTTAAACACAAAATAGCAAGCAAATGTAAAGATCTGGAAATGTTTGGCTGGTCTAATTCAACATTTAACCAAAAATAGGTTCTGAATTATTTGGAGCTTTTGCTTAAAGTATTTATTTAGGGTAGTCTAGTATAAAGATAAATTCTAATCAGAAAAGTACAGTTTATAACATCAAACTGCCATTGTTCCTACTTGACGTGAATTTAAATGATTACCACTGAGGATTGATGCGATGTGACAAATTGTATATATTTTGTATATATTTTGCACAATGTTTCATTAGATACACAGGAAGAACTGTTTTGACAGGTAGAAACGGTCCAATTAACCTTCACAGCTCAGTGGCCAGGGGCTGTGCGAATGTTTTAAATCACCCTGCTGTAAAGAAAACACGGTGCTGTGTCTTTGTGTTGGCAAAGTTTCTGCAAAAAACAGGAAGAGCTTGGGTAAAGGGGTCGGATGGAGAGTTTACTACCTGTAAACATTTGTCTTAAAGAAACGCAGCAGGTGCCAGAGCTACAAAACTGCAAAACTACATTCAAAGAACACATTTATCCTTCAAATGGCAGCTGTCACGGTGTTGTGCATTCAGTCATGAGCTCTAATCTTAGCTGCCCTCACGCAGCTGATCTTAGTGATCGTTGCTGCTGACAGTGATCTGTGCCAGCTTCGTCCATAAATATCCACACGTAACACCGACAGAGTTGGCCAACTATTGTAAAACTTTTCCTACTGAGTCTCCACATGTTACTGTACACATGTCACGCTGCTCAGGATCTCTGGGATACAGCCTGCGTGTGGTGACATGGAGCCCACACTCCCCTCCTCTCAGTGTGGTTACCACAGTCTCCATGTCTGCTGGAGCCAATAAATAAATAATAGGCCCGGTGATCACTTCCAACGGTGATACTGCATGCTAAAACCACTGCATCTGTGAGTGCCTCGCTGACAATAAAAACAACAACACAAGCGCACACACACAGACACACACAGACACGCCACACAGAGTAATGCTGAGCTGGTAACAGTGCATACAACTGCAATTTTCTTTTCTGAGACTCTCTTCAGAGTAACAGTTTTAACTGCTCAGCTGCAGCTGTGTTTTAACTGCAGTTTATTTAAAATGTGACAAACGAGGCATTTTAGCATGTTCTATTTTTCAGTTTCTTACGCTGTCTTTTGCCAACTTCCTCTTTGGGCTGAAACGCTTGAGAATTTCCAGAAGAAATCTCACTGCTTACAGTGTCTTACATGCATGATTTCCATCTTTTGCACATCAAATCTGTCCAAATTAACAAAAAGAGACTATGTTAATTATATCCAAAAAGTGAGCATGAAAATCATTTAATGGATAAGTAATTAGAAGAAACCCATCAGTATGAGGTGTGAGTGAGAAGTCAGGACATCAGAGCTGCTGTGCGCATAGCCCCAAAATGGGCTCCCATGGCCTTTCCAAGAGGCAGACAGGACCATGGTGTTTGATGCAATGACGGCCACTTCATTATAAAAACCTCCTGAAGTCCCACGCTGCATTCCACGTTTATGGGGAACATATGGGGAAGCCTGCAATTTTTAGACCACAAAATAAGCCCCTTTGCAGCTGGACGCCCGACCGCACTGGGTCCTTTTTGCTTCGCGAGCCACACCCGAGAGGCGTAGGACCACTGACAGTGATTAAACCACCACAGTTTTCTCAGCAAAACAGGAGTTATATTAAGCTTAAATACAGGGGCTTGATAAACAAGGTCTGGGCAGGGGAAAAAAAGAATTGAGTGAAAGACGGCCACAATGATCTTCAGACTATTTTCCCCTCACGGTCATGGGCAGTGCAAAGCCATGAGATACATTTCAAAACATGAAGCAGATGTTTACCTAGACAAAGAAGAAAAAACACTGAGGAAAAGGCCTTGACTCCAGCGCTTTCTTCAAATGTCAAGTTTGGACTACACTACAATGGAGCTAATTCCCGGTCTTGCACAATGCAGCGGGATGGTCCTAGATTTGTTTGGCTGTCCTTTATTCTCTATTGAAAATCCAGATGTGATGTATTTGTTTTTTTACGAGTGGACAAAAATAAGGAAATTGACAATAATCCAAAACAGTCTGCCCTTGTGAAAACAACTAAAAGAAAACTATATTTCTCACTTAAAAGAAATATGAAAAACAACACAACGTATTACCGCACAACGAGTTTTACTTCCACAATTCCATGCACATAAAAAGATTATAAACGAAAACAACCACACGGCCCTGCGCTGTGAAACCAGCACAACCTTAAGCGTCTCTTTTTCCACACAAACAAAGATGAGAACAGATCCCAGAGAGTATCCTCTCCAAATGTACTTAACCTGAGAAAAAACAATTAAATTGCAGAGGTTTACAACTTCCTGTTATTATTATTATCATTTTCTAAAGCTGAAGAATCCACAACAAAGTTCCGCACAAAGGTTAAATTATTGTGTCTCTGGCCTCGGAGGGTGCAGTTCTTCCCTCTGGGCCAGTGTGAGCTGTAATCTGTCCCAGGGCTGGCAGGCCGGGGCAGAGGCCATGTCGAGAGGCAGCAGAGGTGTTAGAAGAGGAAGCCTCGCTGTGTGTGAGGTTAAGTCAGAGGCCTGTAGTGGCCGCGTGGACGGACTGATAAAAGCTCTGTAGCCGCGGCTGTGGCCTCAGCATTCGGCCACACTCGCTGACACGCCGTGTCATTTAGCCCGCGCTGCCGCCTAACTCAGCGGCAACTGCTCATTTACAGGGCAGTGCGGGCTACCAGGAAGAGCGGCAAGCTCTCTCCCTCTCTCACACACACACACACACACACACACGCTCAACATGGTACTGTAGATACACATACAAACCATACAGCACTTCTGTCCACCAATTAACACTGGACAATGTGGGCTAACATCCACACACAAAGCAGTGTGGAATAGAAGCAGAACAAAAACGTGAACACACACACACAGGTTTCCAGGGAAAGCAGTTGGGTCACATGAGTGACCAGACGGTGGTTTAGCCAGACATGGCCAGTGTGTCACTAAGCGACAGGAGAAAGGAGAAAGGAAGCGTGGATACCACAGGTTTGCAAATGCCAGTGATTTATGCTCTCACACACAAACAAACATGAACGCAGACACACGCACACACGTGCAGTACAGTAAGGTTGCCAGCTTCATACAACAAACAGCAAACTTCTCTGACAACACATTTATCACTCTGTTCATGCTTAATTTTCTGTGTAATTTATTTCCTGTTTCCTCACAGCTGCTGAAGAAAAGCCCAAATAAACAGCTTGAAATCCACGAGGTAAAAAGCAAATCATTTACATTTAGCATAACTTAATGCTTCAACATTAATAACTGCAAAATAAAAAATTATTAAATGTACATCAATTTGATTATCAAACGTGTTTCCTGTGTGTGATTTTTTTTGAGTCAAGTTAACGTTCCCTGAGCAAGTATTTCATTAATCATACAGATTAAAGCTGACGGGTACAAAGAGGGCTGGTTGGGGAAGTTTCAGGTTTGTAGAAGCAAAGCTTCTGCTTCTTTTTGTCTGGTTTGTTCTGTGTTATGTAACTATGTTTAGAGTCCAGGTGCTTATGTTGTGTTTTATTTACCTTCATAGCAAAGCTGTGTCTTCATGAGTGCCATGAGTTGGTGAGTTTATGACAATCCCCATGTCTGCTTGACCCTGTGAAGTGGAGCTTAAACCCACTCCCTGATCTCTGACATGAGTGAGACTGCCCACAATATTTTAATTCCACAGTTTAAAATCATTACCAGGAACGATGCAATCATGCCTTCCCAAACATTTCTAAATTCTACGCCCCTACAGTGTAAGAGTGACACTGTACTCTAAGTAGCTATAGCAGTGAAAACATTTCTGTTCTTAAATTCAACCTAGAAAACGAAAAAGTGTGAAAACCACAATCAGGTTAAAGAACTCTGCACTTTCATTTGGGGAGAAAGTAGGCCACAAATACTTGTGCTTTTTTGTTTTGATTATTTTTTTGATTTTCTTTTACATTACACAAGCAAGATTGGTTAAGGAAAAGCCCAAATTATAAAGTAAATGTAAAAACTTACTCAGTCCAAGTGAACTTGAGCAGAATTATTTGCATTGTGGGAGTTTATGTTAGGCTGTGATAGGATCAAATATAGACAGAACTGAGAGGAAAAAGAAGGGGCACACAACATAGAGTTAAGGTATCACTTCAGAGAAAGGGGGAGGAGAGGTCCCAAGCAGAGAGAAATAAACTGGCAGTGTTGCTTCTGATGAAACTAAGATTATGATACTATCAAGTGGTAAGTGAGGGTGGAGGTTTTGCGGGCCCTAAACCACCGGTTCTTACAAACACAGATGTGCTGTGAGTCAGACAAACATAAAACTAGCACAGGACAGGAATACACAGTCAACAGCAACGTTCTCATAGTTGTTCGGCAGTTAGAAACAATGCTTTTCAGTTTCCAAAAGCCACATCTATGTCTCATCTTTTCTTTCTCTTCATCTAATTCATTCCTGTCCTTTTCTCTGCCTCGTGTTTTTGTTGGGCTTGATACAGTTGAATGTTTCTCCAGCTCCTCTACAGTGGTTTCAGAGCACTCTGTAAACCTCAGTGAGCCACGATGGTGTAGGCAACTGCCTGGTTCGAACTCAAAAGAAAATAAAATGTTTCCAAAACTTGGACGACCAATGAAAAGTGGGAGTTGAGACAGAGAGTCAGAGAAGAAGCATGGAAAGTACAACCCGAAACAGAGAAACCGAAAAAAAAGCAAAGACGATAGGAGAAGAAGGGAGGGAGGGGAAGGAGGGTGGGAGGGAGAGGCCCGGTGACCTCATGTGACATGTGACGTGGGCTCCACCACTCACGGAGGGGAGTGTGTGTGTCTCTGTGTGTGGAGGATGGCGAGGAGGCTGCAGAGAGACTGTGGCTTTTAGCCTTTTACTAGCACTGACGCTCAAGTCAGGCCGCCACCACCGAGGAAGAGAAAGAAAGAGGCCGACCACGCTATCAGGCTCGCGGGCTAACCTCAGCCCATCAGCCTGCTACGTGACAGCGCATCACAAACCCAGCTCTCCCTGTCAGCCTGCTTCCATCACCCCGGGCTCCATTAGGTGGCCCCCTTCTCATCTCCAGCCCTGGTGAGTCCACTTCCACACCTGGAGACATGAAAGCTGTTGCTGCCTCTGCTCTAACTGCTTCTCTCTCAACCTCTGTTTCTTCTTTTCTTCTTCCTCTGACCCTGTTTTCTCTCATTCGTCTTTTGGTACTAACACATGCTGCTGCTCTCTCTGCAAGCTTGTGGCTTGGGATTCCTGTGGTAGTCACAAACCCTAGATTCTTGGTTGCAAACAGTCTCAGAGCTCCAGGAGTTTTTGTCCTCTTGTGCTCCTTCTTTCTCTAGCTTGTCTCTTTAAGGTGCTCTTTCATTTCTGAGCTTCAATCCTGTTTGTCTCCCCTTTGAGGTCGGTGGAGATTGACTGCAGCGAGGGCTCCACGCCGTGCTGTCTTCCCTGCCATGGCATCCAACAGCATCTTTGACTCCTTCTCAAACTACAGCAGCAGTCTACTGAGAGGTGAGTGCAGATCCTCCCCTCTCCACCCAACTCACCCCTTCTCCCTCCCAACATTATCCCACCCTCTCTGTCCAGTTGTTCTGAATGTGCAGCTTTGTCAGTTTGGCAACTTGTTTTGCCAAACAAAAAAAAAAGGACTGAATTTAACACATTGCAGTGTGAGTTTGTTTGTTGGTAGCATGTGAATCCTGTACACACACACACACACACACACACACACTCACGCATACATGTGCTGACAGATTCACAAAGGAGGATCTGGTTTGCACAGTAGCCATCTTCCAGTTGACTGATATGGCCCATAAAGGCCTTTGCCTCTCCACCCGTGTGTTTTCTGTAGGCTTGATGGAGTAGCGCCATAATGGGATTCTCACCACAGACATTCATTATCAAGTGAAACTCTGCGCTCTCTCTGTGAGAATACAAGCTCAGAGGCTCCATGTGACTGGGTGCTTTACTGGAACACGGCAATACAATAAAAGAGCAAGAAGGAAAAAAACATATTAGGCTCTCTCTGCTTTACTTCCAGGAGGTACTTTTGGTCTGTGTGGTGAGGTGAGTGCACTTGGCTAACTGTTGCCTCAATGAAGAAACCATTTGTTACCATGGCAATTTTAATCTGACAGCTTTTACCAGCAAACATTTAAGCTCTGCTGTGTGTGAGAAGAAGAGAGAGATTGAAATTGAACTTTTCTTCAAACAGAATTTGTGTTGAGTTTATTTGCTGTCGGTGATGGCAAACACAAAAAAAAGTAGGCAGTTTTGACGCTCAAGTTGTTAATGTAAGCTGCAGGATTCAGTTGTTTCCACTGTTCCTAACACAACCACTGAGGCAGCCGCTGAAAGGCAGCAGAAAAAAACAAAACCCCTTTCCCAATTAAGGCCTTGTAGCAGTGTTAATTAGAGGCAGTCACAAGGGGAAGCACTACCACTTCATAATTGTTTGCAGAGTTTATCTTAAAGTCTCTGGAGCCTCGCATATACAGTCAAATGCAAACTCTCGACATCTGTGCCTCACATGAGAACAATCCTCTGATATCCTCACTGGAACCACAGTGACAGGAGATGATGTTCCAATGTTCTCACAGCTTCTACAGACACTCAGGCATTTATAGTTTCCTCATGACAAGACTCAGCCCCCCCTTTCTCCTCTATAAGCACTGGGTCTGCGTCCCTTTATCTCCTCGCTGTATACAGATCAGTGTCACTAATGTCAGGTTTAATGCACGCTGTCTATCAAGCTTTGTTTGCAGAGACCTGATTTTGATTTTGATTTTGAGCTCTACCACAGCAGTGAGGCGGGATAGAGAGTAGGTCAAAAGGCGAAATAAGAGACAGGCATTCACAACTGTAACTGAAATCATTAGTGAATGTGCATGTCCTTTTAAAATTCATCCTGTCAGGGAACTGAAACCAAACTGCAAGAGAACAAAGGCCAAGAGTCATTAAATCCTCTCGTTCAGTCTGAGAGCATTTCAAATTGGGACTACTTCATGTAAGCGAAATACCCCAGCGGTTAGTTTAACAATGTGCATTACACATGCAAAGCAATTATGCCAAGGTTCTCCTTTTTAGACTCAAATCAAACTGAAATTAAGAGGAACGATTGCAGAGAATCAAGGAGACTGTTAAATATCTGCCTTGCCAGCTCTGACTTTAATGCAGTGCGGCACGAGGCTCATGGAAATACTGTCTTCATCTCTTCAGAAGTCAGGAAATACTGCTGTGAGCAGCATCTTGATTATGTGTGCAAATGCAGAAACTAAAAATTATTTAGATCTTTAACATCCTTTTTTACGTCACGCTTTGTTCGAGCTGAAGAAAAAAAAGCATCACAAATATATCAGCACAATGCAAACGCTATCAGTCTGTCAGTGTTATATTCGTAACTTTTATATATCTCACTGTGCAGACAGAGAACACATCTAAGCATGTGATGTGCAACATCAGATGCACTTCGCGTGAGAAGCGAGAGGACTCTTCACCTCAGAAACCTCAGTCCTCCGCTGAAGCTGAGAGGCACACACACAGAAACACGTGCGCGCACACACACACACACACACACACACACACAGACACACGCGCACACACACACACACACACGCGCACACAAGACATATAAGTTACAAAGGGGACAGACTGTGTGTTTCTCATGATGTTTAACTCAGTATAGATAACAAGAAAAAGCTAATAATGTGGCAGAATGCTGTGAGAAACAGAACGAGACATATAGAGCTGTGCGTCAACGAGCTGTTAGTTTGACGCAGTCTCGCAGAGCTGCTGCAGTTCAGTGATAATAACCACAATGAGGCTACACCTGCTAACCCTCACACAGCAGCACCACTATTTAATCAGACAGGAGCATGTCTGAGGCATAAAAAAAAAAGGCCAAACAAAATAAAAAGCATGAAGACTCCAGAAAAAGCACCAGCATTTCCCTCTGTAGACAGTCTTCCGGTCCTGTCATATGTGTAGGGTTTACATCAGGTGGGGTACCTGGTTTATAGCAGCTGTGATTGGGCCTGTGCACTTCCTGATATCCTTGGCTCACTTTCTGTCACCACATTTCCCTCTGCTTGGAAGGGCCGCTGTGTTCCCTGCAGGCTGTTTTATATTCAACAGTCTTTTTTTTTTTTTTTTTTTTTACCAACTCTTTCTTTTAGAGTGTTACGCTCTCAGGAGCCAGCTCCTTTTGTGGCAGAGAAAAAGGCCCTGGTTTATTAGGGTGGGAATGGTTTTATATGTTTGCCTTATTGCGCTGCATGAATGGAAGTGAGGGCTTGTGTGTGAGAAACGTGCCATGCCTCACCACAGTTGTAGTGATGTTATTTTGGATGATTCTGGAAGGTGGTCTGGTTTGCTCTATGAGTGTTCGAGAGGGGAAAAGCTGGGGAGACTTGTGCACAGTTTGAGAAAGAGACATTTTATAAGCATCAGAATGAATCTTTCACAAGGGATAAAAGATCAAAATGTATTTCTAACCCTACAACCACTGACAAATAAAAAGACCTTATACAGTAGCTCAAAAAAGAAAAAGGCTATAAATTTACCAGAGCACATGGCTGGCCTCTGCTGAATGTATTAATGACAAGTCATATGGTGAAGACTTTTTTTTCTCCTCTCTTAAATTAACATGCTTGATTGGAGCCCATTCAAAATCCTGCTTAGTGTGAGGCCCCTGAGTGACGCCAAAACACAAGGACTGACTGAGCAGGCTGAAAACTGTAACCAGATATTAAGAGTTTCAATATTTTAAAGTGAAAGCAAATAATAGAAAACGTATGACAGCCACAGAGCAGCGAACCCCTGTCTCCAATTTAGCCAAGTATAATATCTATTTATAAAACTCTGAAGGCATATTGGATAGAAGGAAGGTTCTGGACTTGATTAGGGCTATAAACGTTTTTGGAGGTACTTATTTACTTTTTGGTCCGTCTCGTCTGTCAGCACGACTTTATGGGAAACACTTTCAGGGGTTGTCGGTGTGATAGCCTCCAGGTAGTGTAATGCAGAGGGGCGTGCTGATTATGTGGTTGACTGATCCTAAACCTGCCGCCGCCCTTCCACACTTTTGGCTCAAAACACCATGCTCAGC
This sequence comes from Odontesthes bonariensis, assembly GCF_027942865.1. Taxonomy (NCBI): domain Eukaryota; kingdom Metazoa; phylum Chordata; class Actinopteri; order Atheriniformes; family Atherinopsidae; genus Odontesthes; species Odontesthes bonariensis. Next base: position 10,233,485 of record NC_134522.1, read on the forward strand.
CCTGTACTGGTCAAGGTTAGAGTGTAGTTGTAAATACAATTTTCTGGTGTCGGCAACCAACCACAGAGTCTAGATTCTTTGCAGGCAATCTGATAATATGAATTTATCTCATCAAGGTTTATCTGGCTTGAAACAAGTTTTAAAAAAATTACCCTGAAAGGTTGAGCAACTTCTTTCAACAAACATTGACGGAGGGCGAGATAATTCTCCTGGAAAATAAACTGGAGCTGTGTCGACTCTAAAGTAGCATCCAGGGAGGGGTAAATGTGATCAGAGGCTGATGTTGGGCCAAGCTGGCAGGAGGAATGTTCGGCTCCTCAGTTCCTTTAACTCAGTTCATCCAGAGTTAAGACTGCATGTTAAACTCTGATCTAATTGTGCATGGCTGCTGTATAGCAGTATTTACATGCAATCTGAGGTCACTCTCAGAATAAGAATATGCACTGTACATGATTATTAGAGTTGCTGTTAAAAAATAATTGGCAAAGGAGACAGAAAAATATGATGCAAGTGATGTCAGAGGAATTTATGATGTCTGGACCAGTTTCTTTAACAGGGAACCTCAGGAACAAAATGTATGTCTGGTGGAAAAAATGCAGACTCAAAAGGTTGTATAATTGGATAACGAGGTGGAAATGATCACAATATAAAATACTTTAGCTTGATTTCTAAAATGTAATGCCCCTGCCGGATGAGGCTCCTCAATTTCTATGAGTCATTTCTTTATGGTTAATTTGCTTCACTTACTAGCTGATAATATTTCATATAAATCCTTACGCTAAAATGATTAAATCCACTGTTATTGGACCCTTTATGATCTCATTCGTCCTGTATAGTAGACGACTAAATTAAGGAAAAGCCTCTCCTGTGATTCTCTGATTGTTAATTTTGTTTTAAACCTACGCCCTAAACCACAGGCCAGCCTCACAGCTTATTACATGGTAAGGCTGGGATTGTAGAAAAGACACAAGTATAATTGTCAGCTAATTCATGTATTATTAACCTAAATTTATGCAGTAATCATGCTGGTGTACGGAATCTGTCAGCCATTTTCTGCAAAGCTTGAAATAAAGCAAACAATTCAAAGCTTCATCACAGATTTAGTTTGTTTTCAGTAGCTCTGACTACAATTAGAAAGCTGTGACCTGAGCATGACTCCAAGGAAGAAGACTTTTTGTTTAGACCCATCCCCGGTAACATCTTTTCTGTTGCTGTAAGGAGGAAAAAGCAAAAACTGTGACTAAGCACAGCCTCAATTGCTGCGCACTTTTGTTTTTAACATTACAGTCGCATCCTAACCCACAAATTACTTTAATGGGAAGGCATGGGTCGGGTCCTCAGCCCATAAAATGACTCAAACTTATGGAGATCCCACATGTTCAGAAACTTACCAGTTCACAGCAACCACTCTTATTCTTTCTGTCAAATGACACAAAAGACATGATGGTTTCACTTTGTGAATCGTGTGAAAGTTTCGTGAAGAATTAAGAACCAAAAAAACTAAGAATGTTTTTCACAAAAATATCTCCTCTTTGCCTTCATTATGATTAACTTTAATCATGCTCAAAACATCCTTATAGCCCATCCTCCTTCCCATAAGCAATAAATAAAATAAAAAACTTAATTACGGAGGAGGAAAAATGCAGATAATGATAGGATGTGAGACGCTGCAGGCTATAAGATGTTTTCTGATTCTCTATTTTCCCAGAATTTTTTTTTCATCTTGTTTACATACAGCTAATTGTTGTTGCTGCAATAAAAAATGTTTTTGGGTTGCTCCTTCCCTCCCTTCAAACATGACTTTAACCACAGGGAATTGATTTTTGTGGAAGCAGCATTTCAAAAATGGGATTTTAGTTTTCTCTTCAACTCATTGGGGGGAACAAATGACTGTCAGAGCTACTAACTGCATCTGTAATGGGCCACCTAATCATGCTTTCCTCTTCAGCGATTTTATCATTTGTGTTATGACTAAAAGATGACTGGAGAATTAGTTTGACGTTGTGGAAAATAGTTTCTCGCTAAAAGTCATGTGGGGAGAATGCTATCACTCTCATAGTGTATCTATTGTCTCTCACAGTGTATTATTTTTGAAACACCAGACAGCAAACACAGGGAAACAACTAACCTCACTCAGTAAAAATGTAAAAATTCTGCCAAATCTTGTATTGGAATTTTCTAATACATATAAATACTGAAGTGCGAAAAGGGCATCTTGCATTTTTATGGAGGATTAGGTGTCAGACTGGTGGCCAGATGCAGCATCTTAAATGCACAATCACAGGAAGTCACTGTTTTTATTCAAATAGTTTATTCAAAGCCTGCTTCCTCAAATGCTAATTCTGTTTGTCTGTTTCATACCTATTCCACGTGTCAAATCTACATGTACAATTTACAGAATGATCTATTACGCGGCACTGCAGTAGGTTTTATCCTGTAGTAAACTTCAGAGAGCTCGTACTTTCTGTGCAGCTGCTCACTTCTGTATTGGCTCAGTAGGAAACACCATGCCAGGGATTCCCCCTCAGCTGTGCAGCAGAAGTGGCCCCTCCACTTCTTCTCTATAGTCTGTCTGCAGTGAGGTCACTCTGTCTGCTGCTCTCACGGTCGCAGCCATCACGAGCGCAGACATAAGGGAACGTTATGGTATACACACATACACACACACACACACACAGACTGCCACAGGCACATATAGGCTACATACACACACACAGGAGTGTACCGTGTGATTTTTCCCAATGCTGAGTCAGAGACAAGCAGCACATGTTAACATGACGACAGAGACATTTTCACCGTCTAAATGCTATCTGACCTCATCATAATAGCTGGTCAGACTAGTGTCCCAATGCCTTAGTCTAGCAGAATGGTGACTAATCAGTCAACTTCACTGAAAAATATCAGGGACTGGTGTCTTGATTTCCCATAGTGTCTCATGTTAAAAAACGATTTAACTAACTGACTGCTTTGTATGTGGCCACTAGTGCACTGACAAAGAGTGAATTTCCAATCCACCTGTGTGAGATGCTACCAACCAAATTAAAATGTAGCCAAGAGAGAGACTCCAAAACCATTGGAAAAGAAGGAATGATCTTGATTGTCTGCTGTCAGATAAAAGATGTGAAAGGACTATAAAGCTTAGCAGGATCACATTCTTACACATTTTGACATGTTAGATATGAGCTATTTGTCCCTAGTTAAGTAGCTCTCTACTCTATAGTATGACAGTTAGCTGTGCTAACACTGCCAACCTGGCAGCGAGACATTTGAGTCAGACAGACTTTCCCCCTTTAATCAGTGTCATGACATAAGGGGCAGACAGCGAGCCACTCGTTCAGTCTGTACAGAGTTTGATTAACCTAATCACAAGGCAGCCAGAGTCTTGGCTACTGATTGGGTTTACAAACCCTCCTTGTCATCATCGTGTCATTAGCTCGTCATTAGCTGTGGGCGCCTTGACGTGGAGCAGCGACGTGCAGGGCCTAAACATGGCAATCAGGGGATTAGAGTCTGAGCCTCAGTGGACGCCTCAGGCTCTGAGTCAAAGAAGGGAAAGTCCTGCCTTACTATCCATGCTCCATGTGGCCTTAGTGCTAACTGTACATGGGCACCACCACTACTGATTAGCAGTGGAGATAATGAGAGGAAACATTCAGTCACACTGGACACACAGGTGATTTTCCGGATTACAATTAAGCCAAGTCTTTTACTGAAGCAATGATTTGAATCGAGAGACATTTTAGCCTCCAATTAGGTTTGCATAATCTTGAACTGGGAATCAAGCCCAAAGTCAACACACAGAGTTGCATGCAGCACGGTGACTCTCTGCACCCACTGCAAATAGGCTGAGTGGCATTTGATTAATTTCTTTTGATTAAATTTGTAATCAATTGAAGCAATTAACATAATCTTTTACAGAGTAAAAGTTTAGATTTATTAGGTATGACAATATCATGTGTCTAAGGGCTTTCCAGAACTCTGGCTTGTAGGCCAAGAGCCACCACACCCTTGTTTCCTCCCGATGAGAAGCCCATAAGGCATAAGTTCTTTCCAAGAGTTATCTCATGTCTGCAGAGGAAAGTGGCATTGACACTTGTCAGGAAACCAGCACCGGCCTTCTGCTCGACTCTGGTTGGATTCTACAGTGAGTCAGATGGCGCTCCGCAGACCGACCTTCTAAAGAGAGAAATACCAATTCAATATCTGAGAGCTCTTTGAAGTCAAATTTGCACTTTAATTAGAGTGACATAACCTTGAATAACCTCATTGAAAGTGTGTCTGAGCTGCACTGAAGAGTGACAAAAGTTGGAAACGTGTGCATGATGTGCATTTGTGAGTTATGTTATGCGTGTTATGCTTAAATATGTGTGTGCATTGGTATCACGCAAACATAGAAAGCAGTGATGACTGAGGTGATTTGCTATTGAAAAAAACATTTGAATACACACACAGAATACATTTGGCTCAATGCCTCACTGGCAGAATTCTCTCTGACTTGTGTTTTGCTAGTTTAGCATTCATGCCATTCGTGTCATATGTTGCATACCTTATCCTGTTCCTTCACAGTTCAAAGTAACAGGGACTAGTCTCAAAAAGTAAAAACATGTGGCTTTTGTTGCAGAGAGGAATGAACAACAGCATTCCATGTGCAACCACATCAAAGATCTCCCTCGCCGTGGGACTAAATGAGGGCAGACTGTCCTGCTTGCCCCTCCTAACATGGCTGCCACTAATTAACCAGATTTTAAAAGTGACACTTCCTCTTCATCAATTTCAAACAAATAAAAGTTTTCAAACACATAGGATTTCCATCAGTTGGGGACAGCCACACAACACGCACAAAGAGCCATTGTGTGCTGGTGAAAATGTGGTTTACAGGCTTGGCTATAATGGCCTGGTGGTTGCTGGAAGCCATGCGCACTTCCTAATATTCGGCTCACATGCGATTTCATTTTGAGAGGAGACGGAGCTATGGGGGCTTTGCCTTTGTGTGAGAGGGACGCTTCACAACTTATTTTCTGAGTTGACAGGCTCGGGCTCCTTTACCCCCTCCCCTGCTCTTCACCCCCTCTTCTCTCTCTGGTGGCGCTACTATATTTGTGTGGGATCTCAAGCGATGGAAGAGTAGACGCAGGCTGCGTTGCCAGTCAAACGTGTTCGGGCTGTCAGACTGAACGGCTTCCAGCTCTGCGATCTGTCTCCTCTCCTCGTCAGTGGGAGCTGTTTGATCTGACAGAGAGACTCCATTAGAGACACAGGGAAGTTCAACTGCTGGGAGGTTGGATGGCTTCAGCAGTCAGACTAGCAGCCCAAAGAGGAAAAGGTTTGCACACACAGTCTGGTTGCAATCTTGATGTCTGTGCTGTGTATCTATAAATGTCTCTGAGCATTACTTGTCCTTTTAGTAGGTGTGTGTGGTTACACAGCCCAACTGGGCTGACATAATTCGGGGCGCTGTTGGGTAAAGGGGTGATGACGCAGTGGGCAATGATTTCACTGCTCGGCTGCGACCAAGGAAGGCAAGATAAGTTATTTGCTGAGGTGGTGAGATGTGAAACACACGGTCGTCTTTATCACACACCATAGTCTGCCCTCAGTCGCTCAGTGTTGATGACCTCATAAACCAGCGCCACAGTCCAACAGAGTTGAGTAGTTGCTGGTGTGAGAGTGATGAAATGGCAGACGATGGTTTGATAAATATGCATCAATGGTTCAGCCACAGACCGTCACTACACTCCCAGCATTCAGTGTGGCTACAACTTCCAATAATCAGACGGAACTCTGACATTAGACCCAATTTTCTGAGACAACATTATTATAAGATTGCTAGAATTAGACTTAATTAGACTTAATACCATCACCTGCTTGCAGTATGTGGTGGCAGTTAAAAAGGAGAGGAGAAAAGTGAATTGATGTGGCTCCTGTGAAAGATTGGACTGCTGATCTGTGTGTGGCAGCTGGGCTCTGGCAGAGCTTTGGAACCAGGGCTGCATGGCAGTTAAACTGTCACTGGCAGGAACTGTAAATCTTTTGCAGAAGGTGAATGCAGCTCGACAGCACCACAGGTGCTTGTATGAGTGTGTGCTTTCGACTCACGATTCTACTCTTGTTTGTCACACCGTCTGTCTCTTAGTCATCCTCAGCAGCAGTCGATAACATTTTAGGACACATTTGGCAAAGTTAGATTGAGCCAGGATAGTTTCTGTGTGTGTATGTGTGTACTTTTGTGTGTCTCTAGGGGTGGGGGTGCTGTCACTTTGGCAACGCCACTGCACATATTGCAGCGATTACCACAGCGGAAAAATGTTTTTCTGCAACATGCAATTACTACAGATTACAGATTGCCGTCCTTGCATCAGAAGCTCTCGCCAGAAAAGGAGAAACACTGTGCATATGTGTGTGTGCGTGGGCTTGTGTGTGTGTGTGTGCGTGGACTTGTGTGTGTGTGTGTGTGTGTGTGTGTGTGTTGATACACACAAACGGACAGAGACGCAGAGACAAAGAAAGATGAGAAATGATTATAGCTCACACTAAAAACCACAACTGAAAAAAATGGGGGAGTTGACGTATTTATGGAACTCATTTAGATTTAAAAGTTATACTGACTTTCAGGGGTAAATAAAGGAAGAAAAAATACAATCTGTCCTTCAGTAACATGAAGAAAAGCAGAGCATTGATACATTTTGCAGTCCTTTGTCCATCATCATCAACATTATGAAAAGTGTATGCTGATATCTTCATGGAATATACAAACCTAAATGCCACACGTTATATTAATTTTGGACTTTACATTTTGTTCCAGATTACAAATCACCATGAATATCAAAAAGCTTCCTTCAGGTCACACTAAACAATATAGCCCAAAAGTGGTGCCCCGCAGCAAGGCAGGGCCCTATTTACAAACCCACCAGATCAAAACTCAACCCAAAGTGCTCCTATAATAGCACTGGGGCCTTTTGGTGAGCTTACCATCCAGTTCTACTTTTAGTGGGTTTCCAAAGGATAAACAGGCCTGCGAACCACATCACAGGCAGCTGACTGTCATCGTAGGGTGAGTGTACCCGACGGATGATGTGAGGGCGGCGCAAACGTGACACTGAGGTTTACGGCAAGTCCCCCCCACCCCCTGCCTGCCTCTGGTGTGGGGTGTGCCATTGAACTACCACTGAAAGGACAGGGAGGGGGCCTGACCACGCTCAAGACCTGATCACATCAGCGTTTCACAGCACCTTTTATGACCTTTACACTGAACAGAAAGAGGAGAAAAGAGGTGCGCTGGGTCATGCGATCTCATTCTGCTGGAACAGTGGAGGAAAGCACCAGTATGACAATGTGAAAAATCTCCACGCCAAGTTAAAGTAACACATTTTAAATGACTTTAAGTAAAGATATCACAAAATGAATGAGGAAAATGTCGTTCCAGTCTATGCAACATTTGAACAGTGATCTCTGTAAAGTGGCAATTAAATGATAATAGTTAACATATTGTAGCATAAGCAGATTTAAAATTCTAAATAAAGTTGTTATACTCTCTGTGATTATGAGATGGGCTTTTAGGATCAGATGTACATACAGTTTTTGCCATCAAAGAGTAATTCATGGTGAGGCTTCGTACGGATATCCGTTTAGCTGCCACAATGCAAAAAGTCCCTGAAGGCACATGCACTTTAAAACAAAAAAATGAATGCTGATTTTGAGGAAGAAATCTATGTGAGCTACAGGAAAGCAGTATATCAAGAACAACTCATTGTCCGCCACTGTCTGTGTGCACATAGGAAGTGTAAATGAGGCCTTAACTAACATTAGCCATCATTAGCCACCATAATGCCATCAGCCTCTTGAGGTTTTCTGTTGTGGGTTTCAGTGTGTTTAGGATTGTTTTGGAAACCCTAGCTTTTTCATTCTCAGATTTTTGCAGATGGTGTGATGTTTGCTTCCAGAATTTGCTGCTATTTGACTGAATCCATTTTTCTCTAAAGCAGTGAAATCTTCAATGTGGCACTGACAGCAAATATAGCTTATCAGGCTTTATCGAGCCACACTTAGAATAAGGCATGATGCACGTGTACATGTTTCAGGGGTTAACGATCTTGCATCTCTGTCTTTAAATGGGGTAACGACTTATTTGATTACATTTATGTCCGTTGCTTTGCTTTTCAAGCAGCAGCAAAGGTGTCAGCAAATCAGACGACCTGACTGATCATGTGTCTGATTTTGTGACTAATTGTCGTTACAATTCAAAACATCTGGCCCCTCCACTGTTTAGTATTAAAGCATATTGTATTATTATTGTATATTATATTATATTGACATTGTCAATGGATGTAGCGACACATCCAGCATCGACATTTTGATGTTGCACAGCATAGCAAGAGTCCTTGCATCACTAAGCGTCACATAAGTTGCGTCTCTGCAAGGAAATGAAAAGGAAAAACCTAGTAATTGTACAATAGATTTACTCTTTGTAATGCAACTGCAGTGTCTTGGGCAATGGACTAAGGTGCCTGTTTCACGTCCTGTCTTGAGGCTGGGTTGGTGTCTTTGCTTCTTGCAGCCAAATAATCAAATTATCTTGATCCATCTATAAGAATTGTTTACAAAACTTATCAGTCTTCTTTATATGTTCATTTGAAAAATCCTGATTCTGAATTTTGTGGTGAGGATGTAAGAAATGTTGTCTTCTAATAGCTCCTCTCCTCCTCTGAGCAAGTTTTCTTCTTCCAGAAAACACTTCACCTCCCTCGATCCTATAAGCTTCCATTTTCTAATTACCTTGTGAACCAATCTGTTCTCTCTCTAAACTAGTCACATAGTAATGGTTGGTCAGAAGCCCACTGCGTAGGTTTTGAACACAGACAGTAATGATAAAGCTTTACTTTTAGATGTGCTGGGTTTCCAAGCCTTTAACAAAACAGCCAAATGACAAGTCACCACGGTAACACGAATAATGACATTTAAGGCTTTTTGCATTGAAATGCATTGTAATACAATAAAATGTAAAATATTGTGTATATGACTGTTTAACATCAGTGCTTTTCTAACATTGACCGATTCCTTATATTGCCCAAGGAAGTAGTACAGTAACGTCAAAGTAAAGGAAAAAGGAAGTGAAAAACAGCAGTGTCGGGGTTGGTCTCCATCATGATTCGCATGCTTGACAGTTGAGTGTCTCTCCCTATTTTTCCCTGTTCATAACCCAGATCTATAGTTATGTTTTCCTGTTGCTGCATATGGATAACTGGCAATATTCAGTCTTACAGCAGTTCCATGTGTGTTGGATATTGATGAAAAAGGAGCACTCCATGCATTGAAAACTGATGCGAGCAGTTCTTGACCAAGCGGCAGTGTGTGTCGAGTTGGGAATGAAAAGGTGTTGCGTGAATGGAGGAAATAGCTGCCTGGAAACTCTTTGCTGTCTTACACATTTCTCCTGCTTTGTGGTCTAGAGTTACTTTAACTGTTCACGTCCTGGGAAGCTGCTTATAGGAGCCCAGGATGTTGATTTGGGACAAAGTGTACGGTGTCTGGCTTTTGAGAAAACTTCCAAATTTGCTTCACCTGGACTTTTTTTCTCTGACAATATTAGTGAAAAAAAATGTAGCACTAAGCTCAATTCTCTAGGGCTGCTTTTTTATGCTATTGTATATGATTTTGTAACATTATTTTGTAACATTATTAAATGCATCTATGTTTTGGGTAAGAGGTTATTGTTGTGGTTTGTTGAGGTGGAGCTAGTTTAAACTACTTAATATACAATTAGTAGATCCTCAAGAATGTCACAAGAAAAATCTGAAAAAGCATTTTGCCTCGTTGTTTTACATTGTAGATTGGATTTTTGATTTTACTCCACAAAGCCTCAAACTGTTATCCAATCAAAGCCATACATCAGGTTTATAGAGCAACCGTCACTTTGGAGTGTATGTCAACTATAAGACATCCAAATGCATTGATGATTACTTCAAAAGAGCAAACAGCTTGAGAGTCTGGATGAATTTTTAATGGGGAATTTGATTTCAATGCAAAAGAAACCCCTCAAAACGATATTTTTCATGAAAAATCAATCGCTCAGTCGAAAAAATTATCCACTGTAGTAGCAATAAACAATTAAATTACAGTGAAGAAAAGTATAAGACTTTTACTATTTACTGAAATATTTACTCTTGAAGTTAATTATGATTGAGTGCAGTACTTGAGTAAATGTACTTGATTTCTCTCCATCAAGTCTCCAGAGGATTTGCAAAGTGTCGGAAAGACAACTACAGCTTGGTATTTTCTAAAATGTTTTAAGGAGCCAATTTACATTCAGCAGACAGAAATAAAAAGCTAGTTGGAGCCGTCCCCCAACAGCCATTATGTTGCTCAATTGATTCAGAGGGCTTTAATAAGCTCTCAGCTCTGATCTGCACCTTTTATAAAAATGTAAGCAGAGTATTAAAGTTGCATGAGATGAATATACTCATTCTCTCCTCTGGTGACTGCCGAATCTCAGCTCATCATGCTTACATAGTAATTAGGTGCAGGGTTTGGAAATGTCACCATCTTCTTCATTTTCGTCGGGATAAAATACACTCTCGACACCTTCAAGGATCTGAAAATTGGGGCCTGACACTCTTATGAGTTACTGGATATATAAAGTAAAGTAAAGGGCTGAGAAAATCTATAGAAATTTGAATATAAATAGAGAATTTTGGGGTCATTAAGAGCTAAAACAAAGTCTGAGTAAACAAATGCATTCCAGCCATCATTTAAACTAACACAGACGACCTTGGTGGAGAAAAAGTAACATACAAATTTATATGATCAAAATTGCTCAATGTGTTTCCTATTTTCTTGTCTGAACATCAAAATGGACAAAAATGACCGCCAATTGTGATGTGCTGACACGTCGTGTAATCAAAATTTGAGAAAGAATCAGCCATCAGAGCAGCAAGAGCCCAAAACCCAAACAGTCTGTACCCACTCACTGTTGTTTAAAAGTTTCTCCATATACTTGTGTATATAAACACTCTGACGCTAGAATATGATTTGGCTTTGAGGGGACTGGCATAAATGGCTTTGGTGACTTACATCATGCTTGGAAGTCTAATCACAGACACTCTTGTCATATCAAGCAGAAAAAGTCAATTTCATAGCAAGCTACATTTCAACAAAAAAGGGAAAAAAAGGAGGGAAGGGTAAACAAGCTCGGCGTTCCACAGCCACCGCAGAATTCATCATTCATACAAAAAAATACCCCAAGCCCCAAAGTAGAGCTAATTTAATCCGAGAGGAATAAAACTCCATTTCATAGAAGTCGTCCATTCAGAACACTCATATTTCCACTGAGCAGAAACCCCCGGCTGAAATTCGAGCAGACACTTTTCGGAAGGAATGCATTCGGTGGGTTGAGGGCCAAAGCTTGCCCTGTAATTTGTGAATGTACAGAAATGTGTGACCGCCACAGCTCCGCTAAAGATAGAAATCTTTGTCTTATGTCATCGTCGAACCTCAAACTATTTCTAATTGCCCCATAGCCCCCTTTTCCAAATGAATAGCTACCCATCCAAAGGCTTATGTGTGCCATGTCTGAAAATAGCCCCGGAGTTTACGCAGCCTAATAGATCAAATTCAGGGGGAAAAAAAGAAAAGAAGAACTTTAAAGGGAGCTCCACGTATCTGAGACTGTCCCCATCTTCAAAGTGACTTTTAAGTGGTACTGAAAGCAGTGTGGGTGGCATTTAGAGACAGGTATACATTTACAGACCCCAAAGGCTTCCACAGGTTTCTAATGGGGATCATTCTCATATTAGTCTTCCCAATCTGACTCATTACACATGAAAGCTAATGTAAGTGGGGTTTCCTTTGGTTTAAAAATCCCAGATGAGTGTGTGTTTCCATGTAAGGACTCCAAGAAATCGTCTCCTTAGTTAAATGCATCTGTTGTTTTTTTGTTTAGTTTTCTCCAAAGTGTCAGAGCTGTTTGGCTCAGATGCTTTAGAAGAAATGCACGTCTTTTGCAATTTGAATGTTTTGTGAAACCACAAGGAATGTTTTGGGTTTTTTTTACGTTACATTATGATTCAGATCCGAAAGCTGAGATGAAGACAAGTTCTCAGTAACACGTTTTCACAGAGAAACCATCAGTTAGCAATGATGTGCTCTCTTGATTTGTATCTGAAGGATCCTTTTTCTTTTCATCCTTGAATGGTAAGAAACATATAAGCGGAGGCCTTTTTGAGGTGGGTCCGGGGTTTCACATGTCCTCCAGGAGTTCTGTCTTGATTTCAGGCTCAGCCCACTCAGATCATTAAAAATCGTTCAGGGGCACGACGAGCTCTGTCCTCAATGCCTGTGCGGCTGAAACTGTAGAAACTGCGTGTTGAAATGCGGAGGTCTAAATGTGACAGGCGCCCGGAGCGTGCATTATGGCTGAGTGGGGCGTGTGGTCACATATTAATAATGAACTAGGGCAGGAGGACGACTAAAATATCCCCAGCATTGTCACTGTCGAGCTGTACTTGAATTAGAAGCTACATGATAGGTGATCTGATTAAGGATGTTTTTTGCAGTTAGGGTTGCATTGATGATGAATATATAGAGTTACTTAAGCCGAAGGGAAGAAAAAGATTATTTAATTTAGGGTTCCTTAATATTTTCAAGTAAATTAAATACAAGATTTATTATGAAGGTTTGTAGATCTGATATCACACTCCTATAAGAGTGGATTTATATTGATTTCTGCACTTATTCAGGCAGAAATGCTTTCACTCCTGATGAGGTGTAATTTGTAGTGAGTAAATTAGCGTGGTTATAGAAAATATGTTGTAACCCCTTGAGTCACAACATCCCTCTGAGTTACACTATACTGTCCTATGTGTCAGAGTGCAAAACACACTTTTTAATTAATATGTACATGATGCCACAACAGGCTTTAAAAAAAAGAATAAAAGAAAAAGAAAAGTAACAAATCATATGGGGGAAAAACAGACAAAAAGTACAGGTGATGTTTGTATTTTACGTAATTATTGTAAAGCAACCCTTCCCTAGAACAGCTGAGGAACAGGTTGGTGTCTGAAGGGCTCTCATCGTGACGTTTCTGTCCATAAACAGCTCTTCTGAAATAAAAAAAAATCATGTGAAAAAATTCAAATGTCCTCAATTTTAACTTATATTTAATTCTGAACTCTTTCCTCTACATCTTTCAGTCAGACTGCAGCTCTCATTAAAGCGGCAGGGATGAGATTGGGGGAAAATCTAAAGCCACTCCGGCTGACTCGCACTTAATTTATCTCGTGCAAGTTAACAACATGGCAAACATACAAAGCGGTGCGCAAGAACGCCGATGAAATAAGGTTAAATGACCCATCGATTGATTGAATGCATAATAAATGCGCTTAAATGAACGTCCGGATTACTTGTTAAATATTTATTTTATTGCCAGTTATAAATGAATTAGAATCATTGATTATTTTACAGAGTATGTGCCGTTTTTTTGTTGAAGCAAACAGAAATTTAGCAACTAATTTCAGCACCTGTAAGAACTCTAAAAAACATAACAATAAATTCTATTAGTGTTCAATAAACCCATCATGACAAAAATATACACAGTATCATAAGCGAAATTTGAGAAAATGCTCGTGCAGCCACAGCTAGAAAAACAATTAATTCAGCACATTTTGCATTTAGAGTCGGAGATGTTACCTTGCTTGATCCTAGAGCTTCAACCCACAGTACCCCAATTTAACAAATTAATTTAAAGGCTTTGTTAACAATTCAAATTTTTCAAAAGAGCAAATATGGTGAGATTATGACTCAGGTAAAAACGTGTAATTAGTTGAGGATGAAAATGCCCCCGCTGCATCTTCCAGCAGCAACACCGCTTCGCGAACGGAATTCGTTTAACTCTTTGAGTTGAAGCCGAAATCATTTCAAATTTCCGACTGTCTCGGTGCACAGATAAAAGTTTCCTTCTCTCTCTGCAGATGTGAAATGTCTGCCTCAGACTGCCTGAGCTGACAGCCATTGAAAAGGCAAACGCGCCAACTAGTGTCGGAAATCAGCATGGCGGGGAGTTTGCAGGGTGTGCCGTCATTTGATGCAACCCTTAACTTTTCAAGTTTCTAATGAATTCAGCCCTCTGGCACACACACACACACGCGCGTATTACTTCGTTGTTTGTTTGATGTGGAGGGAAAAAATAACAGACATAAGCCTGCTTGCTTTAATTATATTTTTAATTGCGATCAATGAGCTAATTAACTTGATAAGAATCTGTCTTAAACCCCTAATTTACCTTCATAAAAAATTATTTACTCGGTGAGAAAGTATGAAGCCGCCACATATAATGACTTTTCAAGATTATTAAATCAGATTAAAACCACAGGCCTGTGCGTTCTGAGTCCTTCTTTGTAGATAAATTACTAACAGCTCAAACAAAAATAGGTCAGAGAAGATGGTGTGTGGTAAAACCACTTTTGAGGCAATACAGCTGATGTTTTTTTTTTTTTTTTTTTTTTTTTACATATTATGAATTTGTTTAATCTGGTATACTCTGACACTAATAATCTAAAATACCAACACAAAAAGATGCTTTGCTCAAAAGCAGGAGTATTTCTAACTCGTTAAAGTCCATAAAATTTGATGTCCAACACATTTAGAGTTGTTTCATCTCCCCAACAGCGCGTAAAGATCGTTGCCAATAATGGGAAATCAATCTAAGTCCACATCATTCGTGTTTATGTTGTTCTGCATCTCTTCCAGAAACGTTTCTTTTTTAACTCACTGTCTCAATTTCTTTCAGCAACACGTAAACGTCTGACTATAGCGCTCAAAAACAGGAGAACAGCGAAAAGCACAGATATGTATCAATAATTCAGCTCGTGTGTGACAACAGTGCAGGGTTGCTGGAGCAGAAGCGGAGAGTTTGATTGGTCTGTGAAAGCCCAACCCAGTAGATTCATTGGTGGATACCACCTCCACACTCCCAACCACTAAACGCTAAAATGACTAGGGTAAAATAATATCGCGGCAGTCTGTTCAGCCTCGCGGCTCCTTCTTGCGCTCCATAACTCTGCGCTTAAAGGATAACTTTTAAAGGAAACCCAAGTGGAGCGACGGGACCGTTTCTATTTTTTCCAGAATCACGCTGATTTTTTGTTTGATGATCCAACCGGGATAAGGTTGCGAGAACTTTTACGCACGAAAGGACAGTGTTGAATCTTTGTATTCGAGTTTGATTATTTTAGACTTTTTTTTTTTCCAGCGGTAAAGGTGGTTTTATGGTGACATCTGAGAGGGCGTATTTCGCTTTTTAGTCAACATCATTTTTTTTGGTCGAGTTTTGTTTAGTCGAGACAACCAGAAGTGGATGGTCTCCCTTTTCCATCGCGGCTGGATTACCTGGTTGCTACCAATAGATTATCTCTAATCGGCAATAAAGTATTTACGGGACTCATTGACTGACTTGTGATTCCGAGCCAGAGCTCGAGTACTCTGTGGTGTTGATACATTGTATACACGCGGTTGAAAGTATTCAAGTGTGCGGTAGATAAGAGCGCCGATAGAAGTTCAGCACTGCACAGACTTTTGGAGAGATTTTGTTTGTACGTTTCTGCTTAAGTTAGAGGAACATCTATCAAGCCCGATGTTACTAAGGCTGACACACCATGTGCAGATGATCTAACGCCACAGTCATCAAAGTCCGTTGTTTCTGTTAGGGGAGCGAGGCTCTTTCCACTCACTCTGCTCTCTCGCCTTCATCCTTTTGCGATCACATCGTGGACTCCTGAGACCGGCGGCGTCTGGAGAAGAGCGAAAAAAAAACAGTTTTTCCGCCACAGAGTTCTGCTCTTCTGATACGACTCAGTCAGGTGGCACTGACCCAAGCTGTTGTGATGCATATTCCCGTAGAGCCGCCCACTACCAGACGGTTCACACCGCCCTCAACGTCCTTCCCCTGCAGTAAGCTTGGAGACGGCAACGGGGCCATGGCCACCCCGGGGCCCCTCAGGTCAAGACCGGACACCAGGAACGTAGTGGACGTCCTCGCGGACCACGCCGGTGAGCTGGTTCGGACCGACAGCCCCAACTTCCTCTGCTCCGTCCTCCCGTCGCACTGGCGGTGCAACAAGACGCTCCCAGTGGCTTTCAAGGCAAGATAAATGGCTTCTAATGGCAATTTATTTCACATTTTAATGATGCATTGTCTGGTTTTCTATTTCTGGGAAATGCATGAGTGAAGATTAAAAAATAAAAAATAAAAAAACTTTTAATATAAAAAGCAGGAACAGAAACAAATAATTCCGTTGCCTTTACTCTTAAAATACAGCGGAAATCTGGAAGCTAAGCCTTTTAGTGTTTGCATTTGTGTAGAAATATAAAATATTTAAACGCAGCTATAGGAAAGATATGAGCCTGACTTTGCGACATTTAAAACAACATCCTAAATCGGACCAGGAATTGTTGCAGATTATCGGTCCGACTCAAATAAAGCTGGACGCATTTTTATAGTTGTTGCCAATATTTGTTTTTTACATTTTTTAAATCATGCTGTGTTTTCTAAGAACAAGTGACACGTATTTTTTCTAACAAACTTTAAAACGTTTGTTGGATCATATCCGATAATAACACTGTGGTAAATACCCTGTGAACAATAGCATGGAGGAAATAAATTAAGTTAATATCAGATTTTAATTGTCTTGTTGTTAGTTGTCAACACTGGGAGATGTTTCTTTTTTTGGGGAAAATCTCTCACCTATAGCCTACTAAACACGCACTGGATGATTGTTGACACTGTGGGAAAACTAAATATTTTTGTGCTTTATATTATGAGAACCGGATGCGCTGTTACGCGCGCAGTGTTTAGCCAACGTTTGGTTTGGTGACCCAAAGTGACCGCTTGCTTTTCTCTTGCGCACAGGTCGTGGCTCTCGGTGATGTCCCCGACGGGACTCTGGTCACCGTTATGGCCGGGAACGATGAGAACTATTCCGCCGAGTTGAGAAACGCCTCGGCCGTGATGAAGAACCAAGTGGCCCGCTTCAACGACCTGCGCTTTGTGGGCAGGAGCGGTCGGGGTGAGCTAAACCTCTGAAACTCTCTCCCCCTCTCTCTCTCTCTCACACACACACACACACACACACACACACACACACACACACACACACACACACATTCACACACACTGATATGCATGTATGTTCTGCAAGCAAACACTAAGAGAATGGGAAAGGCTTTGCTCGAGTAATGCAATATAAAGCAACTCTTGGAAATGCACTTTTAATATTATGTGTGTCTCTGAAAGGACTGATGGCTAACGGTATGTCACCATTTTTGAGTGAAGCTGGAAAAATATACACATTAAAACCCTCACACGGACGCGAAGACAAGAAGCACATCTTCAAAATACAAAATACAGCCTTTAAACACTTTTCTGTCAGTTTTGGGCAGATTTCAATATCACCAAAAGGATCTGCAAATTATTTAGACACGGGCACGGCTGGTGCCAGCACTTTGCCAGCTGACGTCCATGAGTGTCATCCGAAACATGTGGCCTGCGTCACCGTGCGCAGATGTAAAGTGTCTGTATAATTTTCTTTATCCTGGGGATACAAAAAATTATCCACGTGGTGTACGTCGTATAGGGTGCATGAGAAACCGCCTCCCAAATTTATGTCCCGGAGCAATTTGTCAAATAATCCTTGCCACCATTTAGGATGCATACGCGACCAATACAGCTTCAAATCTAATGCGCAGTATTTATGATGGGCGTTCTGTTTAATTGCTGTATAAAAATTCACACATCATCAGGCCTGTTTGCAGGATGTTGTGGTTGAAGCGCAGGCCTGCTGACTGACATTTTTGTGCTATATCGAGTAAATCAAAACCTCTCAATGTTAAGGCATAAATAACCGATTGTCCTCAACTAAAGATGATGTAAAAGCCTGATTGTTCACCAAAATCTTCAAGAGGAGGAGACTTCTCCCCGATTCTCAGCCGTTTCTGGCCTATTTCCATTTACTGTCAAATGACCTGTGATTTGATCACTGTAAATATATCTCTATTTTATATTTATTTCTCAAAAAGTACTCCGCCGTCTATTTCTGTAAAATGTTTTTTTTTTCTGTCCTCCAACGTAATTTTATTTATTTATTTTTTATAACAAGAGATGGCTTTTTATCTGAGAGCCGGGGACGAGCACCGGACCCGCGTCACGATGCCACCCTCCACCCTCTGCACGGACTTAGATGCAGATTGGAGCGAGATCCTGCCCTGTTGAACAATAAACTGTTCCTGTAAGCTCTCTAGGGCAATCTGGAGGACATTCTCTCTTTAATCTAAATCATATCAACCGTGGTGATCGTTGTCTTTTATTTATTTATTTATTTTCAATAATTCAGCGAGACAAAAGCCGATGGTGATTTGAAGTTGAATAAGCGAGATATCATTGTAATATATATATAATATATATATATATATATATAAAAAATAATATATATATATTTATATAATACATATATATAAAAATAGAGAGAGAGAGAGAGAGAGAGAGAGAGAGATTAAAAACTGTGAGAAAATTGTTTTAGCCATAATTCAAAGGTCATTCACACACATTTAAATGTCACAGATTATCATATCATGAACTTTTCTCTGCAGGAAAGAGCTTCACTCTGACCATCACCGTGTTCACCGGACCGCCACAAGTGGCCACCTACCACCGTGCCATCAAAGTCACTGTGGATGGACCCAGGGAACCACGCAGTGAGTGCATTCAAACCCACTAACATTACACTCTTGGTATTTCTAAAGTGCATTGTGACATGAGTATGCAGCCGAGCCACCCCAACAGCGAGACTATTCCCAGTTCAGAAAGTGTGGGTGTCAGTATCTGTTCGTGCATAAAAGAACAGGATGAGTCACAGGCACTGCATGAGTCTCATACCTGTGCATGTGTGGGTGTGTGCTTTGCAGTTCTGTTCAGAGGTAAAAATTCAGTTTTCACAAGATTCATTTTGGGGTTTGAGACTTGGTTTTGGGGTTTACGATAACATTTAGTGATGGTTAAAGTTGGGGTAAGCTATATAATGGTTATGGTGAGCCTCTGCAGAATGAAGGTGGAGCAGCTTATTGTCCTTGTTTGAATAATAGTGCAGGCTTGTGTGTTTGTGTGTGTGCACCAGGGGCACAGGGAAAGGCCCAGTCAGAGGAAATTGTAAAGCATATTAAGGCATAACCCAAGACCACTAAGAGGAGCTGAGTGAGTCTCCAAGCCACAGGTGGCTCAGCTCAGAGGAACCCTCCTCCTCCTCACACCCTAACACTCCCACCTTCCTCCATGCTGGTCAAAGGGGCCTTACCTGCCTGACCACATAAGTGGTTGGTTGATTTAACACAGGGCAGACTCCGGCCGCTGTTAACCCTGGCAGGGAGGCTCTGCTTGCTAAAGCTGTTAGCGCCATCGTTCAGCCACAGCTGCATTCTCATGTGGTTTAAAGCTGCTGGTGTGAGGGTTGGTGGAGAGTAATGTTACTCAGATGAGTCAGTTGCTGAGAGGTAGAGCTGTATGTGCATATGTTTTTCTGTGACCTCACATTGGGATAGACGAGATGGGTCAGATTTTATTGTCGTTTCAATGGCGGGATTGTGTTTATAATGGTTCCAGATCGCAGGGTTTTAGAGGTCTATGAAAGGTTGGGTAGCTGTGGCTTGTGAGAAGGAGGATATTTGGGACAGGGTGGATTAAACCCAGTCAAAACAGAGCAAAGGAGGAAAAGAGAGAGTGATAGCGAGTGCTATATGAGAGGGGATATGGCTGGGGGGAGTGGAGGGGCATCACAACCCTGCCAAGCTGGATGCTATTTACAGAGGTATAAAAGAGAACAGTGACTGCAAAGGCGGGAAGGACTAGATAATAATAAAACACTGTACGTGCGTATGTGTGGATGGTTTCAATTGTATCCTCTTTTTTAAACAAAAAGCTGAAAGTGTGTGTGTGTGTGTGTATAAAGGCATTCTCATGTACATCTGCAAGCTTCTCAGTTTGAAATGACTGTAAAGTTGTCTCCTGTCTGTCTGTCAACACGTTATGGCTCCTGCTGAGGCGTCAGAGTGGCCGTGCTACTTTTACACTGGCGCTGGGTGCTATAAAGTGACTGTGTTTAATATAGGTCAGGGGAATTTAAGGCTCCATTAAAAACTCTGTTGCACTGTGCAGAGAGAGAATTCAAAGAATGACTGAAAATAAACTTCTGCAAAGTGTGATTTAAAAAAGAAAATTAAATAGAATAAAAGCCATCGAATGCGATTTTTTTTGCATGTACAAACTAGAACGTCTCAAGTTTAACTCCCCAGAAACAGACGGGAAACGTGAGATTAGATTTGTGGAAATTTTAAACGTGAAAAAGAATAACATATCCAATCACTCTGCAGTGAAAACAAATCCAGCATCAACATGAAAATTCAAACAGATGACAGAACAGGCATTTTGACATGGATCATATTTACATTGTTCATTATATTGGTTTGAATGAGCCGTCAGATCTGAGGCTAAGATGACATTTCAGCTCAGTTTAGTGTATTGAAGAACTCAAACCCTCAAAATAGAAATCACACGAGATGATATAAAGGACCTCTCATATTTAAACAAGAAGCACATTCTAAAAGTTTAATATCAGCCATGTCCCGCCACAGTCAAAGAACAGGAACACACACTACCATTCAGACATTATTAGGACCATAAAAATAATCAGATTTTCCTCTAACCACAAGGCACCACATTATATCAGCTTTACAACGCATTGGGCCTAAGCAGACAGGCCCAACTGCCAACACATAAAACTACCAGCATTTTCTCATTATGAATCTCATCCTCAGAGACACTTATATATTCCCAAACAGCTTTGATCCTGTTTTCTGATATACAGTGCCACACAATGTGGCCTAGGCATCTCGGTGTGGACAGCCTGAAGCCGCTCTTGGCTGGAGCTTTGCTCACCTGTCCTCAGGCTGGCAGGCTGCAGGGCCGGGCTGCATTTGCATGACTGCCAGCCCAGCCACGGCAGGAGCTGGCACAGAGGGGGAGGAGTTTCTAATTATGTTTGCTGATCCAGTCAAGAGAACCTGATGGACAGGACTAGAACTATGGCTTGCCTGCAGCAATGTAACAAAGAGTGCCATACCTTCTGAAAACGCTTGAGCAGTAAGTTAGACACACATGCTCTATAGCCACAGTTGTGTACACAAATGTATTTCCACACACACACACACAGATGTGTAACTGGCGATAAACACACTGAGAGTGCTCTGCACATGAACAGAAAGTATGTTCAGCTGAGTATTTTTGTCTCCTTTGCTGCTAGATTTCCTCATCACACATCCGGCATTTGTCATCATATTACTCCCCCACACACACACACGCATATCGACGCATATCTGCTAAGCTCAAACTGCTGATGACAGCTCTCTTCCACTTTTATCTGAGAAGCAGCTTTAACAATATATCACATCCATGAAGTCATATGACACAACTGAAATAGAGAGAAACATAAAAAAAAGAAAAAGAAGACAGATAACTTATGTGTTGAGCCTCTTTCTGTTTGTTGTTCTACAAACGGGAGTTATTCTCACCAATTAATCACTCAACTATATATTTGTTGCTTTTTATCACAGCCTCAAATTACATCAACTGTCACCTGTCACCTATTCACCCATAAAGGATGGGACGCATTCTGTGTCTCTGGACCTTAAATGAAACAGTCCCTGCATTAGAACAACTTACCATGCTCGGGTTGACAGATCAAAAAATAGGGGTGGAAATATTTTTGAACTTGTGAAAGGATGTTCAGAAATAATCTTCACAGCTCAGATGGATGGGGGATTTTTTTCTATAGGCTGAAAAAATACAGCAGGAGATACAACTTGAACACAAGTACATCTGAATAAAACATTCTCACAGAAAGTTTACAAATATATAAAGAAGGAAAGTGCAAACATTTAATTTACATGCATGCGGAAAAGGTCAGAACATGCAAAAAAAAAAAAGAAGCTACGAATAAGCATGTGAGAAAGATTTAATCTTTAGTCATCTGTGTGTGACACTGACGTTATTTTGATAAAATAGTTCTTTTTTTTCAGCTGGATCAAAATGAAAAATATTTTCAACCAAGTTAATGATCATTAATTTTACATATTAGCAGACAGAAGAGCTTATCTAGCTCATTTAGGGTCAAAGTGGCAGTTTGATGATAACCTCACCCTTAAAAATGACACATGTGAATACATCTCAACATTCTTATAAAGTCTATGCAAAACCTGCATACATTAAGCTCGAGGTGATACACTTTACCACCCAGAGGCCCACACATCCACTAAAATCATCCGAGCACTGTCGTGTTTTTAGCCACTATTTACTCGTCTGGGTGTGTTCGTGCAGCTCCAGGAGGAGAATGGCAGGCATGGGGAGGGAGGGAGTCAGGGCAGCAGGGAAAGGGGGGTGGATGGCACGTTTGAGTTGTCGGGTTGATTTTATTTGCATTTGGCACACAGACTGTACAAAGTATGCAAATATACAAACAATGACATTTGCTGTGTTATTTTTCTTGTGATATTGCAGTCCCTCTGTAAAGTAAACAGAAAGATTGCTTGCGTGTTGTTGCATTTGCGTGTGCGGGTGCTCAGCTCATGCACCTGCCAGGTGCATCTCTTTAAATCGGTCCCACCGGGCCACGCCCATGCTCCACAAATCACATGAAAGGCTCACCTTTGGTGCGAATTGCTCTCTCAAAGGCAACTTTGATGTTTGAAAATGGAGACGGGTGTCTTTGAAAGAAAGGCCTACAGGTGCATTGGTGCCAGGGGAGGGGAAAAAACAGTGGCATGTGTGACTCTAGGTGCTTTCCTGACTACTAATGGCTCACCATCCATAACCTTGGGACATAGTGGCCCTATGCATGCACACAGTCACACATAAACAGAACACGTTCTCAAAAACTAATCTCATGACCACATAATTTATGATTTGGTGAAGATAGTCTGCCCGATGCCACTTACAAACAGATGGGAAGAGATAAAGGGAATATTTATTTCTGTGGCGTCTGCAGTGACTGGAGGCTGCCGGCTGTGGCGTTCTTCCACCCTGAGGTCACTCCAGACACATCATACACAGACTCAGTGATTATAAGAAGAGCAAATATTGGCAAACTGATAAATCCACTGGAATGCAGCAGTGCATATTGAATAGTTTTGGACTTGTGTGTTGGGATAAGCATTCACTGCATTCTGAGGTTTAAGGCTTGTGACAGGTGGTGGATGACAAACTTATCCTTGAGTAGTCATGTAAGATATCCAGCTTCTGTTCGTTATTTTGTGGAGTATTTTTCTTTTAGTTGTCTGGAGGACTGTTGCTGTCACGGTCAACAAGGCGTGACAAAACAGACAAAAGCATCTGTAACACGATCAAATTTTTTTGTGGGAGAGTAAATAAAGAACTGAGATGGAGGATTTTTGACCACTGTTGCCACCTTAACCACATCTAGAGGCTTTGAGGCCAACTCCCTTTGCGGACTACATAGACACACATTCACCCACAGATGTTGGAAATCCTACTTCAGTTTTGTACTCAGGCTTTCTTGTTAAAGCAGAGCTAATTAGCCCAAACACCTCAACTAAACTAAGATAGAAACAAAGAAAATATAGCTGTCTACAAGTGGCACCATTCTTCTATTCCGCCGTCACTGCTTGTGTTTGCTGCAGTGTCGGTGCACACATTTCTGCTAAAAATGGGAAAAAAGAAGATCTTTGTCTCACATTCTGAAACAGCGCAGTGTCTCCTCCTCCTCAGGCCAGCTGATGACTGTCAGAGACACACGCACAATAGCTGCAGGCTGGCCCTTCTTTTTCCACTTAGACTAAATTTTCCAACCCATATTTGCTGATGCCAGATAGAAAAGCAGGACGCATTAGAAATTACAAAATTATTTACAGTCTTCAGATAACGCTTTAAATTCACTGATGATGCACGTAGGAAACACTTTGTGAGAATCAGATGAGCTTGCTCATATTCTGCTCTGCTCTCTGCCCCTCTCTGCATCTCCACCTACCCACTCACCTCTAAACACACCGTCTAAGCGTCTTTCCCGTTTTCTTACCTATAAATGCCCACTCTGTGTGCTCACTCTTCCTTATTTACACTGACCCATACAGGAGGGAGCCATTACACTTTTCAGCTGTAATTCAATAAAAGTTCCGATCTGCATTTAGAAAAATAAATGGCCCATGAGTGAAGGAATATTTTTTTTCCCCCGCTGCATTATGACAATAAGCAGTTATTCTGTGTTGGGACAGTGGGTACAGGGGGTGGAGTTGGGGGGGGGGGATTTGTGGGAAGAAGGCACCTGCTGGTTACTGGAAAAGACTCTGTGTACCACCACCCTGCGGTTTGGATATTTATTTCCTTAGGTCTTAATGGTTAGGAACAGCGAGCAAATAATAGGTGTAGCAGGGTCTTTCTTTTGCTTCCAGGAGCAGAGAAGGTTGTAATCCTCTGGGTAAATACAGAAAGAAGCCTCGGCTCTTTAAAAAAAAAGAAAGGTCAGTTGTAACCTCAACAGTGCTGCAGTAGTTTAATAAGACAACGATAAAGTCAGAAAGTACTGAAAGTGCAGTGGAAAATGAACACTTTTCACATTTCACACATTTACTTTGGATTGTCGATTGTCATTCTGTGGAACACTTATTGTGTGTGTGTGAGTTTAGGGGGAAATGCACTCTTGTTGCATGTTATTTTGTGAGAGCTAGTATGCACAGAGGTGTGAACGTGAAGCCGTTTGACACATCTGCTGCCGTTGCATTGATGTATGTGACAGCAGCAGCTTGCTTTCCTTTCTCACAGCTCTGCAAGGCCCCCACCTTTCCCCCCAGAACCTCGCAGCTTGAATCAACCTAACTACATGCAAACATGAATACACACACCCAGAGACATGCACAACAACCCTATTCACCACGAGAGCTAAAATAACACACTAAAAGCAGCTTATTGCCTTAATATGATCTGTCACCGGAGCCAAATAGGCCTTCTGTGCTCAACAAGGCCAAAGCAGCAGCAGCAGCACTGGGAAATCTGCAAAGTACGCAGGCAAGCAGCCAAAAGGCCTGAAAAACACCCGCTCATATCACCCCCCCACCCCCAGCTCCTGTAGAAGACTGCTACACACACAAAGTGTAGAATGGCTACACAAAAGAGAGATGATTGCTCACAACATGCTACGGGCTATGCTGTATTGTTAGAGAATCCGGGAGTATTGGGCCTTATTTTGGCACCCCTTCACCCCCCTGCCTGCCTCAACCTGCCTTACTGTAAGGCTGTCCTTGTGTGGCACTGTTTTTGTCTCTCATACACACACACACACAGACACACGCAAAGGACTTTATCCTCTTATCAGAAAAGGAAGGCTGCACATTTTGCTCAAACAGTCTCATGTAGCAACTTCCGCTGTGAGCGGCTTGTTTTCAGGCCTGCGAGGGGGATTTTCACACTGCTGATGTCCCCAGAGACAGGCTGATGCATCTGCCTGAGGGACCAGACAATCCCCCAGCTGTGGCCATAGAGGTTAAACTACAGATAAAAGCATGCCAAGACTTTTGTTGACCTCCTCCTGAAAGCCTAAATAACGTTTCCACAAAAACTTCTTGCCACTACATTCAGCGCTGCCATGTTTATGATAGAGACCTCCACTCACACTTAGTCACATTCTCAACAAATACCTATTGTATGCGTTACATCCACGATAACGATAAGGTTGTAAAACCTTACGCATTCAAACCGAAAGCGTTACAAGAGTGTTATGTAAATTAATTTTAAGCAGCGTAATGTCTGTGTGGCTAGCATCGACTCATTTAGGCCCAGACGAGACAGCCACAATCACCAGCCAAGGGTAAAACCCACATCCCTCAGGGTCAGCCTCAAAACAAGAACTTTGATTCGCCCCACTGTAACAACTCAACGGTGTGATTGGTGGCCTTGGCAAGATCAGTGCCAAACACACTGCTGTAGAGATGCTTTCTGAGCTAGTACCCTTAATAGCACAAAAAGGGAAGTATAAAAAAGGGTGGCGGAAAGAAGAGGGGTGTGAATGAGAGCGTGAGGAGTTCAGGTTCGCTAGAGAGGAGGAAGAGGAAGACAGGTGTATGCGACTTTGCTCAACAGATGTTGAAACGTCCTCGGTGTCTGTTGAGGGCAAACGGAAGTTGGCTCGCAGACAAGTAGGCCCCACAGCAGCATGTGTTCAACTGTCGCCCCACATCACCCTGTTAGGTTTCAAAAGCCAGATAAGGATGCAGCTACTGTGTTTAGAAGCTTTCAACACTTGACTTTCTATCATTTAAAACATATCCAGCATGGGCTTCCCTGACCTACAGGGAAGGCTAATACATTTAAAGATCTGATGATATTGAAGTCTTATTGATGCAAGAAAAAAATTTAAAGCTCGAAAAATATTACAGTGCCCTGCCATCTTGTTGCCTCTAGTTAGACTCAGCAATGGTCCTTACACTGCTTGCACATTTTTGTATGTAATCCTATACCATACATACCTAGACTTCACTGTCCAGACGTAGCTTTCAGTGTGATACATACAATCCACATTAATTCTAGTATGTTATCAGGGACCTATCAAGTCCATTTATATGTGGAATACAAATATTTACACTTCAAATATATTCAGTGCTGACTTGGTTTGGGGCCAAAGCACGTATTGCCCTTTGCCGTTCAGATAGAGTTTCATTTTACTCCTGAAAAAGCACCAGGCCCTTCACTAAAAAGAGCTTGTGTTTAATGTGTCTCCCTCTGGACAGGAACATATGTTTCTTTATTTCATTGGAGACGGAGAAACAGACATTGAAAGAGAGGAGAAGCTGAAAAAAGTGGGGGATGAAGGAAGGAAACAGGGTGTATTGGGTGATCATTCAGCTGTGGCATCGTGTTTAAGTCCTGGCAGTCAACTCACTGAGCAAACACTGTCTCTGTGTTGAGCTGATACGGGCTTTGTGGAAGGAAGGCTAGGCAACACGATGTGGATTTTGCCGTTCGTGTGGTCTGATCTGCTCTTAGAGCACCATGTCGAAGCTCTTGAAAAACAACTTCCCACCACTTACACCTCACCTACCTCTACGTGCTTCAAAAGCACAGGGGTAAAAGTGCAAAGAAACATGTAGTTATTCTGCAGCGAACATAAAAGGCTATCAGGAAATAAACACACACACACACGCACAAAACAAAGCAGGGCTGGGAACGGCACACCCATGTCTTCAAAACACAGCCATTGCCTTTCACTACATCGTTAATGCCAGACATTTTATATCATGCATTTTATTTATTCTTCGTAGACTTCCATAATGCTTTCAGATGATGCGACCACTACTCTGAGAGGAGGCTAGTAAATCTACAACCTTTAGCATCCATTTTCAATTCTGGATGCATATTGAGCGTTGCTGTTTAGGCATCATGTGCGCATTTGATCCCATCTCCCAGCTCTATCTTGTGGTTATGATATCATAGAGAGAAAAACAAGGGCATTCTCTCCTAAGTGCACCCTGACACATTAAATATTCATCTGACCACAGAAACCCCTCTGAAATGGGGCTGGTGTGGAGCACCGGCACCCCTCTGGCCCTCGGCCCTGCAGAGTAGAAGTCAAATGTTGGCGGTCGGACCCAAAACACTCCGGCTGCAGCCAGGGTCAGCTGGCCAAAGAGTGTGCGTATTAATGAAAAGTTTAACTGGAGAATACAGGTTGAGCATCCTGAGGGTTTAAGGCAGTTCAAAATTTTGTACAGGGAATAACACCGTTTTCTTTCAAGGAGAGTAAATGTACAAGAGAGAAAAAAAAACATGCAAACATAATTAATCTTTTTAAAATTAATCTTAAAACCACTTAAAAAGTTCTTCTATGCTAAAAACTCAGATTGGGTATTTTTCTTTTTTTTTTAAATTACAACACTCAAAGTTAAAACTGCCTTACAAAATACAAATAGATGCAAATAAATAGAAAAACAAGGTTGTTTCTTTTTTATAGCAACAGTTAAGAGTCAAAGTGTGTTTAAAAACCTGACAGGAAACATGTTTGGTAGGCTTATTCTGCCTGAGAAAAAAAAGAGTAAGTGGAGGAGAAAGGTGAAAAAGAAAGTTTCAAGCAGCCTCAAAGTTGATGAGTGGTGTTGATAGCAACTGTGGGCCATGGGTTACCGGACTCCAAGCCTTGTTCTAATGATGGCTCTACACCCCCCCCTTAAAAAAAAAAAAAATCTCACTCTCACAGCCCACTAAACCCTCTACTGGAAGCTGTGAACAGTGTCGCTACATGCAGTGTGTGTGTCCCTGCCAGCTGGAACTAGGCCACAGGATCTACAGCTCAACTGTGTGTGTGTGTGTGTGTGTGTGTGTGTGTGTGTGTGTGTGTGTGTGTGTGTGTGTGTGTGTGCTTGTGGGCAGTTGAATGATCACTTTCATCCCTAAAGAGCCAGCCAATTCATCTTAGACCACCACTGGCCACAGAAAAACTGACCAATTATCATTTTTTTCCCCCATGTCGTCTGTCTTTTTTTCCAACCAAAGAGCAGTGGGATGTATCATTTCCCTGACCTCAGCCGTTTGAGGTGGTGTAAATCTCTTAATAACTACACAAGGACACATATAGGGGCTATATTTGGAGGGCTGCTACCCCTGGCCAGCCCAGCTCTGGCCTGGAACAGACAGTAGCCGCAGTGTCTATGGGTGTTGGAGCCTGGTTCAGGCGCTGTTTGAGTGTGTGTGTGTGTGTGTGTGAGAGTCAGAGAACGCCGACCTCCATTCCTTCCATCATGGTTTAAAAAGAAGACAGGCTGGAGGCATATGAGCTGAATAAAAGAGATATTACAGTGTGCAAGGGGGTGTCCAGGATATGTTCCTAAGAAATCGCATGGAGCAAACAGACTGTCCTTTCCTTTGGCGTCCTAATTTTTTGGAAAGCAAACAGCTTCAGATCACCAACAGAACTGCTGTCTCAGCTCAGACAGATTAGTCATGACTGAATCTTTCTCTCTCACACACACACATAAGGTTCAAGGCAAATGCTGATCAGTGACTGTGAATAAAGGTGTCCTAAAGTATTCTGTCTCTAAACAGCAGTGATTCTGATTCCCTTTATGTATGCTTGCGTGTCTGGGGGTCTCAAAACTTGATATTCCTACACAGTTCATAAGAAAAGGATGGAAGGGAGGCGGTGGGCACAAGCAAATGGACAAAGCGGTAAACGAGAGGAAACTTTACCCATGGGTCAGCCTCAGAGGGAAGATATATTGCCCATGGGTCAGTGGAGAGAAAGGACGGGCAAAATCCATATTGGTCCGTCTGCCTTGCCCCCTTTATATAGTGATAAAATATTCAAATCCAGCCATTACTTCACATTAGGCTACTCTGTAGAGATGCCAGGGAGAAAACCACAGAATGTATACATGCTGGTTCACACACAGTTTTGGTGCATTGATAGTTACATTAAAATCTCTTACTCCCATTAGAGGCATCCGGACTCACGTCTGACATTTAAGGTGTGTTCACATGTAAAGTACACATGTGTATTTGTACATGAGTGTGTCTACATAAAAGGCCCAATCAGAGAAGGTTTTTTTCCCCTTACCATTTCCCTGAACGGGACCTCAGGGCGATAAGGGCACTAAGTGAGTTGGTTAGTTTTCTGGGTGCAGCAGAGAAGTGTCACTTCTCAGAGTCAGTTCTCACCTCCTGCACACAAATATACACATATGTCGCTCTTTCCGTTTTCTCTCCATTATGTTTAACACTGATGACTATAAGGTCTGGTAGCTTTGTCTGGGTGTTTCCTTCTGACTAAGTGCTGTGTCAGTCAGACCTGAATTTGTGTGTGTGTGTGAGACGGGAAGGTTATTTCGGACAGATAGTCACTATTTCTTGTTTTCTTTCTTCTTTTTCTATTCATGAGGCAACAAGATAAAGATTAGTTAACCTCATCACTTCATAGAGATGTTTAATGCAGTAATACCCTCTTTATTACACTTCATGTTCAGGGAAAACAACATTCCTCAATTATTTTCAACCACTTACGCTATCGTTATCTGCGGGTGACGTGGCAGCAGGTGCAGCTTGGGCAACATTTAGTGTCTAGCCAATGTATTTCAAGGTCTGCTGACATTCTAATAATATTTTTGTGTTCGGAAGCTGAAAACATGGTGACAGTGGCTGTTTCTTTATATAAGTTTATCCTGTGTGAGTGGGTAGGAGTTAAAATGGAGGCTAATGATGATGGTCTTCACAGTCCAGGACAGTTTTTTTTTAGTACATAAATTAGTTTACACAAGCAAAGAAAGGCTGAAACTGGCATTTTCTAGTTGGACTTTCCTGGAAATATAAAGTGTAGGAGATAAAATTAGCATGCTCTTGACTTTTCTTCGTATTTTGATCTCGTAGGGCATAGAGTGAAGATGGAGGATCCCCAGAAGATGCAATTCTCTGACAGGCTGTCCGAGATTGAGCGCTACCAGCGGACTATGCGGATAGGCCCAGTGAACAATAATCCACGCCCCATTCATCAAACCCACATCAGCCCCACACAAGGTGAGGACCAAATCCTAAATCCCCACAACACTGTAAAATCACCTCACTTTAACTGCCAATAACCTGAGGTAAATAGCTTCTCTTTTAAAACAAACATATTTGGTTTTATTTGGCCAGAGGGTAAGTAATCTGTACTTCAAATCACTCGACTACTTTAAGCGAAGCAAAGTGGCCCTCGTGTGTGCTTTCTCCACGAGGGCTTTTTGAGTTCTGTTCCATTAATCTGAGAGCTGCTATATGTGTTGGCTGTGCAGGGGGAAGCTCATGTCAGCTCTGTCCCCGGATACCCTGCGTTGGTGGGTCTGGGCCCCACAGTGTGCAGGGCAGAATCCGCGGCCAGGTGGCATTGTGGGTGCTGCCAGCCGAGTTTGGCTGGCCTCTGCGCACCACACATTACAGCCTCAGGAATGTAACAGCCGCCCGCTACCTTGGCAATCACGTCACTCTCAGACTGGTCGAATGTGCGGGGGTGGGAGGACGAGAGAGGGGAGCTGTGACTTAGACTGAGGTGGTGCGATGGAAAGGAGGGGGTTGATTCAACATATGTGTGTGTCTGCTGTGGACAGCTGCGTGGGTGATGGTCGGGGTGAGGATGAGTCTTTACTCATCATGTGTCAGAACCTCTAACAGGATCAGGATATCTGGAAGCATGCAGGGTTAACACACAAACATGCACTCCTCTGCCACCTACTCACTAGTTCTCATGATGGCTAATGAATCTCATTACCTTTGTATCAGTGTGTCGCTGTGTACAGGAGGACTTGTTTGGGACTGCTGAGCCATGCGTGGGTGCAGCTCTATCAGAGTGTATCAGAGCCATACAGTGTTTGGCCTTGTGCTTAGCTTAGCCAGCGCTGAGTCACCAGTATGGGCCCTATCTAACAGCTGACTGCAGGGAACACAGGGTCTTTTACCCCGCTCCCCCATGTCCTTACTTTCTGTTGATATTGATTTTGTTCCCTCGCACAGCCTGTACCAAGCTAAAAACATGTCAGCCATTTTAGAAACACCAACTACCGGTAATACTGAAAATAAACAGCGCAGAGCTTCAACACAATACTGCCACTGTGATGATAATTTTCTGATGGCTCAGAGTTTGGCGTGAGCTCTGTTGCTTGTCTGCCAATAAAAAGCCCCCCGCAGCTAAGCTTATACTAGGGGCTTTAAGTTTCTGAGGTCTGCCTTGAAAATAGGTATGCGGGGGGGAACTACTTCGATCGGCAGAGAAAGGTTTACAGACACGGTCCAGACAGTAGACGAGAAGCTCTGCTCTCGTCTGCCTCGCACAGGATTAGGGCAGGAATTAGAGCATCATAGGCTTGCAAGGCTTCAAAGGACTGCAGTGTTGCCACACACACATGTACAGTGCATAAACGGAGAGCCGACACAACATGTTAACATCAGCTGGAAGTGTCGGAGACGTTACAGGCCTTGAGCTTCACGTTACAGCTGCCAGTGACTGCAGGCTGTCTATAAG
This sequence comes from Odontesthes bonariensis, assembly GCF_027942865.1. Classification (NCBI taxonomy): domain Eukaryota; kingdom Metazoa; phylum Chordata; class Actinopteri; order Atheriniformes; family Atherinopsidae; genus Odontesthes; species Odontesthes bonariensis. Next base: position 10,265,560 of record NC_134522.1, read on the forward strand.
AAGTGTGTGTGTGAGAGACAGAGGAGGGGAAGGGCTGTAAAAACCACACACCTTAATCTGTGGTATTACCATCATGACGGCACACCGCAGGGCAAGAGTGGTAAAATAATTAAATAACAGAACACAGGGCCCTTTCCTCTCCCACTTTGTCTATCTCTTGGAGTGTCTGAGCAGCAGCCTGTACGTGTAGGACTCATGCACAGACAACAAGACTGTAGTATTAAGAGTAAAGCTCAAACAAAAATAGACCTGTTGTAATAAATCCCATTCAGAGACACAGGGATGTGTTTACATATCAACAGCACACACGTCGCTGCGTTTCACAGTACTGCCAGACACTGTTGTACTTTACAGATACTTTAAATCCTTGGCCTGTTTGTTTGAGCATTGCCTGGTGATAGATTGCACATCAACACATTATAATTAAATGGATTCCCGTCTTACTGTTACAAAAGATGTTTTCCATTATCAAGGGCTAAAAAAGAAAATATAGTTTCACCTCCTCCTAAAGCCTCCTTGCTTCATTTTGTTGTCTGAGACATGAAATACTGTCTCAGTTTTGTTGTCAACAGGACATGTCTCCAGACATCTGATCAACGCTGAATTCTTAAAGCGCACACTCAGTTGTACCATAGGCACATTGAAAATAAATAACAAGCACACACACATGCAGTTCTGTGCTAGTGTTGCAAGTTTTCTGCTCGCGCCCCAGACAGACAGGGTAATTAAGAGCTCATTACAGAGCATGCAGTGACAGGATTCCTGCACGCTGGCAGACGCTACATTCGCTGCTTGTTTTTGTTCTTCAGTGGCCACAGGTAAGCCTGCTAGACATGTGGAATGATTCTCAGCCACAGTGGAGGGAGTGTGTGTTTGAAAATACGTGGTTCACCTAGCCCAGTCAAGCAAATCTGACACTCAGACAATCGAGTACTAAACTGTTATTCTGGTTTTCAAAACCTCAAGTGAGATACATGTGTGTACTATGTGTATCTGTGGGTGGCAGCTTTTTTCTTCCCCTGATACAAAATGTAGTTCATCATTTAACATCTAACTTTGACAGCATTTAGAGTGTATACACAAGCATTTACAGTCTATCGGGAAGCAAAAACCTGAATAAAGATTTGATTTATGCCAAAGTGAAAAGTTGAAAACAGATTCCAGGTTTACCTTAATCCATCTGAACGCAGGCAAAACTCAACAAGCTCCTGGCAGAGCCTCTAAGAGACTTCTGAGAAGAAAGAAGCTCTTTTAACTTAAATGTGTTTTAACAGTGAAGGAGGGAAAAAAAGAAACACAGCACCAATTTAATCATCCAAAAAGAAAGTCCTGGCACTTCTGAGGTGGTATCGTTTAACATGTTATTTGTTCCAACACCTGTGTGTTCCCCTCTGAAGATGAATATCAGATACTAGCATAACGTTCCACCATCAAGCGTTCATTGCTTTGATGAGGGCCCAAAAGTGTGTATGCGTGTGTGCCCTTGTGAGAGTGTCAGAGGATGTGGGGCCTACGTTGTGATAATAACAACGACAGCAGAATCTTGCAGCAGTGATGTAGCCCACATTTCATTTTTCAAACTGTTCTTGAGATTTTGTCCCACAAATTCTACGTAAAAAGAGCTAATATTTGCTATTTATAACACTTTTTTCAAATGTTGGGGCCACTGGCTTCATCTTGCTCAACTGGCACACATCTGCTGCAGCTGTGCCTTGGCAACCTTGTTCAGTATGCTGACGTTGTGGCCTCTCGACTGGACATAACTCGAGAAAGTCCTAAAGCAGCCGCGCCCCTCCCTGCTTGTCCACAGTGACCACACTGTTTACTCCACATAAACAAGCTGGCCGGCCCCCCAGCTTCAAGACGGCACTCTGCTTCTGTCGCAGCTGAGAGGCGGACACTAATTCGCACATCCAGAATGACACGATCAGCCAATTAGAAGCAATAGCGAGACAGGAAATTAGCATCGTCAGGTAGCAGCGGTGTGGACTTTGAGTGAGGCCGTCATGGTAGTTGGGTTTCATGCTGATTTCTGCCAAACCCAAGCAGGAAGCTCTGAGGCAAATCCAACCAAAAGCAGCAGGAATCTGGACCGGTCCTTTAGACACTCTGTTTTACTTCTGCACTCTACTATTTACATAATATGTCAATGGTCGCCACAGAGTTTATTTGTTATGGTGCCTGAAAGCTTCACTTGTGGTTAGTCTCTTTTTGTGACCCTAAGTTGAATAATTTAAACTGAAAATGTTTTTGTTCTTCAACAAAAAGAGAAAATCTTTTGAAGCCACCTCCTTGGTGAAAAACACAAAGAAAAAGAGAAGTGAGAGCAAGATGTTTCTTTACCAGACTCAACTGTTTGTGTAAGTTATAATTTCACATCAGAGTCGGGCTGAGTTTTACATTTCAGCAATTACAGAAACTACATGTGTGCCATGAACAGTCTATTGAGTCTGAGGAGAGGGGAAGGGCGGGCGGACGACGAGCTCTCAAAGAGAACACAGGATTTTTCAGCCCGTGTGTTTGTTTTTGCTCACGTTATAAGTGAGGGCTCAAAAGACATATCAAATGTCCCACATAGCTGAGCCAAGGCCATGTTCCTCCCCTCTCTAACACGCTCTCTTTCTCTCTCCTTCCCTCGCTGGCGTCTTTCTTTTAGTCTTGCTTGCTCTCTCACATTTTCTCCCCGTTGCGACGCCTAAGGCCTAAGCGAAACAGGAAGCCAGCACAAGGACCAGCATTCACTATGTCTCAATGACATGCTTCATTACGGTAGGCGCATTACATGTCTCAGAGGCGTCGCTGGATCCGGAGTCACGAGGATGGACGCCATTTTGGCTCAAACATCATCTCAGCCATCCTTTTCATCTGCACATGCACTTCAAAAGCAGGGCATGTGTTTATTTGCGTCCTTCCTAAAAGTACGTCGGAACCACCCCAAGGCTTCTTATTAGTGACGCCGTCACCGCTTCTTCCTATTTCCAGTCCCTGCCTTGCCCTCTCCTCAGCTCCGCCCAGGGGGCCGGTCCTCTTATTAACAAGGGTAATCTGTGCCTCTGGTATTGACGTTGTCTGCTAGCCAATCAAAATATTTGAAGGAAATGTTTATTTTCTTGAGCGAATCGCACCAGCTGCTTGCAAGCTTTTCTGAATAAGGCCATTTATGTGTAAGAATTTGCCATTGTGAGGCGTAGTGTAGGACCTCTCAGTGACTGAGTGCTGATTTGGGTCTTTGCAAAGGAAATGGAGGAGCTCCAGGGGAAGCGCAGATCGTACATGTGCCGTGGAGCTATAGGTGAACAGCCCTTTACCACCCCCCTCTCTGACTTTGGCATCATTTTATGTCCTAATTGCCACAACAGGAGGTTGGAAGTTTACTATATTGCTTAGCCTCTACTCGATTGCTCGATGCTGTCATTAAAGGTAAAACACCATAAAAATATGCTTCATCTAATCGTCAGTTTTCTCTCTTTGTGATAAAAATATGTACATACCTTTGACAAAAAAAGTTGAACACATACAACTCTAATCTGAGTCCTGCAACACATGCGCTTAAATTGCCCATGTCCACAGAGCTCCGTGCAGGTTGTCTTGTAGCAAATGCACCGTCTCAGACCTTGAGCAAACAGCCAACTGTTTGTGTCAAGCCTGCTGCGGTGTGACCGTTGAGTGTGAAGCAGGGTCCCACGCGTTGGGCCAGTAGGTCCTCGACCCTCCTTTGCTTCCTGACAGCTTGGCTGGACAGGCTACCAAGTGTCCTATGCTTCACAGATCTCACCTCCTCCAGTGTCTCGCCTGAAAGGCCCAAAAATACCTTGTATGCACCCATCAAGCATGTTTTTCCAAGCCTGCTCTCACAGTGGTGAGAAAAACCACCCCTCCTCTTCCCAGTCTTCACTGCTCAGTCAGCAGAGGCCAACCTGTGACAGGAACACACATCTCCAAACCGCCAGATGTCAAGACAGTTTTGACCACTCGGTCATAAAGGTTATTTGGATCGTGTATAAGATTCCTGATGCAAAGGCGGTGACTTCCTCACCCTGAACACACAAACTGTACAGCCCACACATTTCTCTGTCTAAAAATCTAATTCTTGCATAAACAACTCTTTTTTTTTCCCACTATGCTAAACCATCTATTATTCCCTTTGTGTGTTACTTAGCCCTGTGGCAGGAGCAGATGGACACCCCCACTCTGAAGACCTGTAAGGTGGAGGAGGACCTGAGACCGTGGCCAGGTGAGAAACATCCATCTCCTGTGTTTCTATAGCTTGTTTCATCAGATTTTACACTAAATATGCTGTGGATTTATTCACTTTTAAAAGTGTTAGTTCGTGTTAAGTCAGTTATTGTGATATAATCACAGAGTGAGGTCCAATCAGCCAGCAGCATGATTAGCAATAACACTGGGCAGCCAAAAAGAAATCATGCTCTCAGAATTGTGCATCTCTAACATCTGAACAGACTCGAGACTAATATCATTCTAATCATTAGACACTGATGGTATTTTAAAAAATTAAATCAAGTCATACTGAAGTGGAGAAATTGGAAAGGCTGGCACAACACAGGGTGAGTCAAATCATGGAATCGGTTTCGGTTTTGTCAGGAGGGCACTTCTACGTCCCAGAGCGTCCCCAGAACGCCACTACCCTTCTTCTTCTTCCTCTTCCTTCCCTCCCACTGCCTCTTTCATTTGTCTCCTGATTTTGATCTTTGTTGCCGTCTTAACAGCTCCCTCAGTCTCCCATTCGTCCCCTACCCAGAAACCACCCCACCAGACCAGACATGCTGAGTCATCCACTCACACTGTGCTGATGACCAACATTCAGACACAAAGAAGAAAAAGACTTTTGGATTTGGCTCGATGATCTTCCTGCCTTTTTTAGCTCTATTTCAGAACAGAATGGATCGATCAGAATTACATATTTTAGTATGATACATTTTACGCAAGACATAATAAAAGAGTGAAAAATGGGATGTTAGTAAAGCCTGAACTTAAGATAAAAAGGCTTTAAGGTTTGACAGACAGAATAGGTGGCCCAGAGTCAAACACACATCACACCAGTGGCTTTATTGAGAGAGTATCATGTCTCCCATAGCAAAAAGATTTACTTAACAAATAAACATAGTTATCATGTCACCTTTCTTGTTGGTGCATTAGGAAAATCTCAGCTTTTTCTATAATCACACATTCCCTTGCTTGCATTGCATGTCACAAGTGGAGGACATGCAAAATCTCCTGCGCTCATGTGATTAAGTGCTAACGTGGATGAGGCTTTGGGGCTGTTGACCATGGTGTCACAGTACAGAGGTGACTATTATTTGCATTCGACATGATGCTCTGGCTCCAAAGGCTCAGTGCTTAAATAAACACCTGGAAATCATTTGTGTTCATTTGGATCTCCTATTCTTTGCCATGTGAGGCGGCAGCTCTGCCCTGGTCTTATGTTGCCGTGTCATCGTTGCTCTGTCATCAACAGTGACTGCTCATCCCCATGGCATCCAATGTTCAAACCACCCAAACCAGTCAGAGAATAAAACAGACACATACTTCTTCGGAAAGTAATAAAATGCTTTTCTGATTAATCCAAACTGTAGTGTAGCAATTCCTCTTTTGGAATATTTAGGAAACAATCTCACCACAAAGCACAGTGGGTCTCTCCAGGTAGCTGCTTCGGCCTGGGGTTTTCTCTCTTCCCTTTTCCTTCCCTCCACTTATTTGCCTGAGACACTATTCCCTGGGCCCTGGCCGTCACAGTTTGCATCAAGCCTGAGTAAACATTTCACAGGTGAGCGCCTGGATTTGCATCTTCCCATTGCCAGCCACCACATTTGGACACACATGCGTACACACACATACCCCTTCGCACCATTACACACTCAGACACGATCGCCTCAAACCTGCCTCTGTGTTAACAACCAAAATCAGTTTCTCCCGTAAGCAAATGAGACAAACCTCCCGCCATATCTGGGTTGCACGCTTGAGTGTGGACTAGTGGACTTCTTGAGCTAAGTAGGAATGAGCAAGGCTCCACCCTTAGTGTTGCAGAATTAAAAAAGTGCATGGCGCTATGCTTCTGAAGAGGAGGAAAGAAGGAGTGCTGGAACACAATGTTCTCAATAAAAGCCTTGATTCCCAGCTACCCGCTTCATAGACTGAGAACATCACAGACAGCAGACTGTGCCAGCTAGCCCTCTGGGGTTCATCCCTTCTTCTGTCCCTGCAATTTAGTCAACACATTTCAGATGAGCCTAATGGAGATCATGTGTGGTTTTGTGCCGCTGAGGTTACAGGCAACTACTGCTAGGCTCAGTTAAGAAGACCCTCTCGGCCAAAGATACACCACTGTTACCACAGCCACAACAGCAAAGCCTGTACTTACAGTTGGTGGGGGAGGGTGGGGATGCAGTAAGGTATGCGACATAGTTAAGAGGGAGAAAAAGCAGACTGCTTCTCAATTACAGAACAGTTTGTTTAGCCCTCTCCTCCAGAGGGAGCTACTGTACTTTGTGGAGACTTTAAGGTCGGAGCAGACACCTTATGGCTCACAGCCAAGAGCCTGAGACTGAACAAGCCCATTAAGGTGTTGTGATAAGTGTCCAGTCCAGTTTCCCCTGACAGAGCACAGGAGTTGATCCCCACCGCAATTTAGCCAACACGTTTCCACCAACTCCAATCAAGAGGAGATCATGTACAGGGTGGGCTGCAGGAGCCAGAGCCATCATGTCCCAACAGCACATGTCCTCTCCCCAGCTCCACCCCGATGCCTAAATTTAGCCCAGGCAGGGAGAGATGAAGGAAGGCACACACACAGAGGGAGCAAAGGCTTCCACTTCACCCGAATCAACAGCAGCTGAAGGCTTGGATTTTCCTCGCGTGAAATCAGATATGGAGCCAGACTGCAGTGCCCGGTAGACTCTGGAAAAAGAAACATCCCCCCCACCACCACCAAACTCCTTCATCCCAAAAAGAAGAGAAAATTCAACAGCAGAAATGTGTTGTAAAGGGAAAAAAAGAAGAAGAAGAGTATAGCAGGGGCCATGGAAATTGCAATGGAGTAGATTTTTTTTTTTCTGAATATGAACCCAGTTCTCCAGACACAGGGAAAAGAGATTTCAACAACACTGTGGCACGCACGTTTGGCATTCTCCCCCCTCAGGGCTGTGGCGTGCAAGCGCTTGCTATTTCACAAATACAAGCTCTCTTTTCTCTGCCATCCAAATTCACATTTTACACTTGCAGTCATGTGGGCACATTGGACCCATGAAAGCCACATACGGACAAACAAATAACCATGGACCCAGGTGTGTGTGAGTGTCTGACTGTGTGCACAAGTGGCAGGTGTGCATGAGGTGTTCAGAACGCTAACATCAGGTATGAGGAACTTTCCTGAGTCTCTATGACAAACAAAGGTGTTTACCACTGCAGAGCATGTTGGTCTGGCTCTTGGCCACCTTGCTTTCTTCCAAAATAACTGAGTGTCACGAACACAAAGACTCAACATGCCCTACTTTCCAGGCAAAGCTTAATTTTTCACACATAGACATCATAATCATAATGATTAAATAGTTAGTGATGTACAGATAAAATACAAATTGAGAAATCAAGAGTAATGGTAGATCAAACGATGGTTCAACTGCTGTATCTCCATCAGAAATTTGGAACAGTCAAACTCAACTCTGAACAGGCTCATTTCCAAAGCTGCATAGAGTGTGTAAGATTAGCCAGTAATATTCCTCAGTTTAAATAAGAGGGGAAATATGGTGTTTGAGTTAAGAAACTTAGCTGGTGACAGTATCTTAGAGAGGCAAACTGCCAAGTCAAACCTTCCTGCAATATTTCTATTTCCCTAATATTTCTAAGTCCCGGCTGGCTTCAGCTGTGCTCTGTTACCTGTGAGATTACACCTCACAGTTAACTCCAACAGCTCCTGGACTGTGATACAATTCAGTCTAAATAATCACACACTTCCTTTTACTTCCACTCCTTCTTTTTCCTCCTGTCTCTTTGACTGTCTCCCATTGTTACTGTCTGCCGATGTAGCCTAAGTATGATTTATGACGAGTTTCACAACAGTGCAACAAGCCATCAGTGTTTATACAAACCACCCCTCAGCACTGACAATGCCTCTTTTCATCGCTCGGAGAAAGACAGAAAGCTATACGTTGATCTTCTTTTGAAGGACTGGAAGGAGGGCCGTTGCAAGGGGGCCTTTTCATAACCTCAGTCTTGTGTATGGGACTGTGGGATGATGTGCTGTCAGTGCTTGATGACTGTTATTAAGCCAAAAAATGTCTCAGTTCATTACTTTGAGCAAACATTTCCATAGAGCGGTGTATCGCAAGAAATCTGAGCTTAGAATTGGGGGTTTAGGGAGGTTTGCTGCTCTTGGAAATTTGGGTGATTTTTTTAAAATAATAGAAAATGAGAAATCTCTGAGCTCCTCGTTTCATAATTGCAGCAGCAGTTTTCCTTCATGGCTTCTGTGTCTTTGTGTGTCCTACAGGGACAACAGATCTCTTCCAACAGAGGACCACCTTCCCGTCTCTGTCACCGCTGACCGACCCTCGCTTCTCAGACCACCGCATGCACTACCCGGGGGCCTTCCCATACTCTGCTAACACCTCCAGCACTGGCATCAGTGGCCTCAGCATGTCAGCCTCTTCTAGATACCACACCTACCTGCCGCCACCCTACTCAAACAACCAGTCCCAAAACTTCCAGTCCAACTCTTACCTGTATTATGGCACAGGCTCTGGATCCTACCAATTCTCCATGGTGGCGCCGGGGAATACTGGGGGTGAACGCTCCCCAACCCGCCTGCTCTCCTGTTCGGGGGCCACGGGCACCGGAGGGACCAACAGCCTGATGAACCCGGGCCTGAACACCCAGAGCGAGGGTGTGGAGGCCGACGGCAGCCACAGCAACTCGCCAACAGCCATTGGCGCTTCAGGTCGCTTGGATGAGTCCGTCTGGAGGCCATACTGACTGGCAGACAGCTAGAAAAATCAGCTGAGCAGAAAAGAGAGGGACAAAAAGTGAAGAGTATAATGAACAAAAAAGCTGAACACTGAAAGAAAGAAAAAACAAAAAAGAGAAATGTTGCATGTTTGTCTTTTATGTCTCGCTTTAAAAACTTCCTGCTTTTACCAACTCTCTCAAGACTTTTATGCATTTTGTAATTTTTGAATGAACTCCTGCACTGCGCTGAAACTCTTTAAGTACTCTTCAAGACCTTCAAAAGCCATAAGAGTCCAGATGATGTTCAGCGTAGACTGTAAATAGAGGTGAGAAGCCATAGCAGCGTTTCAGGATCATTTGTCTGGTGTAGAAAGGCATGCATCAAAGACAAACGAACAACAGAGAGTGGAAGTATGATCAGTCAGTACGGCGGATGAACTGAAGCGGAAATTCATCAAACAGCCTGTTCAAACTGATCACTCAGCACGTTGAGAAGACAAGTCAGACTGGAAGTTTGCTCTTTGTAAGGCTTGGCTGCACTGCTGTAGCACCGGTCCTTTTAAGCTTTCATTTCTGAAAAATGTTGAATATTGCAAAGACGCTGCGTCAGGTGTGAAAACATCGTCAGTTGCATCCAGGGCTGTGTCACGTGCAAGTATTTCCGCTGTACTTTATCGTCTAATTTATTATCCAAACCGACACATTAGCCTTTGATGCCACCGTGTGCAGTGGACATCTCAACACAATTGCTGCATTACTAGGAGAAAAGCATTTTAGCTGTCAAGACTAACATCAAGCAGTGAATTTTCCTCTGCTGTGTCATCAGTGTATCATGTTTCAACAGGACAAAGGCAGATATTTTAAGGAATGTAAAGGAAAAAAGGGGGGTTGGTGGGTGGGTTGGGGGAAGTGTTATTGTTTTATTTTTCGCAGGTATGTTGGAGTCCTGTTGTTTCTACTCTTTACTTTTTCCTAAATTTCTTGTTCAAGCCCTTTTCTAAAAAGAAAAGTACTAGTTTGGTATTTTTGAACTGGATGACACAGTTTACTTTTGATATTTATTTGAGCCAAATTTTGAGGAAATGTATGCATATACCCCAAATCCTTAAGCATTTCTCTCTACTTTTTCTTTTTTTACTTAAATATATATACAGTATATATACCATGTTTTGTTGTTAAGTATAAATTTGGATTTTGTGTAATATATTGCTACTAAATTATGAAAAACCAAAGTTTTAATGTAATTATTTTGATTTCCAATGTAGCTTTGATGCACTAAAACTTTTCTTCCAAATGATACAAGTCCAACAGGTTCTGTTAGTTAGACGGTATATCATGAGCTGTAATCTTTTAAACAATATTTCAAATTCCTGTGCTAAAAAACCCCATCTTTTGCTAATTGTTTTGCACTATTTTTTTACATTTCATCTTTCTTTTCTTGGCTATTGCTTGGTTATTAATATATCTGAAAGTGTGCAGAACAAAATTTTAAATATCCCTGTGCATCTTTTTTTAACACAATAACAAGTGTCCTTTAAAAAAAATCTTTCACAAAGTAATTTTACAATCAAATACACACACACACGTGCGTGCATTCCTGCTCCACAGGTGTGTGTGTGTGTGTGTGTGTGTGTGTGTGTGTGTGTGTGTGTGTGTGTGCACATTCCCCTTGTCCTAAGGGCCTTTCTCCTGCAATTACACATGTGATCCACTGTCCCTGGAAGAAGAGGAGTGTGAGGGTGAAGGAACAGAGAGAAGAGGTCGGGTCAGAGTGGTATCTCCTTACCAACACTGAGGGCAATCGTGCAAAAAAAAGGGGAAAAAAAACTCTGTTGTGCACAGGTCCCTTTGTTCTGAGCAATCAGTGAGTGCTTTGAAGCCTTTGTAGCCATAATTCCGCCTCTCCAGCTCTAATTTACAGATCATTCTCTGCCAGTAGTTCACGCACCTGCACACTTCGTCGTGGTGTAAGAGATGGGCTATTTACAACAGATATCAGGTGTCTATTTTTACTTGTAAATTATTTTCCAACAGGGGAAAATTATCAGCATTCATAACTCTGAAAGATGGATTTTAGTTGCTAAACGTGTGAGGTATGATGTCAAAATGAAGAGTGATCCAAAGAAGTTAGCATTTACAGTTCAGGTAGAAACTAAGTTATGCAAGGTGCAGACCCTCTGCCTTATTCCTCTTTTTTAAAGAATTGTCGTCAATGTCTCATTCCTATTGCCCTTTGGTTCAGAGGGAAAGCATGTTTAGTGTCCTTGCTCCCTCTTCTGAAGCCTGTACACATTTGAAAACCAGACTTTATTATGGGCAAATATCATGCAGCTAGAGAAACCACATGTGTACTGCTATTTCTGTGGTTACTTCCAAAAAAACCAAAGATCTTCACAACTGCCTGTAATACTGTTTGGATGTTGATGAAATGTGTGATCTTTAATTTTATTGTTTATGTAAATCTAGGAAGCCAAAATGTGCAAGTTCAAATGTATTTTGTGTATTTCATTAAAGAGCACAATGTAATATTCTTTTTGTTTCTTTTTAAAAGAACCCCTTTCTCATTTTCGCATACCAAATTGTTGAGTCATTTTGCTCTTTTCAGTTCTCTTTATGCTCAAAGCATGTACATCTGAAATTGATATGTTAAATTAAAGATCTTCTGTATGTAATGATGCCATTAATGCTTCCATACTGAGTGCTTGTAAAGTTTGCGGATGATGTAGTTTTTAATCATTTTAATTAAAAAAAACATGTTTCACTCCTGTCTTCAAAACTGCTTTTTATTTGATGACAATTGATAGATATATTCAACAATTGTTGGTACATTATATCACCTTTAAAGGCCTACAGAAAGCTGACACTACACCCAATACATAATGATAATACATACACAGAGGAACAATAATGATCATTGGACTCTACACCAAAACATTTCATAAACGCATGAAATTTGCGATTTTGAATTTGCCGCTAGGAAACCTTCCTGGAATTCCAGACTGGGGGCGGGGCTTCCGTGTGACGTCACAAGTGCCATGGTTTGTCCTGGCTGCCTCAGTGTTGCCAATTTAGCTAGATTTAGCGACTTTTGGCCATCTCTGGCGACAAAAAAAATAATCTAGCGACTTTCGGGCTCAATCTGGCTGAATCTAGCAACAATTCAACTTGTTTTGTGAGTGACAAATCAGTTGCCCTGCGACACCATACAAGCCGAGACAGAAGCACTGCAGGACGGTGGCAACCCGGCATTTCCTGTCAAAACCGCAGTTTCAAGCTAGCTACAACGAGGGTAGGTAGGTTCACTTCCTGTTTTCAAAACAACAGCACGTAATGGCTTTCCCTATGATAAAAGGCAACGGGTATTTTATTTTGTCAAAATAACCGGAAGTGCGTTGCTCACTGCGGCTAGCTTTAGCAGCGCCGAATTCGTCGGAACAAAATGGTAAACAGCCGGTATTTTGTCAGGTTTTCAACACGTTGGGGATCTAAACGACTACTTTCTCACCTGAAAAGTTTCAAATGTTGCGGGGACAGAGGAAGCAGAGAGAACTGCGGTCGGAACTTGTGTCTGTGCCTCCCTGTCCGCCTGCCTCCTCTATGGTGAAATCAGCCGGAGCCATCCCGCCGTGTTCAGCTCCCTGCGGTGCGGACACTCAGGGGGAATCCACCTGGCAGAGAGCGGACACACCGCGGGATGGTTGCCCTGAAATCAGCCGGCAGCGCGATCATCAAGAGCCCCGACGTGGACATGATCGCTCTGCCGGCTGATTTCCACTCTCCACCTGGCGGAGAGTGTGTTCGCTCTCCGCCAGGTGGATTCCTGTCCGACCGCAGGTCTCTCTGCTTCCTCTGCCCCCGGTGGTGTGAGCTGCTGCTGCTGAGGGCAACACACGCACTTCGTACATCTACTCGCAATAAAAACTGCACTGAACCCAACGTTTTATATTTCCAAGCGACGTCCCGCGGCACACATCGAAATTTGCCGTGAAGAAGCTGTCCAGGTCTGGCAAACTGCTGGCTTCGCTACTAGAACTACTGGTGGTTGTTCCAGCAGCTGGCACTCGTGACGTCACGCACCTGTCGTTCCAGTTTGCCAAATTTGAGTCAAATGTGGTGATAGTTTATTGGGCCTAATCAGGACTATCCAGGGGCCTAAAATTATTTTAAAATCATAAAAAAATTCCATGGTATATAAGGAATCGATCTGCTATTTCAGTTTTGTGCAAAAAAAAAAAAAAATAATCACCTTTCTGTAGGCCTTTAAACAAGACTTTACAAGTACTTAAATAAAAAATAAGTCAGCACAAAATATCCTGTTCTGACTGAGGATGTCCACACTACATTTTGCAGAAGCTTGCTCTTTTAAGAATTTTAGGATGTTCCCTCTGAGATCATACTTATTCCAAAAGTAGAAGGAAAGCTTGGTTGTGAAGTGAAATACATTAACCCCCTAACAGTAATTTATTACCAAGACTGGTCAAAATAACTCTTCTTTTGGTTGTAAACTCATAAACATAATAAAGATAAGCTATTTTATCTAATAGCTGAATATTCAGGCTTTGTGAAACATACCTTAAAGGATAAGACCGGTTTTTTGACATTGGGCCCTTGATTTCACATTATAGCATGATGTTCTACTCACCCCTGCTTGTTGTTGGTAATTTGGAGCTGTTCCGAAGATATTCGAGAGGCGTCTGGCTGCTCTCTTGAGATATTCGGCCATGAAACGGTTTCCTATGGGCAAGCTTATACAGGCACAAACTATGCTGTTTATAATTTATTAATTACTCTACACTAGCACTGATAACGTGGAGGTGCGTCGCTTACTTAAAAAAATCCGGGTTATTGTAATTTTGATTTTTTTGTCGTAAAGTGGGTGTTACTGACGTCATCGTCGTGCTACTGCCACAGACAGCCCACAGACCTGCTGCCTATTTATTCATTCGGCTAAAATTCAAAATTAGTAACCCGGATTTTTTGAAGTAAGCGACGCACCTCCACGTTATCAGTGCTAGTGTAGAGTAATTAATAAATTATAAACAGCATAGTTTGTGCCTGTATAAGCTTGCCCATAGGAAACCGTTTCATGGCCGAATATCTCAAGAGAGCAGCCAGACGCCTCGCGAATATCTTCGGAACAGCTCCAAATGACCAACAACAAGCAGGGGTGAGTAGAACATCATGTTATAATGTGAAATCAAGGGCCCAATGTCAAAAAAACGGTCTTATCCTTTAAAATTATTCTACATCTTTATATCATTTTTTTTTTAGATCAACTGGAGGTGTGTGTGTGTGTATGTGTGTGTGTGTGTGTGGTGGTGGTGGTGGTGGTGGTGGTGTGTGTCTGTGTGTGTGGGGGGGGGGGGTGTCATCTTTATAAGGTTTATTTGACATGAGGTCCAGACTGGTGAATCATTATCGAACATCACTTTCACCCAGTCATCCACAGTCCTTGTTATTTTCTTCTTTTTAGGCATTCGTGATGGTTTACATGTGGCTTTTCTGGATATAAATCCCATTTCCTTCAGCTGGCTTCTTACAGTTATAGTCATAAACACGACTCCCATTTCTGTTTTTAATTTCTTTCATTCTGCATTTTCCATTTACAAAGCTTAGGGCTTTGAGTTTTCCGTCATGACCCTTTTATGTCTTCCTTGGGCTCCTGTTTCCCTTTTACTTGCTCCAAATTTCACACACAGCTGACTGGAAACCATAGTGGGAAACATATATTTAATGATACTTTCCATTGTTTCCTCTGACAGCTCTCTTGGTGGGGCCATTTTTGCTGCCAATCAGCAAGGTGCAGCAGCTCGTTAAGCTCTGCATGCACTAACTGCAGACTCATTTGCATATTTAGACATGTGCAGACATTTGTTTAGAAAATGCAAAGTATAAGGAGAGTCCAACATTTCTTTCTCACAAATGACTGATTCCACTTTTCACCTCTCTACTAGAACTGAAAAAAGGTGAAAACTAAATCAAACTGTTTGTGCCATATGTTTTTTCTTTTTAAACAAAATTAAAAGTTGAATGAACATCCTCCAAGTGTGATGATTCAACAATTTTTGGCAGGATTTATATATTCTTTGTACAAGCTGACATGTGTCACTGTTGAAGTTTTTAAAAAGAGGCTCAAGACCTACCTTTTTAGTTTAGCTTACAGCTGAATTTTATTTCATTTATTTATTATATATATATTATTTTTTGTTTGTTTGTTTGTTTTGTTTTAGTTTACTTTTATCTATTCATCCATTATTTAAAATATATTTTTATTTTATTTATTATTATTTTATTTTATTATATATATTTCTTTAAATTATTTTACTATATACTTATTTATCCAGTGTTTTTCCTTATGGGGATCTTCCACACCGGAGACTATGCCCACTCGGTCTCTGGGGTCATTACTGTGGGGACCGCCCTGGTTCGGGGTGGCTGGGGGATCCTGCACTGCAGCCCTGGCTGTGGTGTGGATGCCGGCCTGCCCTGATCCGGGCGGTTCCCCGTGGTGGCGGCCTCTGTGGTCATTGGTGGGCTGGCTCCCGGTGTGGACAGATCCCCAAGATACTGTTTCCTCGCTTCAGCGTCAAGCCAGATTTTAATGTTGCTTTTAATGTTGATTTTAATGTTGATTGTTGTTGATGTTGCTTATGTTGGGGGTGGTGGGGGGGTAGTATGTGTGCAGTGTGGTTGTCGGTGTGATGTTGTGTGTGAGTTTATGAATTGCATTGATTTTATTATGTAAAGCACTTTGTGCTGCTTTTTTCTTTAGTATGAAAGGTGCTATATAAATAAAGTTTGATTTGATTGGATTTTGATTTGATTTGATTTGATGTCATGTGACCTGTATGTAACTATGTAAAATGAATTGTCTTTATAAGACTTCCCTTTTTAAAACTGGAATTAATTCAGTCGTTTTTCTCTGTACCCTGATTATTTTTCAATGTGTCTCACCGTATAAGGACAACAGAAACAACAAAACATGAGATCTTACAAAACATTTTTACATTGGTAGAAATATTTCCTTGCTTGAATTTGAATTTTCTTTTAAATCTGCATATGGAACTACCAATCACAACACCATTATTCATATACCATCCTGTGAAAAAGAAAGTGCACCTTAGTTTTAAGAAAATCTAATCAAAACTAAGTCCACCTTTAGCCTACTGCTTATCAAATGTTCTTGATTATTTGATCAACAAAAAGTGTGAGCACCTCGATAAAAGCAGAAATTTTGGCAGTTTGATGGTCTGCAGCATTCAGGTGTGTGTTAACACAATGCCAAGGAGAAAAGACATCAGCAATGATCTTAGAGAGGCAGCTGTTGCTGCCCATCAATCCGGAAGGGTTATAAGGCAATTTCCAAACTATTTGGAGTCCATCATTCTACAGAGAGAAAGATTATTCACAATTTGTATAACATACAAGACAGTAGTTGGAAATCTTCCTAGAGGTGGACGTCGCAGCAAGTTCACCTCGTGGTCAGACTGTGCAATAATCAGAGAAATAACCAAGTGCTACATCTCAGACTCTACAGGCTTCAGTTAGCATGTTAAATGTTAAAGTTCATGACAGCACGATTAGAAAAAGACTGAACAAGTATGGCTTGTTTGAAAGGGTAAACAGGAGAAAGCCTCTTCTCTCTTAAAAGAACATGGCAGCACAGCTTAGGTTTGCAGCTACATCTCAACAGACCACAAGACTTCTGGAACCAAAGTCGAAATGTTTGGTCAAAATGAACAGCAGCACGTTTGGAGAAATGCTTACAAACCTCAATAAACTGGGGCAGCGTTGTAGAGAAGCGTGGGCTAGAATTCCTTCACAGTGAAGTGAGAAACTGATAACATCATACAGAAAATACCTACTTCAGTTATTCCCTAAGGTGGTTAGACAAACTATTGAATCATGGGTAATATGTTTTATTCTATTCTTTACAAACACACTTTCTGCAATTTTTTCTTAGTTTCTTCTTAAATGTTGTCTACTGTTGTTGCTCATCTGAGAGTCTATGTTCCCAATCTTTAGAGCCATTAAAGACCAGATGATTTTTTATTATGTCCTGATATGTTAAACCTCAGAAATGAAAGAGGGTACACTCTTTTCACTGTATTTGTCATTTTAATGGAACTCCATGGCATAGTTATGACAACACATAATTTTTCCTTGAGCTGGAAATGTCCCACCTGCTCGTCTGAGGAAAGTTACACCCATGGTTACGTTTGTATTTACAGACACATTCCTCAAAATGATGTGCTTTACTATAAAAAACAATCCCACACTATAACAGTCCCCTAATTTTGAAACTCAATGCTCAGAATTGTGGCTTGTGAGGCCTTTTATAGTTTAATAACAGTAGGAGGTGTCAAGAGTAAAAATGTGAAATATGGACGCACAGTTTCTGATTCACCTCCACAAATACAGTTAAGGGAAAAACAAATCCCATAAACATTCATGAGACCCAATTTCATGCCAGCACATTCTGATCCAACAATTTCTGTCTTTTTTAGCCTCGTACAGAAAATACCACAAATGCCACTGTCTCCATCTCTTGACTGTAGCATTTCATTGGTAGTTTGTTCCCAATAACCCCCTAATAATGACCTTCTTCTCTGCCATTAGCGAGACACTTGCTGGCAATTACCCACTTCTCCCAGAGGTTCGAAAATGTCACAGCTGTCAACACAGTGGTAGCCAGATCGTATGTAAGGGTAGCTCAGGAATCCAACACCGCCCTGGCACCGTCCATGTTCGCACACATCTGCAAGTTGTCACTTGCTAAAAACAATACAGGAGAAGTTAGGAATGTTGGCTGTGTTTTTCTTCTTCTTCTTTTTTTTTTTTTTAAACAAGCCATGCGGTTGTTAATTTATGCCATGATTGTGGCATCTGTTTGGTCCATTTGAAGCCGAGCCACAAGATTAAACACTTGCGATGCTACCTTGTGGGGTGGTCTGATTTCAGATGTGGTTAACCTGAAATACAATACCCACAGCTCCTCACTGTTAAACTAATCCCACCTGTTGATGTGCCATGAAAGGGCTTTCCCTTCTAAACACTTTGTTTTTCACCCATTTTTCACTCTTATATTCCCTGTTTATACAATCTTGTATCTACACTCTTTTCATCCCCACCCCTTCCCTAGATTCTTTCTCCATTTCTTTCCAAGGCTTCTGCTGTGTTCGTGAGTCTGTGTCAGGCCTTCTATGGGGGCAGCATTGGCAGAACAACAAAGCCTTGAAAGCACACACGCAGCTTTGATACACACTGTATTCAATTAACTCTCCACACAAAGCATTTCCACACATACACAATCCCTTGCTGACAGATCTCACACCACCCTCCTCCCAGACAGTCTGAGTTCGACACCGAGTGTATGACAGTATTTCCTCCAGGTCTCCACCACTCAGAAGGCACAAAGAGAAGATGATAAGCTTTCAATTAGATCAGGCTCAGGGGAATTTTCCAGCTGTCTTCACACACTCTGAGACCCCAGTCTCTCTTCCACATGTGGGGAACAGAGCTGCTCTAATCTGGCTCAGTCTTTGTCATAGACATACACAAGCAGAGTTGCTTCTTTTTTTTTAAATCATCCTCTTCCGGAAATTGTAACTCTCAGGAAAGAGGCAAAACATTTGCCTGGGTGAGGCTGCTTGTCTGGATGCAATTTTTGTCAAATGTATAAAGTGGTTGACAAACAAGATTGCTTTTTAAGTAGATGAAATATAAAAAGTACAGGAGGTCAAAGTTAAGAGACAATAAAACAATCATATCCGGTTGAATGAAGAGCGCAGTACCGTCATTCTATAACTAATTGAGTCTGGAGTTTATCTTTGATAAAATTAGAAAAATACAAAGCAGTTTAGAAAGACAAACAGAGAAAGAAAGTCAGTGAGAAAACAGAGGAAATGTTTTGGAAAGAGCACAGACTCATTAAAACCATCTAATGTCTAATTAACACATTATCCTGCGCTGCTGTTGTTGTACCTGCAAACAAAACTCATTTGGCCTTCTTCTGCAGCTACTGACCTCCTCTCCCTTGAACAACATGAGAAGGAGCAGGCTAGAACCGGATTGATTTGGGCGTCTGGTACATGAACAGAAGTCTATTTTCTAACCAGACTGGTGGTGGGAACAGAGACTACCGTCCAAGATCAGGGTTCCCACAGATTGACCGAGAAAACGCAGGGGCCAGGGGCTAAGAAACCGCGAGAGCTGTGATGCAGCTATTCTCACAGAGATGACTGGTGCTGCCTTGCTGGCACTGTGTGGGATACGGAGGGAAAGATACAGAAAGAGAAGGCTCTCCCAGTTCAGAGGGATCCCAGTGAAGGTAGTTTCTCATCCATGCTGGGTCTACAGAGACCACTCTGTGCTACGATACACCAGTCCGCTCCCAGTTCCCACAGTGGAGCACCTCTCCACGGAGCTCGGAGTGGGTTCCCGCTCAGGCTCAGAGAAGCAAGCACACTATCAGAGATCTGGAATCAAAAACTGAGGGTCACAACTGTGTGATCTCTGAGTCATCAATATTAAGTGATCTTTTGCGACTTTTTTTTCCAGCAGCACTGAATGGTACACTGTTTAAATGGCAAAAACTGGGCTAATGAATAAAAAATTAATCATTTTATAATCCAGGTGACTTTCCAGCAGAAAATGCAAAGCACTCCATGTTTTTATCATCTCAGTTATGAGTCTGAAATGTTTCTTTTGTGGGTAAGTGAACTGCATATCTTTGGTATTTAGACAGTTTAGGAAAACAGTGACTCTTTTATTTGATTCATTACATTTTTCTTTTTTTCCGATCCTAAGCTGATTTCTAAGTATTGACCTTTTAAGACCACATAACCTGAGGATGTTAGCTTCCCTTTTTTTGTTGTAGCAGTTCAAAGAATTATTGTGCCGTTTCATTTACTTGGTAATTCTCTCACACAAAGAAGTGTCTTGATGACACAGATACAAGTGCAACAATCTTGTGAAAAAAAACTGAGTCAAACTTCCGGACTCATCTCACCATAGGAAACCAAGTAAATGAGTAAATACCAGAAGAAGGTCTTTCTAGATACTCAGTAGACCACTGCATGGTGAACCTGTGGCCCAGATCCTGGTTAGAGGGTATTCTGGCAAAGACCACAGAGGCCAACTCTCATTTAGATGTCCTAATGGCTTACATTTAGATTCTTCTCATTGCATGAAGACCGCAGCTGTCTGTGTGTAACCAATCTGGTCTTAATTTGATTAGTTTGTTAGGGAGAAAAGTTGAACACTTGATATGAAAGCTTCATAGCTTGTAGTGTTTGAGCATTCTAAGTCTACTGTAATAATGAAATGACATGCTTTTCAAAGCTTGATTTATATACTGCATTTGCACTTTACCAGTGAACCAAAATATGTTTTTACTAAGAGAGTAGGTCAACTTCCCAGAAACAATGCTAGTTGTTTCCCATACAGATTCATGAGAATTGAGACAAAATCTTTTTTCTACCCTTTTTTCTCACAGAGAAAATTCGGAATAACGATCTGTACATGCGAACACAGCTTCCTCTATAAAACAGGAAATTAACACACACACAGAGACACACACACACACACACACACACACACTGTAGTTCTCTGCCAGGCACTCCCCCTTCATTGTGGGGTACTGGCTGGGTGGAAGGGGGAGCAAGAAGGCGAGAAGGGGAAACGGGGTTCCCTGTGGACCAGGTCTCTGTTCACTCGCTAGCAGGGGAACTCGCTAAATTGGCGGTTCACATACACACTTTCTATGTCCCTTACTTTTTTCATCCATGTACGCAAGCAGCAAGTTAAATGAAGATGATTGCTCAAGTCTGTTTTGGATCACATGGGAATGTGGATGGTCATTAAAATCTACAATGTGCCTTCCTTTCTTTTTCCTCTCCTACATTGGAAGCAGCAGAGTCAGATAAATGTTTCTCCAACAGTTTACTTCTGATTTCTTTGTCTCTGCTCTTGTAAATGTGAATGTCATCCTGTGACCGACCACCGACTTACATGACTAATATTCTCAGTAAGGGCTCACGTAGATGTAAAGAAAACAGGAGAAACCACTGAATCACCACAAACCTGCCGCCCCCTTTAAGCTGCCAGTCAGAATGACAACTTTTTTCCCCCTCATCTTCTCAAGTGTAACTAAACACAAGAGCCTCGCAAAAATGAGTGTGTTGACAGATTCTTACCTTCATCACCTTTTCCTTAATCACTTTTTATTGCCGTTGCCATTTTAGCACTTCAAATGTCATCAACACAATCAAAGCCAGTACTGAATAAATCAAGCTGCTGCTGACACCCAATGAAGTGTGAGCTTTTGTTACTATAAGACAAGTGAGATGACTCAAAGCCATTGCTTTGGTGTTTCTGTCTCCAGTGTGTGTGGCAGTGTTACACACCCCCGTGTCTGTCCATTTTTGCCCTGCAGGCTTCTGCGAACCATTCCCATGGTTCCATAGTTCCACTATAGCGACTGTGGAAGTCCTCAGGGAACATCTCCCACATGCTGGTTTGTTTTTATCTTTAATGGAAGATCTTCTTACTTTCTCTTCATAGTATGTATGTGAAGTAAACACAAGTGTTTTTTTTGTTTGTTTTCTCTACAGGCACCTGTAAAACAAAACCTATCAATGGGTATGAGATGTGAATCATGCATTTCAGTCTGATGCGTGCAGATATCAAGCACCTTTGCTCCTTTTGTTTTTGCCCAGAAGGCAGAGATGAAGAAGGACAAATATCTTTCAAGTATCTGGAGAAGTCTGTTAAAGAGTGTTCAGATTTACAATAATTGCTGAGATATAACAGCCAAATGGGCCATGGAACAAAGAAGGACTGTGGGGGGATGGAAAATTAAGCATTTACATTAGAGACCTGGTAATGAGGGGGTTTTCCTGAGAGCTGACAGTGAGGAGAAGGAGGATCAGAGACGGAGAGGTAAAATAGTGAGAGTGCATAAGATCAGGAGGTGGTAGTTACACAACTGATCCCAGACAGGTTTTTTGGCTGTAAAAATGACTTCAGAACGGCTGGAGGACCATGCACTTACATACAAATGATTTATTCTTGAAGTCCACAGGTGTTTGTGCTTTATGAAAGACTGTATGCTTTACCTCGGAGGGGGCTGTGGCAGCACAGTGAGCCAAGGAGGATTTTGACTCCAAGACGTCTTGTGAGATTCATCCACATTATGAGGTGTGGCCTTCTGGCAGGCCACTCGCAGCAGGGCACGGCAGATCTGAACATAAAACAGATCCAACAGGGAGCAAACTCCATCAATCTCTCTCACTGAGATGGACACTGAAGCAGATTATCAAAGACAAAGGAAAGAACTGTAGAGTATTTTTGGCAAGTGTTTGGCTAGTAAGGTAGATGACTTAATCTAAATGTTTTATTAAGAACTTTAGTCGAAAACTTTTATTAACCTTATACAATAAAACATCAAACAATGCATTTCTCCATTAGTTTTCTGAGTTCCCCTGCGCTCCAGCCACCTTGTGCTTTGCCAAAGTGTGGCCTTGCAGTTTTCTTTTTGTGGTTTTTGGAAATGCCCCCACTTTTCCGGCCCTGCTCCAATTTTCTTTAAATACAACCGTAATTGGTTTGATTTCCTACCTCCGGCCTGGTGGTGAGAGGAGGGGGTGACAAGCAGTGGTGGGAGCCAGTGAGGGCCAAAGCAAAGGGAGCCCAGCCTACAGCAGGCGAGCCGCACGCTTGGGTGGCAATACTATTTGACCAGCAGTGCTATTCCCCATTTTAAAGGCTGTTTATGAGGAAATCCTGGAAGCCTATTAGTGGAAACTGTCATAAATCAGCACAGCAAAACACTTTAATACACAGACCCACACAATACTCAGAAATCTCAAATACCTGAATGTGTCAGAATTGTGAACATATACACATCATAACTCAGCAACTTTTCCCCTTTTGGTCTCGCACACACACACACACATCTATTTCATCCCTGCCAACAAATCTTGCGACATTATCGTAAAGGCATTCCAACCTCCAAATCAGAACCAGTCTCCTACAAAAAGCCTTTTCTTTGTGATTTCTCTCATAGGCAGGCAGACAGAGGAGTGGGAGTGTGGCGCTCTTCATGCAGGCGTGAGTAATCAAAAAGGAAATAAGACGTAGTGTCTGGAAGTGCCCAAACAGGCCCCTACTGATCTGCAGCCAGCTCATTGTTTTGACTTTCTATTGTTTCCTTGCTTGGCTGGCAGACCGGAGAGCCGCTATCCAAAAAGAGAGCGGCCAGTCTGGAGAGGTCCCTGTCATGAGGATATGCCTTGGGTG
This sequence comes from Odontesthes bonariensis, assembly GCF_027942865.1. Classification (NCBI taxonomy): domain Eukaryota; kingdom Metazoa; phylum Chordata; class Actinopteri; order Atheriniformes; family Atherinopsidae; genus Odontesthes; species Odontesthes bonariensis. Next base: position 10,288,819 of record NC_134522.1, read on the forward strand.
GCAAGGATGCTAAAGGGGGAATCCTATAAAAGTACTGCATGAAATGAGGCAGGAGGTATGGATGAAAACAAGGGGAGGATGTGACTAAGCTTAGCAAGTATCAAAACACAATGACATTCACATCAATAGTTGGTTATCAGCTTACACTTTATCTAACAACTGCAGACTAAATTTGAAGCCTAAAGAGTTCAAGCTGACTGCTTACCCTTGGAGGCTACAGTTAAAGGTTCTTATCGGCAAGATACACTCACACCTCCTGATGACTGAGCAGCACCAAGTGCACATAGGTGAAACTGGATCTGCATGCTGAAAACTCTCAGTCTGGGGTAGAGGAGGTGTTGATTTTTACTGTAACCAGCAGCAACGCAGAGAGGACCCGTTATGGTGAGTCCAGGGCCAAACACAGCATGTTAATATAGGATGGGGAGACAGTGGGCGAGTTTGTCTTCTTTATGATGGCTGGAAAAAACAACAAAACGCTCTTCCAACCAAAGCAGGATTCTGGGGTATGTGGTGTAGCCGCAGAAGAAATGGACCCTGGAGGCTTCCGTAGCTGGAGCATTGGTGCAGAGAGAACACAGGGACTTGTCCAAAAATGGCACAAGTGCATGCACGCACATACACACAACCTGTAGCTTTCCCGGCAAGCGACAGTCATCTTGGTGGAAAAATATGGTAACCGATGCATTAAAGCTCAGGACTTTGAGGGATTGCAGGGACACAGTGACATACAGACCAGGGGGAACACGCCATGCAATATCCATAAAGCAGAGGAGGTTGTTGGGATTGATGGGTCAGTGAATCTTCATACATCCTAGACAATGGAAAAATAAACAAACCAACTTAGCTCTAAGGTTGTATTTATATGCATGTATTCCATTGTACTTGGGAATATCATGCCACTGTGTGCACCATCAAAGCCAGAGCTATCCGGTAATTACACTAATTGGAAACAGTGTATACCACAGTGCCTTTCTCTTAGAATGGAAGGATTATACTCCTAATAAATGACTTTTATAAAAACAAGATGACTTAAAAAGCTGAACCAGAAAACAGCTAAACACACACACAGAAAAAAATGCTTCTCAAAAGCCTCCACTGGTCTGTTGCCTCATAACACCAAACACCGCACTTTTAACCTCAATCCTACTGAGCTTCTTTCTCAGGATCACACCACAGTTTTCTACTCATTAAGTGAACCATACAAATGTTTTGAGCTCCTGGCACTTCTTCACAGTTGTCAGTGTGAGACAAGACTTTTACTGCGCACAAGTCCAGGACACTGCAAGTTTTACAGGGTGAGTGAGCCGCAGCTTTCACTGCTCAATTGAACAAATTCCCAAAAGTCCAAAAGTTAATCCAGCTCAGGGTTTACCAGGAGCAGCACATCCAAAGACACGCTCAGGATGACGACAGTAAACCAGTCTTTTGGCTACGTGATCTCAACTTGTGCGTTCCTGATGAGCTGGCAAAGTGGAGACGTAACACTGACAGTCTTATTAATGCTTAAAGCATTTTGACAGAGCCTCTTGTTACTTACTTAAACCACACTGCCTTCAGCGACCTAATGGAAGTCTAAAAGCCATTAGGCTCGAGGGCTTAGCCAACACAAACCATGCACGCAGCCTATGAAAGAGCAGCTAAGGGCAATCAATATATATCCCCTTCATTTTCCTCCTCTTGCTACTACTTCCCCTCCAGTGTTAAAGCTAAATATCATAGCATTCTTTATGGCTGCTGGCGAGTAAAGAAGACACTGGTTCAGAGCAGAATAAAGCAGAGACAAAGGGCCAGCACCTGCAGAGTAAAGATCAGATATGCACATTAACACTCGTTGCAAGTTGATTGCCTTTGGCTCCAGGCATCTCTGATTAGTTGTTTCTCACGTATGTTTAGGATCTTGGTTTGCACGTCAGACCAAAAATGAAAACAGAGGAGCTTTACTGTCAGTAAGTGGCACGTGAGTGTAGTCTGTAGTCCTTTTACCATGGCGACAAGGCAGGGAGGGGCATGCTGGGGAGTTTCTCTTTAACAGGCCTGGCCTCTGCAGAGACTGGCATGAAAAGAAAGCAAGAGAGCTGGAGACGGATGGCAAAAACCAAAACTTCAAAGACCGCTTCTCTTTCCCTTAGTTGTGCTCTGTAATACTGAAAGGGAACCTGCTAGTTCACTTTCGCACAAAGACACTCACACACAGACGGTCTGTTACGCACACACACCTGGGATCATCAAGTCAGATGTTTCCTGGTTCCTTTTAAATAGGACCATAGGAGTATTTTGCATTAAGTAACTACAGTCACGGTATAAACACATAGTAATACACACATGCACAAACCACAAAGACACAGCCATTATTCCCCAAATTCCAGACAGATATTTGCTGCAGGCTGTGACACAGTAACATAGCATAAGTTGTAAGGTAAATTTGCCCCACAGGGAGCAAAGGTTGGGGTGTGTCTCCTGACAGAGCAGTCTTTTATGTCTAATAGTTTTTCCGTCACAGACAAAATAAAACAGGCCACTATTGTAGACTTATAAAGAGACTAAACAGCCTGGACAAAGGCAGCTGGAGGCATGAAAGCTGACGTCACAAGTTGTCTTTCAAGTACAAAGCTGATGAAGGTTCTTTGCCCCCCTTATTCCCCTTTGAAAGTACTCAATTTAAGACCCACATTTCTCTTTATCCCCCCACTCTAAACCTCTCCTTTCTCTCTCACATACACACACACACACACACACACACACACACACACCTCCTCTCATGCTTACTGTGAAAAAGTGCTGACCACGTTCAGGAGATAAGAACAAAACCCCAGGAGATGAGGCATTGCCAGCTTTGAGAGTTTCCTCCTCTTTTGGCTTATTGTGAATGACTACCCTCTAGTGGTGTTACTGTGAATATGACTTGAATATGAATCCTTGAACTCTCACTGTGCCTCTTTACCAGCCAACAGCTGCAGTTAACCACAGCTCTGCCACAGGGTGTGACTGTAAGACCCAGATGGAATGAGTGGCAAGCAGAGGAATAGGGGTGAGGCGGCTTTTTGTGGGCGGCCCAAGGGGGTCCGCCACAGTCCCCTATCTTCCTACCACAGTAGCCACCGAGCCCTGGAGAGAGAAAGCCAAACTACCACATTTTAAAGAGGGCTAAAATAAACAATGTGAGTACACTAAATCCACCCTGACTGGTTGACTGCGGGCACTGGAGCAGAGCAGATAAGCTGGTGATATTACTTGGTGGTCTGGCAGTTGATGGGGTGACTGATGCCACAATGAACTCCAGTATGATCTCCATTTGGGTGGAAACATCAGGTCCAAATAATTTGAGGCGGCGTTTGGTTAAGAGTCACTGTGCACCCAAAGAACAAACTCTGAGCAAACAATCAGTCAACTTCAGTAAAAGTTTAAATTGGTCGAAATTTCCCCAAATACCTGTGGTGGTAGCTTGCATGCAGATAGTTTGTGGCACGATTTGTGGTGTCCATCCGAAGACATCTGTTCCTAGGTGAGTGGAATGATAATTTGTGAACAAAAGACATGCAAAACATTAACATGGACGCAATTGTTTTCCTGAAATAAACTGCTTGATTTTACAGACAAATATTCACAACAGGTGCCTTCTGAAATGATATGCCAAAATTAAAAAAAAAAAAAAAAACCTGATGTTCTGTCACAGACAAAAGTACACAGAGGTAAATAAACATTGAGAATTAGGTCTATCTGGACCAACTACCAATAAAATGTTGCATATATATTCAGTCATTATAATTGTCATGTCATATATGGCATAAGCCTGCATATGGGGGCCATTTGACAATAAACACTATTTTTCTAACAACTTCAAAACATTTAATTTTTAACAAAAAGGCACATTGCCTTGTTTTAAAGAGTAAAGAGTTGTTTCTGTTCATTTGCATTGTAAAAGCTATCTCATTACAACAGTAGAAATGCAATTCAAAAGAATTGAACCTCTAAAATACACGAGGCGAGGCTTCATTACATTTGAAATCCAAATACTGGGAATATTCTCACACTTCCGGCTTACAAAAAAGAGCAACCAGACAAAGAAAAAAAAACACAAGATAGAAAAACTGATTGGTCTGTGACAGCTGTAAGAATTGAAGTTTGGCTAGAAAAACACACCTTTGTTGGAGTGGAGGGGGGGGGGGGGGGGGTCAGCGTCCCGTTGGCGCTCGTGCTAACCAATCGCAGACGACGAGTATCTGTTGCCAACATATTCTCTGAGTAAAGCCCAACATGACTGAAGATGTAAGGAGCAGATAAAAAGCTCCGGGGGCGTAATATTGCTCGGGCCGTGGGGGCCACAGCTCTCTGGTCTGACAGAAATGCATGAACTTCCGCTATCCAACAGCAACACTCTGCGGCCTGTAGCCTACTCACTCCCCGTGTCTGCCTCCGCTTGTCTCATTAGCTAATGATGAATACATTCAGCCACATTTCAGATTATTGAGGAGCTACTCTTCTACATCTAATCAGTTATAATGACAACAATCAGCAACATATTTAATCATTGAAGCCTACAGACTCTTTCTTTTTTTCCCCAGGTGGACAGGGAACGCACAAGTGGAACTAATTAAGATAATTATGGGCGCGTTCCATTCATGTTTACCAGCATTAAGTCATGGAGTCTGACCGGAATGCAGCCTCTGTTTTACTGTTGCTGAATGTTGTAATTCAGTAGTAACAAATTGACACAGGGGGAGGAATTTCTTTCAGTCATTACATACCAACACGAAATAATCCTCAAGAAGCCCACACGTCTGTGGCTTCAGAGATTAGCATTAATACCTTGAAGGGATGCGCCTATTGCGAAATTCTGGGCAGATACTGATGTTGAAAATATTAATTTGGCTAATAGCTGACACTAATCTTGTCATGCATTGTTCCTTTAATGCCAGCAAAAACAAGGAATATACATTATAAAATAAATAAACAATAAATAACATTAAGTTTTTAAGTATGTCTCCCTTCATCATACTGTCTTTGAATGAAACTTTACTGGAACCTGTCACATAAGGGGGAAAAAATGGTTTGAAACAACTTTATTTGCTGTTAAACCATAACCATTGCTTCTCAGTACTTACAATAAAAGTGGCCAGCAAAAAAAATTTAAATCAATCTCAGGAAAAAGTCGATGGGGTACTACCAGGCCACACCAGATAAACATTTGCCACTGCCATTGATTGATGTTATCCCATTTCCCATTTGGCTGTTTGCTGCCAACAAGCTGAGTTTAGGCTGATATTAACTGGACTAATGTATTTGGGTGTCCCTAATACCTTGGCAGGAATTACTTTACTGATGCTCGCTTAATATTTCACCACTCCTTTTTGCAATTTTCCCACAGTTGCAAGTGTGCTGAGGAGAATTATCCTGTTAAAACATATATGTGAGACATGTGAAATATAATTTCACATTGTCTTTCATGTTCATAAGAGGCAGAAAGCGTGTCTCAATCAGGGATTACAAGCTGCCTGGTCCCTGAAAAAGAAACGCAACCCCAAACCATAACAGTTCCACCATCATGCTTCACAGCTGGTATCAGTTTCTTCTCCTAAAAGTATGTCTTTGATCAGATTGCCTGGTCTTTCTGTGTATGTTCACTGAGAAGATGTAGTTTCGCTTTAATGCTCTTCTTTAGGAGCAAAGGATTTTCTTTTGTATCAAACCGTCTGCTGTTTGCATCAATCTGCAGGGGTACTCAGTCCTGGCACCCATTTCAATCTTACATCACTTACAATTGTTTTTCTTTACAGTGGAATGGTCTCTTTTTGCAAAATCCGCGTCATTTTTCCCGAATAGATCCCCTTTCACTAGTAAAGAAAACACCAGGCCCCTGACAACAGAGCTTTGAATAAGACAGATTGCTCATGTCATTCCCTTTAATCGTTGGCAGTGAATCTGGAACGCCTGATTCTTACTTTACCGATCTGAAGGAGTAACAGTGATAGATTCAACGATACTAGAGAAATACTTATCTTTCAAGTAACTTAAGGTTCGTATTTTACTTCTGAATGCTGAAATGTACTCTGTTTCAAAGAGGATAAAGTGTTTCCTCGCACAAATACCAACAGTTTCCATGGGGTGTGTGCACTTTTTCACATGACTGTACTTCCACTACCGCTAAATTATCTGGCTCTAACAAGCTGTCATAAGACAACAAGCAGAATAGAAGCGTTGCAGTTACGCTTTTTCTTTCTCCTGTTTGGTTTTTCTAGTTTTTTTTTCCATGAGAATGACGAAATAAGAAATAAAATCACTCTTTGTGCAACCTGATCTCAATCTGTGATTGGATGCGACGGTTGGGTCACAAGCATCTATGATACGAGGGGGTCATGAGCCAGTTTTATTATGGGTGCTGTCTGCTGTCTGTAGCCTGCTTTGAATGCGTGCTCTTTAAAATCATACATCTGAACTTCAAGATTATTGGTTGAACCTTGGTCTGGACGATTGAACGGCTGTAAAAAGAAACACACTTTTATTCAAACTAAGCTTTCATGATAGACACCAGGCAATGTGCATAAAAGGCATATCATAGACCTGGAATTGATTGATCGTGTTCTTATAAATAGTAATGAGCTTCCCTATGTTTTTACAGCTTTAATATCCTGTCAATTACCAGGGTACATCAAACACAAGCTGACGTACAGCCACATCAAATGTCAGGTGCACAGAGTCCAAATGCAAAGAGGGTTTTTCACACATTGTAGGTCCAAAACCCTGTTGGGATATCACTGTGTACCCTTGAGCGAGCTACTTTACCAGAGTAAATATTTAGTCAGCTGTATAAATGCGTGTTGTGTAAAACCTGCAAAGTGAACTGGCAGAGCAGGGAAAGAGTAAGTGCCAAAGAGAAATGTCTCCACTCAGCTATTGAGTGTTGAAAAATACACAGCTGATTGAATTACTTGTTAAAAAAGAATAATGGCCAAAAAATAAAGTGTGCATTAGATGAAATGTGGCTCACGGAGAAAAAAATTTTCTCACCAAAGTAAAAACAGATCCTTTATAAATCATTGTAAATGCAACCTTTGTCTCTTCAAAGCCGACCCGTTGGCTCGCTCTCATGGTGTGTAATGTGGCCCTGCTCTTTCTACATGTGGAAACACACTCTAACGTCAATCTACACCAAACTTAATTCTCTAACAAAGTCAACCCTCAGACGGCCTTTTGATGGTCTCTCCAAAAGAGTAAACCGGCCAAAATGTCCTCAGATTGTAAGTCGAAATATCAAGCCAGCTCACACGAAAATAGACCCACACACACACACAGCCAACATGTTTGGGAGAAACAACACTCACCCCCCTCCTAGTCTCACCTTCATTACCCAATTACACTAATACGCTCGCCCTGCTTGTGATGATTGTGTGGTCTGAGCGATTTTTACCTCCCATTGACACAGACAGTCTGTTTGTGTCTGGGTGGATTTCCTCTCTGTGAATTACAAGTGAGGACGGTGTCTCGGTGAGCAGGGAGTAGAGAATGTCTGAGGCTGAAACGCGACACTTTAATGATCTGGAGAGCATCCAAAAGGGAAAAAAAATAAAAAGTACACCCCCACACCTTTTTTTTTTCCTTCCCCCCCCTCTCTTGTGAAACTTTAGCTGCAATCAGTCCGGCAGAACAGACTTGTTTATGCGTCAGAGCAGTGAAGAATTGGCTGAGGAACATCATCGAGTTTACTGTAAGAGGGTGTCTTTGGGTGGACACCCACATGAGACATTCCTTGCACAGAGAGCTGTAAACAAACATACATCAGGCCTAAGACCAAACACCAGATAGTTTTTTTTTTTTTTAAATTTGCCAATTTCCCCATCTTCATCAGCCCACTTTAGTTGAGCCCAAAGAGAGAAACAAGCACCACATAGTGGAAACATCTTTTCATGTTTCGTGCAGTTCATCAAGATTCCTCAAGGCCCCAGGGACTCTCTGTGGGAGGCTGCCCCACCCCCCTTTCAACCCAGTTCCTGAGAATGAACCAACACGAAATGGGTGGCAGAGGGTGCCCTCAGTAAAAAAAAAAAAAATCTCCCTTTGCATCTGCTGATGCTTAAATTAGGTTTACTACTGCTGTAATGCATATATACTGGAGAAAAACAATGGAAGGATTTAAATACTAATTTGGGTGTCATTTACCATGGAATTGGTCAAAGCTTCAAGCATTCTGGGCAGACGTAGCAACCTGAAAATTGTGCTAACTCTTAACTTAATTGACAGAATATTCTGATTCCCATACACCACCCTTCCTGTGCCACCACTTAAAAAAAAAAAAAAAAAAAAAAAAAAACACAGTAACCTACTGTGAATTATTATTATTGTTTAAGGAGGGGGGACTTGTTTGAGTTTTTGTGGGATACCGTTTTGAGCCGTGTTTTGTAATCTAAAACAAATCAAGTAAACAGAACTGAGAGCCAGAGGCAACCCAATCTCTTTTTGTAAACAACCAATCACGTGTGAAACGCCCCGCCCCCCCCCAAAAAAACCAGACACAGAAACACAAGTCTGAACGCCAATAAGAAGTTTATTCAAATTCAGTCAATAGTTTAAAAAAAAAAAAAAAAAAACTGATATTTTCTTTGTACAACGCCACACTCGTTGCAATGAAATGATTTCTAAAAAAAAAATTCCTCCCGCAAAACATCTGCAGAGAGAAAACAAGTAAGGCAGAGAGGAGATGGTTTCATCTGGACTTCAGATCCAAACAGGCGGGTAAAGGGACCATTTTTCCTCAAAATCCTGATGAAATGCATTAAATTTACATATTGAAATCTAAGCGCTGAAACAAATATATACACAATTCCTCCCCCCCCCCCCTCTCCAATCAGATTTGTTTCATAACACAAAAGTTTGAAAAACCTAAAACAGGTTTCACGAAAGCACTTTTTTTTGGAGCTACGGTGTCAGAACGTGTGTTTGCTACCTCAGATCAGTCTACACATTGAAGAAAAAGTGAAATTTCACCAGGTATCGTTTCATTCCACCTCTTCTCAACACATTCTGTTATAAATATGTTTAGCGTTGCCATTAGTTTCAGTCATTCTGTATGTTTTGAACTAAGAAATGTGTGGTTTTCTCTCTTCTTAAAAAAAATTAAATAAAAATTCACTAGTTTACTGCCAGTCAATCCACAGCGAGACCAGAATAATGTATCCCCCTTTTTTTTTTGGTTTAAGATGTATAATCCAAGCTACTGCTACAGTCAGCATGAAAGTAAAGACTCTTCCTCGGTTTTGACATGAGAAGAGTGAGCGTGCTATAGTTTAAATGGACAAAGTCTATGGCAATGCAGTGATTAACAAAAAGGCCGGCAATGAACATGTCAGCAAGCTACATATGGTTGGATATGACAGACCTCAGGTTTGGTTTTTTCCTGAGTTGTTATGCTTCTGCTGCTGGTACACGAATTTTTCTACAGTTTCTACCGAGCTGAGCTACATGACTTTTGCTGCAAAGAAGAGATCAGAGGACGTAGACCAGGTAGTTTTACCTGCATTTACAATTGATTTGATTTGTTTTTAAAAGCTCAACATTAAAAATAAAGCATCTCGGTGCTCAGGTTTGGATTACCTTCAGCTTCTACTTAACCCTGTCGAATACCGGAGCCAGAAACACTGAAGCTTCAACACTGTTTACATCTCTCAATGAGCCAAAAGACAAGAAAAAAAACAAAACAAAAAAAAGCTTTTCAGTGTTCCAAGAAGGAGCTGTTTCAATCTTCGACCGAACATAACAGCTTGTGACGTTTCACCAGCACGCAGAGAGAAACTCTGGAAGGTCACATATCAGGGAGCGAATCGGACTCCGAACATTGACGAGCACTGATACATGTCTGTCCATCGCATGGCTACCTCACACATTCATCGGCAAGAGAAGAACAAAAGTGATTAATAATAAAGGCTGGAATGAGAGGGGCCACTGTTGATTCAACTAAACTATACCTTCATAAAACCGGAGGAAAAAACCCCAAAACAAAACGATGACGGGTTCATGCATTGAGGTTCATTCTAGATGAAGAGAGAAGGAAAAGCAGTCCAAAGTTTTTTTTCTTTCTCGTGAACGAGCACATCAGTCCCAGTGCGGAGGAGGGGAAGGTGTAGGAAAAGAGGTTATGGAGGTGAGGGATGGTGGGAGCAGGTCACGGCAGAGGAGCTTATTTGACTAGCCTCTTAGCCACATCTGCGTAGGCGATCTCGATCTCCTTGTCACTGGGGCAGGTGTTGGTGAACTCTTCGCGTGTGTAAGCATTGTTCAGGTACTTCCAGATGGCCGTCATCTCTTTGGGGATGTCGAAGCCTCTGTACTTCTTAGCCACAACCTGGAAGAGGAAGAAAATAAATAAAAAATACATAAATACACAAACCACGTGCTTAGATCCTCACCAAGTAGAGTCTGAAGTCCTTTACAAACTCACCAGAGCTTCAGGTAAACAGATCGAGCGGTTTTCAGTCTTTCTAAAAACACCTTATGTTTCTTTATTCTAATTCATACCTACATTAAACCAACCAAGCACACATTCAAGGCTTAAGTAATAAGTTTTTGGTCATTTTCTTTCACATTGGTGGCTCTGAGGGCAGAGTCTCTGCAGATAAAACACAGCAACACAAGGGCGTTTTCTATGATTGTACTCACCACTGGTAGGAACACTAAATATTTATTCATATGGGAACATCAGTTTAAAGGGATAATCCGGAGTAAAATGCACTTTAGGTCAATTTACGGGATGTTGGGAGTACATACGTTGAGTTGACATCAAAATCATTTAATTCGGATGTGTTTTGAGAATTTTGATTTGACCGTTCTCAGCCAAAAGTCGTTAGCCTGGAGGAGAGTGGGGCATATGGTATCGCCGCTACAAAACGCTATTTTTACACCTCTTCTACAGCTCCAAACAACATAACACTTACGTGGAAGTGAGTAGAGGGTCCCTAAATCCAAACAGAAGTGTCCCGAGGTCTTCATGTGGTCGGATAGAGTCCAGAATGAATTTAATCAAGCCAGTATCTTTACGGAAATGCTCCTGCTGCAGCTGGCATCTTCAGCGTAAAGTCCGTATAGTAGAGCCGAGTGTGGAGTAACACGCACTGGAAATTCACAATTTCGTTGCCGTTTTTTTTTTTTTTTACAAACATAGTCCAGTATTTCTTTCGAAAGCCAGGATAGGAACAAACACGCACCATAACTCCAAAAGTTTGCTCCGCTGTTTGTTCAACAATCTGCTCACACACCTCTCCTTCTTCTGTGATGGTCACTCCAGTCACGCAAAAGACATCTTCCGTAAACAGGAGGCTAGGTCACGCGAGACGTAAGGCCACGTGACATTTTATAAAATTCCAACCTGTTAGTAAGCTAGGCTTTGCTGTTGCATACAACTTCATTTCACTTTCGAAAGAAATACTGGACTATGTTTGTAAAAAAAAACGGCAACGAAATTGTGAATTTCCAGAGCGTGTTACTCCACACTCGGCTCTCAACTCATACGGACTTTACGCTGAAGATGCCAGCTGCAGCAGGAGCATTTCCGGAAAGATACTGGCTTGATTAAATTCATTCTGGACTCTATATCCGACCACATGAAGACCTCGGGACACTTCTGTTTGGCTTTAGGGACCCTCTACTCACTACCACGTAAGTGTTATGTTGTTTGGAGCTGTAGAAGAGGTGTAAAAATAGCGTTTTGTAGCGGCGATACCATATGCCCCACTCTCCTCCAGGCTAACGACTTTTGGCTGAAAACGGTCAAATCAAAATTCTCAAAACACATCAGAATTAAATGATTTTGATGTCAACTCAACGTATGTACTCCCAACATCCCGTAAATTGACCTAAAGTGCATTTTACTCCGGATTATCCCTTTAAGAACATCAGTTGCCAGAGTGAGGCAACCAATCAGCTACTTTCTGTCCTCGGCCTGTATTTTACTCATGTGTCAACCAGTCAGATTCTGGGCTTCAGTGTCAGTCGATTCCTCTTTTGTTTTTTTTTCACTTTAAAAGTTGTTGGGACATTTTATCAATGCTTAAAAAGTTTTTGATTATTTCTTCAGTTCTTTAATGTACACCAACATCAACCGAACCAGTGGCTGTGTAGTTACATCTTCTCATGAGTACCTACTCTGACACAGGAGCTAACAAAGAACCTGCAATCTTAATTCTATTAACTAAAATCATCCGGAGACAATAAACCTCAATTGATTCATTAGTTTGGTGATGATAAATTAATGATAAACAGTTCGAATCTGATCAAGTCAAATACATTAAAACACTCGTGGGGCTGTCATGTAACGTCAAGATGTGAAAATTAACGTTATTCAGTGATGTATAAACTGCTCACTTTAACTATGTGCAGTTTGGGCAGCAGGTTACAGTCGGCCAGGGTCATTTCATCTCCATCCAAGAACTTGCGGGTGGAGACTTTGACGTCTTCGACGCTGTTGTGGTCGATCTCATCAGGCAGTGGGGAGCGAAGATACTCATCCAGTTTCTGCAGCGTCTTCAGCAGTCCTCGCTCCAGACCTGCAGAGAAACACAGCGGACATTACAAAACCACTGCTTATTACAGCGACTTTGGCATGTTTTCTGATCGGCCACATGGGGGCAGCATTTCATCAAGAGAAACGCTCTAATCAACCCTTTCCAATACCAAAAAAGGCAGGCCATTAAACCTCAAACAATCGAGACAACCTGCTGTATATGCATGACCAGCCAGATAAAATTACCTGCATTCCTTCTCAAAGGAATGCATTTGATTGTACAGGTGATGGTTTGTCCTCACCTCGTATCAATAACTCACTCATCTACAAGCAATTCCATTGTAAGAAAATATGATATGAATGCAGGTACATGATAGATTCAGCAGTTCACCAGCAGACCTAAAATGTTACTTTTGAGAGCATACATCACTGAACAATGATATCCAGCCTCTAACTGTTGACATAGCCTTGGTTTGCACATCCACCTCACCGTGGTTCAATATTTTCCCAAGGTGGAGAACAGCCAACTAAAACAAGATATAGTCTTTTCAGGATTTCATAAACATCCTTCTGGAGAAACAATTCACTCAGAACAAAATAATCTAAAAAGGATAACACGGTTCCTTTTACAGACATGATAATCTTAACTATGAAGTCACTGATATGGCCTTCTTTTGTCGGGTTTGGGTGACATAAAATCACAAACACCAGGATGAAACTGTGAGCTCTGGACCATTTAGGATAGCTGGAGTGTGGGTTTCAGGAGATTTCCAGGTGAGACGGGGAGAAAAAGGACAGGAGGAGGCATCAGAACAAAAGCGCTGTGTTCTCGAGTCAGGCTATCATCCACCAATCAGGGCAGGGCTACCAAAGTTGCATAGCAACCAGAGCACTCCCTACACAACTGAAAGGTTTCAGTATAGTAGCTCTAAAGCAGAGCACCAACCAACCTATGTGCACGCATGCAAGTGTGGCAGACAAAATATGAATCATTGATTTACCCTCATTTGTATCTGGTTTGGAGTTCTTGATGTACGCAGAAAACTTGGCAAAGATGTCCATGCCAGCTGTGTTTGACTCAGGGTGTCTTGCACCAAGTTTGATGAACCTAAACATGAGACAAAGAAAAGACTGTGTAAAGACAAAGTGAAAGAAGATATCTGCAGCAGAAGTAAGAGGAATTATTATCATTATTTTGTTTTATTCTTTTAAATGGGGTCATCACTGTCTTCTGTTATCCGTTTAGCAAAACTGTGAAGCTTTATTCATTATCAAAAAAAGACATTTCATAATAACTTGCACATAGACCACCCTCCTACCAGAAATACCCACAAGGAGAGTCAATTTTAAAATGCTGACCCCCAAAAAATGCCCTATTTACACCCATGAGAGCTACAGACAGGCTGGAGCCAAAACATAGAAAACATTGGTCTAAATTCAACAACACAATTGGCCACTGCCTCTTATTATGAAACCAACGTGCTTTTAAAAGCCAAGCCTGTGAGAATAATGTATTGCATTTGGCGTATCGGTGTAAAAAGAGATTATCACATGGATCAGAAAGCACTCACTTGGGTGGGCAGAGGACATCCTCAAGAAACTCCTCGATCTTGTTGACATCGGTTCTGACCTCACCGTTGAACGTGATAAAAGGTGGGTGTGTGCCAGGAGCCAAGTTCTGAAGGTCTGCGGGCTTCCTGTTAAAGTGGAGAATGTCAGGATCTAGCATGTAAACATATCTTTAAAGCAGGGTAAAAACTACACCAAAGGACTGACAAATGGTCTGATTGAATTGAACATGAAGGCATTGACATTTCAGTTTTTGTATTTGAGAGTATTATGGTTCTGTTCAACCCTGCTGAACTTTAAACAACTTTTATCAAGCCATCCAGCCTTTCACACGCTACAGCTAAAGCTACAGCTGCTGTGTCTTTAACTGTGTATCTGTCTGCATGAGTGTGTTTGTGTCTCCTTTTCTGTGCGGCCTTCAAAGCAGCACATTTTGTACCAGATGGCTGGCAGCTGAGAACGACACACAAACAGAAATGAGCTTGTGTTGAATGAGCAGTGTGAACAAAACTGAGTAGTCAAATTCACACAAACAGGCTCGTAAAACCTCTTAATACAAAAACAGAAACATAGCTGGGTGGTTCTAGCCAGCAGCAGCGTGAAATTAACATCGATAGCAACAACAGTCAAAGAGACTGGCTGGATATTGGGACAAGCCATTTAACGGCACCAAATAGGGGGAAATGACTTCAACTCTTTGGCATGTGAAGGGAAGTGGTACAGTCACCCAGTGATATCACAGAACAAGTGCCTTGAGACTCCCAGAAAGAAATAACACGATAGCTTTGACCAGAGACAAAATGTACAAATCAACAAAAAAATGAAACTGTGACGACATTCATGTCCTTCAGTGAGAAAAGGTTTAACAACATGCAGTGCTTCTCCAGTAAAACAGCCATAAATATAGCAAACACAAGCCTCCTTCCGCCATACAGACATTTTATGTTGACTCGTGATAAGAGGAACCACAGGGTACGGAATAAGGAAAGCTATATTCAGTTTTCCCTATAGGAAGCATAAGAATAATAATAAAAAAAAAAAAAAACATGTGGCAACACCCATTGCTTTCACACTGTCCGTTTCTATACTCTCTCTAGTACAATATGCAAATACATCTAAACTTTGGCACTCACTGCAAATGTGCAGGCATGCGAGAAAACCTAACACGACAAGTCAAATAAGTCACTGCTTTCCTCCACCGAGTTATGCAAGAAAGCAATTAACAAGAAGGTCTCTTGTTTTTCTGCTGCCGTCTCCATGTTCTACAGAAGGAGACGCCCAGTAATGACCCTGTTGCTATATAGACGAAGCACACTTTGAAATTAAGCGTCAGTAATCTTCTCTCTCTCTGAGTCACACACACACGATGAAGACCACAGAAACCAGACGTCCATCCGAACATTGGACGTGGCTGAAAATAATGTGGCACTTGCCTGGCTTGACAAGCGGAAAAACATTTAGATGAATCATACAGACAGAATCATAGTAGGTTTATGGTTGCTTCTGGTACTGGAATCCACATATGAAAACACATTTCTCTGGGAGGAAAAATGGAGTATCACAGCCTCTGATCGCGGTGGTTAAAAAAAGATGTTGCCCACCAAAATCCGGCCAGGAAGTAAGTGCAGTCAAGAACCTTAAAATAGCTTCTCCAGAGTCAGTATGTTTATTTTTCTCCAATATTCTCTGGCCTGGGAAGGGGTCATGGGAAAACCAAATAAGCTGTGGGGAAGCAGTGAGCGTGTTAGAGGTGGGGCTGGATCAAAGCGGTACAGTGCAGCAGCAATCTTTATGGAAACGCCCAGGAAAGCTGCAGGAAGCCACCCAAAAAAGGGGGAAAGTGTGTGGTTTGAAGAAAAAAAAAGAAAAAATGAAAAAGCAGACAGCATCAGAGAGGAAGAAAACTGATGAAGAGAAAAAAAAGAGAGGAGGAGGTATTGACAGGGAACAGGGGCTTGCCTTTTCAGGTCCACTGTGGTGACGTTGAAGACGACTCCTTTAAGCCACAGTATCATGAAGAGCCTCTGAGAGAAGGGGCAGTTCCCGATGCTCTCGCCATCGCTTCCCGCCTTAAACAAACAAGGAGAGAGCGAGTTAGGAAAGCAGCAGATTAACCATCAGAAATATGCTGCATGGTCTATGAGTGAGTAGAAACATACCAAAGTTAATCTAACGAATAAAGATCTTAAAATGTCAGTGCCGTGTTTCTAAAACAGAGAGCACTACATACAAACTAACCCAGAGAGGGTCCATTTCAGACTGCCTTTGAAAAGTCTCAAGTAGGGGGGGGAATATGGAGAACCAAGCCTCTTGTTCTAAAGGCGTCAACACACTTCCCCCTTCGCCAATCTGCAAGGCAATTTCTAAGAGTACAGGAAACTTATGGAGTGATTAAGAGTCAGAAGTTGTTTAGTTTCCTCTTAAGATTGCACAAGCAAGGCTGAGCAGTGGAGGGAATGAGCTGAATGGAAGTGGCGTGTGCTGATCAATATCCAACATGCTGAAGACAGTCAATAGCCGCATTCGGACAGAGAAGTTCTAAGAACGAATTTAATTCTACTAACTGCCCTTCCCCAGGGGAACTGTTTCATTTTGCATTCGCACACGAGTCAAGGACCTTGATAGGGACTGATGCTACACAACCCTCTGCGACAGTGACGTGTTACTTTAGCGCCACACTCAACAACAAAACAAAACCCACGAAAAGTAAGGACAGAAGAAAACAACAAGAAGCTAATATGGGGAGCAAGGAGGCCACCGTGTTCATGGTCTGAATGATGGTGATATTAATCATGGACGATCACACGTCTAACATTCTCGTTTCATGAAGGAAGGAGAGCAGAGCGCCGCAGACAAAGGAGACCACGTGCAAGTTAAACTTATTAAACATGCGCCGGTTGTGTCCGTGTCGTACGAGTAAACATTTCAGACGTTATTCTACTGTTTACGTTGAGCAGATTAGGAACCACAAGAAGCAGAATTGAAGAAGCGGAAATCTGACAAGGGGCGTAGCTACCAACCACCTACGTCATGTGTTCCTATAGAACCCAGAAAAGCCTCGGAGAAGGAGCTAAAATGGTTATAGAAACTGAGGGCCATGGTCCCTAGTTCCTGTATGTCCAAATGCGGGAATAAATCTTATTCCTGAAAAGGTTATAGGAACTGCAAAAGGTTCCTACAGTGGGAATGTGCCTATTTTTGTCAATAAAAGTCAATACCTCTCTTTTTTTGGAAAGAAAAAATGAAAAATATCAAGCAAAGACAATGATCATTCTCCAAATAAAAAAGACCAGAACAAGTTCAAAGCTGTGGTTTTCCGTCTCCCTCGCACACAAAGCAGTAATCTCAAATGCTAAGCGAGGGTGCCACAAACTGTCAGAGATATCTCCTGCTCTCCCTGCAGCCATCTATCTCTTTGTTCTAGGCTCTCCCTTGTTTTTTTTCTAACCATTTAAATCATTCCTTCTCTCAATTCGTAGCCATTTAAGGACGAATACTGTTCCATCTGGATTCCACATCAGCAGACAGAACAAGCGTTTCATTTGATTAACTTAGCTTTGCGAGGTATCTTAATGAAATCTGCTGACTGGTGCATAGTTACATCTTCTCCATCACAGCCCATGTAATTCCATTCAAACCACACACCATAACAAAATTGAGAGCCACCACTGTGAAACTGATCAGATATTGACCTCATGCACACAAATTCACAGTGCAATGACTAAAATGTCCTTCTTGCACACACTGAACTCCCAAGAGACACGTCTCAAATTTTACAGCTAACTGTGTGCAGACTGAAGAGGTTCTGTAACCTTTCTATTCACAAAGACAAGCATGCAGGTCATTCAAGCAGTGGCTCTCTGGAATGCACTTCTTCATTCAGAGCACATTAGCTTGCAGAGCCTTTGAGAAACAGCTAAATGCCATTTTTTTCTGTGTGCCTCATGTCCTCACTCACTGCTCCATCCCCATTTCTTTACTATTCCAACACGGCTCTACACTTTTTGGAAACTGCAGAGATGATGCAATGCGGGGCTAAAAGAGGAGACATAAGAACTGTTTTGGCACAAATATGGTAGCGCATTTCTTACACGTCAGCTCACTTAAATATCTTAGATGAACATTTGTGCAACATTAGATGTTGGTTCTGATCAGTCCTCAATAGAGGACTTTGTTCCAGAGAATTCAGCAGCTCCTTGCTCATGTGAACAGGCTGTTGTTCTCTGTGTGACACCCAGTGGGATGGCTCTGTTTGATCTGTCTGCTGCCTCTCATTGTACTGAAACCGTCCTATCCCTTTCCCTTTTTGAATTCAATATTTAAAATGCCTGGATTAGCTCACACTGCCATTGTTCAGCTAAATGAAAGTCCCCTTTTTGAATTCAATTCCTACTTAAAGCTTTAGCCCGCTTGTCTTTGGGGTATTGGGGTTTGTGGCCAACACTAGACTGGACTAGCAATAGCAGATTCTAACAGAAAGACATCAATGGGATGATTACAAAGCACAACACCTACAGAGAACCATTCAGGTCTGGATCAAGGGTGTTAAGCACAGCCAACTGTTCCCATGGCAATGGCCAGAACATATGACACGGAAAGAAGAGCTCGCAGAGTGGAGGGGATTAATAACGCAGGTGTACCGACTGAAGTGAGTTGTCTTTTGGCTACACAGAAAGCTGCTTTTCAGCTGTGTTCATCTGAGTCAGTGTCTCAAGTGACCAAGAAGAAGGCCACAGCAGCTGAGAAAGACATTTCACACTTTTCTTCCTCTCACAGTCTGTTCTTAGAGCCATGGCGGGGCTACTACCCTCTGGAGTCTGCAGCAGAACAGACTGCAGCTCTCTGCCAGCAGACATCTGCAGAGCAAGAAGAGGCAGGGCAAGACGCTGAGATATTACAGGAAACAGGGAGGAAATTAGGGATCGTATGTATTGCTCACCGACATGAAGGAGAGTAAAAGGTAATAGATGCTTTAAGTGGGAGGAAGAGAAAAGATAGCAAGATTTAGAGGCAATGTGCTCTTTGGCACATGGCTTGCTTCTTCCTCCTCCCTCTCCCCTTATCCTGGGCCTCTCTGTGGAGTCAGGGGGGTTGGGCATTTGGAGAGGAGGGAGAAACTATTCCAGAAATGTCCTGTTACTCCCCCCAAAGAGAGTGCTTTTGTTTGGTTTAAGACAAGATGCTGGTGGAGCTGCATGTCCGCTGTACACTTAATGAACAGCTGGCCTACATTTAGCTGTCGAAACTACAGTGAGGCGAACCTTTGGAAAAGATTTAGCTGAAAAACATTTAAGTGTGAAAAAAAGTCAAATAAAATGGAGAAATGTCAAAGTCGACCCTTATAAGTCGAAGAATATCAGTAAAGATGCATATTTTCCAAGAAGCGAACCAAGTCGTTTCCAAACACAAGCAGCAGTCCTTTGCACTGCCAAAAGTCCTACCCCCTCGAGTTCAAAGTGACTCATTTTTCATACAATTACACCGTCTTATATACTGAGATGCGAATCCGCTCCAGTAAGGTATGAGTATCAGAAGCACCAACAGTTGTCTATCCCTAACAGACTCAAGCTTTATTTAGGCTCAGTGGATGGTAAGTCAACATATGCCAAGCACACACAGCTGCAGTGGAGGATGTGAATCATGTCCAAAGTCAGACGTTATCTAGGAGGTGGTGTCTGGGGCAGGGAGCCAACAACAGGGAGCCAAGAATTGCATTTATTGCAATCTCTTCTCCAATACAATGAGGTCATACCTACTAATCAGAGGTCGCGTTAACCGACAATTGTCCGTCATTGATGGATTTTTTTCAGCTATGACGGAAAAATTTGAAGGCCGTCCGTCATTTTGACGGATTTGACCATTACCATTACCAATAATAAAAAAATAACAATAAAACACAATTGAAATCATAGGCAAGTTATGACATTTTTCTTACTCTACATAAGTTTCATTGCCGTCACCAACTTTGAATCTGAGCCGCAGCTTTGGTGTTCAGTGGGCCGATACATTGTAGCCAGCTGCGTGAGGGTGTTCTGATAGCCACCCGTCTGTAACTTTGACAGATGATGAATCATAAAAATAGCCTACCGGTAACCTCACACCCGACCTGGTGGTGGCGAGCTCGTGCATATTAATTAGCAATTTATTAGCGATTGATTAGCTGTCATCACGTTCAGAGGCTCTTGCCGGCTTCTTATCGTTTCATTGGGAGACATGTTTCCCGACTTCAGAGCTTTGGCTGAAGTGGCGCTGGTCATTCCAGTCTCCAGCGTCGCAGCTGAGCGTGGGTTCAGCCTTCAGAATAAAATTAAAACCTCAATGAGAAGTCGTCTGTCGGAGGCAAGGACGCAAAATTTAATGACAATCGCCTCGGCAGCAGTCTCAATTGATGCGTTCGATTACACACAAGCGAGCTCCCTATTCAAATCAATGCGGGCCAGAAGGAAGGTTTTAGCTACAACAGGTCAATTGCAGATTACCACTGCAACCATTCTAAGTGGACTGTTCATATTTCACTTCAATTGTTCTAAGTGGACTGTTCGTATTTTCACTACAATTTTCTTCGTTCGACTACGTTATAAAATAACATGTTCATATGCCCAACAGCCGCAATGTTTTTAGCAGCGAAAAAAACGAGTTCACAAGTGACCGAACGTCAATCTCTGAAGAAATGCATAAATAAAAAAAATATTAGATAATACACTTGTTCTGTGAATTATTTTTTAAATGAAAATAAGTCAATAAAACACGAGTTATTATAAGCATTAGGATATAGCCTGTATATTAGCCTACCATTTAAAAGCCTGTATATTACCATTTAAAATAAAATGACGGATAATAATGGACAATGACGGAATTTTTACGACCCTGTCCGTCAAAATGACGGACAGTGAAAAAGTCTAGCGCAACCACTGCTACTAACACTTCCTCAACAACTTTGCTCTTGTAGCCACTGATGCAACGACCAACATATCTCAGCAATAAGAAGACTCAGCCTAAAATACATTTACTGGACGTAATATAGACATGGACACGCTTGAAATGATGCATACTTAACAAGCACAGATGTTATCGTCCTCTAAAGTGCACTTTCAGAACATTTTAAGGTACATAAAATTCAAGAGCTACTCAACATTTTCCCTCATCTCCTGAGAGATTTATTTTCTAGCCCAGTGATGTGACATTACAGTTACAACGGTAAGCCATCAGGGACAATGGATCCTTTTCATGCAGGGCACGGTCCTCCCAGTCTCTGCTCACAGCCTAAATTTAGTAACGTGGCAGCCCATGCCTTCCCCTCCCCAACACTCTTCATATTCTAGTTGGTTGGACGGCTCAGAAAGTTCAAGCCACACTTGACCGAATAAGGAACTGTCGATGTAACGAGCGCAGCAGCTTCCCACCTCCCGCTCAGACACAAAGCAGAAATGTCCGTTTGAGAGCAGGCAGCCATAGCGAGGTCACGGCAATGCCTCTACCCGTCGCTGGTTGGGTCTACAGACTGGGTTGAGGTTAAAACTGATAACACTGAGGTTCTGGACCACAAAGTTAATAACATTCATACTCTAATCAAAAGAAGCCTGTCAAGATGTGTCCCTACACCCAAACAAACGAAGACTGAAAACAAAGCAACGTCATGATTTAAACTTTAAGTGCAAAACATTTGAATAACTGGGTGGGTGATGTGAGCCCTGATCCCAGACAGAAAGATGAGAGTACAAACGAATCATATTCTGCTGCAACATGGAAATATTATGTCATCTGTGATGTGGCTCTGACTCAGGATGACATCACTCAGTGGAAACCTTAAGACTTCCAGTCAGACACAGGCCTACTGTGCTGGACTGCTCTCTGAGAGAACCATCAGATTTTGTGGAAAGTTGGAGCCTCGTGCCTAGAGATCGTTGATTGCAAAAGAAGCGCTACCAGCTCTGTCGGTGATACTGTAAAAATGCCACACAGCCCCAGTGTGAAAGTGATGAGACAGCTCGTGTTTCTGTGGGCATACAATGAGGTGATGTTGGTGATGAGTAACACAGCTGCGATATAAAAGAAAAAACAAACAGCAGCCATTTGGGAGAATTATCACGAATAAACAAGGATTTACTCACGACTGGTGTTTGAACTGTCTAACAACACCAAACTGGTTTCCACCCACGTCCACATTCACAGACCCCTGGGTACACACAAGCGTTCATACCAACTCACAAACCCAAACATCTGCTCTGTTCATGCCGGAAAAACTGACACGTTAATCCAATACGATGCAATCTTAAATTTCAGAGTTCACCATGCCAAGCTGTAATCACTCAGTTTAGCCCTGAAGCTATTCTTTTAGATCAAATGTCATGCCTCAAAAGCAGCAAACTATCCTTTAGCACCAGTGTCAGTGTTCCAGATAGCACAAACCCTGCCGTCCATAGAGAGCCTTGGTTCTTGGCAGGTCAAAGGGACACTTTCACTTTGACCTGCCAATAATTTGACTTTTAAAACAACTCCGACGCATCGTGCTTTGTTTTTCTAGTCACACAAAAAAAAAAAAAAAAAAAAAAAAAAAAAAAAAAAAAAAAAAAAAACTCTCAAACATGCAAAGTACTTGAAGATATCATGCACAAGCCTACAAGTTTGAGAGGACATCGAATGTATATGTATTCATCTTATTGTATTTCCACATGCACAGTGGCATATGGAATATCAGCCCACCACTGAAATATTTGTCAAACTTCATCAGTACTTATTCCCATCATGATCCCAGCAGTTATTACTGTACATTTTAAGCTGATACTGTCCAATTTTACCCACAAATTAGCTTTGACAGGACCTTTAAAATAACATGTTAATTGTTCTATAAACTCTAAATGGGTCAAATTATATACCCGGGATACTTGATGCAGAGATGACACCATATCTTCTATGTTCAGGCACTAGACTTTAGTTTACATACCTGTGATTACTCTAATAAGAAGCTCACAGCACGTGAAACATAAGCAGAGAGGATCGTGTTGACACAGATTGAGTTACATATCTAGAAAGCAGAGCATATTCTCCTCGGTTAAGTTGTTTCACACCTCCTCTGACAGTGAATGTGATGAGACTCATGTAAAAAAGTACAGTCAGAGGCTTGCTTTACCTCTGGTAGTTTGGGAATGATGTAGTAACTTGTGAAACCCTACTAATCAACACGGAAAACACCCAATTACCAAGACTCTCTGGTAGGATTCTTAAGAAATCATCTATCCAGAAACTAACAGGATACAAAGAAGAAAAGCTCTCTTCTTCTACTAATATGTTTAAGTTTTTAAGATTGGAGTATTGATAAAAAAAAAAAATGTTTTATAATGAAGGCATTTATTCAAGTTGGAAGCAACAATCAAGGTAATATTCTACTTATATGGACACAATGTCTCATGAAAATGAAAGACTTGTTCAAAAGCCCCTTATCAAATTGGTATAATAACACACTGCCAAGTCGATTAGGCCAGTGGCCAGAGAGTCATTCAACCAGACAATTACAACGAATAAGCTTTGAAGGGATAGGTGCTGCAGAAGCACATTTACAGAGCAGAAATAACAACACACAGCAAAAATCCCTGCACTCTGACAGAGAAACAAGTCATTAATCTTTGGCCCCTACCTCATGATGTCGATGAAAGCATTGCTACGGACTTTGAGGAAAATAAACTGCTGTATTGATTTTCCAATAAAAAAAAAAAAGCAGCACTCGGTTACTTAGAACACCGCCCAAGGGTGGAAGGAATGTTTTATTTTAAGACAGAAAGAAACGAGCAAACAATAAGCAAATTGTGCCAAACGTGTTGGCAGCTAAAAGACTTTGAATACCTTTGTGTACCCAGGGGGGTTACACCATTTAAATCTATACAAGCCACACTTAGCCTTGGCCTTCGTACAGAAGTGTTAAATGCTTCAAAATAACTGCTGTAAAGGGGCTTTGTGTTTCCATAAAAATGGCAAAACACAAGGCGTATCTGACCGTCACATGTCACTAACTGATAGCACAATATGACATGAGCAGCTCTCCTCAAACACTAATGAACAAATGTCAAAGTTCTCAACCCCCCTGAGGCTTACCATGTGGCACTTCAACCAAGACTATATAGATAAATTTGAGAGGGCACCAAGATGTATATTGGTACTTATCAACACCAACAGAAGCGCTCTATTGTTGTCAGCTCATGCTGGCATGGTGCAGGCTTCCATTGCCATGGTGCAGGCTTCCATTGCCATGGTTCCCATGGGACTGTCCTGAAGGACATAGACAAACACAGATGGGCTCTTGTGCCACCCAGACTTTAAAGCACTTCTTAAAACATGTTGACTGGCTCTGCTCTCACTGCTGGCAGGAGTACGGCAGTCTGGAGGCAACCAGAAGGCTTTGCAACGCGTTGCGTGACCCTGACACAGTCTCGGCCAATAACCAAATAAATGAGTAAAGATAAAGCCTGGCTGTTTCTCTTGGCTCATCTGCATTCTGCTCCCTGTCATACAGTCAGGTCATATGCTGGTGGAGAATGACTCACGCGCATGTCTTGTCTCGAATTAATGAAGGGAAGCTTTGGGAGTAATTAGTAAGGGAAAAATTTAATGAGTTGTAATCCTTTATAAAAGAGAAATGTGCAAATCAAACAATAATGAATCCACCACATGTAAGACAAGTAACGACAAATGCACCATTTAGGTCAGAATGGCTCCTAAGACGAGCTGATCTTTTTTTATAAATACAGAAGGATATAGGTTTTAAAGAAGTGAAGACTTCAGATTGTATTTCTTGGGCTTCTTTTTATTAATTTCAACTTCAAAGCAATACATTTTCTGACTATCGCAGCACACTATAACATCAGATTTAGGAAAACTGCTTCAGCCAAGTAAAAATTAAATGGTTGGATCCTGGGGAAGTCAGCCTCCATAACACAGACTACACCTGAAACCCAATTGTTATCTAATCTGAAATGATGTGGTCAAGGGTTGATCCTCCCTCTTGCGAAGTCATTATAATCACACCAATATGCAACCAAGTGCTATAAAGACAGTCAATGATGAGTGCAGTGTCAAGCCTGGCAATGTGACAATGTCACAATAAACGCTGCAGGTAAGAAAGATTGCAAGGTCATCAAAAAATAAATACGGTAGTCGAAACTGGAGCAGTCAGCTAGTCTTGAAGGGTAAACGGAGCTGCAGAAGTCTCAATCTGTACAGAAAGACGCGGTGGCAGGCCATGTTCTGGAAGAATAATTAGTTAGCTTTGATATGTGGCAGTACCCTAACAGATATGACACCACTCTGTGTGGAGAGCACACACAGTTTGTTATCAGCTGTTCACAGAGGCCTGGCCCACGGCAATGTGCCTATGGCAACCTGCATACGTGCCATTGTCTCCAGTGGCTGTGTTTATTGTAGCACAGTGAGATTGTCGTCTTCAATAAAAGATGTTGACATGTCCAGACACTGGTACATAACACAGAGCCACCGAGAGGGAGACAGAAGTAAAAGGCATCTCCACAGAAAAACACACGCACTGGAAGAAACTTCTAGTTGCACAGGGAAAACGGGAGGGGTTTAAAGGGAAGAGTTGGCCACACATGTAAACCTACGAGGTTGCTGGATGATGTAACCTCTCCTGCAAACGGTGAAAGGTGGTGAAAGAAATGGTGCTGGCTAGTTTGCTCAAATCTGTTCTAACTCCATGCTGAGAGGCTTGTTGCTCAACCCCATCAACAAAGGCTTCTCTTAAGGGTCAAAAAGAACATTACAGGAGGGAAAATGGGTTTTCTTGGTTTTTTCACCACATCTGGAAATCTGATATGATTGATATTAATGTAGTACAAGGTTTCCCTTAAATGATTAACCACATATTCTGCATTTAGAACATGTTTTTCCATAACTTCAACCATCCTTCATGACCATTCCTCATAAGTATTTGCCATTCTGGTCCATAGCACCCTCTTGTACAACCACCCACAATCTCTCAGACCCCGAAGCCTCCTCCTATTACCCCCACCCCCTCTTTATCCCAGTATGGGTCTCCCTCTTTTCTGTCCTGTGCCATTTTCCCGCCCTGGAAAGGAGCTCATGCTGAAGAAAGAAAACAATTCACAGCATTTTACAACCCTCCACCACCATCAACGTGGTCACTACTGAGGCTGAGATACATGATTACGGTCCACAAAAAGGCAGTGGTCCTCCTGAGATTAAAATATATGATCATCCATCAAGCTACCTAATCCATTACCTTGAATAAATGCAATGAACTTTCCAGAAAATCCTGTCAGTGTAAAAGACAACACTTTAATACCAGTAAACCTGTAATTATTTTTTACATTTTTCTGTCATAAGTATCAAACATACTTACAAATCTATTAATCGCCTACAGAATAAAAATATTTCCTCTTTCAAGGCACTTTGAGAACAGACTGAATGATAGTAAATTAACCCAAACAACAAACTCACATTAAAATGACTGGCTTGAGCTTGTTCCTATCTACATTTATGGGTGGATGATGATGATTTTTCAATATGATCCAAGACTTTTGGACTGTGTGCTTTATATTAGTCAACTTACACGCATGAAAAGGCGACCTCGGCGTATGTTATACTGTGTTGAATCAGCTCGGATGGACCTTAACTACCGAGCTTTTGTTAAAGAATTAGCGCCAGCTTTCAGCATGGCAGGCATCTGTTTCCCCACGTTAAGTGGAAAAGCCGCATCCGCCCTGCTTGTGACACTGCAGGATCCACATGGCCACGGCTGTTTAGGAGGGTTGTGGATTTAAAGACCTCTAAAAAGAATAATTTAAAACGAAATAACGCCTTCTTTTAGCGTTTCTATCAAATCCAATCCTCTTAAATGAAAACATCGACATTTAGCGCATAGCTTTCGTTGTTTGTTTTAGCTGTACAAAAAAAAAGGTAGAACAATGGGCAATATTTGCATCCCGTAAAAGACATAATGAAAAGTTTTTCATCACGGGTTATATTGCCATGGGTTTAGCAAAGTATCGTCACAATGAAAAACTTGTACCATGCGGTCTTACCTTAACAAAAAGCTCGATAACGGGTTCGTTATCCGCCTTTATCCCGTTCTGCGGCACTGACAGCGACATGGTTGGTGCTACTTTGAAGTTTTTCGGACAAAGATGAGTTTTTCTTCTCTACCACGCCCGACTTCGCTCAGTTCTTTTCTCCTCTATCCCCCTTTTTCTTTGCAACTAAGACCCTCGTCGGTGGCTTTTCTCTCCCCCAAGGAGGACCGGGTGCTAGAGGCAGACAGTCAGAGCGGACAAGGTCTGAAAATGTTCCGTTTGTCACAAAGCTAGCTTGGCTAAAAAAAACACCAGTGTAGCGCGAGGCTCGTTCTAACCGTCGTGGAGCGAGGATGAGTGATGACGTTGGGAAGAAGCAACGGGAATATTTAAGACCGTGATGTCATCAGCGGCGTAAAGATACAAAAATGTGGGAGGGCTCGGGAGGGGAGTCGTCTGGTTGAGGATGACGATCCTTCAGAGCCGCTTGGTGGCTCATGGGATACGCCTTTTTCTGCAATTTTTTATTCTTTTTTTTTTTAAACAAAACCGTTCCTAAGACATCAGAGCAAAAACCAAGAGTTTTTAAAAAACATGTTTAATGGTAGAAAAAGTAGTTACCCGTCATCTTAAACGTTCTTCTGTTCTTGCTTTGATGCCATTTGTTATTTAATAATGAAAACGTGGATTTACATTCAGGTTATTTTAAAAATTTCTTTAAGTGCCAAAGAAGTCAATAGTTTACTTTAAAGACGTGACTTTTTTTTTTTTTTAATCAACTGGAGCATGTCAACATGTAAGGACATTATGTATTTATGAAATCGAGTATAAAAGCCCCAGTTTGAATAATTAGCACCGCATTTATTGACCCTTCATCCATAAACAGCAATATTTTCCTCAGAATTGCCTTAACCTACACTCGTTAGTTGAGACACCCACCAAACATATTTTGAATAAAGGAAAAAAAAAAAAAAAAAACCCGCTCCTCTTAAAAAAAATTTTTTTTTTTTAATTCTGAAAGGATGACAAGAGCCAAGGTTACTAAATACAAATCATATACTATAGCAGTCCCACAGATATTAGCTTGGTACAAGGGTATCAACATAAATTGCATATCAATCAGTTTAGAAAAAAATTAAAGCATGTATCACATCAAATTGCTTTAATCTTGAAACGAGTGAATTTCAAAGTCAGAAAAAAGCAGGTTAAATGATGCCCAACATCCTCATTGAGTTATAACATGGGACAAGACATCCGTTACAGCCTCTTTAACAGTGCACAGCTGTGTCACAGTTTCCACTACTCAAAGGCATTAGTAACAGTATGTTACCGTCTGGTGGTTTTTCCCCTATGCTCCTCATAAGGTCAGTGGTCCACGCACATCAGAGACGATCACTGCACATGCAACCACTTCTCAATGGAATCTACTTTAATGCCGAGGAAAAAAAAAATCATCAACCTGCCCAACTCAAAGCTCTGAAAATAAACTGGTTTCCTGCTCAACCATTTAAAAGTGTGGACAACACAAGTTTCTTTACAGTTTAGATAAACTATCAGACAAATCAAGCTCTTAAAGAAACACAATCTCCAGAATGTACCAAACCAGTAAAAAGAAACAAGACCCAACAATTTGTACATTCTAAAGCTCAACCAGGTTGATGACGAACATCGAAACAATAGGAAAATTCAGTTTTCATGACATCTGTGATGGAGACGTTTGGGCTTTCCTCATGGAGCGCAGGGCCTTCTCCCGGAGGTGCTTTTCCAGGTCGTCCAATCCGTCGTCAACTTCACTGTCCGACTCCTGGACGAAAAGAATGACACATCTTTGATTCAATTTAGCTATCTGGATGCACACAGATGAAATATACCGTATTTTCCGGAGTATAAGTCGCACCTTTTTTTTTTTTTTCATAGTTTGGCTGGTCCTGCGACATAGTCCAGTGCGACATATATCAAACATACATAATTTAACATGTTTTTCAATGTAAAATTCATACTGACTGACATGAACCAAGGAGTAAACATTGCTATCTACAGACGCGAGAGGACACTCTAGGCTTGTGACAACTATATGCTAACAAAGAAAGCTAATCATGGGCTGAAAGCAAGATGGTGAGAGCTGCAGGATCGAGTCCACAGGTGGGTGCTTGAACAACGTACTGCTGAGAGAGGCTCGTCACCGGTGCAGTTACGTCTCCACGCCCTGGTACTTGCCGAGGAGATGAATATAAAGGACTTTGCAGACAGGTCTTCTTGGTGTTACCGCTTCACGCAACGCAACCGCCTCTCTATCTCTATTTCTAAATAAGTGCGACTTACATATGTTTTTTTCCCCTCTTCATTGCGCATTTTTTTGACCGATGCGACTTATAGTCCGGAAAATACAGTATGCGCAAAAAATAAAAAGTACAAGCGCTTGAATGCTTGAACCTGTAAAAAGAACAGATTTTACCTTTCTTGAGTCCCCATCGTCTTCTGCTACCTGGTTCTCTTGACCGTCTACGGTCACAGTGCCGCCGCTTTTCTCCTTCTTGTGCTTCTTGTGCTTCTTGTGTTTCTTCTCCTTCTTATGTTTCTTTTCCTTCTTCTTCTTCTTCTTCTTTCCACCACCGTCAACATCTGAATTCTGCAATCAAACATGTTTAAAGTGAGTCGAGGTCAAAATTCGGCTAAATAACATCACAGTAATAACTGCTTTACGTACAACTAACCACAACAGAGAAACACTTCATATAATATCGCTCCTGCTTATTTCAGGACAATGTCAAGCAACTTTTAACATACAAGAAACAGATTCCATTTCATGTTAATAAACACATGAAAAAGTGCAAGAATGTTAAGATTTCACATACACTGCAAGAACTAACATTTTGGTGAAAATACATTTCTTCTCTATTGCCCATCTCCTCCAACAATAAAATCCAGTTCATATTTGTCAATAAGCTCAAACCTTGCTTGGAGACCGACTGCCAGAACCACTGCTGGCCTTTTTAGCTGGGGGTGGTGCAGGAGACCCACTGGCAGAGCGAGATGGTGACGGGGATGCAGATGCTGGGACAGGACGTTTTTGAGCAGCCGGTTGAGGGGAAACTGATCTGGAGGACGCTCTCCTGATAGGTTTAGAGCTCGGGGAGGGTCTGTAAAGAGGATACAGGTTACATCAGAGGAATGAAAAGACTAAAAAAATATAAATGGCACTTTTCTGAGAGAAAAGCTTGCTTGTTTACCTCTGGTTGTTGCGTGGTTCAGGGGTGCGAGACACTCTGCGGATGAGTTTACTGCTATGTGAAGGGGAATGTGGCCTCCTGTGGTTAGATGGAGATATACTTGAGCGTCTCTGGGGACTAGGGGAACCTCTAACAGCATGACTGCGGTTTGCAGGTGATGGGGAGAGGCGCCTGGCTGCTCCAACTGGGGATCGTGTATCCCTGCTTGGCCTTGCAGAAGGCATCATGGGGCTCCTCCTGTGTCTGGGTGGAGATGTAGACGAGTGAGGTGAGCGTCTCCTTAGAGCGGGAGAGCTTCTGCGCTTTGGAGACCTGGATAAGCGTCGCTTTACACCCGGAGACGAGCGTTTTGTGGGCGAACGAGACACTTTCCTTTTCTGTGGAGGCAGAGGTGATGGGCTGTAGCGACGCTGGATAGGGGGAGAATATCGCCTGGACGACAGAGATCTACGACGGGGTGGTGGGGAAGGAGACCTTGGAAGTGAAAAAAAAAAAGAAAATCGTTAAAGAACGAAATAAACTGAACTGTTAATTAGTGATTTTTTAAAATATATTTTTGCTGATAGTAAGACCTTCCCGCAAGATTTTGAAATAAACACGCTTGTACCTGCGTCTAGGAGGAGAGGGAGATCTGCGACGCCGTGGGGGAGAGGGGGAGCGACGCCTGTGTCCAGGAGATGGAGAACGTCTTCTCCTGATAGGGTAACAAATGAAATTAGACAACAGGAAGGTTGATTTAAAGGTTAACTCGTTCAGACAGAAATGTTCAAACACTGGGCTCAGTATCTGACCTTGGTGAGGCGTCACGGTGTCGCCTACGAGGAGAGGGGGTACGACTGCGTCTCCTCCGGACTTCACCATTTCTGGCACCTGGCCCCGTTGTTAACCTTTTGGGCCCCTCATCTTCGGAGGAGGAAGATCCAGAATCTGAAACCACAGAAGCAGATGACATCAGTAACTGTCTTAAAGTAGCCTTTACTGTATGCGGGAAGGATAAAACACATGGGGGTTAGGACACAGCTTCAAAAGTCCATGAGGGCAAGATGACAAGGACAGAGACTTGGTTAGAGAGAAGGGAGTTTGGGAGGGGAAGAAGAAGAAATAACAGGGATAAAAACGCTTATAACCTGAAGACGACTGTTGATTCTGCCTGCGATACTGACGACGCTGCTGCACCGAATCAGCTGTTGCCCCTTTCTCATTTTTATCCTCCTCTGAAATGCAAAGCATTGAGTGTCTCATCAGTACTAGCAAAGCTGTGAAACAGTGCCATGGAAATGTTACAGATAATACTGGAAACAGATTCATACTCTTCTCTTTTTCACCAGATTTCAGTACTGCTCTTCTTTGTGCAGAATAAAAAGGGTTTTGTTGTGTTTTTGTTCATTTTATGTGAATTCTTGTACTCCTCAACTGGGATAGATGCACAACTATCATACAAACCTCTGAAGGCAGGTTAGCAAATGGAAATACTATCAGGAGATCTTTCAGGATAGTTTTAGTCCTACTGTTTACGAAGATAATACAAAACTTTTACTATTTCAGGCTGAAACAGGGTTTTCACATGAAGCCGTGGGCATGTCTCAAGTAAAACAGAGGAAGGAAAAACTTCTAGAAATTTCTGGGCATTCTTGCAGAGAACTTTAATTTATAACTAAAAATATTGTTCATGTTAAAGCAAAACTTATTGCATTAAACAAATTTGGCAGGTTAGGAAAGTGTGTACGATTTTCTGAAACAGAAGTGGTTGAGACCAGCCATCATAACTGTGATCTGCAAAGATTAGGGGTCCTTTAAACAGAAAATACAACACGTACCTGACTCTGACTCATCAGAAGCTATGGCCTTAGCAGTAACAGATGGAGAATCGACCCGTCCTCCTGGTTTTCGCTTTAAACCTTAAAACATGCCAGAGGAAGTTTTACAATGGATTCACCATGATGCTATTCCCTCACAATCCTAATAACTGCACAGTATCTTAAACCTTGAAGATCTTACATCCACAAACAGGATTATTATAAAAGGATTATAAAAAAACAAGGGAAAAAAGATTTGGATGCCATGTGGTTGTAAAGGACAAGATAAACATATCTCAATTATATAGATCAATTAGGAAAAAAATATATATATATTATACCTGATGATCTGGGTGGGGAAGGAGAGCCCCGTCCCCTTCTGGCTCGTGGAGATGGTGATCGTTTGATCTTTCCTGCAGGACTAATGGAAGTATCAGGACGATTGACTGGTTTTCGGGGTGGCGTGGTAGATATTCTTTTCACAGGTTTTTTAGGTGAGCGTGAGCCTGAAGAACTGCTGCCAGAGGATGAAGCAGAACGAGAGCGCCTCCTACAGAACATAAATAGATCCCAATAAGAAAAGACACAGGGGCGCACAATAACAGCAGTACTGAAACAGTCTATTCTCTGTCTATGCCAGGGGAAAATAAAATAAATTCAAGATAAATAAATTAGGAGAACATAAAAAATATGAACTGAGGCCCTAAAGCCACCCTCTACACCTAGTCCACCATCTCACTGACCTGCGGACAGGGGAGCGCCTGTGTCTGTGCCGAGAGCTGGTAGGGCCTCGTCTTGGGGGACTCCTTCGACGGGGGGACATTCTCCTTCTGGGACTTTGTCTTCTACGAGGGGAGTAGGATCTGATATGGTAGAAAGGAATAATGAGAAACATTTAGAATCTAAAAGCTTTTGCTTTATCCCTAAAAAACTATTTGGGCAATGTAACAGCACATTGCGTTACTTAATGTGAGGAATTAACCTTGACCGGGAGCGTCGTCTGCGGGTGCGGGAATGAGAACGGGAACGTGAGCGGTGGTGAGGTCTCTCCCTCCTCGTGTCCTTCTCCCTTTCGCGAGACCTCGGTCTTTCCTCTTTTTTATGAGTTTTCTCTGGAGAGATTTCTTTGACTTCAGTCACCGAGTCTGCTTTTACCACCTCCACAACTGTCTCACTACAAAAGAAAGAAATATTTTAACAAAATATAGATTACAAGTTTCTAGGTTCGACAGTCAGAGCAGCAGAAATGTCGCACAAACCCGGTAGAAGAAGCTTCTTGGATGACTGGCTCCGGCGCGGCTCTCCCAGATGTGTCGGGCTCCAGAAGCTGCTCTGTAGGTTTTGTGGGTAACTGCATGAGAGGTGGAGGTGTTGAGCTGCCACCAACGGGACTGGGTTTGCGTCTTGGGGAAGGTGAGGGGCTGCGTTTCCTTTCCCGCTTCGCCGGCGACCTTCGCCTTGGTGATGGCGACCTTCGCCTTGGTGATGGTGACCTTCGCCTTGGCGTTGGCGACCTTCGCCGGGGTGATGGCGATGTCGTCTTCCGCCTGGCCGAAGAAGCAGTGAAAGCAAAGGTTTCAATGTTCTGACGTGAATGAACCAATTGACCTTGGCCAATCATAATCAATTCTTTAAGTGGGTATTACATCATCTTAAAAACAACGGTGATAGTCAGACCATTTTATATCATTAATATAATAACAGCACAATCATCCAAATAATATCATTTCACAGAGTAATGAACCTTTATTTTTCATATTCAGTTAGTTGAATGCTGCACAAAATGTTTGATAGTGAAAATCACAACATTTTCATTCATCGCGTCTGATAAAATGTGTCCTTCTAACATCAGGGACAATATCACCATCAACAATAATCATTTAGACCATGTACTTATGTTGTACTTTTAACAAAAACATTACCTTCTTGGGCTCTTTGACTGAGCCCTCTCCCTGGAGTCCTTGTCCTTCTTATCCTCATCCACCTTCCTTAAGGATGCAAGTTTCTCCTGTTCAATCTGCCAGATATAAAAATGGGGGACACAAATATGTTAAGAAATAAGCAATGATTCTTCTTAACTGCTACTTTTAATATATTGCGATCAGTAAGTGTCAAATACTGTGTTCAACGGGATCACATTTGCCTTTAATTCTGTGTTTTTCTGTCCAGTCTTCTGGACCCGTCTACACAGCAACACTTTCATGAGCTATTTCACCTAACTTGTGCAATAATTCACCTGTCTCTGTCTGATCTCCTCTTTCTTCTGTTCCAGAAAAGCAGAGGGGATGCCGGCGATATTCTCCTGGGCACTCAGCAGCAGGGGCCACAGGTCCCTCATGAACTCTCGGGCATTCTTCCCATTCAGGAACCC
This sequence comes from Odontesthes bonariensis, assembly GCF_027942865.1. Classification (NCBI taxonomy): domain Eukaryota; kingdom Metazoa; phylum Chordata; class Actinopteri; order Atheriniformes; family Atherinopsidae; genus Odontesthes; species Odontesthes bonariensis. The sequence continues at coordinate 10,323,312 of NC_134522.1, forward strand.
GGTCAGGTTGATCTGCATCATCTTGCTATCCGGATGCTGCAACACACACATGAAGGGGGAGAGAAGAAGAAGAAAAAAAAACATGTCCGTTGAAATATTTGAAAACAAAACATTAGGTGGAGGCAGGGTCCCATAAATGGGGCTTCCTACCTTTTATCCCTTACTAGACTACATCTGCGACAATTTAGATTACCATATCAAAAAACAGGCACAACACTGACTAGAGTATCAAATATCCCATGGTCCACTATTGGACTCAGTAACCTAAAAAGTTAAGAAATTATTTTACTTAATCTGTTCTGTACCCACAAACTCATGAAAACGAGTGCGAGCTAGCTGAGGGGAGACATGCCTAGTAATATAAAAACTGCATGCAATAATGCTGTAGCAAATCCATAGATAATTAACGTACCATAGAAACACAAAACCTTTGTGTCATTATTTGACTTCCTCAGTGCTACTCCCACTACTTTTCATTGCCGTTTTCCTGCCCACCCCCATTTTTCCAGTCTCCCCACAGTCTACACTTCAGGGGTTAAACAAATAACCACAATACAGAGTGCATCAAAACCCAACACTGCAAGTACAGTTCCGGTGTCTTCAGTGAGTCCCGTGGGATCAGTGGGCACGGAGCTCCCTTGGCTTGCTTCCGCCTCCCTACTGCTTGAGACTCAACCACCTTGAGCTTAATGTTATATCATTTATCTAAATTGCAAGAGACGAACAAGCAATAATGAGTACACAGGCACACAAAAACTTTTATTTTTTTATTTCAACAACTGATTAAATTGAGATATAATGCTATCTCAATTCTATTACTGTACCCTCTCTCCATTATGCAAAAGTACCCTCTACACTTAGCTTTGACAGCCCACCCCTCCCATCAACAGCTAGAATAAACAAAAAGGTAGAACCAATAGAAAACAATATTTATATTATGCTAATATCACATTCAAATTTAAATTAAATACATGTGGATTTTTAGCAACTTATGACTATCAAATTCATTAACAAGAGCATTTAGTATAAATCCAATCATTTGCATTCAGAGATACTACCTGAATAAAATACATTATGTTTAAATAAACTGTTTTTTTCTCCCTCCAAATTAACCTTTTGACTTAAAAAAAGAAAAGAAAATGTCTGTTCAATGGTAATTACCCATTATCCAGACATCCCGGGTGGTCTGATGTATCAGTGGGGAAGAGATTGTGTTTTAAGGGAAGGGAAACTACTGGGCAAAATAATCTTTAATTAAATAACAATCCCTACGTAGGGAAGAAGAAGCAGCACAAATTAATCCTGAAAAATTAAATATACATCTTTGGGCGGGTTATCGTAAGATTTAATTTCTGTTGAGGTGTGAAAACTTAATTTACAAATATTCAGTTACATTTAGAAACTAGTAAAGCTGAAAAGTATTGTTTCTTGTGCTTGAAAACCTTACTTTTGCTGACCTCCAGTGGTTGAAGTTATTAACTCGCAACAGTAATCCACTCAAGTTCTTTTTTTTTTTTTTTAAACCCTTGAATCATCTGACAGGTCTCCATCCACATTTATCATTTTGCATTTCATTGCATAAGAAGCAGTGAAAACGCCATTGTTGCCACGCATAAGGAAGGATGACAACTACGTCAGATGAACTGTCATCTGTTTCCGACTCTAGAAAACAAACACGGCCAGTATTCATTGATGTGGGAAATTAAATCAAAACATGTGCAGCTGAAAGAATTACTACAGAGCCCTCTCCTTTTTTCTCTCATATGTGGCCAAAGTCAGTTGCCAACCACTGCCTCGCTTATTCTACAAACCGCATGATGCAACGTCCCCAATGCGCATTTTCTAAATGTCTAAAGTTTGCTATACATTTGATATTTAGATGGAGACACGGCTACTGTACTTCCAACAGACAATTCACTTAACTTACAATCAGAGGCGGTCAGTGAGACAATACTTTTCAGTTTGGCAAACAGAAAATAAAAGACCGACTAAGTAAAACTAAGCCAGAGCAAATTGTTAAACCTCTCCTGTTTTTGTCCTGTCACTCCAGTTACATTTAAAGGGATCTTAGTTGTCTAATTGTGCTTTACAAATACCTAGGGAGAATATGATTATGGCATGGTTCTGTTGTCTTTCACTAACATGATATAGGTAATCCCTGTATATAACTCACCTCAAACCACACACTGCATCATGAAGGGAGAGTTGGGCTCTGTGACTTTGGGCTCAGGAGAGAGCTAATTAGATGTTGGTGCTATACTTCTGATGCAAGGTATAACATCCATATTGGTTCAGGCCTTTTAAATCATAAATCACATCATCATTAGAAGACTGCTGAATAAAGGCACTTTGTCACATAACAGCAAAACATTAATGTCATTATAAATCAGCTTGAAACCAATTTTTTTTTACATTACCCATTCAATTTCAGTTTGACTAAGATGTGCAATTATTTGCTCATATCCCTTCTTACTGGCTAAACATTGCCCTCAAATGCTTAACAGTTCTGACACAGCAAAAGAATCAAATCAAAAATGAAAAAAAGAAGAAAAAAAAGAAAATCGACTTAAAACATTACCTTCTCCTCTAGTTGGTTGAATATGAACTCTATGACCACATCATCTTCAAACCCCAGAATCTCTGTCACTCGCTGTGTAATCCAAGGTTTGATGACTTCTAGGTTCACTTTGGTCATGTCCACCTGAGGGCGAAACAACCAGTAAATCTCATCAGCCACTGAAATGATGTGACAGTATTTACCAGAAGCAATGTATTTAACATTTAAATGGAATCACACATCTCTGCAGGTAAGATTATCTAATACATTATAAAAAGTACAACTTAATAAAGTCAAATGAGACATTTTTGTCACTGTCAGGCATAATTTACCTTCTTGTCCAGACATTCTGCAAATTTCAGCTGCTTCAGCAGTTTCTTCTGCTTGTTGCTGAAACGGTTGTCTTGCTCCGCACTTGTTCCCTTGAAGAGTAAAACAATCAGACATTAGGCGGCTTCTTTAATGTCTGCAGACAATCGCAAAGTTTGGTTGCAAAGCGGTGCTTTAGCTGATAAACTATCAATACGTTTGGAATAATTGCGCTACTTATCTACATATATCACGTTAAAGAGAGAAAAAAAGCAATCTTAGGACGCCACAATGTTACTTTTAAATGATCAATCTGGGTCACATATGACATTGATACGAATAAGCTAGCGATAGTCAAGCTAAGCGCCTGCTAAACCTTCGAAGAGAACCAGAGACACGAGTGTTAGCCACACTCTGGAAGCAATTTCTTCAGCAACGGCGCTGATTTACACCGATCAAAGAACATAATAATATTGATATTCAACAGCCCTACACGTGAAATGTTCACGAGCTAACATTAGCGTAGCAATGGTCGTGACTTGTTCGCGGAGACACAAGCGACGCACCGGCCGGGCGCCATCTTTACCCAAGGCCAACAAGTTAGCCGTAGTTAGCTAGCTACGCCTGCTCGTCTATTTCCTGCTACTATGTTTGCAAATTAGCATGAAATACGAAGATGTGCTAGCAAAAATACCGCCAAATGAGGCTACGATGCGATAAGCATCAATTTAATACTGACGAATAGATTTCCTAAAAACTCAAATTCAAATAAGACTGGCAAGAAAATCCTAGATTGTTTTCTTTCAGTTGATAGACGAAGCCCTGACCATACCGTTTCTTACTGTATGGCCCTCCAGCTAAATACATGCTGCACAGTGATCTCATAAACCGCCACTGTATCAACGTAAAACTTTGCAATGATACTCTATAAGATCAGATATAAAGTTAAAGCTCTTACGCGGAAGAATCCCGCGTCCATGATCGGTTAAAACTGATCGTTTCAGGCGCAGTGGAAAAAGACGTGTGTCGCTCCGGTGAAATTCTGATCGGCGACCCGGATGAACAGTGCGCCCCCACAGGAAGAGACGCGTACTACGCCCACTGAAAGGATGAGGGCGAAAATCTTTTCTGGGCGTTTATAGACAGTCTATATTTTCTGTTATATACAGTCTATGTTTTATGTTCCATGTTTTATGGTCCGTTATGTCAGTGCATTAAAAAAGGGACAGTTTTGCATCAATCTGCATTTTATTAAATTTCCATCTCGCTGTGCTCGCTATGGTCTTTATTGTATTATATCCTGACCTGTATGTTAATAGTCATTGATGCGGGAAATGTCCGAGCAGGATTCTTAATGTAATGTAAAGTTTTAGAATTATTGGGTAATTTAATTTACAGCACTTTATTATCAGAATCTATTAGTTGATCATGTGCTTTGCATGTAGAACAGCGTTTCTGCAAAAAGTTGGTACAAAGTGAATGTTGTAAACAATATGTACATTGTTTTGATGCCAAGGGCGCCTTACAAAAAGTTGTGAAGGGGACAAGAAAAGACTTGTTTTATTATCTATTGTATAGATCATCACTGGTGAAGGTCCTGAACTCATCTACCTACAGTCCAGAGCCTTATCCAATGAAGATATTTTGAGTACTATGACATAAAAAACATGGAGGCCGTGAACCATGAGCAGCTGATATCCTATCAATCAAAAATATGCCAATGTGCCATTTAAAAAAACAAAACATGCTGCTATCGTCCTTTTTAAAACAAAAAGTTCTCAGTTTCAACATTTGATATGTTTCCCTTGTCCTGTTTTAAAATATTCTTTGGATTTATCATTTTTCACTGGATAGCAACTTTTTTTTAAATACAACTTTCAGCAAAAATGTTGTAATGAGAGTACTTTGGTTTCATGACATTTTTATTTTTCAGGTTCTGAGTCCATGTACACTGCATTTTCAATTTACACTTTTTTGCAAAGTTAATAATGTTTACTTTGATATTGGTACTCATTCATAACCAAAGTCAAACTGCTGGCAAAAGAAGTATAATAAAGGCTATAAAGGCTTCCTGATAAATGTCACTGCAGGGGGAATGGGGATGTATAAAATGTGTGATTTTCATTTGATGGATAAAATACTGCTTTGTAAAGACAGCCAGAATACAGCATGTGTCATTGTGGTCTTGAGTTAAGTGAGCCAGCCATTCCAGATGATCTTGGAATCATGTTGTCCAACAGTTTTGTCACTCTAAGCGTGTAACTGGTCCATACTGTAGTAGACATTGTAATAAACATTATAACAGACGGTGGGTTCATGCGTGCATTGAACATGGCATTTGGAAATCTCTTAGGTTTGAGAAATAAGTATGTCTGTGTTCTATCGGAGGCGATATTCCCATGTGTAAAGTGATGCTTATATCATAACAATTACAAACAACAATGATGAAGAGAAGATTTGACAGTATATGATTCCCTAATAAGGACTGAAATGTGTAAGTTTGCGTACATGTGTATGACAACTTTCTACTGTGTATCGACAGATTCTGACTGAGAATTCCTATTTTACAATCCATCCCTCGTATGTCGCTGGCACATTCTTCAGAGAAAAACACAGGATACTGGTTCACAATCTGAAGTGAAAGGAAATTGTTGGTAAATGCAAGCTGAAGAAGAGCCAGTGGTAGGTCATTAGTCAGTCTTTGTGCTGAAGGTTTTGCTAGCTGACAGTGAATCCCTCGTTGGTCCGCTTGTCTCGAACGGTGCACAGCAAGTCGGACACCATCCCCTCGAGCCCAAAGGCTGGTTCCCAGCCCCAATCTCTCCTGGCATTGGAGTCATCAAATCTCACAGGCCAGCTGTCAGCTGCAAATTAACAGGCAAGATGACCACGTTAGTTCTACCATATTAGTTTTTAGCTTTTAATATCACTCATGTAACTACTTTCAAAATGAAAATGCCATAGAATGAGGTTTATGAATGTTGTAACCACTGTTAGCAAGTCATCTGTTATAATATTGATTGGCTTTTAGTCATCAACCATTGTTCTCCAATGCCAAAGAAGAGTGTCAGTCATGTCAAACTTCAAACAGGCATTTTTAATTCAGCCAGAGTGATGAAAGCATTCATCACCTCACTTAGGTTTTACATCACTGGTGTGAAGCCATACCGATTGTCTGGCGGACAGTGTCTGGATTGTAGGTAACCATGAGGTGTGGGAGATGCTTGCGGATTTCTTGGGCCACCTCCTCTGGAGTGAAGCTCATGGCAGCTATGTTGTAAGTACGCAGTGACAGCTGGCACTCTGGAGCCTGCATGAACTCTATTGTGGCACGGTGGCAGTCAGAGATATGCATCATGGGGAGGCGAGTGTCAGGTCGCAGGTAGCACTCATGGTGACCTGTGCTCAGAGCATCGTGGAAGATTTGAACTGCATAGTCTGGGGAGACAAAGGTCCGGAGATCTTAGTCTCTACAGTGACTTCCAGCTGATTGCAGTGTATTTATGCAGAAAATCGCCCTGAGTTATGATAAAGGGACAAATAATCAAACAAAATCACAGCTGGCAGAAGCCCAATGTCAACACCGGCAACGATGTAGCCCTTAAAGCAATAGTTCGCCTCTTTTGACATGAAACTGTATGACATCCCATATTAGCAATATCATTTATTAAATTTGACTTACCCCCTGCTGTGTCCTGTGAGCCGAGTTCCAGCCTCGTTTTGGCGTTGACGAAGGTAGTCCGGCTAGTTGGCTGGGGCTTAAAATATAAAGCATTTTGCTCCTCAAAATAATATGTGTTCAAAAGAGTAATACATTTGCATCACAAATCGTTCAACCAGAAAAAGTCAGACCTCACAATCGCTTGGCGCTATTTTCTCTCCCTTCATATCACTGCGTGCTGCCACCTGCCGATAGCCACATCTGATACGGTGTTTACTGCTCGGAAGCAGGGGACTGCTCGGTCTGCACTTCGGTTTGCACGGTCTACACAGTCCGTAGTGATACGAAGGTAGAGAGAAAATAGCGCCAAGCGATTGTGAGGTCTGACTTTTTCTGGATGAACGATTTTGTGATGCATGTAAATGTATTACTCTTTTGAACGCATATTGTTTTGAGAAGCAAAACGCTTTATTTTTTAAGCCTTTTTTAAGCCCCAGCCAACTAGCCGGACTAGCTTCGTTAACGCCAAAATGAGGCTTGAACTCGGCTCACAGGACGCAGCGGGGGGTAAGTCAAATTTAATAAATGATATTGCTAATATGGGATGTCATTCCGGTTCATGTCAAAACAGGTGAACTATCCCTTTAATGACTTAATTTAATCTATTTTCCTAGAGGGAAGGGGTGAGATGAAGGTCAACAGCTCATTAGTGAAGACTACAATATATATGACTAAGTTCCCCATGACAATACAATCAATAGCCAGTATCAACATCTTTTTTTCTTTCATCTGAGACAACGATATATGAACTTGTCAGGCAAAAAAATACCTGTTGTTCCTCCACCAGGAGGTGTGTTGACTGATATCACGCCAGGGTAACGTAGGCAGCGGAAGTCCAAGCCATATTTATGATGGAGATACTAAAGAAACAAAAAGCTTCTTCATACTGACATTTGGCAGCTGATGCATAGCACTGTGTCTATGTGTGCATTTCAGTCTTACCTCCCCCATCAGTTCACCATGGACTTTAGACACGCCATAGATGGTTCGAGGGCGTTGGACACAGAGGTCAGGGGCCGGGTCACGTGGAGAGGAGGGACCAAATGCTCCAATGGTGCTGGGCACAAAGAGGCGAAGGCAGTTCTCTAAAGCCAAGTCTAGAACATTGTGTAAACCTGGATGGGAAGCAGGAGATCAGAGAGAAGCCGCTTCTAACCTTTATGACACTCTAAAATGGGTGTATGTAAACTCTTTGAATATTCAAGCAGACCTGTGATGTTGATCTTTCGTGCCAAAGCCACATTAGCCTCACCCACAGCACTCAGCAGAGCACTGTAGTGGACCAGCCAAGTAATACGATTATTCACAATCAGTTCTCTGAGGTGTTTGTAGTCCAACACATCAGCGTACACAAATGGGCCTAAATCGAAAAGAATTACATATCAAGCGAGATTTTGAAAAGGAAAAGTTGTACATTAAAGTGTAAGAAAATATAGATTGAAATAGACCACAAAATGTCCAAAAACTGGAATCAGATCTTTCGTACCGCTGGCGAAAACATGAGGTGGAGGCTTCTTGATGTCTGACAGGATCACGTTCTCTGTTCCATACAGTTTCCTAGACATTAATATAGATATAATCAAACTTTTTAATGTTTAATGTTTTTAACTAGCTTTAAGGTGTCAGGAATATCTGCACATCTCACCTCAGCATCTGTGCAAGTCCCACTCCTAACTGCCCCAGACCACCTGCACACACACAGAGTTCAACATTTTATCAGTCTATAGAAAACAACCATAAAAAAAACATTTTTATCTTTATACTATTCAAAGTATCCAGACCAAAAAACATAAAAGCTTTTTTGTTTGTGTCAAAGCATTATTCCAGAAGAAAAAGCGACTCCAGGCTATTATTCTCCTGTCTTTTATGTCACTAACACTATCTGTGCACACCCTATTGTGATGAATCAAAATGGGGCTCTGCTGCAAGTGCAGACTGAAAACAACATAAAAAAAGCAGCCCATCTGCGGTGCTCTGCTCATGGCGATCATTGCACACCACCAAATTTTCTTTCTAATCCTGAATTAAATGACCACAAGAATGTGCCTGAGAATGTTCAGATCAACTCTCAGTTTTACTCTTGTTCACAAAAGCCCATGAACAAGGTAGTCGTCCTTTACTGTAACTGCTCTTAGGTCAATTTAAAAAAAAAACATGGCTGATTCAGTGATAGTGATAAAAAATAAGGAGTTTGGGCAACTCTGTAAATTGGTATAACCTGTGATGAGGACACGTGGGTTTTCCTTAGGAGGTTTGGGGTTGTAGGTCTCTTGGCTGTCCCACTTGCTCATCTGCCTGGGCAAAGAACTGAAGCTGCGACCGGGGTAACTCCGCACCCTGCCGAGGCAGCCTCGGCAAAACTGGCCCAGCAACGCCGCAGTGGGCGCGCACACCCGAACACCCGGTAGCATGTCCAGCAATAGCCCTTAGAAAAGTTACCAGACCAAACTGGTTACACTGAACTTCTTCACCTTGATAAGGATAAATAAGGCTCAAATATAAGGAAAGTATACAAGGAAATATAAGAATATAAGGAAAAATATATTACCTGTGTGCAAATTCAGAAATCCCGGACAGCTAATATTTGATCCAAAACCAATAGACTCAAGTTAGTAAATACAGAACTATTCCTCAAAACATAATCAAGAAATAAGAGCTTATATGATGGCATTTAGGTGTCAAAATTAAAAGATTACCATCCGATTGGTCTCCTCCTCAATTCACCCGGTAACTACTGGATAAATATGCAGGTGGAGAAAGTCATGCTGGGCTATGTGGTTCTTGTCCACTATATGTAATCACTGTGGCCTGTGGCTCCTGAATGAACAGGACTACAGTCTCCAGCTTGCAAAGCTCCGTGTGTGCAAACATGCTGACTTGCTGTGCACAGGGATTTGCATTGTGAAGAGTGTTTAGCTGAGCTTAACAGGACTGGGAGGTGTGTTTGTTATCTAGCCTTGCTCTATTGATTATATCAATGTGATCATATATCATAAAATTATTAGTTATTACTATTAGTTCATTTATCCTCAGACAAGACTATCATTAGAGGAAAAAAACACTCAGTTGTTTTAAAAATGTAGAAATGATTAAACATAGAACAGCAAACAATGGGCTCATTATGTTTATTAAGCCACTACGTGAATGTGCAGCCAGGGGAAGGGAACAACTAAACAGCTAGTTTTTCTGTCAAAAACCAACAACGCTCATTTAGACAGGAAGAGGTTTTTTCATTATCAAAGTGTATTTTTTAAATTTTAACAGTAAAAAGTCGTAACAAAATGTGAATACAAAGCAAAAATGGTGGTTTACATAACTAATTTTTTCTGTCAGTTTAAGTGTATTTCCCAAAATGTCCTTTAAATAATACCAAGAGACTGTTTTATTTTTCTATTACAGCTTTTATAAAAAGGGTAAAAATAGACTTTACATTAAAACATAGTAGGTGCATTGCCAATTGGTAACATTCCTCTTTCTTAACATGTTTATGTTTAAACATGTTCATACTGTAGGTGCATCAGCTGAGTGCTAACTTCCCCCACTCAATGACCATGTTCCTTATTTCCTCCTGAACCTCTTCAAGGTGACGAGTCTGCTGGGTCCACCTCAGAAAAAAACCTGGGGGTCAAATCAAAGCAGCAACGCTGTAAGCTTATAATGACTTCCTGTTTATGCTAAGTCGAATAATACTGAGAGATGCTGATACTCATGACAGCTCAAAAAGAGTAGGATTGAACACATACCTGTCAAAGGTACATGCAGCAATATAAACACTCACCTTTCCAGAGCTGCAGGGACTGAGGGTGAACTGAGGGCCAGATTGCCAGCTCAGTGGGTTCATACAGAGGGTTTAAGTAGATATCTCTTTCTGTGGGCCTCAGCAGGGCCCGGAACAAACAGTAAGTATTTTCCTTAACTCCTAGAGCAGACCTGGATGGGAGAATTTGTTTAAAAGAAAGATGATTTTTATATGACAGTCTCTATGAAGTCATAAACTGTGACTGTAATCAGCAAGCTGACCTTTCCTGATCACTGTTACACAGAAAAGTGCCGTAGTCAGAGGCATAAACTTCAGTGGCCAGTCTCAGGAGCAGCGCCTCAGAGAAACCCAGTGCCAGGGGGAACTGACGCCACAGCTGCCAGACACAGTCCAGCAGCAGCAGGAAGACCGGAGACTCCTGCTGGAGACGGGCATGGGAATAGGCCGAGTGGGCACATCGCTGCTGGAACGGGTGTCCTGCCTGCAAAGAAGACCCCAGTCATACAGCATCCATAAACACACCTCCGCTTCTTCTTCATGGGCAAAGTCAGTACCCACAAAATGCAAAAAAGGTGTCACGAAAGGGTAAATAATCCTTTTGGTGTCTGTCGAATGCAAAACAGCTTAAGCAACTATGAACAAAAGATGAAGAAAAGAAAAAAAAACATTTTTAAAGGCAATTCCTGCCTGTGGAGCAATATCCTTTTAGCAAGACATTTTGTCATAACCAGATGTGGACATTGAGCTAAAATTACTTTTTCTGTCGAGACAACAACTTCTCAAAGGAGGGAGAGAGAGAGAGAGAGAGAGATAGAATAAAATGCAGAAACAGCCAGCAATCTGCTGTACAAGGCGTGCATGTTCTATAAGGTGAGCAATTGTCAAAAATGACTCAGGTTCAATGGAAGAACTTTAATCTGCTCATGATCAAAATATTCTTATATTTCCTTATAGTCTTTCTGCATGTCTCCACTGGGATTTTGTACCACTTCTCTTTAGCGATGAGTGCCTTTGTGGGGGTTGTAGGGCTTCCTTGTCTTTACTTTGGTCTTTAGTTCCCTCCACAGATTCCCAATAGGCTTCTGATCTGGACACTAGCTCAGCCACTCCAACATGTTCTCTCTCAAGCAGTTCTTGACTACATTGGCTTTAAGTTTCAGATCCCTATTTATCCATGGAGACCTGCCTTGCGCAATGTCTGCTGGAGTGTCTGCCTAAAACTGCCTGGAACTGTAATTTCGTTATGCTGTAAGGTGTAATGACAAATAAATTCAATTCAATTCAATAAAGATGTTGGTGCAAGGATTATTCAGAGTCATAAATATGGCTTTGGTGGTCCCTGGTCCCTGGACTACCTTTAAAAAAGGGGACTACATTAAGATTCTGGAGTAAAACATCAAGACAATCTGCAGAACTGAATTTAAAACAAACTGCCAGTGGAGATTAAACTTTCCCCAAATGTAGACATTTTTAAATCCAGGTTAAAAACATTTCTTTTCTTATGTGTTTATGCATGAAATCTGCACGATATCTTTGAACTTATCTGGACTGTTGCTTGTTTTTAAACTCATTTGAATTATTTTATTTGTTTCTCTTTATATTCTTTTGTGTATTTTTAATGCTTCTTACTCTCCTTGCTGCAATGCTTTTATTTTATGTGAAGCACTTTGAATTGTTTTGTACATGAAATGTGCTATACAAATAAATCTGATTTGATTTTTGATTTTGATTTAAAAACCTGAAACAGAAAAATAACTTATATAACCCCAAAAGGCAGATTGAATTACTGAAGTGTAGACACCAATAGAAATGTAAAAGTAATAAAAAATAAAGAGGTAGGTAGATTATGCTTCAGTAATTCTATCCTCAAGGTGTCCACTCTTCTAACATAGAGTAAGAGATTACTGAGGTGGGCAGGAATGACTTTTCTGTACCGATTGTTATGATAGCAGAGCTGAAGAAGCCTCAGACTGATCACATTTATTCTACAATCAGCTCCAGGGGCATCAGCGGAGTCTCCATTACAGAGCTAACCTTATTTATCAGTTACTTCAGTTTCTTTGTGTTAATGACTCTGATGTTGTTGCCCCAAAAGATGGCTGCAAAACAAATGGCATCCTTCACCACAGACTTCTAAAGAGAGTCAAAATGACCACATGGATCCTCAAAACGAAAAAGACCACAAAGACATACAAAATAAATATATATATACAAACAAATAACTTCACAAAGACCCTCAAAGCAACCAATCTCTATGTGTTAGAGACTAATAAATCACTTTGGATACTGACTTTTTTAAATGTTTAGCGTATTCTGACCTAAGTCAGAGCGCTATATTTGGTTCTTGCTTACTTGATGAGCGTCCGTGAGATCAAATGACATCATTAGCATCTCATCAGCATCAAAGGACTGAGATAAATTAAGCAGGGCATCTGAAGGGAAGCCCACAGTGTCTGACCTTGAAAATCCCTCTTCTAAACTTATATCTTTCCATTGTTTGTCACTAAAAGAACATATTGGTTAAATAAAAATGGGCACAACTTTATAAGATACAATTATATTTACGAGGAAACAAGGATGAAAAGTTGATATATTCTGAGTCTTTTTTTAAGTCAGAGGAAGTTTGACTGCCCTATTTGTAAAGTTTGTATATTTTATATCTATATATATTTTCTAATTCTAATAGGTTTGTGCAAAAATAGATCTCACAATGTTCTCACACATCAACTATAGAACCTCACCTCTACCCATTCTCTCTCCAGGAGACCCAGAAAGCCCTCCAATGTGCGACAACATGGGTCCATAATGAGTTGAGCCAGAGTGCTGATAAGCAAAGAACAGTCCGTGCCCTCAGAGCCATGAACCAGAGCTGAATGACCGTCCCTGGACAGAAACACTTGTCATACTGTACTGTTCGGAAAAGCCACACATGCATTCATTCATGCAGGGAATTTTAAAGATGCTCTCATATCTTTTCACAGCCTTTGCTTGAGGTATTCTTCTAAATTTCTTGGTAAAAATCAAGTGGTAATATTATTATTATCTCAACACCCTTATTACTTATTACACAGCTGTAATCCCACCACAGAGACATGCTGTGTGCGTTCTTACCTTTCCACACATTCGGCCAACAGGCCAGCTGTTGACAGAGCAGTCTGGACGTGAGACAGCCACTTTGAATTCTCAAGCTTACTGAGCCAGCGGTCCATGTTGTGGGACTCATCACTGCAAGCCTCCACCAGTTTAATCAGACTCTCCTGGAGTGCCTTACCCCTGTTGAGAAGTGTGACAAGTTATCTCAAAAGGAAGAATCAGTATAATCAACAGAAAACAAAATCCTCTTTCTTTAAATGCCTACTTTTCCATCTGTCTGTGCAGCCTCTTCCAGCGGTCATAGAATGATTTAGACTCAAAACCTCCACCCGTTATCCGGGCCTGTTGAACCTGCTGGCTGGAGCGGGTGTCGATAATGTAACCTTTGTCTGAGCCGTCAATTACAGCCTGGAGGAGGAGCTCATCTTCCTTGCAGCGCTTCCTGTTTGCTCCCGTCAGGGGCTGACTGCTGCGCATGATAACCTGTAAAGTTGTCGTCCAGTTAGCGAAGATCAGGGACGTGTGGATGTGTGATGGCTCCAGCCACACCTTGGTAAAATAACAAACTGGCACACTCTCACCTCATTTGTTCTCTTAAGAAAATATTAAGTTTCAGCCACAAACATTATATTCAACATCAATTTTGTTTGGAATTATTTGTTTTGTTTTGTTTTGTTTTGGCCAAACCATTATATCAATTCCCCCCATATGTGTTAGGTCAGATTTGCTCAGTTCAGTTTATTGATTGGTTCCATTTGGATCCATTTGTTGCTCCTTTTTTCAATTTTTTAAATACTTTTTAATATTTTGGGGTAAATAAAAACCCATTTTTGAACATATTTTCCAAATGTCCTCGTTGCCTGACTGCTTGGTCCCAAACAGGAGGCCAGCAGTGAATATTAAAACAGCTCACCATGCCATTCTTCCTGTGGTAGTAGCACAAGACAGGGAAGCGCCCACCCTGTCTAAATTTTGCCACCCTCTTCAGAACGTCATCATCAGTACTGTTTGGGACAATGACTGCTGGAGGATAGGAGGGACACACAGAGTAGGCTCTGTTCACGCTGCTCAGTCTCCACCTTTCATGCTGCGAACAGAGAGAGGATGATGGAGTCACAAATCACTAAAGTAACAGCAAACTCTTGACGGATGTCTTAAACAGAGCCGCGCTAGCTGTGTCTTCCATTTCTATCTTTATGCTCAGCTAAGCAACATGGATTTATTACTATATTACCACACTCTGCAAAAAGGTGACATTTCTTTATTGGTGTGTTATACTAAACCCCAATTGAAAAAAGTTGAAACGCTGTTTAAAAAGTAAATAAAAACAGAATGCAATAATTTGCAAATCTCATAAACCAACATTTCATTCACAAAAGGACACAGACAACTCAAATGCTGACAGTCAACCGTTGACTATCTATCAGGGCCATGTTTACCACTGAGTAGCTTCCATTCCTTTTTCCATTCCAATCTTAGCAACAGTCTGTAAACATCTGGAAACTGAAGAGACCATGTTCCATCTGACTCATTCAGCCCATACCATAAGAGACGCACACATTTCAACTGAATGTTGACAAGACAAATTTCCATTAGTCTGTCCACAGGACAGTTTTCCACTTTGCCTCAGTCCCTTTTAAATGAGCTTTGGTCCAGGGAAGGTGGCAGCGTTGCTGGATCATGTTCACATATGGCTTCTTCTTTGCATGACAGAGTTTTAACCTGAATTTGTGGATGGCACAGTGAACTGTGTTCCTGAGCCCATGCATGGATTTTCATGACATAATCATGTCTATTTTTAATGCAGAGCTATCTGAGGGCTCAAAGATCATGGGCATTTAATATTTATATCCGGCTATCCTTTATGCAGAGAGATGTCTCCAGATTCTCTGAGTCTTTCGACGATATGATGTGCTGTAGGTGAATTAAGGATGACATTTTTTGAAGATTTCTGAACCTCTGGCAATCTTTACTTCTGAGAGACTCTGCCTTTCTAAGGTCCTCTTTTTATACTCAGTCATGTTACTGACCTGTTGCAAATTAACCTAATTAGCTTCAACAAGTTCCTCCAGCTTTTTTGCTTTTCCCAATATTTTCATTGAGACAGGTTGCTGCCATCGAATTAAAGATGAACTTATATTTATCACGAAATAGTAAAATAACTCATTTTCGAAATTTGTATGTTTTCTTTATTCGATTGTGAATAAAATATCGGCTTATGAGATTTGCAAATCAATGCATCCTGTTTTTAATTAACATTTCACATAACGTCCCATCTTCTTTGGAATAGGGGTTGGAGTATTTTGTGTACCTAAAAGGAGTACATTACAGAAAACACTGCTCATGAAATGCCGAAGACTCGTTTGCAATCATCCTGTAGATTAGGACATTCTCACAATGAATGCTTGGTAACAATTTTGGTGCACCAAAAAAAACTACAAACGAACTACAAGCTGACCAATCATCAAACACTGGGATCTGCGAGGAAGCCTTAAAGAGACAGTAGGTAAAGTGGAACATTTCAGATAGAGAATTAAAGGTTGGGTAGGGGATCTTTTTCTGGAACATTTTTTTACAAATTGCTTGAAATACTCTTCACATCCCCATTGCAACCAATTAATTAAAAGTTTTGACACAAATATGAAAAGTTTTAGTGGCCTCTAGAACGTACAATCTAGGAAAAACAGTATCCAATCATTGTGAACGGACCGTTCACAATGATTGGATTCTGATGCCGTCTATCAAACTGCAACCTGCTCCTCCCTCCCCCTCCTTCTCCATGTGCGCGTACCCTGCGCCATGAACGAATTAAGCGTCCAGAAGCTTGGCAGGAAGCTAAACTAGAGCCAGCTTGGCTAGCACCTAGCATTATTAAACGTATAGTTATCATATACTAAATACTAAATACTAAATACGGCAACGATCGATGCTTGCTGTCAGAACAGCGCTCGTGCACCTTCGTGCTCGTGCGCGTTCATGTACTCTAGAGGCGTGCCTTCGGGGGGAAAGTGAAGAAAAGGGTTGGGACTTTTTACCTGTGTATTTTCAAAATGCAGCTTCGCTGGACTCAAAATCCAGGATCTCCTACCCTACCTTTAAGGCATTTTTTAATGTCTTTTTCTAGGATCTCCAGAGAAAATTTCTACAAAAACGAAACAGGCGCTTTAACCGTATCCTAGAGTTTCTTTGAGAACCAATAAACGTCACAATTTACAATTTGTATTTGCAAACTACCGAAAACTTCACAACTCGTTTGGAAGGAGAGGGAGTCAGAAGGATAGAATTGTGTAGACTTGCCAACTCTAGTCAGTTTCTTCTGAACAGTAAGCAGGCAACTCTGGTGAAAAGTACAGACATCCCACCTATTTTAAGATTACTGTGCCCATAAAAACATGCAACAATGCTGAGGGCCCAACCCCTCACCATAGCAACATGCTATTCCCAGAGAAATAACTTCACAGGTTGAGCATGAATTCAAGCTGTGTGAAGCACATTCTGGCGTTAAGGGAAAACAAATGAAAGCTAAGCAACAAGGATATCCTGAATGGTGACCCTTACATGCAGCCTCCCTGGCATTTTCCTGTCATATGGTTCTTGGATCATTGTTCGAAAAAGGTTGCTTTTAAGACTTTTTGCATCAATAGGTTTTACTACAGAGACTCCATAACTCAAGACCAGAAATGGTTGTGGCTTACAAGCTCCTTTGTTTGACCGTAGTATGTTTCCATTGCTGAGAGGCCCCGGTGGCTCTGTGGGTTGAGGTCGGTAGGTCTGTAAAAGAAAGGATACATCTCCGACACATTGTCCAGACAGGACAGGGTCTACAGAAAGGCACAAAGAGATTGTTGCAAGTCATCAAAAGAGATTGTTAGCTCAGATTTATCGCATTCAGAGAAAATATACAGAAAAAGAATAATTTCGTACAAAAATAAATACAAAGCATCTTATCAATGTGTGATATGCTTCAGAGTTCAGTTGTGTTATGGTGTTATTTTAATACCTCAATGGAATGTGCAATGTTGAGACACTGCTCCATGCCTGGGATGTCGAGCTGGAGAACACGCAGGTCTTTGCACTTGATGGTAATTGTTCCTGATGATCCAGACGTCCTACATTCAAACAAATACACACACACACACACACACACACACACACACAAAACAATATCCCATGTCTGTTATTTCAACTCAAAAGCCCATGTTTTGACCCTGGTTTTGCAGCGAGGCTTGACTTGCAGCAGAAGAGGAAGGCAAACCCAATCAGCCGGGATTCTTTGCCTTCCTGACAAAAGGGTGTGAAACAGCTACCCACTTTCACTGACTGTATCAAATGGTTTAAGCGATGCTTTGCAAGGCTTAGAAAGTTCGTAGCGACACATAAAGTGAGCATGTGAAAGGTGACAAGACGAAAGAGTTGCTGTAATCTTGCACATAGCAGGCATATAGCAATAACAACGATATCCAACCTTTCACTGTGGCCTGCATGAGAGAAGAAGCTGGTATAGCCCAAAAGGTTTTCCACGCTGGTTAAAAGGATTTAAGAAAGTAATTAGACGTTGGATCATTCACTAACACAGTTGTATTAGTGTGTCGAACTGTTTGACATGCAAAAGTTAGTATAATCCTCATGATAAATTAATTTATTTATAATTTAAGATTATTGAAATCCACTGATTGGAGTAATTAGTATTTTAAAGCAATTCAACGCAACATTCTGGCTGTTAACTGAAGTGTTCTGTGAAGTGTGACATTGTGACAACAGATGAAACCAAGTGACTGCAGCCTAAACGTTTGCTTCAAGTCACATGTTTTAGGACTCAGTGTCATAAATTGATGGCAACATTCTCTTACCAATGGCCTTGCACTTTCTGTCCTCCTCCCACTCTTACCTTTTCTCGATGGCATCGATGTTCCTGAGGAGCAACAAAACCTGCCGGGAGCTGCCCTCCTCCCTGTCCGAGAAGAGCAGGTGGTGGCCGGTGATGCACAGGGTCCCTCTGCTCGGCGGGTGCAGCGGCTGTCGGAGCTCAACATCCTCCACATTGGCCGTCTTGATGTGCTCAGAAAACTCCATCAGCCACCCCCCCACCCCAGCGTCTAACACCAAACCCCTCCGTAGATTCACTTTTTTTTTTAAACTGAAGGGGCCCTCCACTCCAAATCACTTCCTCGCCTTTCTTAAGAAAATGAAAGCTTCCTCTTCTTTACACAGGGCTTGTTGGCCAGCTCTGGAGTTGCGCTCTGTTTGTTTGACGATAAGCAGTCTATAAATAGTAGAAGTTTCATATTTGCCTGAACATAGCCGTCCCCATCTGTGGCAGCACCTTTTCACATACCCATTGCTTAACACGACACTGCAGTGGAAATGGATGCTTGAGGCGACAAAAGACGGAAGCGCGCGTTTCCTGAGAAAAAGAAACGGCGAGATGTGTCACATTTAACTGCTAAAAGTTGTGTACTCTGCAGGGGGGAGAGAGAAAGCAGCATGCAATATACAATATATGATACATATTAAACCACCACGAGATGGCACCACGCTCAAACGCAGAAAAAAGCATATCCGACCTGTTTGTTACAGTCTTATTTAACTTGCACGGGGGGACAACTAATCAGGTCATTTACCCACATGTGATTTGGTTCAGCATTTTTTTCAGAGGTTACGTAGCTGGTCTTTGATTTCCACCTCCAAACAACTTGTGTGACTGAGAAAAATATAAGAAAGAGTACAAAAGTATTGTAGCCTTTATCTTCTAATCATGTTGGGCCCACAGAGCTGAAATGTAACCTGTACAGTAGCCTAAAACGTGGAGGTTATTGCAGTTCACATGGCCAACATTTTTCCATTATGCTTCTTGCTTGAGAAGAAATCCAATCTTTAATCCACTTGAAGCAAATGAACAGCTTACACTTATTTAGATTCAAAATACAAAACACAGGCGGCTTAAGAGAAAAATCCAGGTCATTAATTTAGATTAACTGCTCAGGAAGATGAATTAGTTACAGATAAAAACCAATGTGCTCAAGGGATTTCCTCTAATCTTTTTTTTAGAAAAGAATCTGAATGCCTCTTCACTATGAAAAACTCACCTGAAGAATACAAGTTTTAAGCCAGCAACCATTCATTTATATTTTGTTCCCAAGGAGCCAGATTTTCTTTAAAGTGTTCTTCTCCAGGTTTTCCTGAACTCACGGTTACCCCGGTCCTTGTACAATATTCAAAAGAATGTATTTTTTTGTTTCTCTGTGAAGCCACTTAACACTGACCTATGAATCATTCAAGCACGACAAACGGCCTCTAACTCAGAGGATGAACCAGTGTTGCGTCTACACAGGACAGACTTCTCCTGAAATGATCTCCATGGAAGGGTAGCTGCCAAGAGTTTGGAATGTCCTTCAAAAAGCCAGAAGAACTGTTCCCGAAGCCCACTTGAAGAAATTACAAGAAAGCTTGTCTAACAGGAGTAAAGCTGTGTCGAAAAATAAAGATTATCACACCAGACATTAATTTTCCAGCTCATTGCAATTGTACAAAATCCGTTTTTGCCTGTATTTACATTTATGTCTGCACACGATTCTATAAATCGCTGTATCTCTTCATGTTTTTCTGGCAATACAAATGCAAAATAAAGGAGGGGTGACTCGTTACTTGTCAAAAGTTCTGTACCCTAAACTTACACTAACTGTTTGCTCCACATCATGCATACGCAGTTGTTTTTAGTATTTTTGTATAAGAAACTGCAAGCCAGATTTTAATGTAAGGTCTTAAGGTCCGGCTTCCCCTCATAAAAAATTTAAAAAATCTAATAAATCACTCACCCCTCCCGTTCTCTGTGGGATGGGCGGTCACTGTTTCACTTGTCCCTATATAGGAGGCATGGACCTGTTGCGCATTAAAGCTCATAGCTGCCACTCCGGAGAGCGGCGCAAACATGAATCCTACAGATTTGCCCAATGCTGCATCGATAGATTTCAAAGAGTTTGGAGAGGAGTCCTCGGAGGGAGACACGGAGGATCTTGACAGCCTCAAGGCACTGACGGAGAAACTGAAGTTACAGACGCGCCGACCATCCTATCTGGAGTGGCAGGAGCGGGTGCAGAGTCGCTCGTGGAAGGAGATAAATTCTGCAGACAGTCCGGACTCTGGTGGACCAGACGTTCCCATGCCTGCAGTTTTGAGAAACGAGAACTCAGAGCTGGTTACGCGCAACTTCTGTGGCTTTGATACCATTGATGATGCTTTGGAGTTTCTGAGAAAAGAGCTGGTGAGTTGCTCCTTACCTTTTTGCAATTTTGCGCGTGATAGCAATTTTACTGCGAATAAAATCAGAGTTGCAATCCGTGGCAGCTTAACCCTTCAGTCTATCAAACAGACATATAATGGAGTCGCTGGCCATTCATACGAGCTAAATCCTCCTACGTATATCGATAGTCATCTCCACAGGTGTCAGTGTTGTCCTCCGCATGAGTGCTTAGCTTAAGGATAACATGAGTGAGGACATGCAGTCCTCTCTGTCTCAACAAACAGTTTTTGAAACAATATGCTGCCTGTTTGCTGTCCCAGCCTGCAGCCCATACATTCCACATGCCACTGATTTGCACTCTTTGATAAGGAGAAAATAATACCATCATATACACAATTTATTTTCTGTTATCTCATCTGATCTCACTTTCTCCTCATCTTCCACCTCTCCTCCACACGCTGCTCTTTCTCCAGAGGGAGATGCAAGTCCAGGACAACCGTTTGGCCCGTCAGCTGATCAGTCTCCGGGTGGAGATCCACCGGCTGAAAGTGGAGCAGGTCTGTGACCGACACAAGGAGATGCTGGACGATGCAACGTACGAGCTGGAGGAGTGCGGGGAGGAGTCTGACCTGCTGTGTGACATCCCCATGAAGGCCGCATTTGCCCTGTCCACCCCTCTGAAACACCTGGGGCTGACCAAGATGAACATCAACTCCAGACGTTTCTCTCTGTGTTAAAACCACAACCCGCATTCCCACGCAATGGAGGATGTTTCCATCTCCTCCTCTGTGTTTGCATAGGCAGGTTTTTGTAGAGTTATTTCCTCTTCATCCAGGTGTTGCGGCGGGGTCAGAGTGAGGAGTGGCTGCCAACAATTGCTGCCAGGACTAAAAATGAAAATGACTTGATGTGTTGGCGTGACACGAATGAGGAAGACTCTGTGTGCACCTAGACCTGTGGAGGAACACACCTTTCCTCCCGTCAGAGCTTCCTGCTGAGTGTGAGCTGTTTTGCTGCCGGCTGGTTATGTGCAGAATGAGTCATAAGATCTAGATATAAATGTAATGTAGAATTTTTGTGTATACTATCTAAGAGGCTACATGGTTTTGTGATGAAAAAATAAAGGTTCATATAGGCCAAAGAAGTAAAAATAGGAGAATAGGACTGAGAGATTATTACAAAATGCTCATATCAGAACACAAAGCAGTAGCTTGGGGAACTTCCTGGCCCCAGTACAAATGAGTAGTTTTCAGACAGGTCACATGTTACTTAATAAGTCATTTCTCCCAACTGAAATGCAGTCATTGGAATTGAAAGTGCAAACAAGAATAAAAAGGTTTTTTTAAAGCAGATAATTAATTTAACATCAACCTTTTTTTTTTTTAACTAATTACACGCAGCGATGAGGGACCACTAGTAGACATGGTTTTGTTTTAAGTTGTCACGTGTTTTAATGAAATCAAAGAGTTTGCAGGCAGTTCGCACGGTTGTGCGTGTTGCGATCAGATAAAGATTAGGTTCAGCAAGTCTTTAAAGTCAACCGAATCCCTTCATGCAGCAACATACTGGAGCTCTTAAAGCCTTTAGTATGTTCACGGGAAGCAGATCACACGCTGCATTTTTACATCTCATCTTCACAAACCAAAAATATCTTTACAGCAGCGCAGTCTGGGAGGCTGTTTTGTTTCCCAGCAGCATGTCCAGATGCAGCGGAGCACTGACTGTGTAAGGCTGGAAAGTGACCAAATGTATTTTGTTGAGGTGGACAGTAGCAGGCCAGTTAAACGATTTGTTTTATTGTTTAATTACAAGTTAGACAAATGAATGAGGGATATTTTCTTCATAGATTTGGTTGTAGTTGTGTGTTAGATGTTTAAAACATATACTAATTTTTTAAAAACCCAGTCTTTGTAAATTCTTAAATCAAAAGACTGGGAACCTTGTATAAATGTATGTACCTGGTGCATGAGTATCAAAGAAAAATGCCTGTAAAAATGTTCTTTCTTGCACATAAAGACCAAAATGTTAAAGTAACTCTTTTGATTTCTGTGTCAATTATAAATTACATTATTTAAGCACGTAGACACTCAGAGGTGTACAATCCAGAGTTTTATATGACTTAAAAGTACACTGTGGGTTAGTTCTGTCGATCTGTCTGTGCAGTCTTGACAAAAATCCCCACGTGCTCCACCAGATCCGTCCCCATCACCCACCCTCTATCCTAAAGCAACCGGTGGACAATGGTGTCTTCTTTCTTTCTACTAGACATCCGTGACCTGGTGAAACATCCAAACATAAGATCGGTGCCCTCGAGGGATGTGCAGAGCCATAGACGTTGGACATAATTTGTTAAACAAGAAACCAAATACACATTGGCAGAGTGCGACCGCTGTGTGAAATGAGAGCACAGCTAGGGCTGCTGAAATGATCATCATATGGAATGCTACAGGACACGTGACCTCATGTGTGACTTGAGACCTTAACACCCAGAGACATAAAAGAGAATATCGTATGAAAAATGCAAAGAGGCTTAACTAGTGCACCTTGAGGCCATTTTTTTTCCCTCAGCAAATACTTTTACAACAAAGCGCTGCAGACTTGTGTTTCACATGCCACTCAGCTTTGCCCAGCGGATACTTTCCCTTGACCTTTTTCTCTGTATCATACATACCACATGTCATCAAAAGCACAGAAGCTGGCATTGCAGAGTAAATAAAGCATGCACATCTATCAGTTTATCATGAAGCTAAACAAACTGACATGACGTACGTGAGTTAGGGGCAAAACGAAAGCCACTCTCACAGTCGCAAAAGAGGCCAGCACCTGCACCGTGAAGCAGGCAGTAGGAGGGTTGGAAAACTTTCTGCAAATTGATAGCATCTCAGTTTGATTGCGTAACAGAATGTGATTTCCAACCACATTTGAATGTCGTGACAAGTGTAGAAAAGGAATATCCGTAAAGCCTCACAAGGCCTGCTATATCTTCAAAGATGGCGGGGCTCTTTTTGGTGCGCGTCCACCGAGGCGAGGACTTCTCCTGTGATTAGATTTTGCCCTTGATTACTTGTGCAAGCACCTTTTCTTATTGTTTGACAAAAATCGGATTACTATTCAACATATCAAAATGTCAAAAAGCTAAACACCCTCACACATCCTCCTAAATTTTCACTCTCTAACGGAAAAAAGAGTGGTTTCATTGCGAGTGTGTCTTATTCTATGCTGTGGCACTCTTCTAAGCCTCTATTTCTGTGCAGTCTCTTCGATGTTTGGACTGACTTCCTGCCAGTGCAAGCTCTGTAGCAGCAGCCGTTCACCACAAGACAAGAGATGCGGTCCGTAGCTAGAGGTGTCTGAAACGTAGAACGCGACAGCAAGGCCTCGGCGTGTGTTAACAATCTTAGACACTTTGTGCCTCATCTTAGGGCTGAATGTGACCGTGGTGTGGTTTTTTCAACAAATTAAGCTAAGAATTAGGATAATATTTTTCAGTCTGTAAGTGAGATGCTATTTAATAGATTTAAGATGAGAAAGCCAAGGTTGAAATCTATTTTAAGATTAACTGCTGGGAACAAACACAAAACACATGTTTGAACCTTGTAGTAATGTTTTATTGATATAAAAACAGCACAGGAAACACAGCTGTCATAGACCAAAATAGTCTCTTGTGAGACATTATTCTCAATATGATACATCAAAGATAAAAATGAATACTTCTAATGGGAGCCTGGTGTGGTGTGAAATCCCTTTGTGCTAAAGTTATTTTTGAATATTCAGGAACTACCACCTCAGCTGCAAACTGATAGTCTACCTCACCTTAAATGTCAGGGACTCACCCACCATGTAGCGCTAAGCAACACAAAAATATACAAATGTAACCTCACGGGTGTCTCAGCCTACTAAGACCTCCTTTTTTAACTGTATTGGAACATTCACATCTTTGGGAAAGGTGCTGTCCTGACCCCTTTGCCATAGAGCCTATAACGTTCCCCACTGCTCACACACAGCTGCACAGTAAGCACCTGTTCAAGGCCTGCAGAGCAACCCTCAACGTTTCAACGACAGGAAACTCTCTGGGTTGCTCTTCTACAACATGTGTGTGTGTGTGTGTGTGTGTGTGACTGACACCACCTAAGCACTCTTTGCTCTGTTAGTTATAAGAGAAGCAGATGATGACATCTTCACACCCAAGCTTTGAGGGTGAAAAGATCATCTCTTGCCAAACAACTCTTTAGAAGAAGTATAGGTTTGAGACGGAATATCTTGATGGCGTCACCTGAATTCTGACATTACCGGACTATTGCGGAGAAATTACATTTTTGAAGAGGTGAGCATCAAACTTGTTCTTCTTTTAGCCTTAAAATTGAAGTTTAAAACTTGGAAAAACACAAAAGAACTGTGACACAATGCTGAACATTTGAATTTCTCTCTCATTGGAACGGCTTATAGCAAATATGCTACATACAGTAAATCAGAGGGGTTGTTTTGATTTATTTATCTATTTTGGTTTTAACTGTTTTTTTTCCATGTAGAAAACTGGCATTAGGAGATTAAAAACAGCAGCGCCCGAAGACAATGCCCATAGCTGAAATCCTTTTTTTTTTTCTAATTGAAATAAAATAGAAACTCTAAAGTTTACTTGATTGTAAATTCAAACCTGTATTATTAACAGTCTATCTATTATTGGTGCCATAGCAACTAACTTAAAGGGCAATTTTTCAATGTGGAGATGTCTTTTTTGCTTGTGTCTTCCAGTTCATCAGGCAATAAGTGAAGCAAGGTAAAGTCTTCACTTATTTATGGAGACTTATCTACATCTGTACAGTGCTTTGTAAAAAATAACAATCAACAGTGTGTGTTTGGAAAGGCTTTCAGTTACTATGAGTAAAAATTTAGAGGGTAGCCCCTCAATGGAAAATGCTGACTTGTGTGACTCCCTGAGTGTGGGCCAGTAAGCGTAGGAGAGGAGATTATTCAAGAGCTTCTTCATACCCCGGTGATCCTGCTGTGATTCAGTCTCGGGGTCTCTTTGCAGCAGTGGTGGTTTGTTAGTGCCGGGTCATGCCTTTCTAGATTTTTCTCACGGCTTTGAGCCTTTTGGATGGACGTCTGCTGTGATTAGCCCACTGACCCTGTTCCACGAGTGGCCCAATGGGAGTTAAGTGAGCTTGAGAAAGCTGGTTCATGTTGCGTACTGGTGTAAAACACAATACAGAACACGTGCATACGACGGATTGTTCAAGATTAACATTGCTCAGATTCAAGCCTGGATGAGAATTAGAGCACTTGGAGCCTGTGTGCAGCATTGAACTCTGTAGCAAAACTTTGTCATGTCTGATTTATTTGTTTAGTCTGTGTATGTTTACATGCCACAGAAACTTACTTTTGAGCCTCCATTTTGAGTCAAGGTCCTCAGTCACGTCCAACTAAAGCCGGATTTGTAACTTTTCTGTTGTCTGTGTGTGTCTTCCTCTGTCAAGTCTTGACATTCAACCGTGAAAGAGTTCTTTTTTTTAAAACTTTACGGTTTTTGACATGCATAAAACTAAATGCAGAATATAATGCTACTGTCCTGGATTTGTTCTGCTGTCAAAAAGAAAATCGATCGTCTGAGAATTTCTACCATTAAAAAGCAGTGCTAATCTCTCTCTGAGCATATAATATCCATGTGATAGCTTCTAAATGAACTTGCACTTTGAAATTGCAGAAAAGATGGGCTGTGCCTGCAGTTCAGACTCGGACGAATGGATTGAGAACTTGGATGAATTCTGTGAACACTGCAACTGTCCCATACCTCCACAGTTATGCAACACAGTAAGTGCACGTTTTAGATGTGCAGAATGAGCTTCTGCCAGTGTGCTGAAGTGTGTTTGTTTAGAAGTGAGTGACATGAATGGCTTTTGGTTGTTTGTTTGCTGATTGACCAATTAGAGGACACGCAAATGAGCAGTGGGGCACCAGCGACAAGGCGTGAACGCTGAATGGGTTCCCACAATTCATTCAGTGTTATGTAAAATCGGTAAACATCATAAAGTTCAATCTGCTCTTGGGTGCTTCATTTAAGCAGAATTTGATAACTTATGCAACTGCGAGGGAAGTTGTCTTTTGTGTGTTTAATTAAATGGGAGTGTAACCATTCCCTCAGTGTTGTTTGTTTCCTCTCTGAAACTTAGATGTCCCATTAGATTAGAAATAAAGGAGAAAACCACCTGTGTGCTAGACACTCAGACGTTCTGTCAGAAGAAAAAACCAAACTGCCAACGATTTACTGTCAAAAGCTGCATATCAAACCAGAAATCTTTGAGTTCTTTCTGTGAATGTAACGTACGACAGTTTGTGTTTCTCTGCATAAATCTTTTACAGCTCTCCAGAAAAATGTTTGTCTCATCTTGTTTTTTTGTCCTTCCAGTACACAGATCAGCTGATTCCATACCCATCACAGTATTCACCACCTACGTCACCTTTACCCGGTATATATTCTCCATATTTAAAAAAAATCTACAGAAGAATTTGTCTTGAATATGTTTGAAATGAGAAATGACATCAAATTAAATCATGTTTCTTCTTGTTTAATGTTGTTGAACGACATTCGATACAAGTTTTAATCAGGCAAATGCCAGGATGAACAAAATTTGAGGGGCAGTTAATTCAAAAGTAAATTTAGCAATCTATTCAAGGTGAATATATGAAGTAATGCTTTAAAAGCGGTTTCCTGTTCTTTCAACCTTCTACCAGTAAGTCTTCACATTTCTCAGTCTTGTCACACGAACAGTCATTCAGTGGAACATTTCCATTTCACAGTTTTCTCTCATAACATCTTCCATTTTCTTCAGATGTTAGTTTTCCAAGCACGTGTCCCTTTCTGTTTACACAAAAAATGACATCGCCGTGTCTAAAATGCTGCAGCATCATACTGGATACTCGAACACCACGTCGGCCATTTGGATTGACTGTTGGACGGGTCTTCGAGTTTATATGCCATCTTATACAGGACCCTGTTCTTTGTAAATGAAAACAGAATATCAGCAGATCATTGTGCGCTAAAACTGATTAAATTTGTGAAAAAAAACTTTAAAGTTATACTTGCCTCAGGGGCCTCACATCTCACATTTCCCACGTCAGCTTCCTGTATCTGCAACATAATATTTCCGTTTGGAGAACAAAAACTCAATTTTGTGAGCTGGAATACTTATCTCTCTTTGGTTGGCGTCTCTTAGGAAACAAAATATGCCTACTTAAGTTATCAGTTACAACAACTAAATAAATCTCAAGGCACCAAAAAACTCAAAAAGTCTTCATCTTCTCATATAAAGAAATCTTTCATTGAGTCAACTGAAAGATTCTGTTTGGAAGGAGAAATATGACCCTTCTGTGGCCTATCATCAAAGATCAGCATCCATAACAAATTTCATGCTGAAGGCGTGTAAACAAAATGTCTGCTTCTCCTTTCAGCTTCATCACCGGGTGTTTAGCAACAGTCATTAGTCAAAAAACTTCAAGATAATTCAAAGACATACACAAAAACTTTCTCCATTAACCATCATTTCTGTGATTTGAAATGCTTTTAATCTATTTTATCTAACTAAATCTAATAATCTCTTTCTTACAGACAACATCGGGTTGGCCATATACAGCTATGACCCCAAACATGAAGGCGACCTGGGTTTTGAGAAAGGAGACAAGCTCAAGATCATCAACAAGTGAGATACTCATACGAACATGTGATTAAAAAATGGCAAAAAGAAAAATATTTCAACCCCCCCAAAAAAAAACAATGTATGTGTGTTTGTCTCTGAAACTTAACTTATTTGGGTCGTAAACAGTTATTTATATCAAAAATAGATGCTTCAAAGTGGGTCATTTTGGGTTGTTCTGGTGACGTTGTAGTCCAAGTCATCTACAATGAACTTACAGTGTCCCAAATACATTTTCATTTGTGTAAACACATGATCTCACCCGAGTTTTCCTGCCTCTCTAACATGTCGACTACTGAATAAATGCAAAACCAACAAAAAAAGAACAAAGTTGAGCGACATGTTGCGTGTTGGAAAGAAGAAATCCAAACCTCTCTTAGGACGTAAAGCTCAATTAAATAAAGTTAGTTTACATTATATCCAGTAAAACGGGTTGCATTTTTATGTGCAACTCTTGGGGGTAAGTGCGGTGAGGTACGGATATGCGACCTTGTGTATATGTTCAGCTTGTGTTGGTTCACCTCTTCCTCTGACATGAACTCGTGCAGATTGTAAAGATGAATTTCAGATCTTTAAAATCAAAAATACTTTTTGTTTTTTTAAAGAAGTTGAAAAAAAATTAAAAACTTCACAGCAACATGTTGGAGTAAAATTTTGAATTGGCAGTTTAATTTAAAAAATTTAAATAAAAATGTTAATGTCAGCTTCTACGTTTTTATTACTTCTGTTCACACAATTAAAAATACAAGTCAGAATTGATCCCAACCTTAACTTAAACATAGTTTAAGTAACAATGTTTCCTTTTGACCATATCCATTTTAAAATCGTGGTTTTCACATTACATCGAATGTTTAGTGTGAAGTTATCGTGTGTTTGCTTTTTGCTGGACGACTCTGGCAGTTGATTCCAAGCTGTAAGTAAACTCTATTAACTGTAAATGTTGAGTACTGTGATGGTGTATGCTGACTGAATTTTCAGTTGAGCTGACAACATTATCTTTCTTTCTTAAACAAGAATAACTTGTATTTAAAGGCCGGAACTGATAACAAACGGAATTGTCCATTATGCCAAAAAACACAATTTGTCATTCGTACAGCGTAATCTTGAGAAGAGAATCGGATTTCCAGCAATCTCTAACAGGGTTTCAAAACAAAATGCAGGTTGTCGTACCATGAAGGACACATACCGTCATGTCCTATTCACAATTTCTTTCAAAACTTTTGGAGGTACTTGCAATTGAAAATGTGAGTTTTTGAGGCTAATTTTAACATAACCAAACAAAGTGTAAATGAGATAAATGTACTGTTTCACAATTAGGATATGTTTAACAGCTGATTAAATATTTGGGAAATACTCAGGAGTTCCCCCCTGATTTGAGAGTGAGGCCAGTGAATACAGACATGAGACTGACATAGATGCTTAATTTGATAAGAAGAACCATTCCTTTGCTTCAATAGTTTAAAAAGGTGTACATATTGTTGTGAAGATTGAAAGTCCATACTAAACCTTACTCTTACTTCTATCTCTTATGCTGATATGCAACACATTTTGTGGCCTATTCAGATTAATAAAGCAAATTTCATGCAGTGATCGTTTATACTGAAAGAACCTGTTTGCCTTTGGAAGGTAAATAAAACTATTCTGATAGTGAATCCATTGATTTCAAAACAGCCCGAGCTCCAGTGAGGTATCACAGAAATGTAAACTAACCTGTGATATTGTTGCTTTCTCTTCTGACACCCAGAGATGACCCAGAGTGGTATTTGGCAGAGTCCCTCACCACAGGCCAGAGGGGCTACATCCCATACAACTTTATTGCTATGACCACAATGGAGACTGAATCGTAAGTCACACAGGAAACATAATGTCAGGGCTGTCGAAGCAGTCTCATCTCACACTATGCATGCTGTGTCCCTGAGGAAAGGGAAGTGGTTAGCTTAAAGTTTGAAGTGTGCCGTGTGTTTTTGCTGCAGGTGGTTTTTTAAGAACATTTCTAGAAATGATGCCATGAGGCTCCTCCTTGCTCCTGGGAATACGCAGGGCTCCTTCATGGTTCGAGAGAGCGAGACTTCCAAAGGTGAAATGAACTTTATAATTTTCTTTAGTCTTAAAATTACAAACTGATTAAATTATACAAGTATGGACTGTTAAAGGGATATAAAAGTGCTCAAAAGAATTTTGTTCTCTCATGTAACCTCAGATGAACAACAACACGACATCAGTGTGTGAAACACTGATTAACACTGATCTAAATGTTAAAGATCAGGACAGCACAATAAGAAAAAGACTGAGCATTTATGTGTTTTGTGGAAGGGTTTCAAGGGAAAAATCTTCTTCTCTCTAAAAAGAACATGGCAGCACAGCTTAGGTTTGTAAAGTCACATCTGAACAAACTCCGAGACTTCTGGAACAATGTCCTTTGGACAGACCAGACCAAAGTGGAGATGTTTGCTCATAATGCACAGCAGCATGTTTGGAGAAAACCAAACACAGCATATCAGCACAAACACCTCACACCAGCTGTCAAGCACGGTGGTGGAGGGCTGATGATCTGGGCTTGTTCTGCAGCCACAGGACCTGGGCACCTTGCAGTCATTGAGTTCACCATGAACTCCTCTGGATACCACAGTATTCTAATCAAATGTGAGGCCATCTGTCCGACAGCTAAAGCTTGGTCAAAATTTGGTCATCAACAGGACAATGATCCCAAACAGAATGTCTGGAAAAGAAAAAAATCAAGGTGTCCAGTCAAAGTCCAAACCTCAACCTGATTTAAATGCTGTGCTGGGACCTTAAGAGAGCTGTGCATAAACCAATGGTGCAAACCTCAATGAACTGAAGCAATGCTGTAAAGAAGAGTGGGCCAAACTTCCTCCCAAATGATACGAGAGACTGACAACATCATAGAGAAAACAACTACTTCACATTATTGCTGCTAAAGATGTTTCTGCGTGCCTTTTAAGCATGTGGTTGACTTAATTTTTCACACAATGCTTCTGCATTTTGGCTTAAATTCTGTAAAATAAGGCGTAAAACCGTGTATTATGTCACATGTTGAATTTAAGGTTGTATTTAACCAATCTTAAGACCGGGCAAGAACTAGAATATTATTTTTTTTTACTGTGTCTTGATACATAAAACCTTAGAAATGAAAGAAAGTGGGCTTTTCTTTTCACGTGACCATATCTCTCAGCATGACTTGTGCCCTCTGCTTCCTTTAGTCCTGTTTTAACTTGAAGTGTTTCTAAAAGAAGATCCATTTCCCATTGGCCCCTTTCCTGTTTCTAGCTTGCTTTATTTGTTTGATGTTCAGTTTTTCTTTCCTGTTGAAGTTGGAAATACCCATCTACTACTCTAAAGAAATGAGTTGTTTCATCCGTTTCACTGTTTGTGTTGAAGATGGAGCACAAACTGTGGAATTCACTTCAGGCGTGCTTTAAATCACTGGTTTTAACCATGCCTATAGATAGCTCTGATAGCCCTAATTTTAGATATTTTCATTGCAACAAGGGGAAAGTTGCAGCCAAATAGCGAACAAACTGACCCCTGAACACCATCATAATTCCTGTTCACACTGCCCAAACAATTATAGTAAAGTAATCTACGCAAAACTTTGATTTTACTGTTCTGCTACAAAGCCCACAGTTTTAGATTTTAGAAATCTCTAGTCAAGACATTTTTCAACAAATCTTTCTGCTCCCCACTTTTCCGTGTACCCAGGGTCATACGCATTATCGATCAGGGACTTGGACCACAACACAGGTGAAGGAGTGAAGCACTACAAGATCCGTAACCTGGACGATGGTGGCTTCTACATCACAACCAAGATCTCGTTCAGCTCGCTGAAGGAGCTTGTGCAGCATTACTCACGTGCGTACAGCCTCTTGAGGGGCATGAATCAAAAGTGTTCACCATTGATAGGTCGTCATCTGAACTATTTTATGCTACATATTTCTTTCTCTATCCTGCAGGTGAAGCAGATGGGTTGTGCACAAACCTGGTGAAGTCATGCCAGTCGAGGGCACCGCAGAAGCCATGGTGGCAGGACGAGTGGGAGATTCCCCGTGAGTCCCTTACGCTGAAGCAAAGGCTTGGAGCTGGACAGTTTGGAGAAGTGTGGATGGGTGAGTTGTTTTCCATTTGAACGAGTTTAAACTTCCTCCTTCAGAAGTTTTCTACATCCCATCTAAAAAACACAAATACTCAGCCTGGTTGCGGGCTTGCCGGTGTGCCTGCCAGAAGCCAGGGCTTTTCTGCAGCGTCTGCAGAAGAGTTTCTTCAGTGCAGTCTTAATTGTAGGTTTGTTTGAGCTGGTTAACGAAAGAATGATGTGCGGTATTAACCTTGATACACGATGTTGCTCAAACTGCATGAATGCAACTTTTTCGATAAGCTTGTGGATCTGAGGAATTGTCTCCTAACAATACCTCCGTAAATGTTGACTGTGATTGCAGAATGTCGAGTTAAACAGAAGGGCTAAGAGTTTTGATCACAAGGATATCAGTTAAGCCACAAGCCCATTATCATTGAATTGAAGGGGTAATTTTCCCTCTATTTTCCATCCTCATTTGCCAGCACCATTTAACATCCAAAACAAACCACTGTACAAGCTAAACATGCCAACCATGGAGCTTGTCCTCATTTCACTGCCACATTTAGATTTGTAGTATTGTCTTGAATGTAGTCTGGGCCCTGTGTTTGTTTTCTCCTCATCCAAACATTGGTTCAGTGACATAGTTGAGTAATGGCAGGGACTCTCACTGAGTATGAAATGTTTACTTAGTGAACACGGAAATATCTATGTGATGGCCATCCTTTCTTTCAAGAAGATTTTCACTGCAGATAAAAGAGACAGAAGAATGCTTTGAATAATAGATCAAATTTTCTCCCCCGCATCGCTACGCTTCACACAAGATGCAAGATGTTGGTGCTCTACGCGGAGGGCAGAGAAAACTTGTTTGTTGGGACTTTAGTTGGATCCTGTTTGCATTTGAGTCATGCAAAAGTGTTTTTGTAGCGCTGCACACATTTGATTACAGCTCCAGACAAAAGCACTGTGTTTATATTTTATACTCATACTAACATGATGAGATAAAGAGTTCATTTTTACATTAATCCATGTAAAGCAAACTAAATATATCCTTATTATCACTGTGCATCTTTGGGGGTTAGTGACTGAAATTAGCCTTAGATTTATCAACATCTACAGGAGATAAATGATAGTTTGGGGGTTCTTGTAGCACAAGAATTATGCTAGACATAAATAGCTACACATGGTCTCCAGAGGATGAATTAATGACTTTAAGTATATTCTTACATTCACTGCCAAATTGTTATCTAATACTGTAAAATATCTCTGACAAGATGGCGGGAGGAAATATATTCCACATGTTGATGATTTCCAAACAAATCTTACTGACATTGCTAACTTTTCTACAAGCGATTTGATAAGTTATGAGGTATTTTCTGTTCAAGGAGGAACATTTGAAATTTCCAGTTTGTCCAGTTTGTTTGCTATGGTTCACCTTCATCAGCTGTGTCACACCTACATCATCAGTTTCCATTTCACAGTTTTCTCCCATAACATCTTCCATTTTCCTCACGTGTCCCTTTTTTTGTTGACACAAAAAATGACATCGCCGTACTGGATACTCGAACACCACGTCGACCATTTGGATTGACTGTTGGACGGGTCTTCAAGTTTATATGCCGTCTTATACGGGACCATGTTCTTTGGTAAACCAGCATGTTAACTGGTAACTTTTTAAAGTCGCCAAGAAATCAAAGTTTCATGTTTATATGTTTTTATATCTCACACAAAATGTCCTACAGCAGTAGTTCCTGCTACCGGGACAAAAATAAGTTCTTGGGTGTTCCTGATAGCTTTTTAGAGTTAGTCATTTCCTGTAAAAAAAAATGACCTTGAAATGCTGATAAGTTGTCCTGTCCCCAGGGGTGTATATAAGTATTGCGTCTAACTGAATGCTTTTTTTGAATCTCAAAGTTAAGCAAAGCTCATGCAGAATGGAGTTGACCTATCAGAGCAGATTTGGCTTTTTTAATGTATTTAATGTCTGTTTGTGAGCGTGTGCGTAAACCGCGAAGCAGCACATCATTCAATATGACAAAGCATCAATCATTGTGCATAAAGTTTAATGCAAATTACATTAAATATCATCAAAATTACATTTAGACGCATGTATGTAGATACACCCGATTCAGCCCAGTGTCGTGGGAAAATGTGACAGAGGGAAAATTTTTAATAATGAAATTGCTACAAATGTACAAATTGCTATAAATTGAGCACTTTTTAAAAATGAAATCAAGCATTATTTTTAAGTTGTATATCTTACTAGGAAGTTTTTTTTTGTATCTGCACCATGTTTTTGCAGTTAGAGTGGGACTTGTCACCATATCTAGCGTGCAATAGATGTTGTGAGAAGGG
Organism: Odontesthes bonariensis; assembly: GCF_027942865.1. Lineage (NCBI taxonomy): Eukaryota > Metazoa > Chordata > Actinopteri > Atheriniformes > Atherinopsidae > Odontesthes > Odontesthes bonariensis. The sequence continues at coordinate 10,358,128 of NC_134522.1, forward strand.
CTACAATTTCCCAAAGACAATCTCTTGTGTTTTCCTTTCATAACCAAATGATTTCTAAATATGTCTAGCTCTGAGGTCTATGATCACGCCGGCATAGTCAAAATGGGCTCAGACCCCAGAGGGTTAAACATAATGAGCCTAAATATTACTAAAGAGAAAGTAAAAGTGAACAGCATTGAAAGACAAAAGTGCATTTCAAAACATAATAACTTGGGAAGAAAAACTCAGCTGAAGGCAAATCTGAGCTGCCTGGCTGATAGATATGATCTTTTTTTTTTGCTTGGTAAAACTGGCAAACAGCTTTTTGTTACAGTTTCACAATATGCCACAAGACTTAACTCCTACATAAACATAAGAAGTTTTCATTTTCTCATGACTGTGCCCACTGGTGAGTTTGTGGGTTCCTGGCTGTGTTTTAAACCACATTTTTCAGCCAGTAATGTCTAATTGTCTATTTTCAGGACTCTACAACAATGACAGAAAAGTGGCAATTAAGAATCTGAAGATAGGCACAATGTCAGTGGAAGCCTTCCTGGCAGAGGCCAACATGATGAAGAACCTGCAGCATCCTCGCCTCGTCCGCCTCTTTGCTGTGGTTACGCAGGAACCAATCTTTATTGTCACCGAGTACATGGAAAATGGTAGGTGGTAGCCTGTGTCATTTAATAGATTATTAACACTCAAACATTAACAAAGAATTCCAGATTTCTCTTTAAGCTTCAAAATAAAGAAAATACTGATCATTTGAAGAGCAGTTGAAAAATATCCTTGTGCGTTGTACCAGCTTTCAGATAAGTTTGGACAACTAAAATACGTCCGAGCCTGTCTGAGATCAGTTCCTTAATCACCTGCCTGGTTACAGTAAAGACAGTGTTGTGAGAATGATCTCTGTGCCTGGAGAGGAGACAAAGGATTCATGTTAGCACAGAGTCATAGATGTTCAGGATTAAACACGTTGATCCGTTATCAGACTCTGGGTGGGAGTGTGAGATGGAACAAAAGCTTGGGTTGCACCATAGGTTTCATCTAGGTTTAATGAGTCATGATGTTTTCACATAAATGCTTCACTCCGGTGATTCTGTTGAATGCCTTTTTGATCACACATACATCCACAGCTTTGTTTCTATTTATTTGTGTTTGATGTATGACATCAGAATTGCATTACTGAGCCTGCAGAACGTGTAATCATCACTTGTGATTGGACATGAATGCAGCTGTGTGAGCAAACCTAAATAAGGAAGCTACAGTAACTCATGAGCCCTGACTCCAAAGCATGCTGAAGTGGCCTGGCCTCTGATAGGCTATTTTCAGCTTCTCCTCATCACCCCCCGTGTATTTACAGCCATGTGTTAAAATGTTTCAAAGCAAACATGAACTTTCGCATTTTTTCCGGGCCCCTCCAGACAGGTTGCTGGTGTTTACACGTCGAGGGGAAGTCTCTTCTGGCTAGTCGGAGATGAGGGGTGTTAAAATGGAAGAGGGTGAATCACTGTTATTGTTCAAAGAGTCCCTTGATGATGCCTGGCTATTTTCCCGAGTCTGCTTAACACACATGCACAGACGCATATACACAATGTTGGCACATGCGGCTGTAAACAAACCCTCTGTAGCTTTTACAATGGCAGTTTGTTCAGCATCCCGCCACTGGATCTTCCTCTTTTCTCTGCTCTTCTTACATAACATTTAAATGACAATAAATTATAATCAGTAATGAAATAGAGTTGCGGTAACAGCTGCAAACTGCTTTTGATAGCTTAATCGGCACGTTCAATAAAGGTGTATTACACCCAAAAGCCGCACAGAGATGATAGCGACCCTGTATCTGTTTCAGTGTAACCTCAAAAGTCTTTGCAATTGTTTTTCACTTTGAGCAGAAATGCCAAAACGTACTGAGAGATGCTGTCACAAACACAACAACAGCCTTACAGCCGAGGTGAAAGGGGTGTCTTTGTGTTATCGTGTGTGAGAGTCTTGTAAACCATCAGCAGTGGTTCTACATGAGGCTGTCTCTTTGTCTGGGATCCATGTGTGGACAGGACAATTGTTGCCTCTGTTGTCAGGAGAAAGGATGGCTTGGAGTTCCCATCTTTTTACAGTTTGTCCCTTTTTTTTTGTAATATCGAAGACAACAAAAGGGGGAAAATAACAGGCGTGTCATTCCAGCTTCCCTTTGTGACCTTGACAAAAAGCGTAACTCTGGCTCTCGGACTTCAAAAGCAGTCCTCTGGACTTATGCAGGGGAGCAAATGCCTCATCTTTCCTGGCACAGTCATTACTCTGAAAGTATTTCCTTTAGTTTGACTTGGTTGGCCGATGTGCAGAGGTATTGTTCAGTGCTAATCAAACCCAACACAAAGTTAACTGTCAGAAAGTAAGGATTGGTTTGACCGATGTTCTGTGTACTTCCTGAAAGTGTTATGGTGACTGATTTGAGCTTCTATTCTGGCCCATTTAAGTTTATTTATGTCTGCGGAGAATAAAGAATATGGAAACTTGATTTGTCTTCTGAACAAAGCATGATGTTTCTATAGTTTTCCTATTAAAATTAGCTGCCATTGGTGATTATTTTTTGTAAAAAGGTTGCAAAAGTTATCTGAACTGTTTGGAATGCAAGGGCAGTTTGGAATACCTTCAGAAATGAATTCATATGACCCAATTTTGTATAATCAGAATATAATTCATGGACTTCTAAAAACCGAAAAAATATCAAATCAAAAATATCAAATCTGGAGATAAAATGTCTACTGTTCATAGTTATTGGCCCTGTTTTGAATTCAAATGAGGTCCTTGAACATGAGAATTAAATTAGAGTTATCTGAGAACAGTGTTGACATGAACTGATTACCTAGTTGTTAAAAGTTTAACTGCTTGAAAAAGGACTGCCCATTTCCAAATTCTTTTAAGAAAGCTGAGCAGAAATGCTCGACTCAACTCAGTTCAACTCAGCATCATTCATATCGCACTTTTCAAAAGCACGTGCAATCCAAAGTGCTTTACAGAGCAAAATCCCCAAAGGAGTAAAATAAAAAACTAAAGGGTTAAAGGAATTATGCAAAAGATAGATAGAGTATTTTAAAACAAATAGTCCATAGAGACTATTTTCCAAAAGAAAACCTCTTTGAAATGGGCATGCTTTAAGTTAACCTTATCTTAATGATGTTGATTTTTCTCCAAAAAACATAAACATAACAAGGCTACAAGGGCATTGACTTAAATTTTTTCAACAGTTTAAGAAGTTGTCAGAAAGTTTCACTGTCGTAAAACAGGGAGGACGCCTCCAGGTTGTGGTACTATGGAGATACTAAATGAGAAGTCTGCAAAGGTTTGGACGACTGAGGGGGTAAAAACAAGAAAACCCCCAAAACAACATGTAGAATATCAAACCAGCTTCAAGCTGACTTGGATCGACATGGAGTCATGGTTTCAGCTCAAACCGCAAACCAAGTATGAATTCATGAGTCAAGACCAAAGAAGATGCCACGATCCAACGAGTTGCAGGAATAGTGAAACCAGAGGACTACCCAGGCCTTTTAGAGTAAATATGTGGTACCTAGAGTCAGAAAAGTGTGGGAAAAGACCTGGACTACACACCCTGTAGCACAGGAAGGTGGTTAAAAAAAAAAAAAGATGGGACTTTTAAAGTGGTCAACAATTTGACTTGACCTGATTCCCTCTGAAGAGAGCTGAAATCTACCACTGCAAAAGAGATTAAAAGCACAGCAAAGGAAGAATAAACTATTAGAAAAGAGGTGAAAAAAGCCTCTAGATGCTGGTAATTAGACATTTTACCAAAAGTATTTGACTATACAAAATTGGTTAGTTTGAATTTATCTGTGAAGATATTGTTAATTATGTCATTCTGACCAGCACAATGTCAATTGGTGATACTCTAATATAGCTTAACATTTTCATTATGTCAATAAAAACACGAGGCAATGCTTTAACTTGACTGTACTTTCCACAGGTAGCCTGGTGGATTACCTAAAAACCCCAGAGGGAGGCACTTTGCCCATCAACACTCTGATAGACATGGCGTCTCAGGCAAGACATTTCTTTTTATCTTAAAATCTGTCCTCCAATAGCACTTTCACTCATTTCACTCGAATTCTCTTTCATTTATTCTTTCACCTCTTTTTCTCTCGACTTGATCCTTCTAGGCAAGAAACTGGCAAGTGTTATGATGAGGCTTACATTCAACACTAATCTTGTAACAAGTGCAGACATGGGTGTGTATGTGAGCAGGAGTGCATGTGCGTTTTGATTAATGCCAGTCTGGACACTGGTGCACATATAAAACTGTGTCTTTTACAACAAACAAGGATTAAGAGAGGGGAAACTCTTATTTTTCTTTTATTTCTAATGTCTCATCAGTTTTTATTCTCTAACAAAGGTGTCAGAGGTGGTTAAAATGTGACAATCGTGTTACGACAACCCTGAAACTAAATATATGATGCAGATTCATTTATCTGAATCTCATTAAATATCTTTTATGAGCAAACAGTCATGCACTTTATGACAGGTTATGGATCTATTTATGTCAAACTCCTCAATTGATCAGTTAAATTGGATGGTGCAAAAGGGAGGCTTAAGTTAAAATATGTTTAAAGTGATAGTGTCGTAACTAGCTAAAAGCCTGAGAACAGGATGTGCGCTGTGGAGATGCTGGGTAGGCACTAACTGTATTTATGCTAAGCTAACTGCTGGCTTCACAGAGATTTGGAAGCAACTGTTTGGAAACAATCTTCTTTACGCATTATAATTTTTCAGAAATTTCAAATCAGGCTCACATCTACATCTTGAAATGTTACTTGTCAGTAAAAAAAACAAAAAACTTGTTGTATTGTGGATGTGGGAATGACATAATAACCACAGGAAGCCAGACCGAAGTTTCAAAGTCTAACACAATGAAAGATTCTTCATCTGCAGTCCATAAATTCTCAGACACATTAGAGTTCGGTGCATCGCAGTTAGCCTTGTGCAGAGCTGTGCGGTAAACGTTTCACAGAAGCAATCTTTCAAGACACTTTTCTTGCATGGAGAGCATTTATGGTAAAAGTAACATTAATCATCATGTGTTTCATGTGATTAATTATCTTACTTCTGCCACAGTGTTGGAATTATTATTCATCCAAAACTGTAATTTGTATGTATGCACATAGGATCAGAGGATATTGAGTCTTCCATCACATAATTCACAGGTTAAGGGTGGCTCATTAAATATAGAAACACACGTACATCTCAAGTTTCTGACAAAACCACCTCACACACTGGCACCTATGTGACAGATTCTCACACCCTAAGAATGCACCTGCTTAAACAAAACCTAAGTTTGAAGGTTAGATGCTCAGAAATAAATTTCACAGACGTTCAGAAATTGTGGGTGGGGAATTCTGTAGAAATCATCAGAATTTTTGTCCATTCAGTCACACTAATTTCTTCCTTTATTAGGTGTGCTGTCAAACTTCTGAGGTTTACTGCTGAAATGAGTCATGTAGTACTTGATTGAAACAAAACAGGCAGTGGAATAATCAGCACGTCTGTGGTAAGGCAAAGGCAGGAAGAGAGTTTTTGATGTCACAAGGTTGATAATGTGCTGTCCCCTGCAGGTGGCTGATGGCATGGCCTTTATTGAGCAGAGAAATTACATTCACCGCGACCTGCGAGCTGCCAATATTCTGGTTTCTCATGAGCTCATCTGTAAGGTTGCCGACTTTGGACTGGCAAGACTCATCGAGGACAACGAATATACGGCCAGAGAGGGTAACAAGACCTTCCCTAAAAACCCAGATCACACCTTCAGCACTAACTATACAATCGTTTTTATGGAAAATATGTCTCACAGCTCCCCCAAGTGTTCATGTTTTTTCTTATGAGAAATGAAGGCTTCTTTTTTGTTCATAGGTGCAAAGTTTCCGATTAAATGGACTGCACCGGAGGCGATCAACTATGGCACCTTCTCCATAAAATCAGATGTGTGGTCATTTGGGATCCTCCTCACAGAAATAGTGACGTATGGGCGCATTCCTTACCCTGGTAAGTACTCAATTATTGCGCTTATTCTGGTCGATCACAAATATAGATTCATGTCCCCAAATTATTTTGACTTTAATTATAATTCTGATATTATTTCACCTTTTGTGCAGGTATGTCCAACCCTGAGGTGATCCAGAATCTGGAGCGAAGCTACAGAATGCCGAAGCCAGACAACTGCCCCGATGGGCTTTATGACATCATGTGTCACTGCTGGAGGGAGACACCAGATGACAGACCCACATTCGAGTACCTAAGGAGTGTTCTGGAGGATTTCTTCACTGCCACAGAGAGGCAATACCAGGAATAGCTGCAGTGGCGCAAGGAGACACAGAGACATACATTAAACATACTCAAACTAAAGACAGACTCTGTGAAAGCAGATGCTGGATTTTGAATTACTTGCTGAAGAATTTAAGCCTTTCTACTGCTAGGGTACAAACTGTGATGATAAATAAGAGTACTGTTCTGCATCAAACTAATTCTGATAACATATGCTACAGCCACCATTGTGAATATGAGCATGAAGCAGAAAGAGAGAGGAGAGCGGTCACCATGCTGCTTGGAAAAACTGTGGACTATCTGATGTAGCTGAACAAGTTGCTGTTCTCCTGGTGCATTTTAGCTTGTAAATACTGTTACTTGCTTCAGCTGTGTTTTACCTCTGCAGTCTAATAACTGTTTTTGGTTCCAGTAAAAAAAAAAAAAAAGAAAAGAAAAAGCTTTACATGGATGTTGTTATTGTCGCAATACATTCAGAAGAAACCACACCACATAAATAAACTAGAAGCTGACAGAATATTGTTGATTTTATGTTGCAATACATATTAAATCCAAAAAGGTTTATTTCTGGGTATTTTTCTTTTCTTTTCAAGAATCACTGAGTGAGTAGTATGCTACTCTGAAAGCATGATTCACTCAGAATATGCATTTCTGAGCGTGCACATACTGTAGGGTCAGAGTGGAACAAGCAGTGTACGGAACAGTTTTGAGGTACCTCCAGAATACAAGCTCATACTTGAATCTCCACATATTTGTTTCACCCCAACAGATTATACATATGATATACATATATGATTTCATGGGGCCTATCGGGCACAGGTCTTGGAACCCAAGGAGTCAGGAAGGTAATACACATCCTACAGTGAGACATGGAACAAACAAATAAAATGTAGAAGTCTAGATGCAAAGAGAGCTGATGTAAAATGACCGAGTATAGGTATGCAACAAAGACATGCAGAATTACTTAAATGTGATGCCCTAAAAATAAAGTTTGGCCCAAATGACCATAAGCAAAAGGAAAAAAAACTATTGTAATTAGAAATAAATTACCATGAAGATATACAGAAAGATCCATATGAAAAAAATTGCCAAATTGAGCTAAATGAGAATCAAAATAACATACTACATTACCCTTTTGGCATGGAAGATGCTCAGTTATACAGGCCGATATAGCCAATAGATCTCAGTCTTGCAAATGTCTAACATCTGCCTACCAACTATTTCCAGGTTGCAGTTTGTGACATAAGGAGTCTGAGCCTTTTCCGGGGGGCTGGGGCCTATCCCAGCTGCCACTGAGTGAAAGGAATAGTTCACCCTGTACAGATCGCCATACAAATTAAACAAATAACCAGGCACACTCACTCCTTGGGTCAATTTTAGAATCATCAATCAACCTAACATGCATGTTTTTGGACAGTGGGAGGAAGCCGTGACACCAGAAGAGAAGCCACGCATGCAACATGCAAACTCCACACAGAAAGGCCCCAGCTGGGATTTGAACCATGAACCCTCTTGCTGAGATAGTGCTAACCACCACACCACCATGCAGCCCACTTATATCATTATTATCTTTTTTGTTCTTCTTATTATTTACGTGTTTGTTCCCAGGGGCCCATTATTTGAGCACGTAGTGACTGTAAACACGATGGGTGTGTGTTACTCTGTCGCCCCCTGTTGGCAGCCACTAACGAGTGGACGTGATCTCCGCCTCCCGTCGCTGTTGTCTTCTGCCGTGTGCGAGTCCCTCTGTGCGTGTGTGTGTGTGTATGTGGTGGAAGCCAGCCGAAAAGGACTAAAAATGGCGCTTACTTCTCAAGGAACAAAGAAAAAAGTTTGCTACTACTATGACGGTGAGTACACAAGTGGCTACACTTTCGAGAGCGGACGCACGGATGAATGATATCCGACTCTTTGCACCAACCGTGCTTCCAGTTTCTTTCACGTCTTGCTAACCTCGCACGTTAGCTAACAGCTAGCTTGAGTCGCTGGCGGTTCATCATCATCATCATCATCTCAGGCTGACATTATGTTGCTGGGTCCAGGGTGATGATGCCCTAATAACATTTACGTTTCCCCTAAAGCCGTAAGCGGCTTTTAATATACTATTTTACACATTTTAACCCGGTATCAATACTTTGATTGGGTCAGTTAACGTCGCCGTCTAGCGCGCTAACAATGGGGATGTGGGTCGTTCATTGTCAATACAATTAGTTAACGCTGAGCTAATACTGAAAAAGGCTCATCTTTCTACCGTCTAAAGTCAGATTTTTTTTGCTATAATTGTCATTAATTGATGTATATACCAAAAACACTAATGTACCAGGGTAGTTATTGTGGTTTAAAAGAGACTAACTGATTAAATGATCCTGATTGGGATCAGGAGCAGTCACTAACAGACATGGGTGACATTGTTGTTTGAGTGATTTCCTTCACATCTTTTTATTTGTATGAATATTTAGTGGTTCTTGTTGCTTAAGTCTTGCACTTTGTGTTAATATAAATAAATAATGCAACTTGCTCTGTTGTATTCATTCTCCCCTCAGGTGATGTTGGAAACTATTACTATGGTCAGGGCCATCCCATGAAGCCCCACCGAATCCGCATGACCCACAACCTGTTGCTCAACTATGGCCTCTATAGAAAGATGGAGATATATGTATGTAACATTGAAGAATACAACTGCATAGCCGAACCACTCGATTGTGTGCCTGAGGCTCTGATCTGTCCACTGTTTTGCAGCGTCCACACAAAGCCAGCGGAGAGGAGATGACGAAGTATCACAGCGATGATTACATCAAGTTCCTGCGTTCGATCCGACCAGACAACATGTCGGAGTACAGCAAACAGATGCAGAGATGTACGCTTTGTCAGAGAAGTTAATCAAACTCACTGTGACAGCAGAGAGCAATATTAAGGCATGTTCTGTACTGTTGCTTTGCAGTTAATGTGGGGGAGGACTGTCCAGTGTTCGATGGTTTATTTGAGTTCTGCCAGCTCTCAGCTGGGGGATCCGTTGGTAAGCAGCCTTTATTTGAATGCTGTCATTGCCTTAGTGCTCTGTTAAGTCCGGTGTAAGCAGACTCACTTTTCTCATTGCTCCAGCCGGCGCTGTGAAGCTGAACAAGCAGCAGACAGACATCGCGATCAACTGGGCCGGAGGCCTGCATCACGCCAAGAAGTCTGAGGCTTCTGGGTTTTGTTACGTCAACGACATCGTTCTGGCTATTCTGGAGTTATTAAAGTGAGTACAAAAGCCTGTTAAAACAGTTCAAGTAGAAGTTTTCTTTGAGTGAGAGGATGGTACTTGACATGGTTGATGGTTAATTTAGGAGTATAAATAAATGGTAAATATATAATTTCAGAAACTATCGAGAATCTCCAGCTCCATGGATTAAAAACTTGAAGCAATCAAAGATATTTTTCCCTGATTTCTAGGTACCACCAGAGAGTTCTGTACATAGATATTGACATCCATCATGGGGATGGTGTGGAGGAGGCTTTCTACACCACAGACCGTGTCATGACTGTGTCCTTCCACAAGTACGGAGAGTACTTCCCCGGCACCGGTGACCTTAGGGTACGTCTTTGATGACTTTAATTTAAAATGTCAGTGAGCTAAAACACTTACACAGAGGTTATGTTTGTCTCGTCCTTTTTAGGATATTGGTGCCGGCAAAGGTAAATATTATGCTGTGAATTATCCACTGAGGGATGGCATTGACGACGAGTCATATGAAGCGATATTCAAACCTGTGAGTCCTCTCGGTCGTTAAAACTTTGTCGACGCCTGTGTTTTGACGGTGCAGAGCCTCTGTGATGCTGCTGTTGTTGTTGTTTGTGTAGATCATGGCCAAGGTGATGGAGATGTACCAGCCCAGCGCAGTGGTCCTGCAGTGTGGAGCTGATTCTCTGTCAGGAGACAGGCTTGGTTGTTTTAACCTCACCATTAAAGGCAAGTTGATGTAATCATTTCTTTTCACATGAAATTACAAGCACATTGGTCTGGAAGTGTCTGGAATGATGTCTCCCCCCCTGTGTGTTTAGGCCATGCCAAGTGTGTGGAGTACATTAAGAGCTTCAACCTGCCACTGTTGATGCTGGGTGGAGGAGGCTATACTATCCGTAATGTGGCCCGCTGCTGGACATATGAGACTGCTGTGGCTCTTGATAGCTCCATCCCCAATGGTTAGTCCTGGTGCCCACGTGGCTCTGAAAGCAGTTAGTCTAGTTTTCATTAGATATCCGATTCTTTTGTTATGATTAGGAAAATCTTGAGCTTGTGTAAATGTAAGATTTTTAAACTTTTTTTCAAGTTTTTGTCTTGTAGAATGAATGTTTTATTCAGTTTTGAAGATCGTGGAACTTAACGCTATGATCGCTATTCAAAGATGTCTGTTTGGGCTTCTTCTTCCCATCACATTGAGCTGAAGATGTCTTCATAACTTAACTAAACGCAACATTTAGTATAGAGGGATGCTCAATATTGGATAAATGTGTAAGCAAAGTATGTTGAGTCTAAAGCAAGAGTTTTCAGTGTCATGAAAGAGTCTTGACATAAAAAGTTTTGAATGAATTTGGCCGTAAATATTTATATCCTTTAATCAGTTATTTTCCTGATGATATTCTCTACATGGGGGGAATATGTATACATGAAATCCTGCTGATAAAAGAAATGTAGTTACAGCAGCGCAGGCCGTGCATTATCACACAAAAAGTGCCATAAAAGATTGGGAATCAACACTGAATACTCATTCAGTTGATGCAGAAAATCCATAATCTACTTTTAAAGCCAGTTTGGATTCAGTCGTAGAACAAATACAAATATTGTTTAGTCTGTTAGACACTATTTCAGAGAGTATTCAGTTAATTAAATCAATTTTACTTCGACCAGAAACTAACATGATTCCCACACGTCCCATTTTATGGGACAGTGTCATACCTTAAGTCACCTGATGATTAAATGTATCAAGTTTCAGAGCTTTAATTATGCAGCTGTCAGTTTGTAAATAAACGGCTGACACTGAGAACACACGGAGGAGTAAAATTATTATATCGATTTACAATTTACACATCTGCCAGCAGTCCTCTCTCGCCTTATTTGATGCCATAGATCCTTTTTTTATACACTTCATATCTCTCTGTTATAAAAGCCTCTTCCTGACAGCAGTACGTAGCACACGATTAATTCATTTGTGCAGAAAATGTGCCCGACGTCCCCTCTGTTGGACCAGAGAAGCGCCTGAACAAAAATGTTTGTCGTTAACAGCCATCATGAAGCGGATCATTTCTTATCGGAGTCAGTCAGCGAGTACTTAGAAATCCTGCTTGTTTTGAACTTATTTTGTAGTACCCTCCTTGGGTGAAAAAACAAAGGCAGAAAACATTTTTAATTAACAGTATTTCAATCAAGATGTATATTAATCCAAATAAAATTTGTCTCGACTCAACAGAGCTCCCGTACAACGACTACTTTGAGTACTTTGGACCAGACTTCAAGCTGCACATCAGCCCCTCCAACATGACCAACCAGAACACCAACGACTACCTGGAGAAGATAAAGTTAGCCCCTAAAACTGTTTTAAGATTCAGCTGAATGTATGTTGTGAAAGTTTATGACGTAGTTTAAGAATAAGCTCTGCAGAGCAAGGTGTAGTTAAAAAAGCAGTTTTCATCCGCTCATTGTGACCCATTTTGTGTTTTGGTCAGTATTTCACTGTTCTGCATTTTGTCCTCCAGGCAGCGCTTGTTTGAAAACCTGCGAATGTTACCTCATGCCCCTGGAGTTCAGATGCAGGCCATCCCAGAAGATGCTGTGCAGGAGGACAGCGGAGATGAGGAGGAGGACGACCCCAACAAGCGCATTTCCAGTAAAAGCTTCTTTTTTTTTTCTCCTCATGGTCACAGTTGTTTTCACCACAGATCGTTTCTCTTTCATCTGATGATGCAAATCGGTCAAATAGCATGTTTTGATTCAACCCTGTCCTCCGATCACATTCAGTCCGGGCTCACGACAAGAGAATAGCATGCGAGGAAGAGTTTTCTGATTCAGAGGATGAAGGCGAGGGCGGTCGCAGAAACGCAGCCAGCTTCAAGAAAGCCAAGCGAGCCAAAACCGAAGGAGAGAAGGAGGGAGAAGAAAAGGAGAAGAAGGGTGAGGAGGAACCAAAAGGTATCTTAATTATTTATTTTCCTTTATTCTTATCTCACTCTTACTTGATTTTTTTCTCTACTTTAGGAGATAAAATGTTTATTAAGAGGCGTGATGATAGCTTCGAGATATTTTCAATGATTTATTTATTTTATTTTTTTACAGAAGTAAAAGAAGAGGAGAAAGTGCCAGAGGAGGAGAAAATGGACACCTCAAAGTGAGAATACACTGCACACACACACACACACACACTGACCATGCTGTCCAGGAGGAGCGTTAATCATTTCTTTACTCTGGCTCCTTTAGGCCCAAAGAGGAGTCCAAGACCCCCTGAGGCCCTCAGACCCAGTGATGCCAACACACCAGTGCAGATCTTAAAGCAAGATTTTTTTTCTGGATAAATAGTATTTTTGGATTGCTGCAGTGGAAACCAACAAAGACCGTACCTTTTTAAAGTGAGATCTCAATCCCTCAGAATGGGAGGGAGATCACAATGTTTTTAGGTTTTTTTTTTTTTTTTTCTCCCTTTCTAGAAAACCTTTGTAACTTTTCTGTTTTTGGCCACTCTTGAGTATTTTGTTTTTGTATGAATTTTTTGTTTTGTTTTTTAAACAAACTTTTTATGCTATGATAAATGCTTTGTCTTTGTGAACAACTCTGTAAAAATGGCTAAACACATGTCTGTTTTATATATCTGGATTTAATTTATTTAAGTCGTAGATATTTTGGCTATTTTTTTTTTTTCGTCTTTCTGCCACAGTTTTGTTCTGTGCCTTTGATAACGTAGTTTAAGCATGTCAATGTTATAGATCTTGTTCTGTATTATGTCTGTGTCACTGGGCTTGCCTGCCAAAGTCAGTGAGAGGTTGCATATTCCTGAACAGCTTGTACATGGGACATTGTAAGCAAACTACATTCTTCTATTTTTAGGTCATAAATTAGTATTTGTCCTTCAGACTATGTGGTGTCTTTGGCTAAATTCTGCAACTCCTGACTCAAAATTTTGGAAATGTTCCTTTATAATAATAATAAAAAAAAAATAAATAGCTGTTGCTTGGTTTAGCGTCCCGTGAAAGGCGCAAGGAAAATGTCAGATTGCATTCATTGTATATATTTTTATTCTGAAAACATTAGTAAACACGTTCCAAAAAGCTTGCAAATGTCTTTTGAATGAGACGGCGTCTTTACCGCACTGACAAAAGCTGCCGTAACAACTTAAGATTTAGTTAAAATACAGTTTTTTTTTTTTTAATGGCAGAGAAAATTCAATGTCTGGTTAAAACTCAAGATACAGTTGGCTGGTTTTCAAAATGATCAATTCAAACAAAACACGAGTAGCTCAGACAACAGCAGAATGTTCTCTATAAACGGTAAAATGCCACAGCTTAACACACATACGCTGGAGCCCATTCACACGCACACACGCGATGCATTTCGTCCACCTGAGGCCGGTAGTTTATAATTAGGCCGAGCTGGATCAGAGCCATTCGCTCTGCTCCACTGCAGTGCCGTCGTCCAGCAGCTCATCCTGCTCTGCAGGCTCATTTTCAGCACTGGGCTCTGGAGCAGGAGGCAACGACAGAGTTTCCACTCTTTTCTGGATGCGCACCTGAAACGTTGAGTGTAAACTTAATAAAACGCAACAAAGGGAAACTAACTCCAGTTAAATTAAACAAATGAGCAGAGCAGCGTGCTTATTGAGGACCGAATACATTGAACAACATGAAAGAGACAACGAGATTTCATTGTGGAGCATGAGATGTCCGTTCCTGATAATGATTTAACGTTAAGTGTAACTTAATAGTTTAATCAATATTTAATTGCAGCTTTAAAGTCTTGAGGGATTCCTTTACAAGTGCTTATTGTACAAATTCACACTTCACTTAAACAGGTTAAAAGCAGCCAATGACAGCATTAAATGTGGAAACATTTTCTTTGCAAGACCTTATTAATCAATCTTTTTATTTTTTTTTACAAATTCAGAAATATAACTCTTAAAGTTTGCTACTACAATGCAACATGGCAATCGCCACACAGGTCGGTGACCAACGATGGAGTCCGCAGTTCAGGGTAAGACGCGACAAGGTCACTGATCTGGCGGCAGCTTACCTTCTTACCCCGGAGTGGCTTCCTTCTACACGGACAGATGTAGAGGAAGGAAGTACAGGCAGCAAAGCAGCGGAAGGAGAACACCGATTCCACGATTGACATTAAGATGAGAGGTACCCACAGAATTATTGTGGCTGTCTAGGGGACAATACAGACACAAATAATCACTAAACACTCTTTATTTATTTATTTTTTTTAAATATCAAAACCTGCACATGGAATCAGTAGACGACTGTTGTACTTACATAAATGCGGGTGGGATCAAAGGGGCACTCGTATGTAATGCTGGATGAGCCGACAGTATCATCAAACTTGGTGCAGTGTGTTAGCAGGATTGATCCTTTGTGAATAATGGCTCTCACTACAGCAACCGACAAGCCCAAGGCAGAGGCAACGCCCAAGAGTGCTGCCACCAGGCTGAAGACCAGCAGAACCCACTTCTGCATGGACGACATACGCATTTTAAAAGTGACACATTCCAAACTCATAAAATAAGCTTTATAAGTTTCAAATGCAGGCCAGAGGAAAAAATAAAATTGTAAACGACAGGAGCAGATAATGTTGTTTCGTAGATAATATTTTAGTCCGTTGTCAGATGAGAGAAGCTCAAATTCAACATAATTGTCAGTCTTAAACTTCTTTGGCTCTGTCTGCAGAAATAAATCTTACATCCCTAAAACCCAAATGCTGAATTACAATTACAGGCTCAGTCAAAATATGAGTTCCGACCTTCAAATAAAATACAGATTCAGGCCATATGAAATATATCGGGGTATATTTCCACAAGAAAATAAACAAATACAAATGTGTGTGTTTTAAATCTTAATCCAATAAGTCAGAAAATAAGTTAAATATATACTTAATTCCCATATTAAGTTTTGAACTATGAATTGAGTCAGTAAAAATGAACATCTTGGCCATAATATTATACTTGTTCCATACTCTTCCTAATAAAATACATAACTAACAGTTTAATGAACGGGGTCATTTAATATTGCTTTATGTTTGGCAAGGAAACAAAAAAAACTTAAACTCTTCAATTGCCTAAAACAAGAAGGATCTATTTGCACTCCTTTGTTTAAGAGACAACCATATATCATCGCATTATGCTGACTTTACTCCAAACAAGCTTTATGAGAGTTTTATGGGCTTGGCCAGTAGTGATCTATGTGCATATTGCACTTTCTTCAGTCATCACGTGTAATGTCCAGACAGATTCCTTAAGGTGCCTCATAATATAGACAGTTTTATAACAGAAGGCCAAAAGGAATCTCAAGACAACTTACTGAAAGTTTTTGTTGATGCCTTTAGGGTGGGTTTGGGCTTTACAAGTAAATAAAAGTGCAAAACTGGCTTAAAGAAGCTAAAATAGCAAGTATTTTTGTGTAAATGGGAAAAGGAAGTCACATTACAGAGAACCTATGGAGAAGATATTGTGAAATTCAACAGACACGTTTAACCTCGTTGAGAGCCTTTTGTCACCATACAAAAATACAAAGTTTGGGCAAGTCATTAACAAATAATTAACATTTTGTTAGATAGAACTCTTTTTTCTGACCCCTAGATTAAACATTTACAAACAAAAAAACTAAATTCTTGTTTGGAAGCAGCTGAAAAAGCAATCACAAAGAAATGTTTAAACTAGAGAGAACTGGTATGATATGATTTATGAAATGTTCATAGTGAGAAGAATCACTTTCTTCTTGAGGGTCAAACAAGTGGAAGTTTGAGAGAGGTGGAAATCACATATACGATGCCCTTTTTGTAATTCCTATTTAGTTGTTTTTCATAAACACACACAGGGCTCTCCCTGTGTTCGTAAATTAGCTTATCTGCCAAGTTGGTTATTTTGTAATGATGGCATTACGGGATTTCAAATACAGAGAATTTACATAAAAATAGAGTAGATGTAAGAAGGAAAAAGAAATGAGGCTGAAAATCAACCGGATGCCGACTTAGATATCTACATTCACATGCACTTAGTCAAAAACAAAGGGCAAGTTCTAACAGGAGCCAGGGAATGACAGATGTATGCTGAAAGGAGGTGGGAGAAGCCGTTATAGAGAGGGGAGCGGTATTTACCAGGATCCTGTTTTTCTTGTTTTTTGACAAGACAATAGCCGTTATTCCAGCCATAATTCCCTGCAGGGACACGAGCAGAAACATATTTCATCATAGCCTGATGATACAATAATAGGCTGCAACTTGAAATTTTAAATAAAAAAAACATGCATGAACACCATTTACCCAAAGTTCATAGCAGTATAGCAGCGAATGAGAAATGAGAGCTCTTATATGCAACCACTTACTATCAGGCCTGCCACTATAGCAATGATGTTAGAGATGGCGTACGACATAGTTCGGGCCAGAGCGTGCACATTGATGTGTCTGAGCACAGCGCCGTGCACCAGTGCTCCCAGAAGAAAGTTGACATGGCCCACCAGCACCAGGGCCAGCCCCATCTTCATCAAGGACTTGTTGTCCTTGAGGCTGGCACAGCATATTCCTGGAGGAAGCCGAAATATATTTTTCAGACCTCATAACCATAACTTAGCTTTGAGCATGGTGATCTAAAACAAATAAACAAGTGAGTCATCGCGACATTGTGTGTGCAAGAAGTCCACACCGTGATACTACGATACAAAATTAGAAGTATGTCAAGATCAGACCAACATCGCTAAAAGAAACTCAAACAGCTCATTAGCTCAGAGCACAAAAGATTTCTGAGAGCGACTTGCAACTGAGGTACCTGGAGAATGTGTGTTCACTGCAGTGTTATGGTTTCAACAAAATAAAAAAAAAAAAAAAAAAAAAGGGAAGTGGGACAGCAGTTAGAACTGCAGACAACACCACCCCCCCCCCCAGCAGAGCAGTTCGGTCACCACATTCATCCCTGACATCTTATCTACCACGTGCAACTAAATACTGCAGCTATGGCAACGGTTCTTCTTTGAGCAGGGCTGCGTAGCTCTATCTATTTCCCTATTCTGTGGAAAGTCAAAACACCCACACAGAGAAGCCTTGTAAGCCAATCCAGAGCCAAACAAGAAGAAGCTTTGGGTGTGGGATGTTCAAACATTCACCACCACATTTGCTTGGCCTGAAGGGTCAGGTAGCATCAGATAACTGCTGCTGGTCTGTCCCATTCATTCCTACATGTGGATGCTGGGAAAATACCAATGTTTATGATCATAATACTGTTAGGTCTTCTGTTTATTGCTATACTTTATACATGGCCAATATAGTGGAAGAACCATGGCAAAATCACTTGAATATAATGCTCATAGTCTAAATAAATGTAACTTGCATATTAACAGGTTCTCATAGCCTATTCCAGGGTGATGTTGGGATAGTTCTTTTATTCTGTCTGTTGATGTTTGTTTCGGTTTATAGTGACGATAGAAATGTTCAGCACAGGACCCATGCTTTAGTAGCGGGGTGAAGTTGGTTTTATATTCGACATTCGCCTATTTTCGGCCGGTGTAATTGTAATAGCGTCACGAAAACAGCACCAATTAGCCTCAGGATGATATTAATTTGTACAGAAAACTAAGACTAACATACCACAGGCTTTATCAACTCACCAAAGTAAGCAAGTCTGGCGAAAGATCAGAGTAACCGCGCCGAATATACTTCGAAGTGAACAACGGCAGCCAGAGCGCTTAGGGACCATCGCAAAAGTGCAACGCCTTTTTTTTTTTTTTTTTTTTAAATAACTCACTGGATATTCAACCAATGAACACCAAACCACTTCTGATGGGTTTGTGAACTCACTATAAAGCTTTCACAGCATTTTAGTTTCCAGAAAAATCATTTTAGGTAGAACATTAACTCTGTGCATAGTTAATTCCATTTTAGACTTTTATTTTTTAATAGCTCTCTTGTTTATAAAGATATCAACACCAAACCACTTCTGATGTGTTCATGAACTCATTATGTACTTCCCACACCCTTTATTATCAAGGAAACCCTTTTAATTTTTTTTAAAAAGGTATAAGTAATCACTGTATTTGATTCATTCAAATGTGTGGCTTTTATTTTGTAATAGCTCTCTTGTTTTTAAAGATATCAAAACCAAACCCCTTCTGATGTGTTCATGAACTCATTGTGTACTTCCCACACCCTTTATTATCAAGGAAACCCTTTTATTTTAATAAAAAGGCATTAGTAGTCAGTGTATATGACTCAGTCTTATTTATGGCTTTTATTTTGTAATAGCTCTATTGTTTTTAAAGATATCAAAACCAAACCACTTCTGATGTGTTCATGAACTCATTGTGAACTTCCCAAACCCTTTATTATCAAGGAAACCCTTTTTAATATTTAAAAAAAGGCATAAGTAATCACTGTATATGATTCAGTCATATTTATGGCTTTTATTTTGTAATAGCTTTATTGTTTTTAAAGATATCAACACAAAACCACTTCTGGTGTATTCACAAACTCTTTGTGTACTTCCCACACCCTTTATTATCAAGGAAAACATTTTCAAATAAAAAAAAGGCATAAGTAATCACTGTACATGATCCATTCATATTTAAGGCTTTTATTTTGTAATAGCTCTCTTGTTTTTATAGATATCCTTTGCTGATTTCACATATAAGGTGGCTACGTCATGTAAGTAACTTTGAATGTGTCTCTTATGTGTGTAATCTAAAAAATACATTGTAAATTGCATATAGCATTACTTCCAATGTCTCACCAATCTTAAGATTCCACTGTAAGCCAATAAATGCAGCCCAATCTATATGTGACTACTATTCTAACAAAAGACAAAAACTGCTCTTAGTTTTTTAACTCCTTACTGCAATTACTACAATGCTTATTACAAATGTTCTCAATTTTATGTTTAGAAAATTTTTGGTTAATCACTTTGCTTTTCAAACTCACAATTAATGCTAAACTAACAGAAAGGTTGTATGTTTCATGCATGAATAACAATTTGCATGTTTGATCTGAATTATCAGCAGCAATTTGGAAGAAAAAGAAGAGTGAAGAACAGTGATGAACAAATTAAAAATTGTGAAATGTAAAGAAATGATGCTCAGTGTTTTTATTCTCTCTAAGAACATTATGCGGTCTTTAAAGAAAAGCAAGAAGAGTTTGTGAATACACCAGAAGTGGTTTTGTGTTGATATCGTTAAAAACAAGAGAGCTATTACAAAATAAAAGCCTTAAATATGAATGGATCATATACAGTGATTACTTATGCCTTTTTTTTTAAAAAATAGAAGGGTTTCCTTGATAATAAAGGGTGTGGGGAGTACACAATGAGTTCAGGAACACATCAGAAGTGGTTTGGTTTTGATATCTTTAAAAACAAGAGAGCTATTACAAAATAAAAGCCATAATTATGACTGAATCATATGCAATGATTACTTATGCCTTTTCTAAAATAAAATTTAAAAGGTTTTCCTTGATAATAAAGGGTGTGGGAAGTACACAATGAGTCCACGAACACATCAGAAGTGGTTTGGTGTTCATTGGTTGAATATCCAGTGAGTTATTAAAAAAAAAAAAAAAAAAAAGGCGTTGCACTTTTGCGATGGTCCCTAAGCGCTCTGGCTGCCGTTGTTCACTTCGAAGTATATTCGGCGCGGTTACTCTGATCTTTCGCCAGACTTGCTTACTTTGGTGAGTTGATAAAGCCTGTGGTATGTTAGTCTTAGTTTTCTGTACAAATTAATATCATCCTGAGGCTAATTGGTGCTGTTTTCGTGACGCTATTACAATTACACCGGCCGAAAATAGGCGAATGTCGAATATAAAACCAACTTCACTCCGCTTGCTTTAGTAGCCTATGACTGTGTATCTAAACGTTTAGCATCCCATAATTAACAACTCCGCCCATTGTTTCATTTTTTTAGCCTACATGAAAATTTAAGAAAAACACAACAAAAAGTTAGGCCAAACAACCTTCTTAGTTGGATAAGTCTTCACTGTGAGAAACAGGTTACAATTCGTAGCATATAACACCAAACGCGGTATAGTCCTCAGTGAAATGCGCAGACCACGCCTAAAAACTTCACAACATACTGCAAACTTACAGCATGCAGTACGCTGACATTTTCATAAGACACACGTCAAAGTTATCGTACCTGAAGTCACCATGATGGATTGTATGTCCCCTCAGACCACTGATATTGTTGCGAAAGTTGTATTCAAGTCATTTTTGACAGTTTTCCGCCATTCCGCCTACGCTGCGTCGTCGACTTCCTTGACTAACATCTACCTGAGGACAAGCCGAGGCTGTCAGTCCCACCTGGGAGGAAGCCCCGCCCCCGTAGAAACATCGATGACATGTTTCCCCTGGCTTTAGGAGGAGATCACAGCAGATTTAAGTGTAAACTCCAGTCATTTAGACAATTCTACACCTTTGTCTCAATCAATTACCTCACATTGACAAGTTCGTGTTATTCTTAACCAAACAGTTTGGATCTGATTGATTATTTTTTTTTTGGTAAACCGGTTCTGCTCTAAATACACAAGATAAAAAAAAGACATGAAAGTGGAAATATTTATTTTGTTCATCGGTTACCGTTTAATGCTAAAAAGAGTTGAATTGCATTTGTGTTTTCCATGACTTAAAAGTTCATTGCAATAGAAACAAAGCCATTTCGAGAACAAACAAAACCTCCATATATTTAGAAATTGATACACTGAAAATACACAAAGTTTAATAGTGTGTTTATTATTGACCAAAAATCTAATCTAATTATTAACCCAGAATAGAAATAATAAATTGTCAAGATTAGAAACCTTTGGGGACCGGCAGCTTCACATTAAGTCACTCAGTGTGTGCTTTCTCTACTACGCTCAGTTAAAACTTATCACCAATATGCTTTTGATTTATTATTCAAAAGTGTAAACATATAAGCAATTCTGTCTTGACCCACAGTGATACCACTAACATGGTAATGATGTCATGTTGATTTCTAAATGTATAGTAGGTTCATATGGGTTCCTCCTCAATCTTGACATGTGTGAACAAATTCCTCTCCTCAATTATCCAATGCAAGATTTAAAAATTGCCCACATTATGCTGAGTTATTATAATGACTTTTGGATGTGATGAAAATGCAAATTATCTACAAATTTCATATTGGTACATACGATCACATGTGCAGGCGTAAAAAGGGAAAAATCTATTATGTATAACGTTTGTTTAGCATGTTTCCCACTAAATATCACAGCCAGACAAGAGAGATGGGAGAAATAGATGATGTGGGCACCTTAAGGCGTTAAGTCTAAGTACAACTGCTGCATCTATTAAGTCTTAATTTAGGCATTTGCAGTCAGTGATAAAATAAGCAAAATGTGTGTTTCATAAGTGTTCTTTAAAAAAAAGAAAAACATAGCTTGTAAATTCTTAATCTCTCTCTAAAAAAAGAGGCAACAAAAATATCACTGACTATAACAGTGTTAAGAAAGAAAACTTTTCAGAATCCCGCCTCACGTAGCCGGTCAGCCTCATTAGACTGATTGCCAGCACCTGTCGCTCCTGCCGCAGCACCTTATTAATGGCTCACGTGTGTTAGAGGACATGCCAAAATTGATCACCCAGTTTTAGGGTAACAATGGGGACAATACAGCAAGTTCTTTGTATTTTTCTTGTCCATTTCATTGCTGTTAACTCTTTTATGGGATATGAGGATGACATGTTTCCCCTGGATTTTGGAGGATTTTTTGAGACGGACGGGCCTTTTCCATTTGAGCCCAATTTTGATTTCCTTCCGTTTGACGACGACTTCAGCTCCTGGAAAACTTGGATCCCTGACACTCACATGTTTGCAGAGTTTCCTCCCATCATGGATATTCCAAAAGTCCAGGTGTCTTGTGATGAATCTAAGCTAACCCTGATGGTTGATAAGAAGGCCTTTGGCCTCATGCTGACTCGAGAGAATATGCAGCTGGGTGATGGCTGCTACAGCAACAAGGAACTGCCAAACCAATTTGTATTTAGTTATGACTTTAATCAATGTGGAACTACACTTGTGGTGAGTAAAATGAACTCTAATCCATTTACTTTACTTCCACAACTTGTAAGGATTCTGACACAGCCCCCCACCCTCCCCCTATTGTCTTACAGCTTCACGAAGGTTTGCAGGCATTTACCAACTCTCTCCATTTGAGTCTCAAGAAAACTCTTCCCACCCAGCGGCAAGCTCCCTCCTCTATACACGTCTTCTGTACTCCAAAAAGGTGTGTAGTTCATCTTCCTACAAGCTCTGTAACAGTTTGCAAACCATACTTTAACATAATGACTCTCTTCAGGTCGTATGATATTCTGGAGTTCACATCTCATGACCAGATCGGGAGCTTTAACATTCAAGCCATGGACCGTGAGTAATGCCACAAACAAAAGGCAATTTATCCAGATGGCTTCATATTAACACATGTGTTTCTCTCCTGCAGCATCCTGGACCAACACGGCTGAGTCTCACTTCTATAAAAGTGGCCAGATGGTCAACCTCCAGGTTTCAGCCAAAATTAGGCTGGATCAGCAGCTCTTTATCCAGTCCTGCTTTGTTTCTGCATCACCTGTGCCTCACACTAGACCTAGGCATACAGTTGTATTAAACAAGGGGTAAGTGGTCATCTTGTTGGGATATACATTTATAGTTGGGTAGCTTTATCATTTCTATTTGAATAGGGTGCAACTTTCTAATAACCAGATGTCTCTTCCAGGTGTTCTGCCTCATTGGGTTCACCATATACTGTTGCACAGTTTGTAGCCTCCAACAGAGCAGATGTGGTTAAGTTAATGTTGAATACATCTCAACTCATTTCTGAGGTGAGCTTACTATTATACATGCACAGTTTCCACTTTACGACTGTGCCCTCACAACCTCTTATCATCTCTGTAGCTGTATGTCCACTGTAGTGTGTTGGTCTCAGACCAGGGAGTCACCTCTGGCTCTAAATCCTGCAACTACAATGTGATCCATTCAAGGTATTTGCATACACTTCCTGAAGGGCTGTCATTTTGTCTGCATATCAACATGATGCTGAGACTTTGCTTCCAGGTGGGAAGAACTCGGTGGCAACGTGGAGGTCTGTGACTGCTGTAGCTCAAAGTGTAAAGGCCCGTCTGTGAAGAACCATCCTGGTGGTGAGTCCTCTGGTTTGTGAAATGGTGCAACTTTCTGGTTTCAAACAGTGACTCACTCTCATTTCAGATACTAAGGCTGTAGTCAGCATTGGTCCCTTGGTCATTGTGGAAAATGACGGTGAAACAAATCTTGCACTTGTGGACTCTAAACCGCAAACTCCTCCACCCAACTCCATGCAGTCAGCGCCTGCTGAAGATCATATTGTTTCTGGTGCTTCTGTATCAAGAAGCAAGTTTCTGTCCTCACCAGAGAGCGTAGTGGTGGTGAGCCAATACCCAACTGCCAGGCTGACACTCTGGCTACCTGGGGAGGTGCACACAGATTACGACTCCAATATAATTTCTGAACATGACTTATCAGGTCTGTTGCAAAGTCATGGCTCAAATGATCCTGAACAGCCTTTAATCACAGAGGAGACTCTACCAAGTTTATACTCAAATGAGATTGAGCTTCACTCTTCAAATGAATATAAAGGTGATTCCTCGCTGCTGGACATGAATTTACCTCAAGCTGTTGGCTGGCCAGATCCTGAACAACCTCACAATGCAGTTTCAGCAGAGGAATTCCAAACAGAAAATGTGTTTGGGAGGTCTGAAACAGAACCTGCACATGGAGACCTCTCTCTGCCAACTGAGATTAGTATAAATCTAATGATCGGAGAGCCAAAATCAGCTGTACTAGATGGAAAGCCCATTACAGAGGAACCCCAAAAGAAATGGCTGGCTACTGAAACTGCTTTAAATGACATTAACAAGAGTGACTTTAACCCCATGAAAGATGAACAGCCTCAGATGGATGCAGCACCGCTGTCTGAGGATGTAGCTGTCCAACCAATAGTTCGCTCTAAACTGGAGTTTTCAAAACATGCGGATGGGTCGCAGACGCTGAGTTATGAGGAAGAAGTTGAGCAACCAGAAGGAAAAGGTCATCTTGGAAGATCTTTGAGGAATGTGAAGAGGGGAAAACGGGAGCCTGGACTCAAGGGGCTGCACTCCACTTTCCTGAATTTGCTGAGGTACACTTGACCTTTTTCATTCACACGGTTGTATTCTGTGCATGTGAACTGACTAAACTTCTCTTTTTCCATCAGGAGGATGGACAAGGCAGAATGATTACAACTTCAAGAATATTTCTGTGGTCCTTTAAATAAACTTGCAAATCAAAACTCGAGTTGTCCCGTGTTTCCAATAAGTATTACGGTTCTTTCGATAAAGGGATTGTTTTTTTTTTTTTTTTTTTTGTGTTCTGCTCTATAAATGCTCTGCCTCTGTACCCTGATAAGCCTTCACTATTCCCACCCAGGTGTCGCTGTGGGGAGCTGAGCTCTGTAGTTGGGACAGTACAGTGTGCGCTCTCCCTTTTACGCCGCATGCTCAGTTTATTCCTATCCCAAGTTTGACCCTGGCCACTATTTCCTCCGCACCTCTACACTCTATAAAGTGCCCATGCTTTCCTCACGCAGTCTCTTTCCCCGGCCACAAAACGACCGTGAGTGTCCAACTCACCGTTCTTGGAAAAACTTAAAATAAAAACAATATAAAAATCATAAAATCTACAAAATACAAATAAAAACTACTGTAATGCCTAAAGAAATATAAAGCTAAAAAAAATTGCAAAATACTAAATTAAAAACCAAAAAAATAGGCCTCGGGCTTTACCCGAAGTTGACGTCTTTAAAGGAAAATACTTAAGACATCGGTCTTAGGCGTGATTCTAAGGCTTTACATTTTTCTCAAGTTGGATCGGAGGCAGCTGTTCACGCCGAGCGCGTCTTTACGGGAGAACAGACGCGCAATTCGCATCCGGATAACGGTTCAAATTGGCTATTCATTTGTCTTGTTTTGAGGGCAAATTCACAAATCTATTCGGTGAAGTCTGAGATGAACACAACGACGGGGAGTTATCCGATGGCTTCTCTCTACGTTGGCGATCTGCACCCCGACATCACGGAGGCTATGCTGTATGAGAAATTCAGCCCTGCCGGACCGGTGCTCTCCATTCGCGTATGCCGAGACATGATCACCCGGCGGTCCCTTGGATATGCTTATGTCAACTTCTCGCAGCCTGCTGACGGTAAGAAATGAGACTTGGGAGGGGATCACTGCAGTTTTGGCAAGACTTAAGAATCAGAACGCGTACATCCTGCAAATGACAGCAGCTTCACCTTCAATGTTGGTGCTAAAGTATGCTTTCAGTGATGGTTTTGCAGCTATAGCACAATCACGACAGCTCTTCAGACTGGTTGGGGCAGTCATTTGACCTATATATATGCCCCAGTTCTTGTATATACCTATGATCTATCCACAATGAAGCTGTCCGTATAGGAAGAGTTTGAACTGCTCTTTAAAAAGCGGATGAAACAATTTCATGGCGCTGGACTCAGAATATAGTATGTTTCCTTGCCCTACTTTTTAAATGTGAAATAACCTATTTCTTCTATTTAAAGGGCCATATTCTCTAAGCCTGAAAAGGGACAAGCACAGCTGAACCCTCTATTGCCTTCTGGACCTGATTGATATTAAATACTTTATCCTGTTTCTGTTTAGAGTTCATCCAGCTGCTACAGTGGTTCCTGAAAAATCAAATCCTAGTTTTGGATATGTAATAGCATGACTACTTCAGCTGCTTGTCTGTTCTAAATCTACAATGAGGAGACAATGATGAGGTGATGTTAAAAGTGTCTGTGTAAACACATGTACCAGCAATGATGACTGTCTTTATGTTGGTGTAAATGGTATCAGGCATTGAGCAAAGGTAGCAGGTGTTGTGGCTGTTGTCAGAGGCTTGGTGAGACTATCTACTTTGTGTGAACTCTTCTCCTGTTGTATCAACAAAAACACCTGTGACTTAGCTTATCTGTGCATGAGTTGGTTACCAAAAGCCCAAGTTATAGGTTAAAGCAGG
Source organism: Odontesthes bonariensis (assembly GCF_027942865.1). NCBI lineage: Eukaryota > Metazoa > Chordata > Actinopteri > Atheriniformes > Atherinopsidae > Odontesthes > Odontesthes bonariensis. Next base: position 10,384,714 of record NC_134522.1, read on the forward strand.
ATCATTTCCAGGAACTGTGAGCCAAATGAGAAGAAACCATTTGTTGTTTTTTGCGCAGGACGCGGTGTGCTATGTAAATGGAGCCCCAACATGTGTTTGACTGGCACCAATCTGGCTGCCCAAACAATACACATAATGGAGTGATATTCCAGAGCACAAGTGTTGAGTGCACAGGACTTCAGGTGAAACAAAGCTGTAGTCATGGTTGTTTGCAAACTCTGGATTCCCACACTTGTATGTGTAAACACTCATAAGATCTGCTGTTGCTCATCTGAGCTTTATTGTTGAATGTATCCCTTCCCCATCAATGGCAGAGAATGCTCTGCTCGAACTCCATGCCAGCACATACCTCTCAGGACCCCTCTCTAAATATAGAACTTCCCTTCGAGCAGCCCAAAATTTGCCTGCTCCATGACACTTAAGAGACAAACGGGTAACAATAACGGGTTATTCAAGACACTTTCAGCCCTGACTATTTTACATTCTGAATTACATCAATAACACACAGTTGATTAGTAAGTATTGTATTGTCATTTTGACTGCTGGGATAGGCTCCAGCCCACCCGCGACCCGATCGACGGATTCAGCGGTATAGATAATGGATGGATGGATGGATCATTTTGGCCTTTTTTCAAACAAAGATTCTCATTTTGAACCTTCCAGAAGTCCACGTATTTGACAGCAGTCGCACACCTTCTCTGAGCACATAGGTTGTGAAGTACAATTGCAAGCCAAACTGCTGATGCCAGCAGACGCAAGGGAGCTCCGTTTTGTTTACCAGACACTTTTAGCTGGAAAGCCTCGCCTGTGTATATGTGTGTGTGTGTGTGTGGCTTACTGTGGAGTGATTGAACAAAAGGATGTTTGGCACGTGTGCCCACACTCACATGGGAGTCAAAGCAACAGACCGAGAGGAAAAATGGTATAGATTGATTTCACTGGGCCTGAATAGCAGAGGATTATTTCAGTGAATGCAACATAAAGTGTAATGTAAACATATCTGTACCCTATTTCTAATTAAATGAATGAAGGGGCCTGCTGCATTGCTACTCTAAGTGGCCCACCAGCATATGGCTTGTCAGAACAGGGAGACATGTGCTCGCAGCTTGCCCACTGCAGCTGCCACACACTCGTCCCAGCTGCTGGCAGACAGCTCAATAGCCACATGGTCGACTGCAGTATCTTAACCATGTGCCTTGTTAGCAGCCTTGCAGTGTGGATTCTCTACTGTAGCAAACTGTTTTGAAACACCCAACTGTAGCTTCACGCTGTTTTTCTGTTATGATGGCGTAGCTTCTTTATGCTCATTGTTGCACCAAAGAATTGGAACAACAGAGAGAACGTTGCACACGATGCACGCTGGACGTAGAGGTATGTTTTCAGAGTTTAGGCTTCATGTAGAAAGCCACCTGTGACCTCTCCCTCCTCCCTTTAGCTGAAAGAGCCCTGGATACCATGAACTTTGACGTGGTGAAAGGGAAGCCAATCAGAATCATGTGGTCCCAAAGAGATCCCTCCCTCAGGAAGTCAGGTGTGGGCAACGTGTTTATCAAGAACCTTGACAAGTCCATCGACAACAAAGCCCTGTACGACACCTTCTCTGCCTTTGGCAACATCCTCTCCTGCAAGGTACAGTCGTCATAACTGTGAAAATAGTCTTGACACATACATCAACAACATAGAAGCTAATCATAATGACAAAAGAAGAAAAAAAAGGGTATTTATCTTTGCTACATAAAGCAATACTTCCATATTCTTATTTCTTTTTCCAAATATTGGATGGTGAGAGTAGCAGCTGAAAATGAAAAGCTAATGACGTCAGCCAGGTAGATTATCTTATTATCTTAGTGTTTTTTTTTTATCCCAGAGGACATCAGTGAAATAAACAGTCAGTACCTTGATTGAGCAATTTTTATCTTTAAACTGCAGTGTACCAATGACGGTCTCCAGATTCAAACTGTTTAACTGATTAATTTATTAATGAATCTGAGGAGCCAATCTAGTGAACGGCTCATATCTGTGTGCACTCTGCAGTGCTGGACTACAGTTTGTTTTCCCCCCGACTTCCATAGAAATGTTGTTCTCTGTATGTCGGCACACCGAGAAACTCCATGTGGATATTTTCTATGTGAATGTGACTAGAGTCATAGATTTGGAGCCCTGGTATGCCAAACAACATGTGGTTCCAAACTCACAAAAACACACCAGCACAAGCACTCTAGAGAGGCAGACACTCAGTACAGACAAGAGCAAGATGTAGAACGAGAGTAAAACATGACTGGAATGCAACTTTGTAATTTTAATGATCAGAGATCAGTGTTCAGGGGCCTAATCAATAAAGACTGGATGAAGACTTGGTTTGAAAAGGGAGAAAAAACACACCTGCAAAAACAAAAATCACTTATGCACTTGTTTTTCTATGACTTGAATAAAGAAGATGTATGTATATATATATATATATATATATATATCTTTATGTATGTATGCTTGGACGGGATCGTTTTACCAAAAACATCCAGCAGTTGGCTAAAAGTTCCAAAGTGAATGCTTACTTCCTTTCTTCCAGGTGGTTTGTGATGAAAATGGTTCCAAGGGCTACGCTTTTGTCCATTTCGAGACTCAGGATGCAGCCGATCGTGCCATTGAGAAGATGAATGGCATGCTTCTGAATGACCGCAAGGTGTGAGTGTCTGATCATCTTGTTCTAGTGTTGATTCTTGATAAAGACTTTTTAAGGATTCACCTGAACTCTACATTAATTTTAAAACTGTTACAAAGTCCAGATTTAGATGGTGCTGCATGTATTGAGCTTATGTTGACAATGGTAAAAGTTTCGTGCTTCGAGCGGTGACATATTTCTGTTGAATGTTTACTCCTGCCTGTTTTGCATTTGTGTCGAGTGAACTGACTTCTTCTGTTTTTTTTCAGTTGGTGATTTTGTGTGTGAATTATGACTAATACACTCATCTCTTACTTCTGCCAGCTTGAAGAAAGCCTCTAAACTCCGAGATAACCAACTAAAAGCTCTGACTTTTCTTTCCTACCAGATGCATTTCTGTTGCCTCATTTGTCCACTCACTGGTCACCCATCAGAGTGTTTGAATGTGTGTGTGTGTGTATGACCACGCTTGTGTGTTTTAGTGATGGATCGAATGCAGGAATGCAATACTGGATGGCAGAAGGGGAGAGGTCTTCGTAGAAAGGTATATAAGATCATTTGGTCCTCCTCAGCTTTCCTTTTTACTGTGAGACTCTGTTCCTCCATCCCTCTCCATCCACCTCCACATCACGTTTTGGACCAAGAATTAAGATGGTTGTCACAGTGATGTCTAGCATGCCAACATATCCGCTTGCCTCGGGTGATCTTAATGGAAGTTGTATCTTTTTATTTACTTATATTTAGATTTTTTTTATCATTGTTGATCCCAGGAATGATGTGTCACTTGATGAAATGTAGCTGTGAATGTGTCTTGTGGATGTCATCCTTGTTTTTGTGCTTGCGGGTGCAACTTTTTTACCAAACCATGATTCCCTGGAAACCTATGTTTTTTGCCCGAGATAAGGAACTGAAATGAGGTGGAACCTGGTTTGTTTTCTCAGCTTTGTCAAGACTGTTTTACAAGAGTGTCTCTCGCCATATTTCCTTTATGTTCAGGTTTGTGGGTCGTTTCAAATCTCGCAAAGAACGGGAGGCTGAACTCGGTGCCAAAGCCAAGGAGTTTACCAATGTCTACATCAAGAACTTTGGGGATGACATGGACGACGAACGGCTGAAGGAGCTTTTCGACAAATATGGTAAATTGAGGGAAAGCTCGTGTCTGTTATTCAAATCAAGATCTGCTATTTCACTCCCACTTTTTTGACATTTGCAGGTAAAACTCTAAGTGTCAAGGTGATGACAGACTCCACTGGCAAATCCAGAGGGTTTGGATTTGTTAGTTACGAAAAACATGAGGATGCTAACAAGGTACTTTAGATTTAAAGAAATGGGTCAACGGTGTATCTACGTGTTTAGAATTTTTCACCGATAAATGTGTCTACGTCCAAAGGCTGTGGAGGACATGAATGGCACCGAGCTCAACGGCAAGATGGTGTTTGTGGGTAGAGCTCAGAAGAAAATGGAGCGGCAAGCCGAGCTGAAGAGGAAGTTTGAGCTGCTGAAACAAGAGAGGATCAGTCGATATCAAGTCTGTAGAAACTATGTTCTCTGCTCACCATATAATTCAGTATGATTATATCAAAGAGGCTGATATTTTTTTTGTTAAAGTTTGCCTTTCTTTTCAGGGAGTTAATCTTTACATCAAGAACCTGGATGATACCATCGATGATGAGAAATTGCGTAAGGAGTTTTCTCCATTTGGGTCCATTACAAGTGCTAAGGTGAGACAAATCAGGTCAATGGTTTTATACACTAATAAGAAGTATCATTTCACTCCAGTTTCAGAAATGTTTGGACACTTTGTAGAATGTAAATAAAAACAGAATGAATTGATTTGCAAATCTCGCGAACCAGTTCTTTTTAATTCACAATAGAACCTAGAAAACAAGTCAAATTTTGAAGTGAAACCTTTTACTGTTTCATGAACAGTATTACCTTATCTTGATTTTAATATAAGTAACATGTCTCAAAAAAGTTGACATGGGGTCAACAAATGGCTGGAAAAGTAAGTGCTCTTAAGAAGAACCCGCTGGAGGAACATGTTGAAAGGAATTAGGTTAATTGGTGACAGGTTAGGAACATAACTGGGTGTAAAAGGAGTTTCAGCAAACTGCGTCCACAAGTTTTGGAGCAATTTCAGCAAAATGTTCCTCAGTGTAAAAGCGTGAAGACTTTGAATATTCTATCACCTACATTACACAATATCATTAAAGATTCAGAGAATCTGAGTACATCACTGTGTGCCAGGGAGACAGCTGTAATCTTCGGCCCCTTGGGTAACACTGCATTAAAAACAGGCAGCGTTCTGTCACAGAAAATCACTGCATGGGCTCAGGAACACTTACAGAAATCACTGTATATGCACACAATTCACCGCGCCATCCATAAATGCAGGTTAAAGCTCTGTCATGCAAAGAGGAAGCCATATGTAAACATGATCCAGAAACACTGCATAGTGGAAGAAGTTTCTGTGGTCAGACTAATTTCAATTTGAAATTCATTTTGGAAATTATGGAAGCAGTGTCCTCTGGACTAAAGAGGAGAGAGACCATCTAGCTAGTTATCAGCACTTGGTTCAAAGTATGTAGCTGAAAAATATATGCAGGTTTTAGACCAACATATGCTCCTACCTTGCATGTTTTAGCAAGACTATGCTAAACTGCATACTGCATCTATTGCAGTCCAAACCTTTCATCAGTTGAAAACATTTGGTGCACCATGAAATACTAAATATGACAAAGATGAGTGAGGACTGCTGAGCAGATAGAATCCTGTATTGGACACTAATAGAGCAACATTCTTCTCCCAAAGGTCCAGCAACGGGCCACCTCAGTTCACAGGTGTTTATAGACTGTTGTTAAAAGAAGAGGGGATGCTACACAGTGGGAAACAAGGACCTGTCCCAACTTTTTTGAGACCTGTTTCTACCATCAAGTTCAAGATGAGCTAATATTTTTCATGAAATAGTAAAATGTCTCTCCTTTAACATTTGATGTTTACTATGTTCCATTGTGAATGAAATATTAGTCTATGAGATTTGCTAATCATCACATTACAGTTTTATTTCAACTTTACACAGTGTCTCAACTTTTTGGAATTGGGGTTGTGTCTGAATCTTTGAAGTTATTCAGATGCAATCCAACTTTATACTAGGTGATGCTGGAAGAGGGCCGTTCCAAAGGTTTTGGCTTCGTCTGCTTCTCTTCCCCTGAAGAGGCCACCAAGGCCGTGACTGAGATGAACGGGCGCATCGTTGGCTCCAAACCCCTCTACGTGGCCCTTGCTCAGCGCAAAGAGGAGCGCAAAGCCCACCTCACCAACCAGTACATGCAGCGCATAGCAGGCATGAGAGCCATGCCAGCTAATGCCATCATCAATCAGTTCCAGCCCACCAGTGGCTACTTCATGCCAGCTGTGCCTCAGGTGTGAGAATCAGAAAATCAGCTTTTTTTTTATTATTATTATTAAAAATGGATTGCATGACATGATATAAAAAGGATCACTTCTGACAAACTAATAGATATATTTTTTATGTTTTTTTAAAATGATCTCAGTCCAGACAAGGATCCTAGCACTGATCCATATTAACATTGCCTAACTGTTATGATATGACCCCTCACTGGTAACAATACAATTGAACAATAGCTTTCTATTTGGACAGTTAGCATTATGAAATACAGAATTTCCACTGCAAAAAAAGCTACTAACATTGAGTCACAGTCAACAACCTCAGTGATTTATTATCTCATTGAAAATTACTGGTCAAGGCCCATGTTTTTGTTTTTTCCTTGTGAAAAAAGGCATGGCACATTAGGAAAGACCACATAGTGACTAATTGAAAGCCGATCGTGCATCTGCAGAATTGTCTGTCAACACCACTGTTTGTTAGTGTGGATACACCCTTAAAAGTTGAAGTACACCACCAGCTGATTGTTAAGGTGCAAATTGTCCCTGTTGGTGACCAGCTTGTGACCACAGTGGTGCATTTTGAAGCTAAATAGCCAGATAATGTCCTACCAGGTGGGGTTGAGACAATAGAGCTAAAAGGAGAAAAAATGTTAGTCAATCAGGACTGACTCTTCAGAAAGAAGTTTCACTGAATTTTGGACTATTAGCAAAAACTGATTTAAATGTTTTATTGTAGCAAAGTTGTTACATAATTAAAAGAAGAAACTGCCTAATCAGCAGTTTAAGTGTGTTTGTTGCTGCTCGATGTAACATTTGGATTTGCTGTGCTCATTAGGCCCAGAATAGGACAACGTACTATGCACCCAATCAGCTGGCCCAAATGAGACCCAACCCCCGATGGCAGCAACAAGGTAGAGGTCAAGGTAAGCATGTAGCACAAAAGGACGTTTCTGTGTAACATGGTGAACTTAAATATTTTTTCAAATTCTGAAAGTCATTATATTTTGATGTGTTGATTTTTTTTTTCGTTTACTTTTGCCACTCTCAGGAGGTTTCCAAGGAATACCCAGCTCGCTGCGTCAGCCAGGTCCTCGTGCCAACCTGAGACACATGTCTCCTGGCAGCGGTGCACAGGGCCCAAGGGGTGTGTTTGCACATGAAAAAGATCATAATCGACTCACCGAGTCTGTCATATGAAGCGCTGTTTTTCTCAACTCAAGTTTATCACTGCTTCCTTCTTTGTCTTCGCTGTAACCTACAGGCCAGCCCATGGGTGCTCGTCCATCAATGGGAGTCCCTGGACCCCGGGCCATACCCCCATACAAATATGCCACTGGTGTCCGCAACCCCAATCCCCAAGTGGTGCAGCCTATTGCCTTGCAGCAGGTATTATAATCATCATCCTGTCATACTAAACATCCAAATCTATAGATACTCTTCTCTAAAATGGATTTTATCTGTCCCTTCCAGGCTCAACCGGCTGTGCACGTTCAGGGCCAGGAGCCTCTCACAGCCTCCATGCTGGCTGCTGCCCCTCCTCAGGAGCAGAAACAGATGTTGGGTAGGAGTCTCTTTCACAGAGATTGGACTATAATGACTGTTTGGTTTTCATTAGGTTGACCCATACTCACTTTTTTGCTTTGGAAATAGGTGAGCGTCTTTTCCCGCTGATTCAGACCATGCATGCAAACCTGGCAGGAAAGATCACCGGCATGCTGCTGGAGATTGACAACTCTGAACTGCTCCACATGCTGGAGTCTCATGAGTCTCTGCGTTCAAAGGTACCTCATTGTGTGACACACTGGACAGCCTTTTATGTGTGCACCAAACAGTATAGTTGCTCATGTTCGATGTTATGTTTGTTCAGGTAGAGGAAGCTGTTGCCGTGCTGCAGGCCCACCAAGCAAAGAAAGATGCAACCCAGAAAGTGGGCAGCATGGCTACTACTGCTGCTGCCACATCCTGAAGATCGCATGGTGTATTAATTTGGTATGATATATATATTTATAACTAGTCAAGCTAATCATGTTTTGGTGATTTGACCACACATTATTTTGTGGTACTAATGAGCAGTTATTGTGTTGTTTCAGGGCAGAGAAGCATAAGTGCACATGGACAAAGACGCACTACAAAGACTTTGAACTCCAGAGTCCTCGGAACATTTATGCAAAAATGGAAAATAAGAAAAAAAAAAAAAGGAAATGTAATTTCAAAATATACTTGAACATTTTGAAAACTATTACAGTGCATCATTTTCTAGTTCTGTAATACTTTTAAACTGCATAACAAGAGCAATAATGCAAATGAATCTTGAATACAGGTCCTATTTTGTGGCAAAGGAGAGAAACCTTTTGTAAAAGCAAAATGAGCCTTGTTCTTTATCTTTGCTTGATACCTTCACGTTTGATTTGTAATGATGGACTCCTCCATCTTATTATGTTATCATGGGTGTGTGGTATTCTCAATAAAGGGATGATATATCCAAGTAGTCTTTCATTATTTTAATGGCAACATGTAACCTGTTTTATTCTAAATCTAAAGGTGGCACTTTTCAGTCCAGAGGAGGCCAGATCAGGGAGGAGGATGAGTTACCTACAGCTGGCAACAAATATACAGTACATAATGCTTATTTTCATGTTTTGACCAGCGGGGCATCATTTAGGGTGTTTACTGACAGGAAGGATACTTCTGATACAAGCAACATGAGAAAGATAAATATTTTTCTTCTATTGTCACTTAGGCTCAGACTTTGTGCCCATGATTTGTGCTTAGACTTACACTTAGGCTTTGAGACAAAACATCAAAGTAATCATGACTTAAAGGCCTGGCTTTTTAGCGTGCTTGAAGTTCAAACAAAGTTACACCATCGCTTCCAAAAATGTTGGCATGTTGAATGTAATATTAATTAGAAAAAAAACAAAAACTGAATGCAATAATTTGCAAATGTGTGCAAGCATGTATTTCAAAAAGGTTGGAACAGGTGCATCTTTACTGATACGCTGCATCACCTCTTCATTTATATGCAGCGTTTGGGAACAGAGAAGTAGTTATTTAAAATAAAACTAAACAAAACTTTCCAATTATTGTTTGATATATGATTTAAACTTCTCAACAGTACACAACCCCCTTTGTATTTCTTGTTTCCTCTTTCTTTTATTTATAAGGCCAGTTTAGCATCAGGGATAACTGTAGAGCCATGCTGCTGGAATACCTGTAGAATGTTTTAAACATTCAATTGGATCCAATATTGTAAATAAGTACTGTGTTGTAGTGAGAAATAAGTTTCAATATCTTTTTTTTTTAATCCAACATTTTTAAAAGTTGTTCATTAGAACAGAATAGGCTGAGACTATCACTATGCATCTGCAACAGAAAAGTGGAAACCTATTGCATTTTTCTTGGCTTCCCATAGACTGACAAAAGTATATTTTTTACTATAAGGAGTCGCACTGAGTGATGATAAAAGGACAAATAATCAAACAAAATCACAGCCGGCAGAAGCCCAATGTTAACAAGGACAATGATGTAGCACTTAATAACTTCATTTGATGTATTTTCCTATAGGGAAGGGGTGAGATGAAGGTCAACAGCTCATTAGTGAAGATTACAATATATACGACTAAGTTCCCCATAACAATGTGATCAATAGCCAGTATCAACAGCTTTCTTTCTTTCATCCGAGACATCTTAAAAAATCCCTTGAAAATCCATCCATCTATTTTATATACCCGCTTAATCCAACTCAGAGCCGATCCTGTCATTGGACGAGAAGCAGGGTACACCCTGGACAGGTCGCCAGTCTTTCACAGCGCAACTTGAAAATGCACTTGGATAAATAATAAAATAATGACAGAGACCTTCACTTATTATCTTCCCTTTCAGGAGACTGATAGTGTCTCCCGCCGTCATTACTAAGTGTCAAACTTTAGTAGAACTGAACTAAACCCTAAACACGACTGTACGGGAAGAGACTAAATTAGAGTGTTAGTGAAAGATTTGACCAACAGGCGGCGCTGTGATTTACTAAACTATTGAGGCGGGCTTTACTTCCACTCCACCAATCAGCGGCCGGGGTCATAGTTGAAGGGCTAAATCCAACATGGCGGCCAGCAAACGAGTGCTGTATGTTGGTGAGTTTTCTAAATCTGTTTAAAAGTATGTAAAACTTATTTGTTGTTAGTATATCAAACAAACGTGGATATTATACTGCTTTAAAGCAATTACAGTAGCAACTGAATGTGATTTAAGTGCATGTATGCTATATAAAAAACGTACTTTAGAGGTACTGTAGGGATACTTCGCCGGTAAAATCAGAAACAGCAACCTTTCAAACATGCCCGCTTTAACAAAAAATATATATTTCCAACACTTTCTTTAAAGCACTTTACGTCACGTTATGTATTCAATTTAAATTAAACGAAGAAGACAAATAAATAGTGGGAAAAAAAATACCGCTAGTGGATAAATGTCTTAAACGCAGTATGGAAACATACGGTAACCGTCGATCTGCGTCGATATATCTTGATAAGTATTCACAATACAGTTGCATAAATATGGTGTTTATTATCTGCCTTGTGTTTTTCTATCAGGTGGCCTGGCGGAGGAGGTAGATGAGAAAGTGTTACATGCAGCTTTTATTCCGTTTGGCGACATCACAGACATCCAGATACCCCTGGACTATGAAACGGGTAAGATCAGGACTTTTGTTGTTCTGTGTAATACAGCTGCTGTTATTCTGTATTGCGTTGTAAACTACAGACAACCTACCATGAGTGTCTTTTGTGTCTTGGGCCCAAATTGCAGAGAAGCACAGAGGATTTGCATTCATTGAATTTGAGCTGGCAGAGGTATGTCTAACGGAAAAAAAGTATAATGAGGAGAAGGATTCGTTAAACTAATTGGAATGAATGCCGTCGTATTTAAAATAACATTATTATTACTTGTGCATGTGAAGTGCAGATATTGTAAATGCTTGATTCATAGAAGGGTCACTTATAAATGGCTGCTTCCTCTACAGGATGCTGCAGCAGCTATTGATAACATGGTAAGTGGCTCACATTGTTCTTAAATCAGTGAAGTTTTTCTCTTGTGTTTCTGTAAGTCTTCAAAATGTAAATTCCTGGTTTGAAAGTTTAAAAAAAATTATTTTTTTCAGAATGAGTCAGAACTGTTTGGACGGACTATCCGTGTCAACATTGCCAAGCCCATGAGAATCAAAGAGGGTTCTTCTCGACCAGGTGATGAATGAAACTGTACTGAGGGATTGATTTGCCAAGACTGTTTTTGAAATGTTCCATGGCTCTGACTTTAAATGTGTCTTGTCCTCAGTATGGTCGGATGATGACTGGTTGAAGAAGTTCTCTGGGAAGACTCTGGAAGAAGCTGAGGCAGAGGCAGGGACTGGAGAAACCACCAACACAACAACACAAGACGTGAGATGGTTTTCTCTTCTGTGCTCGTAAGCCAGCTGTGACTGGTAGAGTGGCTTGTTTAGTAACGACTGCTTTAGCTGTTCACTTCCTGATGCCTTCACTCCTGGAAGTGACTTTGGGCAACAATCTGAACCCTAAAGTGTTCCCAGTGGCAGATGAGCACCTTGTGTGGCAGCTCTGGAGCCAGTTGTGTCTTTGCATGAAAAAGTCAATGAGAAACCCTGTAAAGCACTTTGTGGAATCACTGTGTTTACAAATGTTCTTTATAGGCCGTAAGGTGAACCCCGTTTTCGTTTAGGCTCGCTCCGTGCTCTCCGAACTACATGCCCGTTAGCTGATAAAAATGACCTAGTTATTTTGCACATATAAAAAAAGTTTCGCGTCACAGAATCCTGTACTTTTTTTAAACCGAGACATTTTCTGAAGAAATATTTTCCGCAGGGCTGAATGACGATTTTTTGACGTCACAAGACACCACGTGACCGCGCTGGACCAATCACGTTGCCGATTTACGACAACAAACTGGAAAAATGACAACCTGCCAGGTGCTGTCAAATCTAACCTACAGAAAGGAATCTCGCAAAATATCATTTTAAAGTGAACATAAAATAATAATTATCAACGATAATGCTCATTCATGTATTTCTGAATTGAGCCAAATAAATTCGAAATAGTGCTTTATTTACAGCACGAAGCACAATTATGCAAGTGACCTTTCATGTTGTCATTTTGATCAATTAATGGAATTCCAATAATTATTGATAACCATCCACGTGTTTGTAACGTGGGCTAAATTGATTCCAAACAGTGCTTTATTTGTAGTACAAACAACTATTGTGCAAGTGGATGATAAGGTTACCTTTTCATGTTGTCTTTTTTATTAATGAATGGAAATAATTCTAATTATCAATGATAAGGACCATTCAGGTATTCATTTACTGATGTATTCACTAATAACTATACGACACATTACAAAATCAAAACAAGCAGGGCATACACATCAACCGGCATAAACGTATATACATAACCATAATAAAAGGAATGATACAAATGGAATAGAATAGAGGTAAAAAAAAAAAAACGCGCGCACACACACACTATTCCCCCCTGTCAGTGTCAGGGCAGCTGTCATCTTCTTTATCCTCTGTTTCCTTTGTGGTGTTTGAACAGCTGGAACACCTGCACAAGTCTGTACAACAGAGTCCTGCAGAGAAACAGGAGGTGGATTTCTTGTCATCCATGTCACTTCAAGATTTCCATCTTCCAGATGCCAACCATGTCCAGTGGGAGATGGAGCGCCAATCTTTTTCTTTACACATGACCTCATTATTTTAGCCTGATAATTTGCCCTTTTGCAGGGCTGGTGGAGGGCATCACTTGTTGGGGGGATAGATAATTCTGGCAAGGCTGATGATGCCATACAGAAAGCTTTGTTCCTAGCCTCATTGATGTTTTCTGCGCTTGGCTGATCGTACAAATGGCATACATATTTGCAAAGTAATGCAAATGTAGATTGGTCCAAGTTAAATTCAGTCCCCAGATTTCTGAAAGTTCAGGTAGACATCTTTCTCGCATGCCACAGCAAATGTCTTCTTTTTGCCTTGTGGTGTCACACCCAGTGAATGTATGGATCCCAATCAAGGCTGAACACACACTGGCTCCGAGAGCTGATGACACCTTGGTAATGTCCATTATGCGTGTTCTGTTGCCCGTCCCTGTGAAAAAGTACAAGCTGCATGGCAAATCTTTCTGCAGACTCACAGCAATGACTGCTACATCAGTGTCAGGGCTCTTAATAATGACAGTCTTATGTTCCTGTGCAGCATGTTGTGCATGCAAAAACAACAGTGTCACATTCGTCGTGGTCACACTGCAGGTCTTCCACAGCAACAGACTGCACACCTTCCAGTACAGTCACACAGTGACATTGGGGTTGATGTGCTATGTACAAGCTGAGGTTTCTTCCCACTGCTGTAAGATCAGCATGTGGCCACGCATCGTATAAGAACTCAGCAAGTGCTTCTTTATTTGTTCCTTCTGATTCCTTCCATTCCACCTTGTGCAGGTGAAATTTCCTCATGCTTAACAGAAGATATGTGCATGTAACAAGTCTTTCGGTCGAAATTTCGTCTTCTTCGGTACTGCTGGATGATCGCGCTGCCACTGCGGTGCTGTTTGTTTACAAGCTCAGCTGACATACCAGCTATCCGATTCGTCCATTCTGATGACGTCTCAACCGTGGCACCTCTCGCGAGCCAAACAGTTATTACGCCTGCCGAAAATGTACATACGCCTTGCCAGGCACTAGTTATTCCTTTAAACGTTGCGAACTAAAAAAGTACTGTGTTCTGAGCGGCGAAACTTTTTTTTAAACCTCAACATAACTCAAATCTTTTTATGAGCTGAAGCGTGTTTGGTACGGAGAGCGTGGAACAAGCCTGGTGTTCTGAAGGAGTTTTCGAGGTTCACCTTACGGCCTATTATTAGTGTAGACTATTTGCTGTTTTGAGGACTTAATTCTGAAAATGTTGAGATGTAAAGTGTGATTTGTCTTTTTCAGGCTGAACCACCAGCTAAAAAGAGTCGAGTAAATCCTCAGGTCTACATGGACATCAAGATCGGCAACAAGCCAGCAGGGAGACTGCGCTTCCTCCTTCGGGCTGACATTGTTCCTATGACAGCAGGTCTGCACGTGTTCTTTTAGCCACACTGACATCAAAATTTGTCCACAACTGTAAGCAAATTATCCACCTCCTTTTGGAGGGGAACAGATAAACACCATAAGGGGTGTTTTTATAACCTTTGTGGAAGACAAAATGAAGCCTTGTACTGTATAATACTGGAATTATTGGCAAACGCATATTCCTTAATTTTTATTGTTAGTTTGGATCCCAGCTAATGCTAACACACTGACCCAAACTAAATGACCACTACTGCTCTCTGCAAATAACCAATTTGACAAGGGAGTCTGGTAATGGCTGACCTGTCAGTAAAAGCTGTCTGATGGCAAGATGAAGTGGTGAAAACATTCTGAATATAGCACACACTTCAAACTGATCATTTGAGGTACAATAGATAGATTTATTCTCATTGCACAGAATTGCAACAATATTAAGGAAGTAGGCCTTGTCTTTTTAGTCTGTGGTTAAAATATGTTTTGCTGCTGACTGCATTCACAGCATGATATTGTTGAGGTTACGTCTCATTCTTCCTGCCTGCTCCTCTTCCAGAAAAGTTTTGCAAACAGTTTGCTGTCAAACCACAGACTATTACATGTGATATATGATGAAGAAACAAATGATCCCTTCAAGGCAAGACCCTGCAGGCTGTCGTGCTTCCATGTTTTTTTTACAGACTAGTAGAAAGAAAATGTTAAAAATGCTCATATAGATCCGTATTTTTACTGCATCAGTCCACTTAGCATTTATGACAATCACTGCATATATAATTTCATAAGGCCTCATAAAGTCTGAAAATTTAAAGGGGCATAATATAAGTAATCAACTTGGGAAATTTGCTGAGGATATGAAGATGTATTTTTTTACCCAGATAAAAAGAACTTTCCAATAAAAATGTCTGGAATTTTGCAAATATGTATCTTTAAATTCTGATGCAGGTATGTACACAAACCTGTATCCTGCAATGCTTGGTGTACAATATGTTCATGGCTAAATCACTTATGGTTATGTCATACAGACCTAGTTCAAAGAAGTTGCTGTGTGAAGACATATTTTCTCTGTAATAACACTCTTGTATGTGACAAATTCCAATATTTCAGACTGGTGCAAAGTTAGTCTTGCCATCTCGGCTCCATCAGCTTGTTTAATCTTCGGCATAATAGAGGACTTGTTGCGCTGCCCAAATTCCAGCATTAATGTGTGAAAGTACACTCACTGTAGCGGCACATACTGAAGTTTTTCTGCAAAAAATAATGGGATGTTTTTAGTAAAGTGATCTTCACAGTTGTAAAAATCTACCTTACATTTATTATAGAGAACTTCCGCTGCCTGTGCACACATGAAAAGGGATTCGGCTACAAGGGCAGCTGCTTCCACCGCATCATCCCTCAGTTTATGTGCCAAGGAGGTGACTTTACCAACCACAATGGCACCGGCGGCAAGTCCATCTACGGCCGGAAGTTTGATGATGAAAACTTTGTCCTCAAACACACCACTCCAGGTCAGGAGACTGTGAGTGAACCTCTTGGCTTGTGTTTACCAGCGGATCTCATGGGCTAAACATGTTCTATCATGCACACAGGTCAGCTCTCCATGGCCAACTCTGGAGCAAACACCAATGGCTCTCAGTTCTTCCTCACCACTGACAAAACGGACTGGCTTGATGGGAAACATGTGGTGTTTGGAGAGCTGATGGAAGGGATGGATGTGCTCCGAGCAATGGAGGTAAGAGCTTAAACTGCAGTCTGATTTTTGTTGTCATTTCAAGGACTTGTAGGTTTCCAATAAACAATGGCAACATTTACATACACAGCATTTTTCCAGTGTTGAATGAATAAGACACGACCATGTTAGCAGCATTTTCTGATTACCTCAACACAAATACGGTCTGTGTAAGCGATTATAAAAGGAATCTGTGATCTTAGTGGCACAATGGAGACGTGTGCACTTTAAACACACATTTGGTTCCAGAGTTACCAGGTACGCTTAATATGAAAAACACTGAGCATGCTTTTTTTTCAAAATGTATTCATTCATAAGATGAGTTTCTTATAAATGAGCTTGTAGCTAATGTGTGATCACATATTTTGGCTTACTTCAAATAAGTATTTTGACGCCATAAAGAAGCAATGCCAGCTGGTAAAATACGTTGGTTCATTAAAAAATACAGGACTCTTTCACAATAAAGGCTTGAAAAAGGGGTTCTCTATTGCAATACAGCTCTCATACTGCTGATGATGAGGTCGACATTCACGACAACGTTGATGATCACGATGTAATGATGTCAACTGTTGCTACTCTTGACTAGGACAAAAATGATGTTCAAAAATACATGGTTGGGGTTTAAATTCTATACATTTTCATAACAACTGGCTTACCGTTACATTGTCATCTCACAATTTTCCAAACTGCCATTATTGGACGTGTGGATCAATGTTTACATTTTACCATTTCTGGTGAGTCTGGGCTGGAATTGTTTAGTTTGGGCCCTGTTGCAGGATCTGTCACAACCCCATTTCCTCTGCCGCCCTCCTTCACCATGCAAGTAATAAACGGGGAAACAGTGAGAGGAATAGCACTGTTGAATGAGTCTCTGTTGCTAATTTGTGAATAATGCTGAGGATTTACTTTTTCTTCAGATGGATTGTCGTTGCAGAAATATGAATTCCTTTTAAAAGAGTAGTTTTACGCTTTGGTAATACTTTTAAGGATCTTAATGATTCCTCCACCACTGACTGCTCCATGTGGGCTTAAAGAACTGCAGAGAGGTTTCATTTGGTGACACATTCCTCATCCTTATTAGCCGCATTGGGACGGAGCAGTTCGAACAACGCAGTTCCAAGAACGGTCCACTTCGAATTTCGTTCGACTTTACGAAAGTCACATGGTTTGGAGCTTTGCTATCAATTTGTTTGCTAATTTCAGGGAAAACACCTGCTTCATTGAAGTCAGCGCAGAGCAGGACGTTTGTGAGGTTTTCCTCCCTGAGAAACCTGACAAATGCTTGGTGTTTTGATGGAAGGGAATATGATGAAGGCTTTTAATTGATGCTAATTGTGCAGTGGCGTGGGGGGAAGTAATATGGGTTCAAGTTACAATTAGGACTGTGCTTTGAAACATGTGAATATGAATGGAATGTTCAGTATCATGTAAACAGCATTATCATGAATTTGATCTTTTATCTAACGAATAAAGGGATTTAGTTGTCTACAAATAAAAATGTTAAATGTTATTGTAACCAGGATGTTTTTTGTGAAATTAATTATTTTATTGTTTTCTTTTTGCAGGCTCAGGGGACAAAAGATGGCAAGCCGAAGCAGAAAGTCATCATCTCAGACTGTGGAGAATATGTGTGAATAAAAAAAGAAAATGAGCGCTTGTTTGCATTTGTGTATGGAGGCAGTTTATGTTTGAGAGCAAGAGTGTGTTCGTGGTCTTTTGTACTTTGAATCCGCATCTTCTGCTATGTAAATATTTCAATAAACACATTTTTTAAATAAATAAAACAGGAGTTGAAATGTTTTTTTTTTCTGAGTAAATGATGTCATGAATCTGATTACAAAAAGCTTGCACTTCTATAGACATTTATCAAAGGCAACTTTATAGAAATGTTCCGCTCATTTCGTTCTGTTCATTACGAACTAAAATAGTTTTAAAGGGATAGTTCGCCTCTTGACATGAAGCTGTATGACATCCCATATTAGCAATATCATTTATGAACATTGAATTATTCCCCGCTGCGTCCTGTGAGCCGAATTCCAGCTGAGTTTTGGGGTCCACGAAGGTAGTCCGGCTAGTTGGCTGCATGGGGTCAAAAAAATAAAGCGTTTTGCTTCTCAAAAAAATATCCGTTCAAAAGAGTAATACATTTGCATCACAAAATGTTGTCCAGGAAAAAGTCAGACCTCACATCGCTTGGCGCTATTTTTGCCTCCCTCGATATCAATGCGTCCAATGTAAAACTGTGCAGACCGAAGAGCAGACCGAGCACTCCCTAGCCACCTAGCGATAGCGGCGGCTGCTGTCACCACTATCATCCACGGTTCTCCGGTCGGGACTGTTGAGGAATATAAATATCTGGGAACCATCGTGGGTTGCCAACTGAGGTTCTCTTCCAACACAGAAGGGATCCTGAGGAAGTGTCACCAGAGGATGTACCTACTAAGGAAACTGAACTCTTTTTCTGTCAGTCAGAACATCTTGTTGACTTTCTATTACTCATTCATTGAGAGTGTTTTGGCTTTCTCCATATGCATCTGGTATCACTCCATCACTGTACAGGAAAGGAACCGCCTGCATAACATTGTCAAGGTGTGTTCCAAGATTATTGGACTTTCTGTTCGCCATCTGAACACTGTGTACGAGCAGCAGGCTAGCAGCCTGGCTCGTCGAATTCTCATGGACCCGACTCATGCTCTGTTTCCGGCATTTGAGAAGCTGCCATCTGGTCGCAGGTTCCGCTGTCCGGCCTGTAAGACCCAAAGGAGGAGAGCAACCTTTGTTCCCAGTGTCATTCTCCTCTTGAACTCTAAGAAGTCTGAGACAGTGACTCTAACTATAACTTAGATCTTCTGTACAATATCTGATGTGCAAAGTACAATATCACCTCGACACTTTAATTACAATCAACGCCTTATCTTATTTATTTGCTAAATATTTTATTTTACATTGTTTGTTTTTTGTCACCCCCTTCTGTGTTTTGTTGTCATTATGATTCCATTTTCTTGTTCTTCTTTAATGGACCGCTCTTAGCCCTTCTAATTGCCCTTCGGGGATAAATAAAGTTTTTTCTGATTCTGATTCTGATTCTGATAGCTGCACCTGTTACGGTGTTTACTGCTCGGAAGCAGGGGAGTGCTCGGTCTGCTCTTCGGTCTGCACAGTTTTACATTGGACGCATTGATATCAAGGGAGGCAAAAATAGCACCAAGCGATGTGAGGTCTGACTTTTTCCTGGACAACATTTTGTGATGCAAATGTATTACTCTTTTGAACGGATATTTTTTTGAGAAGCAAAACGCTTTATTTTTTTTACCCCAGCCAACTAGCCGGACCACCTTCGTGGACCCCAAAACTCAGCTGGAATTCAGCTCACAGGACGCAGCGGGGGGTAAGTCAATGTTCATTAATGATATTGCTAATATGGGATGTCAGCTTCATGTCAAAAGAGGCGAACTATCCCTTTAAACTCATATAGCCAGGACTTAAGCATTGATGTGCAGAGCTTGTTTTGATCCAGTTTTGTCTAGAAATGTTCGAGATGTGGACAATGGAGCTATTCAGCTTTGCTATTTCCCTGCACTTAATTGGTCCGACAAGTTTTAGGAGGAGTGGAGCCGCCACACCACACCTTAACTGCTTGAGTGGTGAGAAGGCGAGAGAATCGCCCGGCTCCACCCACCACCCCGTTCTGTTGGGAAACGGACTGAGATCCTATCGTTGTTCATCCAAGTCCTGCGCCACCGCTCCGAGTCTAAATCGCAGTTGTAGCGTCTAAATTCTGTGAGTATCTAAATTTATCCATACAAAGATTAATTTATATGATCTATAAGTCTTTGACGTGGATGTAGTGAACGCGCGCAATTACGCACAAAATGAACAAATGTTAAAATCCGTAGCGCAGTCTTTGCAAAGTGAATCGCTAATTTTTGTCGGAGCTTAAAGTCTTTAGTTTGTCTTAGGTGCTGTTTACACATACCCGGGTATTTTGATAAACGAAGACCTTTCCCTTCGTTTGTGCCTTTCGTTTATACACAAACGGAGTTTTTTCCTCCGAAAACGAGACATAAAAAAA
Source organism: Odontesthes bonariensis (assembly GCF_027942865.1). Classification (NCBI taxonomy): domain Eukaryota; kingdom Metazoa; phylum Chordata; class Actinopteri; order Atheriniformes; family Atherinopsidae; genus Odontesthes; species Odontesthes bonariensis. Next base: position 10,404,685 of record NC_134522.1, read on the forward strand.
CTCCGGCAAAAGTGGATATTTTTTAAAAACTTCGTTTAGCGTTTGTGTATAAACTGGTTGAAAGAGACAAAAACGGAGTTTTGGGCAATATCCGCGGTAAAAGACCGATGTCCATTGTTTATCTGGCAAGCATGGAGGTACAAGTAATAGCAGCATTTCTGTTTTTCAGAGCTATACTCGCTTGTGTGCTTTTGAAAATTAAAGTCATACAATGTATTGACCAACAAAGACGCATTAGGGCTCGGAGGGCAGCAAATGCGGAGCTTTTGGCAGACAGAGCCCGATAATTTCACCGCCAGCGACGGCGTCTGCTTTTCTCTGGATTAAGCGATCATACTATGCAGATACACACAACTGCATTGTAATGTAGACCTAATTATAGCTTCGAAAGTTTGACGTTTATCACGTAAAGACAATTACGTGATAAACATGTATCTGTGCTTGGTATAGGCCTATCTGATGACTTTGTAGAGCCCTGTCTTTGGAAATTAGACTGTACTGAATATGATTTAGGCTATTGGTGGATTTTCAATAAAGATATGATAACTTTTGCAACGATCCTCGTGCTGCATTGTTTTTTATCTGATCTGGGCCCTACATAGTATTTGCTTCCCATGTTTGGATGTGTTTTGCAGTTATCAATCAGTTTTCACCTGCCAAAAACTGATTGAAGGCCAAATACAGTTAATGAAAGGTGATTTCTGCCTAAATATGATTTGATCTCATTCAAGAGCTTCATAATATAAACACTAGACCTCACAGGACAGCTTGGATTTCTTTTAAAGGACCATTACAACACAAAATGGGCAATTTCACCTGCCAAAAATTGATTGAAGGCCAAATACAGTTAAAGGGAAACTGCGGTATTTTCAACATTAAGCCTCTTTTCTGAGTCGTCTGCAATGTTTTAGAACCCCCCTCACCGCTTTTTTGATGTTTACTGCTGTCTCCGGTATTTGCCTAATTTTGATTCTTCTCAACCTGCTTCAGAATGGCAAGTCATGCGCATGTCCAAGAAGGTCTGTAAAAGCACAATAAACGTCGGTTTTCAAAATAATCAACTCACTGGAGTGGTTACTGGTGTGCACTGGTAATCCATATCAAATTTCGTTGCGAAAAGTTGCTTCTGTCGTGTTTTATTTGGGAGCTCGTTCATGCTCGCACTATTTTCTTAGCGGTGGCGGAGTAATATCAACGAACATCCGGTACAAAATGTCAAATAAAACACGACAGAAGCAACTTTTCGCAACGAAATTTGATATGGATTACCAGTGCACACCAGTAACCACTCCGGTGAGTTGATTATTTTGAAAACCGACGTTTATTGTGCTTTTACAGACCTTCTTGGACATGCGCATGACTTGCCATTCTGAAGCAGGTTGAGAAGAATCAAAATTAGGCAAATACCGGAGACAGCAGTAAACATTAAAAAAGCGGTGAGGGGGGTTCTAAAACATTGCAGACGACTCAGAAAAGAGGCTTAATGTTGAAAATACCGCAGTTTCCCTTTAACTGTATTTGGCCTTCAATCAATTTTTGGCAGGTGAAATTGCCCATTTTGTGTTGTAATGGTCCTTTAAAAGAAATCCAAGCTGTCCTGAGAGCTCTAGTGTTTATATTATGAAGCTCTTGAATGAGATCAAGTCATATTTAGGTAGAAATCACCTTTCATTAACTGTATTTGGCCTTTAATCAATTTTTGGCAGGTGAAATTGCCCATTTTGTGTTGTAATGGCCCTTTAAAATAATTCCAAGCTGTCCTGTGAGCTCTAGTATTTATATTATGAAGCTTTTGAATGAGATCAAATCATATTTTGGCAGAAATCACCTTTCATTAACTGTATTTGGCCTTCAATCAGTTTTTGGCAGGTGAAACCTGATTGATAACTGCAAAACACATCCAAACATGGGAAGCAAATACTATGTAGGGCCCAGATCAGATAAAAAACAATGCAGCACAAGGATCGTTGCAAAAGTTATCATATCTTTATTGAAAATCCACCAATAGCCTAAATCATATTCAGTACAGTCTAATTTCCAAAGACAGGGCTCTACAAAGTCATCAGATATACCGAGCACAGATACATGTTTATCACATAATTGTCTTTACGTGATAAACGTCAAACTTTCGAAGCTATAATTAGGTCTACATTACAATGCAGTTGTGTGTATCTGCATAGTATGATCGCTTAATCCAGAGAAAAGCAGACGGTTTCTCGCTACCACTCAACGGGCTGCTGTGCGCGCTCCCACGGCGGCAAATCAGATTCTGGCAGACAATCACTTTTTGGCACGACACCGGACTGACTGCGTATTTATGCTGATCAATGTAGACGTGTTTGTTTTTTAAAAACGGGGCTGTGTGCACCTAGTTATTTTTGCAAACGAAGGTTAGAAAATATGCGTTTATCAAAATACCCGGGTATGTGTAAACAGCACCTTAGTTTTGAAATGTTACCTTAAAGTTTTATATAAATGTGAATTGATTCGGTAACGACCCAGCTCCACCTCACTTTGTTTCCGTAAGCGTCTCTCTTTCGTGTATCTGTGAGTTAACTGTATTTTCATTTGTTTGCCTCATGCTGTGATGTAGCTGAAGTTCGTCAGTGCCATTTTAGCTAAGGAGAGCCTCCCCTGTCTTCTATCATCACGGAGAGAAGACAGATTGTGAGCAAACCTCGTCATGAACTGGGCATTCCTCCAGGGTCTCCTCAGCGGGGTGAACAAATACTCCACAGCTTTCGGGAGAGTGTGGCTCTCTATTGTTTTCCTCTTCAGGGTCATGGTGTTTGTTGTAGCAGCGGAGAAGGTCTGGGGAGATGAACAGAAAGACTTCATATGTAACACGGCTCAGCCCGGGTGCCACAATGTCTGCTATGACCACTTCTTCCCTTTGTCCCACGTGCGGCTGTGGGCATTGCAGCTCATCTTCGTCACCTGCCCATCATTTCTGGTGGTGATGCATGTTGCCTACAGGGAAGAACGAGAAAAAAAACACGCGCTCAAGTACGGTGAGAATTGTGCCCGTCTCTACCAAAACCCTGGGAAAAAGCGTGGAGGCCTTTGGTGGACATACGTCTTAACACTGATCTTCAAAATAGGTGTCGATACTACCTTTGTCTACCTCCTCTACCACATCTATGAGGGCTACGACTTCCCCTCGCTCATCAAGTGTGAAGAGAAGCCCTGTCCCAACAAGGTTGACTGCTTCATCGCTCGGCCTACTGAGAAAAGAATATTCACCATCTTCATGGTGGTCACCAGCTTGGCCTGCATCCTCCTCTCCATCTTTGAAATTCTCTACCTGGTTTGCAAACGCTGCCATGAATGTTTCTCATCAATCCATCGCTCTCACCATGCCATTACCACCATACTATCAAGTGGAGGCAACCTAATAGAGTCAAACACTCTAAAGCTGCCACGTAAAAGCACCCCTGAAACACCCGCACCTTCATACAGTGCCGTCGTATCTTGAGATACTGAAGCAGAGACTTTATGGAAAAACAAAGACAAGTGAAATGAAAGATGTCTCATTTTACACACAACTTCCTCAAAAGACTTTCTTCCTTACCGACTAAGTCCCCTCCTGCCAGAGAGTTTTAAGTTCAGGAGATCTATGAGTCATTGATGTGGAATGTGCACAGTTGTGGGTATTTACAGAGATTTTTCACAGATGAAAAGTTACAGCCCCTGCAAAGAAAGAATAAAACAGATTTGTGTGTTTCGGTCTCATTTAGTCTTGACTTCAATTACATGAGTCATTCCTTGGTTTGGCAAGTTTTACAAACACATCTGGTTTCCTGTGTAAGATTTTCCCTGTGCTCAAGCCCAACCTCGAGCTATTTCTGTTATTTCAGTCTGCACTGAATCGTCTCCCTACAATAAAATGAATGCTGTATGTCTTGTAATTTATCAAAAGGTTTTTAAAGGTTGTGCATGTTACTGTCCATATTTGTGTCATGTTTTAATGTCTTTCTGTATACTGGCGCAAAGAAGAGGGAATGCAGCTTTGTTAACACAGATGTTTGAAAGAAATCAGGATGTGCATATTTTACAGTGTCGGTTTGCAACGTGTTAATATTTTTTAATAAATATTTTTGTTTTGAACGTTATTTTTATGAGAACAATTTTGAGAGGTTGATACAAAGCAGCGCACACTGTATTGATATCAGAATAAACACTGTTAACAGAAAATACACAATAAACCAAATGAAGGTGACTCTTAACAAGAGTAATGTACTTAAGAAAAAAGTAAACCAGCCACCCTGTATACAGAAAAAAGGATTCGTTGACTCCACACAATTCCAGTAGTTGGACAAAACACTTCTTTCCTCTTTACTTTTTCCGCATGTTTCATGAGTTTCTCTTCCTCAACTCCAGTCACACAGATTGGAGCCTTGATTGTTTTGGCTGATTAGTTCTTTGAGGGCAGAGGAGGAGTGTCCCACTCCTTGGTTTGATGCATCAGTACTGACGTGTGGCTCCACCCGGCACAGGAATGTGTTAGTGTGCGCAGCTTCTGAATGGCTTGTTACTGTATTTGCACTGCAATGTGTCACAGAATAGAGTGAGAGTTGAAGTGTGCTCTGCTGAGGTTTTGAAATACATGTGTTTACATCTACCTTGGAACCACCACCACCACCCAATGAAAGAATGTCGTTAACAATACACGGCTAACAAAATATCTTTCTGCAGACTGTGATAGTGGTTAATGGTTTGCAGGCTCTTCTGTTACTGGTTCAGTGGAACCATCGAAGTCTGTTTCAGACACTGTCCAGTTCAATCTTGAATTAACAAATGTGGTCTGTGGATTGTCTTAGTAACATTCAGGAAATGCTAAGCAACAATGGCAAAGAACAACAAAAATAATCTTGCTACCTGTCTTAAGTTTCTCGAAGATCTTGTGGACAAGCAAAAAGGCCGATGTAAACATTGTTAGTAGACAGATGAGACAGAAATATGTCACGTGGTGGAGTGGTAATATAAAAATCCTGACTTAAAATCAATAGGAATGTTGTGGAAGTATCTAAAATGAGCAATTCATGCGAGGAAACCTATCAACTCTGAAACTATTCTGTAAGAAGGAATGGGTTTAAATCTTTTTAAGCCAATGTGCACGATTGTTCAATAGTTACCTGAAACATTAAGCTGGTGTCATTTCTGAACGAGGGGCCACACCATGTTCTCAGTATGATTTCATGAGGTTAAGTTGAGCTGTGGTTAGAGTTCAACCTGGATTTATTAGTTAATTCGACCACTATCCTTGTCCCTGAAAACATGCACAGAAACTCGAATTGAGCAACCAACCCAAGTATGTCCATTGACACTAAGCTGTGGACTCAGAAAACATTCAAGACATTCTGCGGCTGTTAACTTTCTCTGTGGGAGATCATCATACATTATTTATGTGTAACCAAATTAATTGGACAGATGTTGTCTCTAAGCTACTTGAATAATGAGTTTGTCATGATGCTCGAGTTACAAAATAAAGATTTTTCAATCACAACTATTGATCTGTTCAGTTGTCTGACAACAGAACCGTAAATAAATGTAAATAAGAACAACTTTATTGTTAATTCAGCTGTATAAATTCACACTTATGCTTTACTGTTTAAAAAAAAATCTTAAAAAGCTAGAAATTTAGAGCATTAGTTAAACTTTTGAGTTTAATAGAGTATGTAGATGCAGGAGGCGTATGATCTTCAACTGTATCACCTATCTGTGTTAGTCCTGGTTTGGTAACTTCGATTTCAGTCAGACTAACATGTTTAGTGTTGTAGAGAAAAATGAGTCGGTCATGTCGGGTCAGCCTCTTATGGGGAATTTATTGAACAGACCGTCACAGAGACATTTACATTTTCAGCATGCACGGAAATTCCCAATCACCTCAGTTTGTGACAACCTTGTATACCCTTCTCTATCATTCAGTGCGTACATGGCCCAAACCCAATCTCTCTTCCGCACTTGCCGTCCGAGGCTGGCGCCTCATTTTCGCCATTATCTAGACAGAGCTCATCCTAACCTCAAACAATATGTATGGTTCGAGCACAACAAAGGACAATGTGTAATTGGAGCAGTGTCAAGGCTCTCCTCTCCCACATTAGATGCTCTGTAGATTATTATTTTCCCCAATAGCCTTATGGTCAAGCCAAGACTCACTAGAGGGATTATATCTCTGTGCTGGCTGAAGGAGCGACCCAGTGTCACCTTCGAAAGAGCTGGAGTTGGAGCTCCATCCCTTTTAATCTAGAAAATGTGATTATGGGTCATATTTATAGACTAACAAGAAACCTTTAAAGAGTTCACAGTTTTTTAAACATCAATAACTGTTGGCCTTGAATATATGAGCAACCTCCTGTCGGTCCCCTTTGTTTTAATTTGTTTGTCCAACCTGACTGTGAGGATCTGAAAATGATCCAGTAGTAACAGTCATTAGGAGACCGTTCCATCTCTTCTGGGGAATCAAATCTTTCTTTAGCTTCCTCTCTTCTGGTACATTTCCTTCCTTTCACAAAGCCAGCAGTGAATAGGTTGTGCGCTTGTCCTGTTTTGTCCGTCTTGTTGAAACTTGCCAGTGGCAGAGGTTTAGTCATTGTGTAGATTTTTTTTCAGGCGTGTCCTCTGCCGACTGCCGGGACCAGTTCTGGAGCCGAGAAGCAACGTTTTCACCCCTCCCCCCACAATTAAATTTGCTTCTTGTCCACCGAGATCCTCTAATTATGAAAAGTGTAGATGTTGTGTTGGCATACTTGAGCTTAATCCCCCAAATGACTTTTCTGTAAAGCACAACTGCAGTTGAAGTCTACAAGGTGAAGGATACAAGGCTGGCAGAATTACTTCTGGGTGCCTTGTTCCACAATTCAGTTTCTCTGTCTATTTCTCTCCTTTTCTTAGAATTTTGGGCTTGGTTTGCAGCTGTTGCTTTTGTGAGCCCCATAGAAATCTTTAGGACCAGGAGCAGAACAAATAAACCTGACTTAGCTTGAGAGATGAACTGTGAGTCTTTTATTCTTTCATACTGTGTAAATACTGAACTCAATAGTTATGCAGGAAGGCCTGCGTGTCCTGGCATGCTGGGTCACAACCCCTGCATTTTGGGCAGGCAAATACACGATATTCCCTCGAAGATTCTGAGTTCAATAAAATGTTCAAATGTATCTGCCAAGTCTGGCAATCATGAGATTTATCAGTTTGTCTTCTTTTGGCTTTAAAACAGAAACATAGTGGTGACATTTGAATGGAGAAAATGTATCAAGAGAATTAACAAACAAGAGGTGTACCGATGTTGAACACACTTATTGTAAGTGGCTTTGGTTAAAAGCGTCTGCAAAATGACCGTAATGTAATGTAATGTAAGAGAAGGTGTTTAAGTGGACACAACAGCCACAGCTTATATGATCTGACAGTGAGGATGAGACTGAGAACCCTTGGGTTTTGTGAATTGTGACAGTGTTATTTGAGCAGAGCAAGAGGCTGAAAAGGTTGGAGGAAATACAACACTCCTTTTTGACTTTTTGTCTTATTAAATAAGATACAGGCGTACATTCATTATGGACGCTGTGTAATGAAAGAGGAACAAAAAAAAGAATTTTGTTTTCTTTTTTGGTTACATGGAAATCTCTCAGTAACACACAAACAATCTCCCCACTGATCTTGTTTGGCTCGAAACACCCCCATCTACCAAAACAACATCGCTCAACCGTTGTCTACTTTTGGCAACTTCTATCAAAAAGAGTCGGAGGACATGAATAACAGCAACAAAAAAAATATGTATTAAACTTAAGGTGTGCCCGTCTGTTGCGTGCTCTGTTAAGTATCAGGAACAAGTTGAGACAAGGAGGAAACACTGTTTCTGGAAACATGGAAACAATGACACTGAGCCCCTAATTTTTTAGACTTCCGCATTTTTGATACTCCCATCCACTGGAACATAAAACTAAATCTGCTTTTCAAATTGCAGCAGACACTCACAGACACCCTTCAGTATTCCTTGTTTGCCAGATAAAGACAAAAGTGTGGTTTAACCACAAGGCATTTTGGTTTTGGAACTCGGCTCCTTACTTGACCGTTCGTTTGTAATCCTTTATCTTAAACCCAACTGAAAGGGACTTGGACATGGAGAGTTTGAACTGTAACAACAATATTTGTATTACCTTCCGACGGTGGTGTGTGAGTAAGCGAGGGGGAAACAGAGAAGGAGGGGAAAAAAGAACATCTGGGGCAGCTCCAGTCTTTCTTCTTTAACCACACCCACAGGCGCATTTCTCTACGCGGAGCTTCTATACCTGGCGCAGGGAGCAAATCTTTGCGTTTAAGGACCAGCACGATTTAAAAACCAACAATAAGTCAAATTGGATGTACACGTACTGAGGGAGTGTTTTAAATAGTTATGGATTAATAAATCTTATGGTAAGTGGTAAACTTATTTTAAGATGTCCATTAAGAGTTATGTTTCGCAATGTCTAAGTTGGCGCTTCAGCCAGTTGGTAATGAATGTTGTCTGAAGTTGTGGTTCGTTGATTGACTGAGTGGACTTTTAAAATATATTTATCATCCAGTTTTTGTAACGACAAGCTGTCAGTAGAGAGGAAAACCTGTAACGAAAGTGTATCCAAACAGAAATACAATCTAATCCAAACACAAACGGCTCGTGCGTAAAACGCAATTTTTTCCCCCTTTCGATGCGTACAAAATCAAGTGAGGTCTCCTTCCCATCTGAACAGATACACAGCCAAAGGGAGATTTATTTTTAAATAAATATTTACAGAAAATTAATTAAAGTAATACGACTAAGTACACAACTATGTGGGCGTGTTAAGGTCCAACTTGTTTCCTTTGTGAGCACTTTGGCTTTAGGCCTACAAATAACTGTGGTTGTGAATTGATAGTTCCTGGTTGTTGTTGATGAATGAGACGTTTGAGATTCTATTCATTAGATCAATTTTGGAATTTGAGTTGATCTTAAAAGTCAGTTTGAAAGGGCATTTGTTATTAAAGTAGTGTGAATAAGACACTGCCACTGATGTTGAATGCATAAAAGCATACAGTTCACCAGGCAATAAAAGCACGGCCACTCATTCTTCCTTCTGCTATTTCCAGGTCTGAAGAGGAGCCTTTACCACCAAGACAATAATTCTAGAGAAGAGATAGTTGACTGCCAGCCAAGAACATGGACTGGAAGACCTTCCAAGCCCTCCTCAGTGGGGTGAACAAATACTCCACTGCATTTGGACGAATATGGCTGTCAGTGGTGTTTGTGTTCCGGGTGATGGTGTACGTGGTGGCGGCTGAACGAGTGTGGGGTGACGAGCAGAAGGACTTTGACTGCAACACCAAGCAGCCTGGCTGTGCCAACGTATGCTATGACCACTTCTTCCCCATCTCCCACATCCGCTTGTGGGCCCTGCAACTCATCTTTGTAACTTGCCCGTCCTTCATGGTAGTCATGCACGTGGCGTACCGTGATGACCGCGAGCGCAAGTACAGGGCCAAGCATGGTGAGAGCACTAAGCTGTACATCAACACAGGCAGGAAACATGGTGGCTTGTGGTGGACCTACTTGATCAGCCTCTTCGTCAAGACGGGCATCGAGGTCTCCTTCCTCTACATCCTCCACTGGATCTATGACAGCTTCTACTTGCCAAGGCTGGTCAAGTGTGAGGTGTCGCCTTGCCCCAACCAGGTGGACTGTTACATCGGTCACCCCACTGAAAAAAAGGTCTTCACGTACTTCATGGTCGGAGCTTCGGCTCTCTGCATCGTCCTGAACATCTGTGAGATCATTTATCTCATCTCCATGCACTTTGTGCGAATTGCAAAGAAGTTCAAAACCCGCCACGGCAACATGGCCTTGCATCACGACTACACCGACGACTCCTTTAACAATTGCAACATATCTATGTCAAAGCATGCTCTGAAGGACCAGCCTCCTTCCTTCAAGAAACCCCCCAAGTCCTCACACGGGCCATCTTCACTTAAACTTGAACAGAAGATACGGGCCTCTGCTCCTAACTTGTCCACTACTTCATGATCATACTGACATCAGGCAAAACATCAAGAGCCTAGAAAGACAATTCAGAACCAGGTACCAAACTGCAGTATGTGTCACAGCCTGGAAGCTAATTCATTAATACTGGATTCAACCTGTGCCAGCTATCTACTACTCTTAAGGAATCCCTTGAATCCCACATTATTTACAAATCAGCTATTAAAGACAACATGATTTGTTAATATGTGGTTGTCCTTTTTGAATAGGGTAAAGGTATTTGTGCAGCTTCACCTCTTTTAGAACATTCAAGTGAAGATTGTCTTAGTCTTTTTATGATTGGAGTTTTGACACAACGCAGAAGCGGGGGTGATGAAACAGCCACATAGGGTGACAGGACACACCTGGCAGAGGTATTCACCATTCCTTTAAGTGTCTACAGCGGTGTGTCAGAGCACATTATTGTCACTGAGTGCTTGCTCAACACTTTAAAAGTGTTCTTTTTATATAATTAATTTATTCTCTGTCCTCCCAATTTAATATCTTTACAATCACAAATCAATGGAGAAAGGGTTAACAATTCTATTCTGGAGTGAGGATATTCTACAGTAAATAATACTTGAAGGTGTGCAGATTGGCCCAAAATTAGTTTTTATTGTATGTCTCTCTCTCTCTCTCTCTCTCTCTCTCTCTCTCTCTCTCTCTCTCTCTCGAGCAAATCGAGCACAGGAACAAATTCCTCAACTCAAATGCTCTGGGGGCCTATTGCTCAGTCTCAGGTTTGTGCCGCACAGCCACACGTTGTGCAAAGGCCGCTTGTGTTTTGACGTGCTTGTACACAACCTCGCTTGATCCAAGACCACTGTTGATTTAAATACAGCAGAAGGAATCCTGCTGTTTAATTCTGTGTTGGCTGAGCAGGAGCACAGCAGAGGAAGACTGGTCAGGCAGACGGCTCGTTGAACTGCTAATGTGTTATTGAGAGGAACTCACTGTCCACTGTGGGCGGCGGGTAGAAATGTATTCTCTGCAGTTGTTAATATTTGGATGTCATTTTTATATGTGTAAACATATTAAATCCATTGATTATATGTTTTTTGTGGTGTTTTATCAGTGATGGTTATATGTTGCTACATGATATTTTGAAGATACTTTCTACTTGGATTTATAATTTAGAAAAATTTTGGAAAATAGATATCGGATAGCTGCTAGCTTTTCAATGATAAAACTAAGTAGCTGATATATGGATAGTTCAAAAACATTTTTACTGTCTATAATAATCATCATTTGAGGATCTAAATGTTTTTGACACATTATGAAGTTTTTTCTAATCAATTCTAGGCTTGCTTGTGAATTGGCAGTGAATCATCATGACTTGCTGTTTACTCCTTTCCAATACATATCATTTATCTTACAAGGTTTTGAAGAAGCTGACAGGAAGAATGTTAGTGCGCCTGTCAGACTTGTTGGTCAGGTTTCTAAAAGGTGGAGCCAAGAAAAAAGTTATCTATCCTGATAAAAATTCAGCGAACTGGAATAACAGCAAGGAGGTGATAAGTTCTCCATTACCTTACACGGTCAACGACGACAAAACTGGTGAAAGATGGGTTGACGGCATGAAAGACGGATGTTCCACACTCAGGTTAACAGCATATACAATGACACTGATAAGCCACAACATTAAGACCACTGACAAGTAAGGCAAGCAACACTGATCATGTCAGTGCAACGTTCAGCTGGGTAAACCCGCATTGTAGAAATCACATGGACGAGATTTGGAAGCTTTAACCAATCTGAACTGTTTTCACAGACCTGTAGCATCTTTCTAACAGCAGCAGAAGAATAAAAATTGCTTAGGAGGGGCATGGCAGAGTCAGAGGTGTTCATCCATCCTCCTATCTGATGGGACTTGTGGAAAGCAAGGCCATTTCACTGAGTCCAAAGAATCTACTTCTCACATCCGGGTACCAGTGACCCCATAACACCCCCAGATGTCCTTCATCCGAGGCCTTACTGGTCAAAGCTGTTTTGAAGCCAAAGGGGCACTTACTCAACATTAAGCTGGTAGCCATAAAGTTAAGGCAGATTGGTGTAGATTTACATGTCGCAGACTGCGTTACAGACTGCTCCCACAGCTGAAAGATACAGGTCAATGATGCATTTCACTGTGAAATAGTTTTATTTTCAAAACATGATCTTCAAGGATACATACACGTTGAATTTGAAGAAAGGAATTCTAAAATAAATAGACTAAAAATCATAAACATATTAGAAAAACAAAAATCTATGGAATTCTTTACACATCATTTCGTCAGCCAGTACAATGCCCGAGTTCATAAGGATCGATGGTTTCCACAGATGCTCCCTTGAAAGACGAACCTTTTAGAGTTGATCATGGCACACAGAGGATGATAGAACTAAAACTCTTTTCAGACTTCAGTACATTTATCCATCCCTTGAACATATTACTGGATCTTCTATTGTCATAAACAAAGTCTGTGCTTCATTTTGGCTTTCCCCTTCATTCAGTAACACCTTTAAAACAGGCGAGGACAGCTCTTGATGGGTGGGTTTTATTTGATTAGACTGACTTTATATAAGGCACTATTCCAGCAAGGCTTTCATATTGTGAATATTCAATCAGATCTTTTACCCTAAACAAAGATAGCAGTCAGTACCAACCAAATGTTAAAGAAACAGTTAATAAATCAAACTATAATTAAAATGGGGAGAGTTGAATGTGCAGAGGATGAAGAGGATGGTTACGCCGTCTTTCTACAGTTTGCAGGTGGCCTGTGCAACTTTGGAGTTGGTTTTCCTGTTAAGGGTTCGACAGATGAAAGCTCCAGCATCCATCAGCTTTGTGAGGTCCACTCCCTGAGGGGGGGGGGGGGTAAGTAAACATAGTAAGTAAACATAAGTAACATAAGTAAAAACAAATTGATCAAGCAACAGAATAAAGACCCGCCTCTGATTATCTTGAATAAACTCGGGCCCAGAAATAGAAGCAGTTTCTTCCTTTATATGGAGGAGTTTTAATCAGTATTTTTGGGTTCAGCGATAAACAGTGTTCCCTAGAAATGTTTTTTTAAAGTGCAGTGACGCCACTGACAGAATTAAGTCAGGTCCAAAGTCCCCAAATGGCAATCAATTTAGCTTTTCCTTTGTATATGAATATTCCTACCTATTCTCTTTATTTTTCCCAGGTATTAAGCACATAAACTCATTACAGGTGTATGTTCTTATCAATTTTGTACAATGAAATATTCTTAAATTGTTGAACTTTGTCCACATAGAACAGTGAATGTCTATGTAACTTGTATTCGAAAGACTCTCTCCGATTACTCTGTTTTATACCTAATCATGCTATTAATCAGTCTTTGGGTTCACCTGTTCTGAATTGATCAAAAATAGTTTTTTGGCATTGAAGTTAAAAATGAATCTGACTTTCTCCAAAAGCCGTGAAGTTTGTATTTATTTGGTTTATTTAGCAGAGTATTAAATTAGGTAAATGGTTAAAATCATACAAAAATACAAGGTGAATCAATAGATAAAACAATATTCTTACTGTTTGAATCCCAAGTCCATCTAGCATATAGACAACGTCTTCCGTGGCAACATTCCCAGAAGCCCCCTGAGCGTAAGGACAGCCACCCAGTCCAGCTACTGACGAGTCCACCACACTGATTCCCATCTGAAAACCACAGTGAAAAGAATTTAAATCTTAGATACCCAGGAAGATCCTGATGCTATAAGTACACAAAACAGTCATATGTCATAAATTATACAATGACATCTTCAGATTACTGACCTGTAAGGCTACAAGGATGTTAGCCAGAGCCTGGCCATAGGTGTCGTGACAGTGCACTGCCAAGGCACTGACGGGCACCTCTCTGCTCACTGCTTCCAGCATTTCTGTCATGCTACCAGGAGTCCCCACTCCAATGGTGTCACCCAGAGAGATCTCATAGCAGCCCATAGAGTATAAACGCTTGGCTACCTGTAAGCCAGAGACAAACCTTGAGTGGTTACTTGTCATTTCGTCTTTGCTTAGTGAAATATTAAAGCATTTATCAAGTCAGAACTCACATGTGCAACTTTTTCAGGCGCCACCTTGCCTTCATATGGGCACCCAACGACACATGAAACATAACTTTGATAAGAAACACAGATGTAAGAATTAAACTAAAGCTCTCAATGATTTAAAGGTTTATTGACAGTAGAGAGGAAGTCAGTAATCATACCCTCTAACAGGCACGGAAGCTGCTTTGGCTGCCTTCATAACCTCGTCAAAGCGCTGTAAACTCTCGTCCACTGAGCAGTTTATGTTCTTCTTGCTGAACAGCTCAGATGCAGCACCAAATATGGCCACCTCTGAAGCTCCTGCCTTCACCTACAAGTGAGAGAAATGTAAAGAAATTGTCGGTGCTTTGAAATTTTAAATAACATTTGCTTGACAGTAAAATCTGGTTTGTTGGGAATGCTTGAGACTCACAGCAGCCTGGAAACCTTTGAGATTGGGAGTGAGGACCGGATAAGACACTCCCGGCTTCTTCTTGATACCCTTCATTACTTCCAACTGGTCTGCCATCTGTAATTTAGACGATAAAAAACAATTAACACAGAAAAATAAAACCACTATTCAGACCAATACACTGCAGGGTGTGTCAACACTTTCCTTCTGAATTGCTGGAGGAGGATGATACTCACCTGTGGTACCCATTTAGGAGATACAAAGCTGGTGGCCTCAATGACCGGCAGCCCTGACTCTGATAACAAGTCAATTAAATTAATTTTTGCTTCTGTTGGCACGATTGTCTGAGGAAAGGAAACAAAAGAAAGGCAAACATAAGGAAAACTTGACAAACTCAGACTCTGAGCATGACTCATGTTTCTTCACCAAGTTACATAATTCATGAACAATGCACCTGCTTTTCCTCTGCACTGATGGTTGAAACTGTCCCCGATGACTGCGCTGATACAGTACAATCAAATAAACCCCATTTGTGTATTCAACGTTACCTTCTCGTTTTGAAGACCATCTCTGGGTCCCACCTCCACTATTTTCACCTTTTCGGGAAGAGTACCACTTCCTCTTACGCCAGCCTTTAAAAAAAAAACAACAACAACAACAACACACATATTAATTTGTATCTAGTAGTATTAAATAATCCTAACTGGCCTGATAAGGCTTGACAAGAACACTAGAAAACTAACCAACTCGGTAAACACACTAATAATGTGTTAACTTCACGGTAGAGGACGCGGAAAACACGGGACAACCCCCGTCTGCTAAACGCTCTCAGAATTACCCACAGAGACATAAAAACATATAAAACTAACCGTTTTTAGTTTGGCTGCGGAGCTGAACGCCAGGTACTGCTGACCCATAGCTGAGCTCAAACTGCTTCTGTTTACGAGCCTCATAACGGCCGCCATGACAGTTCAGCCTTCGGTTAAAGGTCACGTGATCATCGCAAGCCGAAGGGACGACTCGTTAGAATATGACCAGAGCCTGAATATGACATTGAGTGAGCGCCATCTACAGGTGGGAGATTGGCATTGAAAAAACATTTAGAGATGCAATTTTAATACCGTATGAATTATTTTTTACATCAGAGATTAATTACAGCCTCTGCAAATGACTAATACTGACTGTTTGAATAAAAACAGACAAGCTACCACTGCTTTTCCAAGTACTGTATGCTAAAATATTCATATTTAGATTAAGAGATGCGCTGTTACCCTTTGACACATACTTTCACTGTTGCACAGAAATGTGTGGCATTATCTTTTTACATTTAGGCTTACAATATCTTATCACTGGTATAAATACATGAACGAGTAAGCTTTTATCTACAGTTCAGAGCTAACTGTATTTTACTTGATGTTCTAATTCTGTGCTACTTTATGCATCCACTTTACAAGGTCAGAGGGAAATATTATTTATATGTTATGCATTATACTTGATATTCTGCAATTGCTATTTACATGATAATCATATCTACTGGTTCTGTTTAAGCTTGTACACAGCTGATAAAATACTCTGACAAGCCTGTCAAATACAACACACGACGACCTTTGACGTACTTCAAGCATCTGTTATTTAGCTAAGGTCATGTTTCAGATAAAAATGTGCTATATGTACCAGATAGTGTTTTTCTTTCCTCATAATATTTTTATACGGTTTCATTTCAATTATAGTTCAAATGATCAAACGTCCATCAAAAGCAAACATTTGAGGAAAAATTAAAAGACATTTGAGCATCAGAACTTTGTTCTTCCATCAAATAGGGGACTGAAACATCTTCCATTGATGGCAAAAACATAACACAGGTCAATTAGAACAACCAAAACAATTGTCAATTTACCACAACATTGTGTCTACGTTTCTTTCACATTTCTGTGAGAAACTCACTGAACTTTAAATTCCTCTTTTGGATTCTCAATATTACTGATATCTGATAATATGATTGTAATTCTTGATTTTCATCCATCCATCCATCCATTTTCTATACCCGCTTAATCCGTTCTTTGGGTCGCAGGGGGATGGAGCCTATCCCAGCAGTCATCGGGCGAGAGGCGGGGTACAACCTGGACAGGCCGCCAGTCCATCACAGGGCCACACAGAGACAAACGAGACAAACAACCACATACACGCTCACACTCACTCCTAGGGACAATTTTAGAGACACCAATTAACCTAACATGCATGTTTTTGGACAGTGGGAGGAAGCTGGAGAGAACCCACGCATTCATGGGGAGAACATGCTTGATTTTCATCATGCAAGACTATTCTAAAAAACTACCAACATTAATGCTTTCCTTCTAGATGTGTATTTGGAAAACCCTCCAGGATTTTTCAGCTTCACCTTTTTGCATTTATTCCTATGGTCCAGCTTTTTAGTTTCATAGGATTTGGCTGCATATTCAGTTCACACAACATTTTTTCTTCTTCAAAACAGAATACAATTGAAATGTTCTTTTGTGCTCCAGCACTTTCCTCACTTTTTCACAACGAAAAATAGTTTACAAAAATATCTTTAATGTGTCAAAAAGTAAAAAAGAAACAAATAAATTAATATAACTGTTTCATAGTGCATATCATAACCAAGCATAAAACCATTCTAACACTTGAAAAAAGCAAAACGTTGTCTCTTGATCGAACCGCCAGTCTATCTGTTTCACTTTTCTTGGCTTAAATGCCAGCATCGAATCCCAAAAAGCTGCAAAGGTTTGGCGTTTTTTCATGCATATCAAAGAAAAACACTGACTGAAAGAATTATTATACATCTACAACGGAACCAAAGGAAACACTAAATACGCATGCTTTGGATACTGCATATCTTTAAGGAGATTAACAAAAAGGTTTCCATTTTCTCCACACTCGTTGAAATTAAAGAATAACCAGGTGCATTTTACTAACAGATTACTAATACATCATAAAGGCATGTATTCACATCACTGGTTCCTGTCTTTTATGCATAAATTCTCTTTCATGGCTTAAACACGCAAACTCAAAGTCAATGTATCCGCACACACTTTGGCCCCCGTTTCACTGCAGCTCCTCATCACTGTCGTCCACTTGCTGGATGATGAGGTCCGTCCCCGAATCTTCAGCCAGGTCATCATCATCGTTCACCATCCAGCTCCTCTTGGTGTCCCCCTCCTCCTCCCCGTCCACGCCAAGTAACAACGCCGGCTCCTCATTGGGTCCCTCAAGACTGTCCATGGGGATGTCGTCGCAGCCCACTTCCTGGATGCAGGCGGTGCACATGCGGTACCGGCGTGTGCCCTCACACACCACATGCCCAGTTTCTTCTGTCACCTGACACTTACACTTTCTGCACACCAGCTTCCTGGCTTGATGGATCTGTGGAGACACAAATGGAGTAAGATCAGCTGAAAATGTATTAAATATTAATGTTTTGTGCTGTTGATGTTTATGACGAACAAGGTATCAATTAAGAAATCACCGCCTGGTTGTGAATAGACCTACTGTTTCAAAGTGGCTGCGAAGATGCTCCAGGCGTGTAAAGCGCTTGTTGCAGGCCTGACATGGATACGGCCTCTCCCCGGTGTGACAGCGCAGGTGACGCTTCAGGTCCGCCTTCCTCTTTACCGTGTGAGTACAAAAGGGGCATTTGAAACGCATAACTGGGTTGGAATCTGCAAAGAGGAGAAGAAACGGTTACATTTTCTGGCTTTTCTCTTCTACTGACTGGCTTTTTTTGATGTTCACACTCATGTCAGGTTATTTATCATAAGCTGTTTTCTTTCATTTTCTCAATTCTCAAAAAGGTTACAAGAGCTACTGACTGCACATATAGCCCAACACACCTCTATTGAAGTGACCGATAACACCCACAATGGGTGGTAGAGTTGCATAAAGCTCCTCTGCCTTTTCAGCTTTTTGAGTTCTTGCCTCCAGTATATCCAGATCTTCATTCTGGCTGGAGTGAGTGCTGTTGGGTGCTTTCCTTTTGGTCCCACCTTTCCCACGCCGGCGCTCTGGTCCAGGTAATGTGTACAGAGGGTCCTGAGGGTCCTGCAGATCTTCTGCATCTGCACCGAGCTCATTAGCAGGGCTGCTTGGATCAGTTTTCAGGGCTGAGGCAGACACATCCTGGTCTGAGTCTTTCCCCATAAAGCCAGACTGGGATCTAGAACTATCGCGGGTCCAGAGTGCAGGCGGTGGGCTGACAGAGCAGGGGCCTTGCTGCTGCTGCTCTGTGGACTCTTCTCCTGCTCCACTGGTGAAACTACAGGTCTCAGATATGCTGAGGCAGCGGTCGCTGTCCTCCTCTTTCACACTGATGTCCAATGAGGATTTGATAAAGTTCTTGCAGTAGTTGATGACATTGTTCATCTGCAAGTAGCTGGCTGCAGACATGACCTCAATCACATTGTGACTGGAGAGGTCAAGCTGGCCAGAGTAAATGAAATCTAGGATGACGGTGAAAGTCTCTGGGCTGAAGACGTCGAAGGTGGCGTTAACAGTGTCGAGCAGCCCATCAGGTCCCTGGGTCAGCAGCATGCGAAAGTAACCGCTGCTGGCAAACAAGACATTGCGGTGGGCCCTGAAGAGCTGGCCCTCCACCAGCACACTGCAGTCACAGAAAAGCTCCTGCCGGCGCTGCTGGTTGAGCTGCTTCAGCAGATTGCTTTGATGAGACACTGTGATGTCAGCTGTGTTGAACCACCTCTGAGGCTGCCTGCAGGAGACAACAAGACACTATTCTCATTGCCTGTGAATGAAGCATACATTGACTTCATGTGCAAGGAAACGATAAACATTGGAGATTTTCTGGACCTTGTGGACACTGAATGAAGTCATTTTCACCCTCATGATGAGAACTATAATTTTGTAGATGATACACCCTCTTTAAATTCTAAGGTTTTATGTATCAATGTATAATAAAGAAGTATAATCTGGTTCTTACCAGGTATTAAAATGAGGTAAATACAACCTCATATGAACAAGAACAAATGACATACTACACATGTGTCATTATTTATTTGACAAAACCTAAGGCAAACTGCAGAAGCAGTGTGTGGAAAAAAATTTAGCAGATCCAAAGATTTAATAGTTTGTAAAACCATGAGCTTTAACATTAAACATGCTAACTGGGGCCTGCAGAGTAAGATACAGCTCTCGGATATTTAGGATTTCATAGTCCAACCTTGGGGTGAATTTGCTGGGATGTCCAACCCTGGGAAGACTGAGAACTGTCTTGAACGTTTTCCACCTGTAAATAACCTTTCTCACTATAGAATGTCAGAGTCCAAATTGTTTGGAAGTGGCTTTATAACCCTTCTCAGATTGATGGGCAGCAACCCGATGGTCTTTCCTGACTGAGAAACTGCTGAAACTTGAGCTCACACTTGTTGATCATCAGATAGTCTAGAGAGCGTTTGATTAGCAACAGCTGGCTGATACTTACTCTCTTAATTCCTATGGAAGCAGTAAGAGCATTTTAATTCAAACTTTTTGTTCATTATCATTATGCCCCAATGTGAAGAACCAGAAACATTTTTCAAATGACTGCATGTCAAGATCCAGCAGTCCAGAAGAAATAACTGGGCCAAAATACATCTGCCAGACTAAAGCCAAACTGTGTATGAATGTCATCCCAAAAATGGGCCAAGTATATTGAACTCAGTGTCCAAGCCTATGCTTGATAGCAGAATAGGAATTGATTTTTCCTTAATAACTGGTAAACCGAACCTGTACTGATCTGGCTATGGGTGCTGAAATCTAACCATGATTGCCTGGACTGAGCCAAACACTCTCACAAAACAGCCAGAACTGGCCCACATGGGCTTTACTTGACATCGCAACGTTACAACATGCTACAACTTTTATGTTTCAGACACCAAATATCAACTACAGGTCACATTACATATGACACCAATGACACCCCATGGATTTAGCTGTCAATTAACGCATCTTTGTCTCCGCCCTGGACCTGCTCCAGCTCCAGTGACGGCCCGCCCACCTGCCTTCATTCTGTTTTGTGATTTGTGAGGCGATCCTTCAATCAAAGATATCCTTTTTGATGGGTTACACCCGACTCCAGTCAGGCAGCATCGGGTGACAACCCCTTTAATCATTACGGTGTGCTGAATCCAAAGCGCTCAAAATAAATAAATAAATCCCAGATGAATCAAAGAAATCAGGCTGGTGGAGAGAGGAGAGGACATAGAATACTGCAGCTGGACATATGGTCCAAAGAAAGAATAAAAATCTGTCGCAACCTCATTTTCAGAACAGTTCCTATTTTACAGTAACCCAATTAGCGGACAGCATGTAAGCTCCGACTCAAACGCGTGGTTTCTAAAGAGCAATGCGATGATTTCTGACAGGCTCCGCAGCGCCCGATAACCCACGATGCAACACCCGCTCGCAACACTATATCGTGCTTTTCAAGGTTCTCGAAACCAAGTGGAATATCTTAATTGGAATATTCTCCATTAATTCAGGCATCATTTGACCTGAAAAAAAAAACGACATGAGAGAGTGCTGCAGTCCTGCGAGAGAAAAGCGGGCAGCGGCGCACCGAAGCAGCCCAGTCTGTCCTGGAGCGACGCCCACTTCAGGCTACAACCAGCACACAATAGAGAAACAGACACACAAACCTCCAGCAAGTGAGCATGCTGCGAGCTGAAAAATAAATACATTCACACTGTATTTGTGCCTGAGGATATGACGCGCTTATACGCCCGTTTTCATCCTCATGACCACCCCCACTTCTCGCCGGAGGTCCGGAGCGCAGCGAGCAGCGGGGAGGATTTGCCTGCTGCCCAAACAGAGCGACTCTTTCTCAGGCGAGAGGTGTCGGCAAGACCCGCTTACGCCCCACTCCCTGATACCCCTGACAAAAATCATCGATACTCACTGGTGACTCGATTCACCCGGAGCCCGATAGAGCCTACTCGCCCCCAAGTCAGCCACCATATCCATTTCTATTTTGTTTTTGCCTTTTTTTTCTCGTCCAGGGTCCACAGTCAGGCACTTCCTGCTCAGCCCTAAAGACCGAAACCCGGTCAGAGCGACTGGAGCTCTGTGCTGACGTGGGTGTTTATTAACTGGGTGCCCGAGGGTTCAAGGAGCCATTTAAAGCCCCAGTGCCCCTTAAAATGAACAGTGAATACCCCACTCCAAATTGAACAATATTTACAGAGTATTTCTGCAGGGATTTATATTAGACTGGGCTGATTTTACCATAAAATTATGTAATCCCTCATGGCTTTATTATAATATAGTTAAAGGCAGTTGTATTTTTTTTAACTATTTCTCAACATTGGTATATTTACAGAAGAGTGTAATTTGGAAATGATCTTAATATGTAGTCAACCTCTAGTAGCACCCAACCAATATCACATTCCAATTAAAACAACATAGCTGAAATGTAAGAAAATTAATTTATTCTTTCATTGTTATGGCTCACAAATTTATAGATTTATAAAGACAATATCCCTTATTAAAACTGAAAGAACAGAAAGAAAAATATGTTTGAACATGCTTCTTCTGCTGTAAGTCATTTACTGTTCACACAAACTAACCATTAACATAGAAAATATAGATAATCAAACATATATACACACACATATATATATATATATATATATATATATATATATAAAATTATTTTAATCTAGCTTGAGGCCTCAGAATGGGTGAAGATTATGTAAGAAAATGAGGAAATCAAAGGTTTGCTTTGGTGATTGGACAACAGCAACCAGCTGCAGTTGCATCAAGAAGCGGTGCCGTTGCAAAACCCGGTGGGGTTCTTCGACTGCCAGCGCCACAGATCCTCACCTACATAGAGAAATGTAAAAAAAAAAACAAATAGACATAACATCAGAGAATTATTGGGGAGTATTCTAACAATTACATGTACATTATTTTGTTATGTGGTTACTAAGATGGTGCTTTATCGCTGTGCTTACACATTCTTTCCAGGTCAAATTCAGCCTTCCAGCCCAGCTCTTTCTCTGCTAGTTGAGGGTCAGCATAGCAGGATGCTACGTCTCCTCCTCTACGAGGGGCAACCTTGTATGGGATCTGTACAGAAGACACACTGTGGATGAAGTCAAATTTATCGCAGCCATGTCCACAAACCTATCCGGACTCTGTGAACGTGAAAATAGTTCTACTCATAGTGCAATTTGGGTCAGCTGCACAAAAGATTTCCAGGTATACATTTAACCAGGTTTTCAGCTCTTTCAATGAAGCATTTTGGAGGAGTCTCTCCTCAAATCAACCACTTATATTGTTGATCTTCTGCTCCTCATTTTAGTCTGGTTTGTTTGTTTTTTTACTTTAAGAATATGAGGTTGATCCAGACGCATGCACAGTGTGTACGAGTACAAATTGTTAGGCTGAATGAAGTTGGCCACAGACAGACTCAATGGACCCAGCTTTACCGTAACAACAACCACATGCAGGGTAAATTTAAGTGGTAGAGCAAAAAAGAGCTCTATTGTGACTCACCTCCTTCCCTGATGCCTTCTTCATTGCTTTCACCATCTGGAGGACAGAGTAGCCTCTTCCTGTTCCCAGGTTGTAAACCTACATACACAAACAAAATAATACACAGATGCTCGGGCTCCAGTAAATACATCCAGTTTGCAGAAATTGTCAGAAAATTACTCAGTTTTAAACTGTTTTGGATGTTTTCTAAAATGCACCTTGCACCCGCAGTTGTCCTTCAGCTTCTTCAGAGCTGCTATGTGTCCCTTTGCCAGATCTACAACATGGATGTAATCGCGTACACCTGGAAAAAGGACAGGAAAACCATGTTTTTAAATGATTCTGAATATCTGACTGTTGGTTAGGTACATTTAAAGACAACGTTCATTACCTGTGCCGTCCGGTGTGTTATAGTCATTTCCAAACACACTGAGGCACTCTCTCCTTCCAACGGCAACCTATGAGGAACATGGATGTAGTTACCGATCTAATGAGACGCCTCATTGGAATATACATTCGTAAATGCATTCCACTGACAGCCCAGATGTTGCTGTGAATTTGACAGAGATTTACGGTACCTGAGCAACATACGGCAGCAGGTTGTTTGGAATACCCTGAGGGTCCTCTCCAATCAGACCAGACGAATGAGCTCCAATGGGATTGAAATATCGCAGCAGCACTGCATTCCAGCCCTGATTACACAGAACCAAAAATGAGACATCCTGCAGAGTCCAAGTCTGTGCATCTCCGAGTGTTTTTCAACTGTCTAATTAGCACCTTCTCAGCTTTACAGTGGTCCTTGATCATCTCCTCGATGAAGTACTTGGTCTTGCCGTAGGGGTTGGTGCAGCCGCCCACGGGGTGCTGTTCATCTATGGGAAGTTGCTGTGGGTCTCCATATACTGTGGCTGAGCTGCTGAAGACCAGATTGTGCACCTTGTGAGCCTGCATCACCTGAGACACGTGAAGATGGACACAAACATGGCAAATACATACAGTCAGCAGGCCAGCGAGACAGCGGTCCACAGCACACACAGGTTCAAACAGAGCATATCGGTGGATTTTAGCACTAGGGGTGCAACGGATCAAAAAACTCACGGTTCGGATCGTTCCTCGGATCAGAGTCACGGATCGGATCATTTTTCGGATCAGCAAAAAATAAATAAATAAATAAATAAAAAATAGACAAGACAAATAAACATGTTTTGTATTTTTGTTTATTAAAACTTTTAAATTATTAAATTGAAATATATAAAATCAACTTAAAGTGCAAAATTAACATCTTCTTTTCAACATGTCTCATGTCTGCACCTATAAACACACCGATAGCGTTTGTGATCGCTTTAGCCCGGTCGGATTGTGAAGGAAGGGGCTGCTTAAATGCCGCGGTGATGAGCGGTGGTTGAGCCGCTTTCGGTTTTCACTCCTGTCAGTGAAACACCGGGGTGATGTCGCTGCAAATGCGTGGCCATGCTCGATGTGTTTGCACTGTTGTGTGGCTTTCTTGTGCCACAGTGCCTACCGTCACGGTTTTATCCACCAACCTCTTTCCTTCTTCATTAAATTTGACAGGGAAGCCAAAATGCTCCCAAACAGGGGATTTAAATGACGTGGGGCGTGCAAGCTCTTCTGTTCCTCCGCTCGCCATGACCACGCTGGTTAGGGGTTTTCTTTATGTTAGCTATCGCTATGTCAGCTACGTGTTATGTCTGTGTGGTAACCTAGGCGACAGGTTTGTGTGGCAGCGCGAGTATATGGAAACAGACGTAGCACTAGTATAACGGCTGTGTGAGGACTGAACATGCGCACAATTTTTTTTTTCATAAATCAATCCGCGGATCATGTGTGTGCCGAACCGAAATAATTGATCCGAACGGATCACGGATCAATGATGATCCGTTGCACCACTATTTAGCACCCATGGTGAACACAAAACATTACAACAGGACAAATGGAGCACAGTTGCATCAAATCAGATGAGAAGCTGAACTGACCTCAAGCAGGTTCAGTGAGGCAGTGAGGTTGACTCTGTAGTAGCGTAACGGCTGCTCCACCGACTCCCCGACGGCCTTCAGGCCAGCAAAGTGAATCACAGAGCTGAAAGAATGCTGCGACAAAGATACACAGTTACACACATGTGATGCCCATATGACAATTATGTAAACACTACATTATCTTTCTATTTTAATCACTGGAATCTATGGTGGCCAGCAGAGATGTTGTTGAAAAAAGTTTCTAATGGCCAGAAACAGTTCATTTTAGAGCGGATCTAGGAGAGAGTAGAACATATCAACTTTAAGTTGAAATATTTTTAGTTGCCAGCAACTAACAATTATTTCTGCAAATTATTTTTCTTTACATGCCAAACACGAGTTAAAATCGCCATTAATATTTGCAGAACTTGTGCGAGACACGTTAAAGTTCAGCCCAAACTTTAAAGTTTATGCTTTAGGAACAACAGATTTCCAGTGTTTTTACCAGATCAAATGGCTACAGATGCAGAAACATTTTCCGTCAATCTACTGAGTTGATAACTAAGCGACAAATTCATTATTTATCGGGATAAACTGCGTCAATGTTCTTACCGTTTTGAATAGTTTCTCCAATCCAGGTCGGTCCAGAAGGTCTAAATCGTGAAACTCAATGTTGGTGTCCAGAAGCTTCTCTATCCTTAGTATGCTCTCTGCGACACCCCCCTCTCCTCCATAGAAAACAGGATGCAAAACACACACACGTGCAAAGTGCAGCACAGCTTAGTGCCACTGTGCTAAACAAACACACTTAAAAATGGCAGTTTTAAGACAGGCAAAAAAGTTATTTTTTAGTATCCATGAGGTGATGGAGCTTACCTCGCACAGCGTTACTGAAGTTGTCTACTACGATGGGTTGGTAGCCTGCTTCAATGAGCTCCACCACACAGTGACTCCCAATGTAGCCCGCTCCACCTGTGACCAGCACCTTCTCTGCCATCCTCCCAGTCTGTCAAACACAACAAGCAAAAAATGTGTTTAATCAAAAACACTCTTTTTCATTCCCAGTTTGCATGGCACTGCTCCAAAAACTCCAAAAATCTCAACACACCTGGAAGATTTGTCTTCCTTATAGGTATGTGACTCACCTGTATTGTCCCACGTCAGCAGGTCTGACGTCTTACTATAATAGTAGGGCTTACCAGGCATGGCTATTTTCATTAGTACATTCTCAGATTGTTAAAGTTTTCTCCAATACATTTAACTGCGAGAAAATAAGAAGTCATGCTTTCTGAAGTTAAAAATGAAAACAAAAAGCAGAAGAGGAGGAAAACCTAACATAGCTTTAATGTCAGTTTCACCCAGACTGTGAACACTTTAAGGACTAAACAACCCAAACCTGAGCTCTTTCTGAATTAGTAAAGCCACAACTTATGTGGCTAATTGACCCAATTAGACCATACCGTACAGAATGATGAAGGCTGAGTGTAAAATACTCACTGGAAAAATGTCACAGCCGGAAGTGTCTTCTGATAAATCCGGCCAGTAAAGTAAATGAAAGTGGATACGGAATGAGGCTGAGAGAACTGTTTGTTCATTTAGAGCAGACTTCTGTGTGGACACTTCTGTGTGGACACTTCTGTATTTCCTGGTAAACGTGTAGCACAGTCAAATGAATGATTATTGCGGAACTTCCTGTACGTGCACCTTCAAAATAAAACTTCAAACGTGCCTATATTTGAAACGTAATGTATTAAACCCACCTTTTTTCTAAAGTACCCCAAATTAACTTACCCTTACATTATGCAACACCCTATAGAACAACTCTGCCTTGCGTACATTTTAGCAAAATTCTATGTTTTGTTTTATTATGAAGCTGAAAACGGATACAAGTCATACGTTATGGCCAACTTCTTCACGCGTGATACGTGAGCGCCTGTCGTACCATGACGTCAAAGAGTGGGCTAATAAGCCACGCCTTTGTCCGGTCACACAGGGAAATGATTGTGCTTGAGTGTCCACCTCTGTGTACCCTCTGAAATGCCAAAGAAAAAAGTGCCACGTTACTCAAATAATACACTGAGGCCTTGTTCGCCGGTGCTACTTCAGCTGAGTTTAGCAAATGACAGATGTAAGACATGTTTCCTTATTCCTAAAATCTAAATACAAAACAAGTCTACCACCAATGACTGTCTTACATTAAATGCACCAAGCTGTGGACCAGATGCAAGTTGTGATATTCCCATAAGCTTGAAAAAAAACTATAGGAGACATATGAAGGAAATGAGCAAACAATATATTAGATATAAAATATATGCTATATATGCAAAAAAATTAAAACATAAGGAATTAAAAAACAAAAACAAGTTAGAGCTACTGAATAGAAAGCCTCAAGAGTTTGCTCACTAACCCCCATCCTTTGTGTAAAAGATCTCTATTTATAAAAGGTTTTTGGGCACAAGTGACCTTTATTTGAATGTGGGTGGACAGAAAGAGGGCAGACGTGCAGCAAATGTTATCAAGCTGGGACACGAACCTGGGCTAGCTGTGTGGGGGACCAACTCAACAAGCGGAGCTATAGAGTGCCCAGAGGCTTGTAGCTCTGTTATAATCTTGTGGTGTTTGGCATATACTGCACTTTTTAGGTCTGTCCACAGATTGGTAATAATGTTAAAGGTCAGAAACTGTTTGGGCCATGGCAAAAGCTTCAGCTGGTGCCTCCTAAGGATAAGTGGGTACAAGATCATTACCCTCATATCCCTAACTTCATAAGTACACAGAAGTTGTTTCTTAAAGGGATAGTTCGCCTCTTTTGACATGAAGCTGTATGACATCCCATACTAGCAATATTATTTATGAACATTTTCTTACCCCCTGCTGCGTCCTGTGAGCCGAGTTCCAGCCTCGTTTTGGCGTTGATGAAGGTAGTCCGGCTAGTTGGCTGGGGCCACAAAAATAAAGCGTTTTGCTTCTCAAAACAATATGTGTTCAAAAGAGTAATACATTTGCATCACAAAATCATTCATCCAGAAAAAGTCAGACTTCACAATCCCTTGGCGCTATTTTCTCTCCCTTGTATCACTCCGTGATTGCCACCTGCCGATAGCCGCGCCTGTTATGGTGTTTACTGCTCGGAAGCAGGGGAGCACTTCGGTCTGCACGGTCTACACAGCCCGTAGTGATACGAAGGTAGAGAGAAAATAGCGCCAAGCGATTGTGAGGTCTGACTTTTTCTGGATGAACGATTTTGTGATGCAAATTTATTACTCTTTTGAATGCATATTGTTTTGAGAAGCAAAACGCTTTATTTTTGTGGCCCCAGCCAACTAGCCGGACTACCTTCGTCAACACCAAAACGAGGCTGGAACTCGGCTCACAGTACGCAGCAGGGGGTAAGAAAATGTTCATAAATAATATTGCTAATATGGAATCTCTTACAGTTTCATGTCAAAAGAGGCGAACTATCCCTTTAAGTACATGCCAGTGATATTAAGGTGTTCATTCTCCAACTTCTGATGCTAAATTTGGTGTTGAGGGCTCAGGAACAGTTTTCCTCAGATGATTCTTCAGCAAAGCCAGCATTCCTGTAAACGTTTATTCAAAATGACCTCATAAATCATGGAACAGGTCCCTGAAAACCTCTTGTAGATTCACATATTTAAGAGTAAGAACATCTGTAAAAGTTTGAATTGTGCATCACTCAAGTTAAGTTAAGAATTTATTATCATGTTGAGATACACAAAATTACTCCTCTGCATTTAACCCATCCAGGTTGGCACCTGTTGGAACACACACGCACATGGTCACACACTCATAGAGACAGATGCCATATTCACTGGAGCGGTGGGCAGCCATTCACAGCGCCCGGGGAGCAGATGTTGGGGGGGGGGGGGGGGGGTGGGTACTGTGCCTTGCTCAAGGGCACCTCGGGTATGGATTGCCACCCCACCAGCTCTCAGTTCACCAATCTTTGAGCAGTGAGAGCAGGAATTGATCCGTCAACCTTCAGGTTATTGGACGACCCACTCTACCACGGAGCCAAGGCCGCCCACTGGACTGTTTCTAATGATGACTGTGAACAAGCCAAGCCACAATAACCTAATAAAGGTCTGAAACTTTGGTAAAGGTTATCATCGAGCTGTAATTTCTTGAGGTGCTCTGAAACGGTTCAAAACCAGAGTAATCTGCTTTAAAGTTATGGGGAAGAAAAATAATTATTTTTAATTAATTCTGAGAAACAACTCCATCACTCATTGAATCAACATTTGCTTCCCTTCCCTGTATTTTCGCTGCATCTGTGAATAACAGACAGAATCCCGTAGACTGAGCAGGATTTTCTATATCCTGTGTCATTTCTGAAGCCTGTTTGCCAGTCCGGCCCAGCCCAGAGACCCGTGGCACTTGAAGAGAGGCAACAGAGTTGAAAGCTAAAAAGAAAAGAAAAAAAGAAAGGAAACAGATGTCTGAGATGAAGTTTGCTTCCATCCTTTACTGCAAATGTCGTCTCTTTGTTAGTGAAGAATTTGGAACGGATGAAGAAATCTCAAGAGGGAAAACAACATGGCAATATGATGCCACAGTAATAATAACAGAAACCAATCCAACCATTCAGAAGAGGACAGATGAGACGGGACAGAAGGAAGCATTTAAAACATAGAGGAGAAACAACAAATTGGAAAAAACATGACTGCCATTCCTCTCATGAATGTGGTTTACTTTACAACCATTTCATGGTTTCTTTTTGTGACCTCAGTTTGTTACTTCAGGATTTATTTCTGAGTGATCGCATGCAAATCAGCAGCATGCCTCAGCTTTGTATATGTTTGAGTGTATATTTGAACAGAAGAAATGGCCAAAGTTGGTACACAGGACTGGGCCAGAGACCTACACATTTTTGTCAGGGGAATAGTGTGGTGCAGCTGGCTGGACCAACCCAAATGTTTGCTAGCTGGGAGAGGCTGCCAGCCTCAGTAACACAACCATCATGCTCACTGGGAGAGGAGCCTGCTTCTCTCGTTACTACACTCTGTAACTGTAAATGCTGTCACTCGGTGAAGTTCATCAATGCATGTGTTCAGTGGTTTTGATATGTCACAACTTTAGAGATCCTGGTATTTAAAGGCTCCTTTGCTTTCAACCACAGCTCCTCATGACCTCTGAGTAACTAAACATTTGTCCAAACACACAGAGAATGACATCACCTATGGTTGTGAGGAATTAGTGTTCTGAGAGAAAGCAGGCTTCCTGCCAGGAGATGATCCACACATTTTTAGATTTGATAAGCCTTTCATTTTTATGCATATTTAAAGTTTCATAAAGAGTTCACAGAAGGACCCTCTGCTGTTAGGTCTGACCCATTTACTGAAGCACTGTTACCTGTGAAAATATTTGTGTGTGATCCTGCAAAAACGACAAAGATACATTTGAGATGTAGTACAATCTAAAAGTTAAGTTATCTCAGTCTTCGTCACTGAGTTTGGCTGATCTTTTTTGCCTCTAGTGAGACCACCAACTTTGAAGTCTCCACTTTAAGGTAAACTTGAAAATGATGTCTTCTTCCTGGAGTGTTCTTCACTCGGCTGGGTGCCGTAAATGTTTTTTTGTTCCACAGAAAGAATCCTGCTATCATCCGCCACTGTTATCTTATGAACATCCAGTTTTTTATGTTGAAGAGCTCTCTTCTCAGAATGCATTAAGCTGCTGACATTGCCTCTCAACCCTGTGAACCCTGTCTGAAAGCACAAGACAAAATCACAGAAATGTCCTTCTGGACTGGAATCTGGTAGTTACAGGGCCTTTTTCTTTTAAACACCTGCACAGCAATCTGTTGCAGTGCCATAATTCACTTCCACTGGATCAATGCACAACTACTTGGTGTTCATGTGGACAACAGACTGGACTGGAGACACAACAGTGAAGCCATCTACAAGAAAGGACAGAGCAGACTGTACTTCTTGAGAAAGCTAAGGTCCTTCAAGGTTTGCAACAAGATGTTGCAGATCTTCTACAAGTCTGTTGTTGAGAGCGTCATTTCCTCTTGCGTCATCTGTTGGGGCAGCAGCATCAGAACCAGGGACCTAAAAAGACTCAACAACCTGATAAGGAAGGCTGGTTCTGTTCTGGGGACGACTGTGGAACCTCTGGAGACAATAATGCAAAGAAGGATTTTGCATGAAATCAAGAGAATTATGGACAACCCTGAACATCCTCTCCATGAGACTGTTATCAGAAAACAGAGTCTCTTCAGTCAAAGGCTTCTTCAGTTTGGATGCAAAACGGACCGCTACAGGAAATCTTTCCTGCCCACAGCCATCAGCATCTATAATAACTCTTTGATTTAATTGAGCTACATCAACATTTAATTTCCCTCTGGGATAAATAAAGTATTTTTGAATTTGAATTGAATTGAATACCAAACAAGAATAATTATATGGGTGTATTCAAAAAGTCTATTGATGATAACAGTGAGAGTCACTAAATAGCTTTCTTATGTCACTCATGTTGCCAACAACAGTCTAAAGTATGCACTTGTTGCAAATAACTACAAGTTGACTCTGTCGTTTGACTTGAAGATAAGATAATATGTTTCACATCAAAATACGAAACACTGCAGGCAGACAAGATAGAAAAATGTAAATATGTTAGAAACATTCAAGATCTGAGTGCTCAGCATTCAGAGATGGACTGCACTGAGATAATGTGCACTTTCCATCTTTATTTCTCCTCGATCAGGCTCATATCAGTGAAGACTTCTGAGTTCCCTTCATCCACCTGTTTCCAGGACAAGTCAGTCATATTCAAGTTAGGCTTAACGTGCAGGCCCAGATTTGATGGTCCTGACATCAAAACGAGAGGAAGATTCAAAAGCTGTTTCATTGAAAAGTGTAGGTTACTCCTTCTTTGTGGCTTCATCAGTGAAGCAGGTAAAAGGTTTGGAATTGGTTCCAAGTGAGACGTTTTCATCTGAAAGTTGTCGCTGTGACATGCAGACAAATGAGCAAAACAGGACTTCTTTAAAAACAAAACAAAACAAAACAAAACAAAACAAAACAAAACAAAACAAAACAAAACAAAACAAAACAAAACAAAACAAAACAAAACAAAACAAAACAAAACAAAACAAAACAAAACAAAACAAAACAAAACAAAACAAAACAAAACAAAACAAATCCATCAAAAGGAACATAATGAGAGGCAATGTTAGCAGCTTAGTGCATTCTGAGAAGAGAGCGCTTCAACATAAAAACCTGGATGTTCATAAGATAACAGTGGCGGATGATAGCAGGATTCTTTCTGTGGAACAAAAAAACATTTACGGCACCCAGCCGAGTGAAGAACACTCCAGGAAGAAGACATCATTTTCAAGTTTACCTTAAAGTGGAGACTTCACAATAGCAAATACTGAGGTTTCACCGCAAGCCTTAAACAATTTTAAAGCATCAAGAATGGAAAGAACCAGATTAGACTTTGTCAAAATACATCTAAGACAGTTTTTAGAAAGAAGAAACTAATATCAACCCATATGAGACTGACAGAAAGCAAAAAGTTTCCAGAAAGTTTGAGCTCAAGCTCAGAAGCACCCAAAATGTTTTCTTACACACACGGAGGCACTGTGATGACAAGCTTGTGCATGGCTTCAGTGCTATTGTGCCACTGGCAATTATGAATGATGTAACAGAAGACAGAAGCAGCAAGATCATTTCTGTGCACTTTCTGCTAATACCCGGCCAAATGCAACAAAGCTTACTGGAGATGAAAAAGAATTCAAAATATACTGCAATAGCAACCCAGAAGTCTTTGAAGGTAAAGAAGTGGAATATTGTGCAATGGCTGAGTCAGTTACCTGATCTCAACCTGACTGCAGCTGAATTTCACTTGCTGAGGGCACTACTAAAAGCAGAACAACCCACTAATAAAAAACAACTGAATACAGCTGCAGTAAAGGCCTGACAACGCATCACAAAAGAGGTCTTGAGCATAGGTTCCAGACTACAGGCAGCCATTGCCCACAAAGGATTATTATCATTACATTAACTTTTCCAATCACATCTGAGCTACTGAAAAGGTTTCTGCAAATGAAAAAGCTGTTTTTCCTAAAACTTTACCCCAAGTTGATGTGGATGTTCTTAAAGTAAAGATGCACTTTAAGCCCATATTCATTTTATTTCATTTCATCACTGTAATTTAAAAAAAAAGCTTTATAACAACAATGATATAAAAACATTTCCAGATATAAATGTATTTCAATCCCAGCAGAATTAGAATAAACTGAGTGATGTAACTCTCACATAATTTGCTTTAAGTCTCTCGTTTAAAGATGAGTCAACAGTTTTAAACTGTTGACTCATCTTCAAACCTGATCATGTTGATAAAAATTGATAAAAATCCCAATCCCCATAAAAGATTAGATGTCACCCCCTAAATTAAGCCTTTATCATTTCCTCCTGCTGTCACCACCCCACCCAGAAAACACAGAGTACAGTACATTTGTTCTCTGACAGAAAAAAAAATAAGTGATGGATGGAGTGAAAGAGGGTGTAACCATCCGCAGGGTCTCCATCTGATTCTCTTCATCTCTCTCCACCTGAGTGCCAGTTAATCCCCCCCTTATCCCTCGGACTCCCAGCTGGATACACAAGCTCCTTCTGAATGGCAGCCTGCATTAGCGCCAAGGAACTTTCCCCTGCTGTCTGTTAGTAAAAGCTGATTGGAGATTATAGGCCTGCTGCAAAAACACAGCCCTCCATCTCATCTCAAATCACCTCTATCTCCTTCAACTCCTCTTCCTCTCCTCATTTCTATATCTTCTTAATCCCAGCTCTCGTCTTTTTCAATGTCATCAACTTTCACTCGCATTTTGGGCCTCATTCTTTGCTCTTTCTGGGCAGCTGAATGACAAGACAGATGAAGATGAGTAAGAAAGGAGAGGGGGAATAAAAAAAAACTTCCCCTCCTGAGTGGAGCCAGAATGATGTCATGGGGGCATTTGTCCTCCTGGTGTGGAGGCTTCCCTTCCTCTGCTAATTACCTTGTACAAACTCGAATCTGATATGGCGGATATGAGGCCCAAATACAATTATTGTGGGCTAACAAAGAGATATTGAGATTCAGGGAATGAGGGAGAGACCGCAAGTGAGATAGAAGGAGAGGCACATGCACGTCCATGCATGCAAGCACACACGCTTGCATACCCACCCACCCACACAAACACAACCACTTGTCCTTCCCCTCCATTCCCTCAGATAGGCTAATGTTATTACTGGGGTAATTATCCTCATTAGTGCCAGCAGCTGTAGAGAGCCCATTGCTTGCTGTTCTAACTCCACCCCGAACCTTTCTGTCTTCACAACCCTCTTTGTATTCCCTAGATCTCATTTAGAGACTTTGTCTCCATCCTTTGCATCCTAGTTGTAAAAATAGAGCCCATCAAATATCTAATAAACCAGAGTAAACCCTGTCTCCTAACCTGTTAGAGCCAATTTTGTTTAGATGAGGGTTGGAAATGTTTTGCAGGACTGCTCCAGAGAGAGCAGCTGCACAGGGCGAAGCATAGCAAAAGTTCAGAAAATAGCCAAATTGGGATATATTTCGACAATAATTTCTTATATTTTGGAATAAAACAATTAAATTTAGTTAGTAAAGTCCTGACAATTTCGACAATTGGACCTTTTCTGCACCTTTCAGTGTTTTCAAGGATTAACAACACAACACAAGGTGGCACTGTTTAGTCAATTAACCACCCCATTGCTCTTCACTTTGACAAGGCTCTGTGCTCTCATCTGTCTCCTGTTTTCCTGCTTCACCAAGCCATTCTTCTCCAAAGAAAATGAGCTGTCATACTCCTTCCTCCTCGCATATAATGGCACTCTCTAAATGGGATGGCCAGCAAAATGGAAAATAATGGCGTTTGCACGACTACAGTTTTGCATGTGGTTGTTTATGTGAGAGCAGCCTGAAAATGAATCCCTTCCTGCAGTTTAACTTTACACTCAGTCTGCATCTTTATACGGAAATTATGAGATCAACAACTGAGGCGGGAAGCTTTATGCACAGCGTCCTTCCCGCTCTGTGAGATTGCCTTTTGTTTTATTGCGAGGGGCTGGTGCGGACAGTAGGTAACCTGTATACCGCTAAGCCCCGCATCAGGCGCTAAATGTCATGCATAGCCTGTTTTTATTGGCTGATATGGCCTGTTGTGCCCTTATCCTTTTGCTAGAAGCCATTGTTAAAAAGCTGGTTGTTAATGCTGCTGACCAGATGGGCTCCTTCCCCCCGCAAGTCTGACTGAGGGTGTTTACCATGCACTGGGCTGTGGATAACAGGTGAGACTACTACTGGCTTCTCAGCCAATCAGAGTGCAGCAGATGTCTTGCCTGTGCCTGTAAACCTTTATTTGGCATTTGGGGCCTTGTGGGAGTGGGCTTGATAATGAGACTGCATCAAAGTGAATTCTGGTTTATATGTTTATTTTACCCAAGGTTTTTTTTATGTGAAATTGTCACGCAGGCTTCCTCATACCAACCCAACCCTCCAATAAGTTACATGCACCTCCTATTTTTGCACTGAAGAACTTGAAAAAGCTAAAGTATTATTATGTGTATCTGTACATGACCAAACACTCAATTATTTCATTTTCATTTCATAAAGCTCAGACGTAATTTCCAGAAATGTTCCCTTATGCCCTTAGCTGAGCAAACAGTGAACATTCCTTTCCCTTTCCAATTTAGGCCATCCTGAATTACTGCAATTTGGTATCATGGCAACAGCAAAGGTAAGGTCAGGCTGGGGATTGTTGAAGAACAATCTTTTAAAGCTTTGAATCAATCTGCCTTAATGGATGACCTGTGTCTAGCATGCATGTATGGATTAGTTTGGCTGGAGCACCTGTCCCTGTTCTGTCAACAGCAGATCAGGTTACTGGCCACACATCCACCTGGCTGACATGACTTCCTGTGATTGGCAATACAGCACTCTTTGTTCACTGCTGTCGCATGTAGAATTCTGAGCGTTGCAATGCTAATTTGTTACAATAAACAGGTTATACTAAAATATTTCTGGATACAATGCGCTGTGAGAGAAAACCTTTTAGATCATTACAACTCATTGCGGCTCACAGCAAGAAGGTCAGCAGAGGCTTTTGCGTGTGGCTCTCCTGCTCTCCCCCTGCCCCACGACCCTCTAAAAGGATAAGCGAGTATAGCTAATGGATGGCTGGATGGATGATATAGAGTAAACAGCACATAACCCCCTCATTATATAAAAATGCAGTAAAACACAGTACATTTCCCAACAAGGTTGGTCTTGGGTTGATTATGGAGTTAAGCTGCCGGAGCAGCCCAGTGAAGCGAGGCTGTGGCTGGGCTTAACATCCTTCCAAGGATGGCTTGGATCCAACACCAAGCCTGAGCTGGGAAAAAGAAAAACTTTGTCAGAATGGGATCAACGTCCTCCCAACTCTGCTCCTAATTATTGAGATGTACAATTTAAGAAATAAAGTTTAATCCATTTCTCACAGATTTAATTTTGTATTAAGTTTATGTGTCTGGGGTCTAGTGTTATTTGGCAGGAAACTGGGAATTTAAAGCATCTAACTGGCTATGAAGCATATCCTTGACACACAAAAGACATTTTAGTCTCCTAATCAAGGCGGTTATGTTCTTTGAGAGAACAGTATTGGGATAATCATCATTAAAAATCCGAAAGTGGAGAATATCCTGCCAGTTCACATCTAGCGTTTGTGTCTTAGATTCAAACCTTTCATTTTAAGCACCATATGGAATGCTGATGTTAATCTTTTAGTCAATAATCTTCAAAGGGAACTAGAGCCTTATTTATTCCAGCTGGCATACAGCCCCCTGATATCAGGGTCTTTTATTAGTGGGGCAGCCTTCCAGCTATTCGGTATTCACTGTCATCTCCACTGATGATGGATCCCCTGATGATGAAACAATTAGCAAGCAAAAGTTACGCAAACCACAAAGCAGGATGGGTGATAGATGGGCTAAGTGATAGACTGGGGCGGTTGGTTGAGGGGCTTTGTCCCAGATCTCTGACACCTTCTATCTCATGATCAATGCAGCCCCCACATTGCCTCCATCCAACCTCCAGATCCACCTCCATCACCCCCCTCCAGCTGCCTCTGACCCATCATCATAGCTCTGCCTCTGCTTGCCATGTGCTGGGAGTCAAAGGGTTCCCACCTATCGCTCATCAGAATGGAACCCCACCAACTTCTGCCTCGTGCGCTAAATCACAATCAATCGCTTGGCAGACAGAGATGGATTGGGACATCCACGACCCTGTACCTTACGGGGAGCCCCCCGCCCCCCCTTCAAAGAGCTGCTGTCACAGGCAAATAATAGAGGTGATTCTTAGGAGGAGTGTGCAGGTCAAGTCTGCTGCCCCCAGTAGGAAGTTATCACAAAGCGATGGAGGGACATTATTTTCTCTTTAGGAACATGAGTCACAATGTCTAACAGCATGTCTGACAGAAGGTACAGAAAGGTTTGCTTTGCTGCTAAAAAATGACTTTATTTCAAATCTATCTAAATATAAATTCACATCCCTTATCTGAGTTAAACCACTTAAAACTCACTGTAAAAGTAGTCTGTGACGTGTAAAATATTATGTAAATATTATTTTACATGGTACATTTTGCACCGACTTTATTTTTTTTTTACATTATGGATTAATCTGCTGATTATGTCCTCACTGATAGATTTATTCTTTGTAAAAAATTATGAAAAATGATGCCACAAGTGCAATTTAGTTACCAATTTTCTGTTGCCTAGTTGAACAGATTGATTAACCAACTAATGATTTCTAAGTGCAAAAATTTCAACACTTATAACAACTAAAGATGTTAGATTGATGTAGTAAAAACAGTCAAATATTTGTCTTTAGATGTGGAATCGAAGTAAAATGTGATATGAAAAAATAAAAATCTTAATTAAAATAACTGAAATTTAAAAGTCTATGTATGAATGTACTTTGTTACATTCCAGCACTAAATTCAGTGCAAATTTTTCAATGAAAATAGTAGAACTGGTGGATCTTATGAGGAATTTAATTGTGTCAGTTTATGGTACTCATTAAAAATTCATATCACTCTATATCCCCTGTCAAATAACCTGCTTCCACAAAAGGTTCAATATTAGAACAGTAGAGAACAAATAGAATCATTTTCCTTTTTTTAGTCAAAGGTGAGGTACTGCCACATGGAGCTGTGCCTGGATGGGGTGTGTCAATCCATTAGGATGAGTTTATTTTATTTAGGATGAGTTTGTTTTATTTAGGATCTCAAGTCAAATGTCCCCCTCAACATGATGATTTCACTGCTAGACATATTCATAAATCCAACTATCCTCCCAGACGCATCACTTCCTCCAAAAATCCAAGGGTTTGTAAGCCTCAGAGATAAACATGAATAATAAGCACCAGCTGAAACCACATAAATATGGCCAAACAGCATGAAATGAAAGATACAATTTTGACTGTAGGAGCATCCGTGCTTTACTCTTGTCTTATAGCAGATCTCCTGTCATTTACAATGACAGTATAATACTATTGTTAGATATTACTGGTACTAGATATTATTATCTTATTTGTTATTTAAACAAATCTTGACGATTGTTTTAAAAGGTAACAACACATTGAAAAGTAATGCATGACTGTAGCAAAAAATTGTGCAAAGAAACAAGAACTCAAACAAATACCATTACCAAGTTCAACGAGGATTTTTCAACACAGCAACTCAAGGAGACAGAGCTTTGCTAAACCATCACAAAGGTAATTGCTTTTGTTTTACACCAACAAAACAAGAAGACCTAAAAAGAAAAACTATCAGTGTCTTTTGAACTGTGACACATACCATACAGGCCTATTGCACATTGTATCTATTCACTCGTGTACTATCAGTGAGCTGCCTGTCCTCTTTCTTTTTTTATCTTCTCTCAAAGTAATACAATCTTGACATTGTGCTGCACATCATCATGTGCATTTGAAGAGTTGCTGCCTGGTGCTTTCTGATTTACTTCACAACAGACCAAGTGATTGCATCATTCACATGAGCACTGACAACAAATATCATTCAGACATGCAAAAGTCTCCACAATGCCATAACACGATGATTGGGAGTGAAAGATCTCATTCTGCATTCACTGCTGAGAGCTCAAGGAGGATCATTCACATGTAGATGTGTCCTTCTGGAAGTGCCTCAGCTATACAATTTCCATTTAGATAAGGTGTATACACAAATAAAGAAAGGACATTGGGTTCTTCATTTGATTAACTAATCATAGTCTTTGTAATTCCACTCGGGGACCTTTAAGGGCAGTACTGGTCTGTGCACCCTGATTAGCCAATGCATGATTGCTGCAGCTATGGCACAAATCAGTTCAAGTAACTCAGCACCATACACTACACAGTGGTAGTGATTAAACAGCCGATTAAGTCATAGAGAGTTTCTGTCTTTTTAATCCCTTTTTTCCATTGTCTAAATAGATAGCCACAGTGTAGTCCCTGATCAACAATAACTGAACACCACAAGAATTGGAGTGGGAG
Organism: Odontesthes bonariensis; assembly: GCF_027942865.1. NCBI lineage: Eukaryota > Metazoa > Chordata > Actinopteri > Atheriniformes > Atherinopsidae > Odontesthes > Odontesthes bonariensis. The sequence goes on from NC_134522.1 coordinate 10,444,178, forward strand.
GTGATTAGAGTCTTTAAAGCTCCCTGGAGTGTGGAGGCAGGTTGTTTGTGATTAGCTTGAACTTAAAGGTACATTCTGTTATTATTGCCTCTTGTTGGACCAGGGAATTCATTATCTGATTCTTAAGCTGACTGGAAAAAATACACCCATAGCCCCAGGGCAGATGTGATATCTTTAAGTAAGAATAGAATAATCCGCATTCGTGGCACAAGCGAGGAAGCTTCTGATTTGCTCCATGTTGACAAACCAAACAAAACACTCCTCAACCTCACGACTCGAGCCTCAAAGTGCTTTAACCCTCTTCCCACTTCTCCGCCATCCCTCTTCATGCAGTGCAGTGGTGTCTGTGTATCATCTGAAGGCTGTATAGAAACTCTACAGCTCCTCTCCATGACTGATCTCTTTTGATAGGGCTCATTATGCAAACTGCTCCCAACTCCCGCTGCATAATTAGTGCTTAATTAATTTGAGTGAAATCTTTCATCTGTCTGTGTCCGGCCAGCTCCTTCCTTCCATTTACAACATGATATTAATTTCAGAGGGGGGAGTGGTAGCCCAGCTGATGAAAAGGCTGATATAATTAATCAAGTACTGTATCTTTTTCCTTCATTTTTTTTTCAGGAATAATAATAAGTGTGATGAGCAGAGTCTGATTAACCCTATTATGCTCCCTAATTAGGGTGATCATTTAATAATCAAGGAAGCAGCACAATTACAAGAGAATGCAAATTACACCGTCTAATGAAGAGTGTGCCAATTCTGGGAATTCTTTGTTTGGAAAATGTGGCATTCCTAAATCAAATGTCAAGAAAAGGTTTGTAACTGAGCTCAAAAGGTTGCTTTGTGCATTTCTTACATTCTTTCAAGTTTCCAAGAGCAGACACAACAAAAGAGAAAAGAATTGTTAAAAATATGCCATGATATAATTCATATTACATTAGTGATTACCTAAAAGAAGGTAAAAGTGGAATCTTGGTGTAAAATGATCGAATAGTACTCACATGACTCTGAGAGGACGTGTAGGCTTTAGCTTGATGTATAAACTGGAATAAGAGAAAACAGCTTATCTGGCTCTCTTCAGTGGTAACAAAATAAACAAACCACAATCCATGTTGTGGTTTCTAAGAGTTTAAAACTGTGCACTAACATTCAGTAGTCCCGTGGCCTCTGTAAAACCCCAAACCTTTGTTGATATATATTTATTGATTTTTTTAAAAAACAGATTTAAAAGACGTGTGTTGATTATACAACTGTATGTGTTTTTTTCTTCTTTCCTTTTTCCCCTTTGGTTCCTATTGCTTCTAATCTAAAGACATAAAAGTTTTGGCAACATTTTCATGCAACTCCTGTCAAGAAAATAAATAAGTTCATCATTTTTATAACAAAATAAAGCATTCGTAAAACTTTAAAATTAGAAAATGATCAGCATAATTTTTGTGGAGTTTATCTAAGAGCAGAAGTCACAGAAAAACATGAGTTTGGCTCTTATCATCCCAACTGCCTAGAACCTCAACTTTCATCCCTCGCTGGCCCTGTGTGGCGCTGCCGATGGAACCATAAAACAGCTGCTGCTGCAAAGGGCTGAAGTTCAGCACCATGGACAGCAGCCAGGCTTCTCTGGAGTGAAAACAGCAGGTGGAGAAAAATATTGAGAGCTGTAGTTTCAAATTTAAAAAAAAAAAAATAATCTTTGTGAATCATTTAGGAAACGAACAGTTATGTGTTTAACAGAGATTTTCACATAGGTCTAACGGATCTTTAGATGAACGGATAGCAGTCAGTAGATAAAGGATATGCCCATTAGGTCTGCCAGAGTCCATCTTTCATGCTCCACGATGATACAGCTGCTGTCCACACTTTCATCAAGATAATGGCGACCTCATATATGGAGTCTATGAGCAATGGCCTTGATTTTGTTTCTCTTACCAGCCAGTGAGCAACAGAACATGAACCTTTCTTTGTTGTTTACTTTTGTGAGAAATGTGTTGACTACTAAGCAAATGCCTGTCAGTGAGATGCTTTATACGCTGGCTCCTCTTGCTCCGGTGTGCGTACCTCCTCCACTTCTTTGTATTTGTGAGGTGTGTAAGTGCGTGTGTGTCTACATGAATGTACCTCAATTTGCTCCTCTTTACCCCCATAGTGCAGCTGTGCCTCAGAGAACTCTTGTGAAGTAATTGAATGAGCTGGGGCCGGGGGGAAACCTGTGGCAGTGAATGTGGTGCCCACTGGCCTTATTATCTGTAATGCGGCAGCCGCTCTTCCTGTGCTTTCTCATCCACTCATGAATACACAAATGAATGTGATGGACGTCAGAGGTGAACGCAGAGGGGAGAAGCGGGCCAGAGCCTGTTTTAATCAGCTCCCAGATAGAACAATCACTTTGTCCACCTCCACAGCTCAGAGGTGAATTAGTGTTTAACATTCCAGGGCATGCTTTCTGACAGGGGACTCCACCCCAAACAACCAATGGACTGCAGAGATTATTGAGAGACACTCTGGTGTTTCTGATGAGTAAATTAGGGCTAAACGTGCCCCTGGGACTCCAGCCACTGATATGCCTCATACACAGGAAGACCTCTTTTTAATAAGTGGCTCTTTACAAGAAAAGGAAATCTGGTGTTGTCCCTTTGAAGCCTTTGTTCATATGTCTGTACGGACACAAATATTACCGCTGAAAGCCACTATGTGTTTTTTTTCTCTTTAACTTTATATGCCTTCCTTTTTCTTTTTATTATTATTACAGTCCCACTTTCAAGATGCTCTTCAGGTTATAGTGCATATATTGCAGATTTTTCATAATTTAAAACCCAACTCCACATTATGCTTTCAGAAGGTCATTCAAGCCACAGAACATCTGTCCTTGTTCTCAAAGAGTCATCATCGTCATTGTCCATTTTACAAATGTCATCAGGGACGATCCCAGTCAAGTCCATGAGGTCCATTAGTCTTAAGCTCAGAGCCATACCACTTTACAGGGCTTTTCACAGCAACCCGGTCTCATGGGCAAACTTCCAAAGTACACTTTAAAGTCTAGACCATGACCCCTGTGTTGCTCTGATGGCCAGGCAGACAATTTCCCCATTGATCTTCTGCGTGCTACAGTATAACACAAACACAACAAACATTCAACATGGTAGCCTTTTACAGATGCAGTTAGACTGTGATTCAACACATTGAATTGCCTTAAATGATCAACAGATGGTCTTCGAGATCTTCCAGGAGAAAAACTACTCACTGGGAATGAAAGGGGTGTGACCTTAAATGTGGTTGACGGTGGATGAGGTTTTAAGAGAACAATCACTCAACAAGCTGCAGTTTATTCTCAGATAAAACACGTCAACAAATTGTTTTTTACGCAAAAGGTATGTTGCATGTTAGAACACATTCTGGAAGAATAAGTTTGACCAGCAACGAATAAGACGCAACATGGCCACAAACTGGTAGAATGGGAAACAACAGATCAACTGAACAGAACAGAGGAGAATAAAGAGAATTTCACCAATAATGGCATATCTTGGAGCTGTTGTCCCATGGCAGAAATAGTTTAAACGCGTTGTGGAAAACCTGTTTAAAAGTATATTTAAAAACCAATCACTTCACTAAACTGTGTCTCTTTTGTCCTACTGTGCCATTGTTTCCTTGCTGGTTCCTTTCTGCTCTCAGATTTTGGGGACAAAGGCTGAAGCTGAAGCTGTGCTGTGTCCACAGCCCCCTGATTAAATCTGGATCCCTTGCTGGCTCTCTCCATGGTGCTGAAAGAGCCTTCTATCAGATTACATACAGCCAGAGTAGGACCTCAGCTAATCCATTACAATAATTGATTGACAGTGCATTGAAGGTGGCCCTGTAGTGAGCACCAATTACAGTCATGTCCTGTTGCACTGTCAAATTTGCTTGGTTTGGCACAGCACAGGGAAGTGATCATTCATCTGAGAAGTACAGGAGGCTCCTGTACAACTATAGTGTGAATAATCAGATCTTTGAGAAATGACCAAACTGCTGCACAGCTCCCCAGTTAATGTTTAACCAAAACAACAGGGCAATGCTTGCAGAAGGGTTTGACTGCAGGAGGTAAACTTTCCCTGTGTCCTCGGGATTAATTCTTCATCCTGTAGGTGGTGCAATGAAGTAAGAACTGAGCTTTGACACGAGAAGCTAAGAAATGGATTTCCCTAAAAACTTCTGGTTGTAGCGTCAAGCCATGAATTGTCAAGGCTTAAAACAGCTTAGGCATCAGTTTTATGTGACTACTTGTAGAAGGTCTGACAAATTTAGGTCTGCTATTAAGAAACAATTACTTCACATCAACGAACATGTGTAAACATTCTCTATTCATGTATTTTCAGTTTCTGTATAACCCAAGCATGATAGCAACAGCAAAGTCTATTTGTCAGAAGAAAAGGAGAGCAAAATTTTAAATCCCACAGAAAGATAAGGTTTAGGAGGAGCCTGCATTAAAGCAACTGCAGCTGTATGGTAATGAGGCGCCTATGCTTCCCGTCCGCGCAGAGCAGCACGCGCCACTGAGCAAACACGCGCATGCGTCGCTATTGCCAAGACCAGCACACCAGCACACCAGCCCACGCGTCCCACAGAAATTATCTCGGGGGAAAGAGGAACTCGTTAAAATGCCATCAAAGCTTGTCGTCCCAACAAACCACGACTAATAGATGTGCAGACTGAAAGAACAACAAGTAATGGAGCAGAGGAGATAAACGCGGCATTACTGGAACAAAAAGAAATGTGGACTGCATTTTAGAGAATATATAGCCTAAGTCTAAGCCTTTGGAAACAAAATAAGATCTGAGGTCAAACAATGATTAGGTTACAAATATTTTAAAACCTCACAGGAAATGTGATCATAAACTTTAGTAATTCCTTAAATTTAACCACTGATCCAGTGAAGTAAAAGTTCCTTTTCAGTTTAATTGATCTTCTTCTTTTAGTTTTTATTTACAGATAGGATCATTTCGTTCAAGCAAATCTATCATTTAACCCTCTGGCCAACATAACGGTGTGTTTTCAAGCAGGTGAGAAAGCACCGGGGCACAGAGGCCTATTGAAAGAAAGGCGCAGGCCTGCGGCTCAGCTTCGATTGTGTAATTATTTGACTTGGTCATACTGCAGCTTTATGCAAATGAGGGGAACAATGAACGACGATGGAGATTAATTCCTCCCTGGTCTGCCGACTGAAAGGAGAAAGAATGCACTCTCTGCCAAGTGGCGCACTGTCGCATACATTTAGGTGCTATAACGAAAAAAGTAGACAAATGTATGAGAAAAGCAGATAAACCATAGAAGAGAAAGTGGACAGGGTAGGTGTATACTTTGAGGAAGGAAAAAGTAGGTTTTATTTGTTGATCAGAGAGGAAATGGTGGAAATAAACAATTTTACTGCAATCAAGTTTTTATTTAAGGCCCTTTTCTAAGTTTAACAACATAGCTTATCTTTACTTTTAGGCTTAATAAACAGACTCAATACAAACCTATGAGCGTCTATCAGCAGAATAAGACTCTATTGATTTGGTGAAAATAGTTTATATTAATTCAAACACGGTCAGGCTGTATCCAGGGACAACACCAGCTACGTTTTAGCTCTAAATATCAGCATTTCCCAACGCAAGCCTACAGACTGCGGCCTTCTTTGTGTGGAGCGCTGAATCCGCCCTGCACGCGCCTTGCTGTGGGCCAGATTGGCCGTGAGTCCCGTTTCACAGTTAAGAGGTCAATTTGCCTTTCAAACGGAAAGAGAGAGAGAGAAAAAAAAATATCCAAGCACAGGCAGACGTGGCTATTGTGCACAAAGACCAGAGGGCCTTCTTATTACTTATGTATGCAACGAGATGTCTGATTTATATGTCGAGTTCAACTACCGAGACTGACACGTGCCTTAAAATAAAGAAACACTCCCTCTCTAGTGTTTACTTAAGACACAATAAAATAAAGGTCCATAAAACTGGATTGTTTGGTTCGTTGGTTCTGTGTAATGTGCGTAAGAGAATCTGGACCACGGACACAAACAAACAACTTTGCTCCACGTGGAGCTAAAAACAGCCTGGGAAGAAACTGCATTTCAAACACGACATTATAGTTTTGTCTGAGTGGACGAACATCACAGGAGAAACCCAAAGAGGGAGCTTGTGGTTTCTGTTTTACCAAGATTGTTTCACCCTGCCTTAATTCTAATGATGGTGGTTTTGACGGACATTTCCTTTTGGCAACTCCGGGCCCCCCAGAGCAGAACCACAAAGCAGTGGCACGTGTGCATTTGTATAGGGGCCCATCAGACCATAAAAAGAGGAGGGTCTCGGCGTGTGCCTCTGTCGGGGAGGGCTGAGCGCACACATTAATGTAATAAACCGCCAGTACATCTGCTAAGCTATCTGCACATCCTCCAACGAAATCCACCAAACCCAGGCGCTGAGCCCTCCCACAATAAAATCCACTGGGATCTTGGTTTCATCTCATTGGTTGGGGATGCTGCAACAGGGGGGGGCGAGAACAATAGCATCATTCCGGCATAAAAAGAGTGGAGCTATGCCTTGGAGACGAAAACATTTCAGCAACAGAAGGATCGATATACTGGGGAGATAAAGTCCCAGAAGCCTCTCGTGTTGCCATATTTTTAACAAACCTGGATACTCCAGACTTCACCCACCTCCCCGAAGTGCCTCTCCGCTGTTACTCGCCAAGATGCCCAAAGGATTCCTGGTAAAAAGAAACAAGAAATCTGCACATGTTTCCTACAGGACTCGATCGGACGAAGATGACCTCCATGAGCATCCCACCCCATCTGCCTTGCCGAGTCACACTGACCCCTCCCCGCCGATGTCCGTGGTGTCCAGCCCAGACCGAGCCTCAGCATCGCCGGACTTCACCGCAGCTGACGCTCCGGTACAAAGACTGGGGAAGCTGGCACAGTTTGGCAACCCCGAAACAGTGTGCCAAGCCATCTACAGCCCCACCCGACCCATCAGCAAAGAGCACGACCGAGGATATTTTGAGCGAAGTTTCAATCTGGGCTCGCCTATTTCTGCTGAGTCATTCCCAACACCCGCCTCGCTCTCCGGCCTGGACCATCTTCTGTACGCCCCGGTCGACCTGAAAATCGGCACCAGCAACAGCAGCCGCAGCGGCACCACCAGCATCACCATCAGCAGCAGCAGCAGCAGCAGCAGCAGCCTCCCGGGACCAAGCAACCGGGTCGCCATCAAACGACCCGCAGCCGATGGAGCAGAGCGCAAATCTAAACCTGCCTCAAAGAAACCCAAAGCCATTAGAAAACTCAACTTTGAAGACGAGGTGACGACTTCTCCAGTGCTTGGGCTCAAAATCAAAGAGGGGCCGGTGGACATGAAGCCGAGGGCGCAGTCCTCCGGAGGAAACAAACCTTTAGGGGAGTTTGTGTGTCAACTGTGCAAAGAAGCGTACGCGGATCCGTTCTCTCTGGCTCAGCACAAATGCTCTTGCATAGTCAGAGTCGAGTATCGGTGTCCTGAGTGCGATAAGATGTTCAGCTGCCCGGCAAACCTCGCTTCTCACCGCCGCTGGCACAAACCCCGGATCACCGGCACCCCGGCGATGCCACCCGCACAGGGCATCAAATCTGAAATGGCCAAAATGCCGCCCCTGGGTATCAAGTCAGTCTCCGACGAAGCCAAAGACATGAGTGACAGAGACACCCCGAGTCCAGGGCTGTCCGAATCAGGCTCTGAAGACGGCGCATACGACTGCCAGTACTGTGGGAAGAGGTTTAAGCGACAGGCATACCTAAGAAAACACATCATGGGACACCAGGCTCTGCAAAAGAAAGTGCTGGAAGAGCACGGGTTTCAAACCAGCGACCGCGCGACAGAGCAGGCTCCGGTGTCAGCCGTCGCTCCCTCCTCCTCCTCCTCCTCCTCCTCCTCCTCCTCTTCCTCCTCCTCAGCATCATCATCTTCTTCATCCTCAGAGGAAGCCTCAAACCAAAGCCCCCTCAATCTGAGCCCGGTGGACTGTCTGCTGTGCCCGGTGTGCGGGGAGAGTTTCACCAGCAGGGCCGGCCAGGAGAGACACCTGCGCCTCATGCACTCCTCCCAGATCTACCCGTGCAAATACTGCCCCGCCACTCTCTACAGCTCACCGGGGCTCACCAGGCACATAAACAAGTGCCACCCCTCGGAGAACAGGCAGGTGATCCTGCTGCAAATGCCGGTGCGCCCCGCCTGTTGAAGACAACACAGAACTTGTGCCTTTGATGTGGGGTGGGGGGATGGAAATGATAATGATAAAAAAAAAAAATCGAGAGAAAAACAAACAAAAAAGTTGCTTTGGGGTGAAAAAAAAGAAAGGGGAAAAAAGATAACAAAAACACAAAAAAGTTTGTGACGCTCACTGCCATAACTTGAGGCCAATGAAAGGCAGAACTGTTTGATGTTTAAGTGGTGTATTTTCCATGCCAATCAGTGATTGTTGAATGCTTGTCTCTATATTTGAAGTACACATAGGCCTATTTTGGGATTTTATTTCTCAAATTAGTTTATCAAGAAGAAGAAGAAGAAGAAGGAAAACAAAAAAAGAATACAAAGCGTTAGTTTGACTGTTAAAGGGTATTTTTCTAGGACAGCACATGCTCAATGATAGCTTCTAGACCTAAGAAATGTCTTAAAATTCTCAGAAATCCTTTTCCCCCCCCGTCGAAGCCTCTTGAATTCACCGACCGTGACTGCTCCATCACTGTAGCTTTACGCCAGTTTGTGAATGACAGAACTTATCAACTTTGTCGTGGTGGAAAAAAAGCAAAGTGTGACTGAAGAATTCCCCGTTTAGTAGAACCACAAATGCCTTTAGTATACAGATAAGCCTAGTCTGAAATAGCTTACAGTGCATACACATCCAAATCCCGCTGTATAACTGCCTTAAAAAAAAAAAAAAAAGTCAACATAGATTGTTTTAATTTTGAATGCTGGCACATATTTTATTATTATTGAAGATTGTTGCAATATTTTTCATCATATTTATTTATTTATTCTAATTATTTGATGTAACTTATTGTTGTGTTTGTCGTGATTTTATTTCCCTCTTCCCTGTGAATCGTTCTGGCAGTTTACATGTCGTATAGCCAAAATGTTTTTTCTGTTTTTTTTTTTTTTTTTCGTTGGTTAAATTTATGAGTTTGTGATAACTGTCGTGGGTCGGGTTTTAATCTTCAATCTCCACAGCTCTTGTAAGAAATAAAAATCAAAACAAACTGGAAAAAAAAAACCTTAAAAAAAAAGGAAAAGAAAAAAACTTAAAGCTCTTACCTTAGATGCAATCTTTTTTAAGGACAAGTTATTTTTCTTAAATGTTGGCTTTTATAGCGCTTTGATTGTATGTGTATATCGTTGTTGTCTATGGAAATAAAATATTTTCAAAAGGACACGTGGTCTCTGAGAGCTTCAACTTACAGCGTTATGAACTTTATTTCAGAGAAATCTATATATTTTCCTTCTTCTTTTGAGGGACTCTCATATCCAACTACTGACGCGTCTGGCTTTAGTGGCCTCCTCGGATGGACTGTTAGTACAACAACACACTAGTCCATCCAAGTTTTCATCCCCGAGGTGCTTCTGTGATGTTTTGATAAGAAATTATCTTGCAATGCCAAGATGTTGCATGAACTGATTTTTTTTTGCAGTTTTGTTTTCGGTGCATAAAACTGAAACAAAAGTTTTGAGCGCACATCAAAACCACTTAATTGATCTATCTTAAAAATACTAGCAATAATAATAATAATAATAATAATAATAATAATAATAAAGTCCCCACATCTGAGTTAACTGTGGGTTATTTGCATATTAATCTAAGACACTTTTGGAACAGATGTAAACATAATTATTTGTTTTAATAAATTCACAGACAACACAAAAGCAGTTTTGACCCAACTTTTTGTGTGCTATCAGGTGGTTTAAAGTCGGTTCTGAAAGTGGTTTATAGTGGTCTATAGTTTAATTTCACGCTAAAAAAAAAATAAAAAATCCCCGAAAATCAAACGTCAGCTTTTAAAACCCGCAGGGTCAAAAGTCTTGACACTCCCAACTTTGTCCAAATCTATTAAACAGGCCTCACCGTGCACGACAAAACGTCTGAAACTCTCGTGACGAAATCTTCGCATCCGACCCCCCTACCCCCCCCATCCTTTATCAGACCGAGCCTCCGTAAATCATTGCTGCAGAGGCTCAACAGACGCCGTGTCGCTGCCATAGAGAACCACTTACGGCCTTATCATAAATTCCCCCCTTAATACCATGTCAGGACATGACAGGAGGACAAAGAGGTGGTGGATCAGTGCTCACCTCTGGCGCAGTAAAACATCTGTCTGCTTTGGAAAACTCTCACAGCTCAATTTTTCTTTAGTTCCATCTGATTTAAGACGCACCAGGGCACAGCTGATTTACCCAACAGAACCCCTAAAGCATTAAGTGAGTTGTAATTCAGCAGGTAGCTTCCAGTTATGTCACTTTAGACTTAAATCACAGATACAGTGAGCATTATGATAACGTTGACCTCAGAACATCATCACTTATGAATGGGGGGGGGGGGGGGTAAATGTCACCTTCAAACCAACTTTTACTCCTCGTCTCTCCCAGTTTCTGCACTCTTATTAATATTCTGCACCTGTCTGAGGCAGAAGGAGATCACACAAACTTTTTCAAATGAGCATCTCTCTGCCTTGAGGCGACGGCGACAATGCAGCAAGAAAAAAAAAGACATCTGAAGTGTGAAAATGGACCACAGCTAGTGGGATAACATGAAATAATACAATAAGGTAGTAATCACAGTGTCAGCTTGTTCTGTTGCAACATTTTCCAAGTCAATGACTGAGCCAAACGGAGCTGAACCCAGTGAAAATGAGGTAACATTAGGATTATTTCTCACACACAGTTTCAGGGCTCCAATTATGGTCAAGTGCTTCTCCTGCGTCTTTATGTGGCTCAGGAGAGGTAGGGCACCTGTAGGTGCCGCAGCCATTGCACCTGTACCTCCTGATGAGCTTCCATTATGCCGGCCTGCTCTAAGTAGGGCTGAGCAGCAGGGGAGACAGATGGGAGGAGGGTCAGGTTACCCCCGCTGCCGCTGCTGTTAGCGCGGCCGGGCCAGGGTCACAGAAAACCCCATGGTAACAGCACCATCCTGAGCCTGCACACTAATAAAAGCCCTAATTTCCAACACATCAGTTAACAGACAGAAAAATAAAGCGTGTAGAATTTCAAAAATGATTTAATGAAATGTTTCAATTTCCACATTTCTAATGAAGATAGCAGGACTTCGGCATTTAAAAAGTTTGATATGTTGACAAGTCGAGATGAAATTTCAAGCTTTTTTTTCCTCTCTTATACAAAGATTATATTACAGGCATTAATATATTCATATTAGGGGGCAAAGAGGCCTTCGAATTTGACACAATGTACAAGGATTTCTAAAACAATAAGAGAAAAAAAAAACAACACATCAAGACTAAGACCAACAAATTTTTCTTCACAAATATAAGACGAACAACCTTATCTTGGTCCAAACACCTCCAGCAACTAAGCCACTAAAAGAGGAGAACATATCCCTTCAACAGGCATTTTCTATAACCTACAATCTTTAGATCAACATCTTGGGTGGTTCCTTCAAGTGGCTTTGGGGGGGAAATAAAAATCATAGACGTGGGTCCAGGCCTATATAACTATACATTCGTTGATAAACAAAAAGCCCCCCAAAAAAACAGGTGTGTGGAATCCCCGGCTGTTTGGATTGACCATGTTCTGCTCGAGGACTGAACAAACAAAAGGATGTGAGGTGTGGGAGAAAGAGGGCAAAAGTAAGGCATAGTAGTGCAACAGATGGGGATAGGGTTGTGGCTTGGGTGGAGCCTTCAGGGGGCGTGTAGTCCGAGTGTGTGATATGGGGGGGGGTGGGGGCACCTGGCTACCATGACAACCTGAGCAGCGCAGGCGTGACTGTTGCTAGGAGGGGTAGTAAGAGTTCAGCGCTGGCATGCCACCTCATGCCCGAGCCCCCCTCTCCCACCAGGTCTCAGGAGACGACGTGGGAAGAGGATCATGGGAAAGATGGGAAAGAAGTGGAGTCTGTTGTTTTCCGTGGGAGGCACAAGACACTGACCTTCAGAGACGCAGGGGGGGGAAGCGCTTTGTTTTACACTGCTAACGAGGAGCTGCGGCTCAAAGTGATCACGGTTTGCCTCATGTGATGAAAAATCAAAGTTTAATCTCATGACGTGGGTGCAGCAGTGGTGGTGTGGGACATCATCTTACTGTAGAGGACAGACATTACACAGGCACTGCGAGAAGCTCTCTCAGATGCAGTCACACAGGCTACACGCGTACACACTAACATACCTGCATACAAGCGCACACACACCAGTGCATGGAAATAAGATTCACCTGAGGCTCTGGCGGTATTTTCCTCTGAACAGCACAAGAATACATAACACAACATATCCGCAAAATAACTCCTCAAATAATCCTCTCAATATACATCTTGCAAACACACGAGATAATAAAATTTAAAGCAATATGAATTAAAAAAAAAAAAAAAAAAAAAAAAAGACAGAAGAAGAACATTCGATGCTAATGATGAAAGTGAGTGCAAAAACATTGGTTGTTTGGGAATGTCGGAATGTCGATGTCTTAGCTTCACAGGAGAGAGAAACGGATAGCAGAGGAAAGAGACAGGAGGAACTTATCTAATTACCGGACATAAGCCCACGTTAACAACATCAGAAAACAATTACAAACGCAGTCTTTTCTCATTCCAGCAGAGTTGCATAAATCAAATCATGACACAATCTATTGGAATTCATTTAAAAAGGAAAATGAGAGTGGTGAAAAAAAAAAAAAAAAAAAAAAAAAACCCACAAAAAAACAAATCTAATTTCATCTCAAGCTAGAAAGACGTCATCGATTGTCCACTCCGGGTTCAAAACAATGAAAAAAAACCTCTGACACTGCAGGGACTCCGTACCCAAGCAGTCTGTGCAGTAGTGCAGGGAGTACAAATCAACCAGGGGAGGCGTTCCCCAGTGCATCAGTCTTTTCTTCTTTTCACTGTGGGAAAATGGTCCACAAACATAGTCCAAACTGGTGCTACAGGGCAGGACAACAGCTTCAGCATCACTCTGTCACTACCTGAAGTGGAATCTTTGACACAGGAAGGTTGTGGCAGATGCTAAAGGAGGTAACAAGGCAGACATATTCATAAACAGATACCAATCTCTTGTGCGGTTTAAGCACAATTGCATTTACAACTGTGTCATTCAGTGCTTTATTACATTAAGTGTGGAAACAGGTTAGATAAAGAAACGGCATAAAGCGGTCTCCCATTCCCTTACTATAGTAAGAACTTTGTTTTTCTGGTGCTTTGAGAGCGCACTAGAAAAAGAGAATAAAAATCACATTTACATCACAGGTTACTTTAAAACAGAGTCTTCCTATGTTGCTGAAACCACCCGGATGAGCATAAATAGTTTAGTCTCATGTCCGTCTCAGTTAACGCAATTAAAGTGAAATGTAGCGACAAAAATCAACGACAGCCACTTAAATTAAAAAATTTAAACAGATTCCAGTTAATGTTTGTATCAGACGAAAAAAAAAACCCGACAAAAAACACTCTTGCAGTCACGGCTGGGTCTGTGAGGTTCTTCCAGAAAAGATTAAAGTCTTCACTCAGGGGGAAAAAAGGGGGGACGGGTTGAGGAGCTCAGTTGGAGGATTTGCTTATAGCGCTGGCAGATCGGCGGAGTTTCCCTGAAACTCTATGTTTTGTGGAACGGGGCATGGTGGGAGAAACCTGGTCGACCGAGTCTGTTGTGGTTGTCGCGGTGTTTCCGCCGTCCGTGCTGACGCTGCCAGTGAAGGATCCTGAGAGAGAGATGGAGAAAGTTTGCAGATAGAGGGACAACGATGGAGAGACAGCGAGACGGTTAGATGTGGCAGCGTTTCACTGGGCTTCGTTTCAATTCTACATCTCAGCATGCTTTCTCATGCATGTGGCTGCTCTCGAAACCAAGAATACCCAGTTCATAGGATTTTCACCTTCATTCACAAACAAACTGTGAAAAACAAGAGTTAGGATTCAAATTAGTTTCGTTTAAGTTCATTTGAATTAAGGCAGAGAACAAAAACCTTTCAGAAATGACATGCCTTTTTCACATGCTGTAGAAAAGCAAAGCTTGTTAAAAGAGAAGTTTTTTTCCAGAAGCTTATAGGATGTAAAAAATAGAGAGAGGCAACCTTTGCAGCTAAAAAAGAAAGTATTCAGTTCACAGTGTGAAAGCAGAATGCTTTGAATGGAAATAAAATTAGACATTACGCTCTTGTTGTGAACATCGGGGCCTTCCCATTGTCAAGCATTGTCCTCTTACACAAAACCCTCACTTCAATGATTACGTGATGGCAAACAGCAATAATGTGGGAGGTGGGTATGAAATGCTGGTGGGGACAATCAAGTATTGTGAACATCCTCGCTGTGCCCCTCACCAAATCCAAACTACGGGGCCCCCGCCCGTCTCGGCCCCATGCCTCGAGTTTAAACAACTTTTCTGCTTTGTTGAGATGGCATCTGGTTGCCTATTTTCTTTCCTATCCTTTTATTTCCTGCCATTTTTCGGAGGCATCTCAAGTTGCACCGGCTAAAAGGGATGGCAGATGGCTGGAGTAACAGAGACTCAGCAGCACAGTGGACACCAGCAGCATCCAGGGCTGCAGCTCACTGGGAGAGGAGGCTGGGCTACGGATGAAACACTGGGTGTATGTATTGTGAAGGCAACAGGGGAGGTGAGGGGCTCCAAACGTGCATTCTCAAATCTACATATGAATATGAAAGAGAGGTGTGCTTGGCTAAAAATGTGGGCGGCCTTATGGGGAGTAAATTCAGCATTCCTGTATTCGTCTATTCATTCCAACAGTAAACATAAACTCAAGATAAAATTCGTAGACTGTAAAAATCCATGATAAACTGGAGGAAGGGAATCTAATAAAGGCAATTTACACAAACAACTGGTTGCATCAGTTTCCAAATGAAGTGCAGGATTGTAAGGGCTCATGTAAGAATTAAGTTTTTCTAGTCAGAGTGAAGAAATAACCCAACTGATCCATCATTACGGTCATTATAACCCCACGACTTGACTCTTTGCTTGGCCAAAAACCGCCTTACAGCGACATTCACTTCAGAAGTAAAAGAAGAAGAGAAAAATCGAGAAAGGAAGAAAACAAAGGGAGTCTTGAAATGGCCCTGCAATCCCATTGGTCCCCAAGGCAGCAGTTCAAACAAGGCTTTAGATGACAAAGACGTCTTCCAGTGCGGCAGGTGTTAGTCTCAGAGTCTGCCCCAGGCAAACAGGCACACTCCAACAGGAGGAAATGAGGAAGGGGGTGGAGGGATTGAGAGAGGAAAAAAGAAAAAGGAGAAAAGTGTTTGCTGGGGGAACAGATAAAGGCGCTCCACATGCAGAAGCAAGGGCCAGAAGTGTAGCCGTATTGTTCATGCTGCTACTTAGTCAGGTGCTAATTGTCGCCACCGTGCATCGCTCTCAATTACCAGCCTGGCCTAAACAGTAAGACATCCCGACATAAACAGCCCGGTTTCTCTTTCCCTTTCCCTTTGTCAAAGCACTCAGTCAATAAAGCTTGGTTAGTACCGAATGATAAAGGAGCGTTGGGAGGGAAAACAGCCAGGATGAGTGAGCGAGCGAAGGGTAGGTAGGCTGCTGGAGCAAAAAAAAGCTTCCGGTCTGACCTCGGGCTTACCTTCACCACATATAGCATTTGGATCTTTAAGATTTTTTTTAATCTAAAAGGGAAAAAAAAACAGAGTAGAGCATCATGTGAGAAAGCAGTGGACACACTGACACGGCATACCAAACTGCAGGAGAACACAACACAACGCTGCTGAAAGGTCACAAGTGTCTCAGAGGTTGGATGGAGGGATATTCAGGCAGCGTGTGTGGCGGTTTGGTTAGTTGTTAACTGATTTTGGATGATGAGTTGATCAACAAGTGGCATTTTTTTCAAAAGGCCATAATGTCAGTCACAGATTTCAAACAGTAAGACCATTTTGAAAGCCAAAGCACAAATGTTGGTCAGTTGACATGGAAACAACAGGCTTAGAAACATTTAGCACCAATGTAACGAGTAGAGAGGTAGTTAGGGTGAAAGAAAAAGATGTTGGAGCACCTCAGAGGGTCACGGTAGCTTTTATGTGGTTTTATCGTGACAGTACTCTTGTTTTCTTTAGTGCAGTTAATAATTTTAAGAAGCACAATAACCCCCCCTCCACTTTCTAAAAAAAAAAAAAATTAGAAAAACACTACAAAGTGACCAAGCGGTGCAAAGAGTAACACAGCAAGGACAGAGCACTGGTGATGGGGAGTTCACATCATAGATGAGCTCATGCAGGAAGCCATGATGTTGGACTGAAGCTGCATGGTGAGAACGAAGTTACATTCAGGGTGATAACATTTGAGGTTACAGAAGATACTGACAAGCCAAGATGGTAAAGAAGTGGATGGCTGACATGAGGGGGCTCAGGTGAGACGCCTTCTGGCAAAGTGGTGGCATATTGCAGGGGCGCTTTATTTAGTCTAATCAGCATGCAGGTACCGTACGTAAAATCAAAGCCTGCGTTGCGTTTAAAAAAGGGCTAAATGAAGCGCAATCCCTTTTCATTTGATGACGGGAGGGCTCACAGTGACCTAAATGAATGAATGGCTGTTAGGGGGCTGTGGTTAGGCATCATGCCAAGTGTGAAGGAAGCAGGCAGTCTTACAGTCCACTTTGGCCCAGGGGTAATCCATGTCCCAAACCATCCCCGGCCAACGCCTGCACGCTGTCATGGAGCATGGATGACATGTTAGTGGCAGCAATGGGAGCCAGAGTAGGGTGGACAGACAGGCAGATGAATAGGAAAACTTGCATAAAAAAAAAACCAACAACACACACACACACACACTCTCGCGCACACTTCTGCATAAAGAAAAGGGAGAGGTGTAACACTTTTGAGATGGGTAAGATGAGGAGCAGTCAGCCACCACAGCCACATTTAATGCATATAAGACTGTATAAGACACAAGAGTATCAAGACATTCAGAATCATTGCTCAAAGCGTATGAAACCTTCCCTTTGTGCTTGAAAATTTATTCTTACGTTTAGTAGATCTGATAAGTTATCCATTTGATAAAAGAAAGCTGACAACTGGCTCAAACCTCCATTTCTGTCAAAGGCAACTTTGTGAATGGGTTGAACAGCACAAACCTGCTGGGAAAGGCTGTGATGCTGCATGAGGCAAGAGTATTTCAGATAAACTCATATACTATATGCTCTTATTAACCTATTGATCAGTTAACACGTGTGGATTCAGGAAAAACACAAATTGCTGTTCATTAGGACTTACTGCAGCAATGAAGGTGATCCCACGGAAACTCACTGTTTGAGGCAGACTGCATTCTTAGGGATTCATTTTGTTGTTCAATTTCAATGCTTTCAGTCAATCCAAGATGTCACTGAACCTCAAACTTGGATGTTTAACAAACAAAAGGTGAGTTTTGCTTTTTTTTTTGCTGGCTGGCTATCCAGTGTTGTACTTGGATTCACGTGATGGAGCTCTGTTCTGCATGGTGATTATGATATATATGAATTTGGACTTCTTTTTGTAATGTCTGCAGAGTGTATGTTCCAGAGGTTTGTGAGATGTACCTCTGTACATCTCCTCCACGCTGCCCAGGCCTAGCTTGAAGTGTTGTCCTGTGTTCATCAGTGACTCCCTCCATCTGCTCCATCCATAGCCACTTTTATTTAATCTGTCCTTAAAACCTTAGAAAAATCCGTCTTCAGGCATTTCTCGCTCTAATCTTAACACCTGAACTTGTGAATGATATTCCTCCTCCTTCACCGTGGCCAGGTCTCTGAGCACTTGACACCTTGTATTTCTTGAAAGTCCAGGTCGGTCACAGTTCTGGAATATGGTGTCACTGGAGGATAATTGTGTCCTGTTAGGTTTACATTTATTCTTTCTCAGGTATCGTGCATTTATTTGGTTTTCTTCTTCTCTCTGTGCTTTTTGTGACCCAGTGAAGTAGTTGCACCTAAATCTGGTGGTTCGACCTCAAGAAGCAAGACTTTGTGCTTCTTGCTTCGGCTATTTTGAAAGAGTTGCATATATCTGAAATGCACACCACTCAGTGTCGGTTAAATCTTTTATTTGGACGTCTTAAAGCTACCTTATCATTAGGCTTACTTGAATATGAGATATTCATCACTAAAATCTGTCCTCCAGAACACAATTACATATTACCTAAAAATGAATAAATCCAACAAGTTTTCAAGTATATATGGTTTGGAAAGTTAAAATATAAACTAGAAGAGTCAGACTATTCGGATACGGCTTCTTGCAGCATATGTCCCAAGCTGTGAATCATTATTCTCACTTCTGGCTAAACACTCTAACCTCTGATAAGCTACTTGATTGAGTCCTCGGCATCAGCGAGCAGACACAAAGAGCGCTCCCTGTATTTCCCCTTTACGCTGTTTTTGTTCGGAGGGAGATTTTACACCTCTGCAGGAGAGATCGGCCAACACTATGGAAATTTGTCTGACAACCTCTTTTTCTGCCTGAATATCACACCTGCTAGAATTTGAAGTCCAACACATACGGACAGAAACGCACACACACAGAAAAAAACCAAAAAAAACCAGAGAAGACAGTTCATTTTCACTTGCCCACACACAATAAATATATTGCATGCACTCTAAAGCACCTTCAAAATATATAAGCCCTGACATATTTGAAAATGATAAGACATCTGTGGTGTGGTTTTGTGGAGTGCTTTCCCTGTCAAAACAGAATGTGTGTCGGGATCCAATAGAGTAGAAAAGTGCAATCTTGTATTGATTTCAGAGCTGTTGCAGATCGATCGGAGCTGATAGAAGTAGGAAGAACAAGATAAGACACGTTTTTCATCCTATTCATCATGAACTGATAAGAGGGCTGTGCTGACATCCGCGAGCTGGTGTTTGTCGGTTAGATCTTTTAAGTTTTGGTGACCGAGCTCGTGAAGACACACACATACATAAATACATACATGCATTCTGCAACTGCCATTTAAAACGCTGCTTATATTCACAAGAAAGTAATTGCACGGAAAGACGCAGTTTGAAGGAAGAGGAGATGAACAAAAGTAGCGTGAGTGGGGCTTGAGGAAGTGGAGAAAGCAGAGTGTTTGAAGTCAGTCGGACCGCGTAAAGAGCCAGGGCCAGACGTTTGATATTCATCAGTGAGCGTAGGCGTTGAAGAAGAGTGAGGAGAATGAAGGGTGGAGGAGGAGGTGAAGGGGGCAAACAGGTGTGCTTAGAAGGAGGAGAGACTGATGTAGACAAAGAGCTAAGAAAAGAGGACATGAGAGGCAAATGCCCAAAAGTAATGAAGCAACAGTGGGATGAGGCAATGGGGAGCAAGTGGAGGTGCAGTGTGGTTCATTTCTCACCTGTCCCGCTCACTGGATAGCCGGGAGAGGGGGAGAAGACCTGCGACGCAAAGTCTTCAAACGTCATTACTTCTCTGTGGTTCTGAACGATGGCCTCTAAGTAGAGGGCTCGCTCCTCGTAGCTGGATTGGTCTCGTTAAAGAAAAATATCATGTGCAGAAAAAAACAACAACCAGACAGCAGGTGAGGCCTTCACCTGTCATTTAAATGAACTCTCATAAAAGAATTTCAGGTCATAAAACTATATATCTATTTCTAGCATAGTTCAGCAATTAGAAACAAATACCAGGAACAATTAGATGGCTTTATTGCTGCATAACAAACACAAACAGCACTACGAGATTTGGGTGTAGCTTTACCAGACTGGGCAGCTTCACCATCAGCAACCAGCCAGAAGCAAAGATGGAACAATCAGCCATGCCATACAGCCCCAAATGAGAATGCAGTCTCCAAAATAATCATAGAAAAAAAGAATACACCACGACTGGCGTGATGCTCAAAACCTCTCCTCTCCCTCCTCTCGTCCCTCACTCTTCTCTAATAGAACCCCTGCTGCAGGCAGCATGTCTAGGACCACCCTCCCCGATGTGCTGCCTGCCACTTCTCCGTGCCATCAGGGGGAAAATTGGAGCCATTTGAAATTCAGAGTGACAAGCAGTGACTGGGGCCTGGGCAGCCAGCATGCAGGATGGATGGCTGGATTTGAAATGGGAAAGCTCCAATAAATAAATAGATAAATAAGCCAGCAAAATGGCTGCTGAGTGAGGGTGGAAAACATTCTGGTGGCCATTATCATATCATTATCATGGATATATCCTGCTAAGTCTGTTGTGGAATGGAGGAAAAAGCTGGATAAAATATGATATAGGGAACCATTGGAGTAAAAAGGACTATTTTGAAGGCATAATGATAGTCAGCACTTATTTTAACAATGTGTGAGCATGTTTTTAGAATGAGTCTGATTATTTGCTGTGAACATGTTTCCTTCACTGACGCCTGACAAATTGCTTCACAAACACATGAACTCACTGTCAAACACACAGCTCTAGTTGTTGAATGCTGATGCCCTCCTCCCCCTCATCTCATCAGGATTGCCAGGGTGGAGTGAAACTAGGCTGTTGCCGACGCCAAGGATGGACCAGGCTAAGCTGAGATAGGCTGGACTGGGCCGAGAGGCGCTGGTCTGGGTTAGATAGATAGGACGAGACATTTACTGGGCAAGCGGCCTGCTGTGGGCACATGCCGCCACAGCAGGGGCCAAGGCAGCCATGACCAATGGCTTTGAGGGGAACCATAGCAAAGTAGGGACGACGGGCACCTGTGCCGGGACACACCAAAGGGTATGAAAGCCAAGCTGCTCAGAGTAAGAGACAGACATTGACAAAGGGAAGAACAAGACAAAGGAAAAGGTATAAAGATATGTTCTTGAAAAGTTCTTGATTTATTCTACGTAAAAAGGTAAAAAAAAGTGATTATTTAAATTACTGATCGATTAGACGGAAATATTGTATAAATGGAAAATTTGGACATACGGTTGGAAAATAAATCCATAAAAGCTACAATTTTAATCTTCAAGATAGGGAAATGGATGACTTTATTATTCTCAAAGGAAAACTTAATATTTCCTTATGGGAAACCTGCCAGCTACTAACTGTAACTAAGTGACCATTCTTCGTAGGAGAGCCGCAGAGCAGACTGACTTTAAGCACGTAAAAGCACTTCCTAATGTGCTACTTATCTGTTTTCCAGACATGCAACGTCACTGTTTTCAGTCACTTGCTGGAAACAGTGTTGAACAAAGAGTGGGCATCCCAGGCTCTGCTGCCATGGTAACCTGGGTCACAGCTCTGTGTGATGGGTCATATCCAGGGTTTAGTGGGTGACGGATAGAGAGCAAGGATGTTTGTAAAAATAATAAAAATGGGCCCAGAAAGGTGATAAGTGGAGGAAAAAAATATGAGGGAGGGAATGACTTGATGAAAAGACCTGAGAGAACTTAAGAGGGAGGCTGATAAATGAAAAACAAGGAAGGATGGGGACAGAGAGTGTCTCGGCACAGCATGGGTCAACAGAGCCATATGGCGGTCCATTATCAGAGATGCAGATGACTGCAGGCCTGTTATTGAGATTCCTAAAGCAAATATTGACTCCAGCTGGAGCAGACACTCTCTGACTCTGACACACGCCTCTCCTCCACTACTTCCTTCCGCTGCCCTCTCTCCAAGTTAGACAAATAGATTATGGTGGGTGAGAAAAAAAAAATAATTAAAGAATAAAATGGACATAGTGTAAAAAGATCAAGAGAGGAGAGGGGAAAAAAAGATGAGCAGTGGTGGAGAAAAACAGGTTGTGAGTGAGGGAGACAAAAAAAAAAAGGTATCTTGGGGACGGGTGAAAAAGAGAGCAGTAATCAGCTCACTTAAGTGAATGTACAATGCTATCTGTTGGTAAAAAATGGTGTAAAGAAATCTGACCTAATGCACAGTGAGGGGTAATAATGCCTTCTCTCTAGCTCTCTGTCATTTTTATGCTTGTCTCTAATTAATAAGCCATGGGCACAGCTTGTTTCCCTGCATATACACAGATGATGTTCCCTCCATGCAGTAACTTAATCAACAGACACATCCAGAATGGTGACGCAAAGACTATGTCCATGTCATGGACACCAAGCCCGCTGATGTGGAGCTACTTTTAAGGAAAGAATAAGCTACATCTACAGCTGGTGAATGCCTTGCAAATACACTAGACAGGTGAATCACCATAAACCAAAACTTATTCTCCATGAAAACGTTCCCTGTTAAAAAAGCCTTCAAAATGAACTGTGTAGCTGTATCTCAGAGGACTCAACTGCACCTGGGGCCATAAATAGAAACACAAAGGGAAAATTCAGACAGGTTTACATTTCAACAGATGGACTGCAACTCAAGTCACCCGTGACATAACTGTCATTTACAGCTGAACTAGGCAGACATGCAAGAAAAGCAAGGGTTTGGGAGTGGAGTGAGTTGCACCACTTTGGGAATTTCCAAGGAACCCCTGTGTTCCAAGTGACTGCATTCCTATTAAAGACAGGAGACCAATTTAACGTCTATGGAGCGTGGCATCGACCGGGACAGTAACGACAAAAAAAATCTCCCAGGTCTGAGTTAATGCAAAACAAGTTTGGTTAGGAGATTGATATCTGGCGATGGGATGGGAGCAGTGGCAATAAAAAGAAAAACATAAATCAAATCCATTTCACATTTGGAATAATGTGTCAGAGTAAAAACAGTCTTTTTCATTCCGTCTCCTGCTTTTCCTCACTCTCTCTTGTATTACTGGTAACAAAGACAGTGACTTACAGCTGGTATGAGTGCAGGTGTGTAACCCAAAGACATTACCACGGACACAGTCCCACTCCTCATACCTGTGTAGACATATGCGCATGTTTATCTGGGCCAACATACGTGTGCATGCATATGTATCTGTGGGTGTGTGCACATACTATGTATACATATGCATGCTGTCCAGATGGCAGGGAGGTAGCTCTGGGGGAATGGAGGGGTCAAGCATCTTTGTGGATCAAAGCCAAGGTCAGGGCAGCTGCAGTGGCCCATGTTCAAGGTGAATGGAGGCCTCAGATGGCTCTTCATTAGCAGCCTACCCCATTCCTGCTGGACCCCATCAACCAACCGCCACCGACCCTCATCATCTTCTATCTTCCTTTTCTCTCTCCATCCACAGGGACCTGTTCTCAAACTACGTGTCCACTGGGATCCATTTTGTTCTGTGAGTAACTGCACCAAGCACAAGAAGACACAAACGCATGCTCACACATCAGTGTTTGTGAATAAGTAGGCACAACACACACACACACACCAACATCCTCCATCACAGTTCCCAAAAAGAGCCTAAGTTGACCTCTGAACTGATGTCCCTCTGGAGAGAAGCATCCTGACCATCAGTCCAGCCTGAGTCTTTGTGTTCCTTAATCTCCCTGCTGACAAAAATCCTCACCACCACTGGCCTCTGACACACACTCCCTACATTTCAAACAAATTGAGCCTTTGCGCACACACACACACACACACACACACACACACACACACACACGCCCAGAAGGCATGATTATGCAACATGACTTTGGGAAAGTAGTCCTTTTCTGAAAGATGCTGAATATTTTACATTTAAATTTCCGTTAAAAGATCAGCACAATTTGTGTCTTTGGGACCACACACACCACTAAAAACACAAAATCTTGTTTTTTTCGCTGAAACACTTAAATGTGTTTCCTTGAATGCATTTCTACACTGCACAAAACCAGAAAAAAGTCATAGTTCATAGAACTTCCTTTGTCGAGACTTACTCAGCTCGACAAGGAACCATTTGAGGAGCCATCTGTGACGACATTTAACCGTCACTGGTCCAGATGGTATAACTGTATGTTGATTGATCGCACATGACTTCAGCAACAGTAACTGTCAAAGCAAAAATATCTATCCAAACAAAGTTCAACTTTTAGAAAAAAATATCTTAAGTCAGCCTTAAAGATTATATAAAATGCAAACAAATTAAGTAATAGCAAAGAGCTTATATCTAATTACTAAACTTAATCCACAGCTCCTCTCTTCACCCACAGTCATTTTCATCTCTTTGTACACTTTTATGCGATATATGTAATATACAGTTATTACAGAGTAATTACAGAGTTATTACAGGCTTTAATAAACTTGACAGAGGAAATACATCGAGGTTCTGACAAGTGATTTGCTCAACAGTGATTGGCTATGGTGCCAGTTTATTATTCACACTGGCAATATAAATGCAAAAAAATCCCTTGAAGGTATGTTGTTCTTAAGGGAGCTGCTCAGTCTCCAGTTTGCCTCTGGGATTCCACAAATGTGTTTGGTTTCAAAGCATCATTAGTGTCACTGAGCAGCCCTGCTGAAATCTAAGAGCCGAACACCATTTTGTACTCATTTCGTATAAAGCCATAAAATATAATTGAAAGAGGTAATAAGATGTGATTGGTCAAATGAATAACATAATTAAGAGACACGGTAGCAGAGACACACACACCAAGTTAATCTGCAGATAAGACAGGGTAGGGTGTGAAAGTCCAGATTAAGCTGGGGAGCATTAGTTGGGGTCTTAAGACACCCCATACTGACAGTTCAGTACTTCAGCTGCATTTATATCGAACTCTAAGTCACAGAAGCGGGATGATGTGTGCAGGGAGTGCAACTCCCTCCTCGCACTTTGTAAAAGAGGTCTCCAAATGATGTCGAGTTTCAAATAGTACACTGCCTAAAGCGGAAATGCTTATGCTTGAATAGGAAATGTTCACATTAAAGAGAAGACGAGGAGATAAGAGAAATGAACAGGGCCAGAGGCAAAGCAGGTTCAAGACCAATCCTGAATCTCTGAATAGCACATCAATATATTTTGGAAAATGATCCTCTTCATGCCACTACCTTTACAAAAACAGACTGTGAAGGAATGCTAGTCTAACGACAAGCACAGCTATAATCAACCAAGATATAATCAACCTGTGCCATATGTGTAAATCATCCACACACAACTAAATGTTTAATCTATTGAGGCTTCCACTGAAAACAATTAAATAATAATCAGTGACCATTCAAATCTGAAACATGCACAGGGACAAAACCACTCCTATGGCCCTCTAGGCCTCCATGGCAGCAGCCAAGGTTAATCCTGTTTGTCGAAGCGCTGCTGGGAAAAAGAGCTCTTGTAGTGAAGAGGGACAGTTGAGAGATGATGTGGAGAGTGCCTCTAGGTGCTTGACCCCCTCCTCCCTCAGCCCCACATCTGCCCATTAACCTGGGCCAATCAGCTTGACCTTGGTGAGGAGAGGAGCCGGAGGAGTAGCTCATAGTGCCATTGACTCCAAGCAGTCACATAATTGGCCAGTTAAGAGGAGGGGGTTGGGTGGTGGTGTTTGGTTGTGCTGGGGTACCAGTGCAAACAGGTTAAAAAAAAAGCATGTGAATTGACATGTGGCTTATTCTTGAAAGACAGTGCCCCAACTCCTTGTGTCAAGTGAACACTTATAGATGGATAGTAAAGCTGGATGTCACACAAATACCTTCAAACCTATTAGTACATAAAGAAGTGAAGTATTTTACTTTCAGGAAAAAGTCAGAATTAAAGAAAGAGTGGTGGCAAAAGCAGACAAAGGGCCAAACCTTCAAAGGATTTAATACAGACTGTTACTGCCGGTCACTAGACTTGAGCCCAAAGCTGAAATGAGCAGATTTAAATCAACAGAGGTCACAGTGCCAACTCCAGGACTCACTGTTTAGAGAAATGGATTACAATGCATGTGCAAAAACTTTAGTCTAATGTGGAAGAGGACATAAGAGTCAGAAAAAAATAGCAGAAGTAATGGGAAAAGTGTTGAAACACGAGGGGAAAGGGGATAACTTGAGCCCAAAAAAAGGGGCTATAACAATGAGAAGGAAGAAGGGGGCAGGAAGGAGGGAGGTGGGGGGATGGATAAGAGGAAGGAAAGAAAAAGAGATAAAGCCGAGCAGGTGTTGATTGGAGAGAGGCCGAGCGGTGAGTGCCAGTGGTACCTGTTGTCACAGCGAGGGCTGAGGTGTGAAGCTCGTCTCTGCAGAGGCCCTCAGAGGTGTGAGGTGATTACGGGGAGGAAGACAGAGAAATTTAGATGGAGAGACACAGGGAGAAAGATGGACATGGGCAGAGAGTGAATGTGGCAATAAAGCTGGCTGCAGGAATAATGGCAGAGTGGGAAAGAACAACAGATTGAGATGGATAAAGTGAGAGCATGTATGACAGAAACCAGCCAGTAGGGTGATTGTATGGTGTGTGTGTGTGTGTGTGTGTGTGTGTGTGTGTCTCACTTCCATTTTATATAGCAGCTACTCAAACCTTGGTGTCTCATTAAACAGCTTTTTTTGGTGTAGACAGCTGTAGCAGCCGTACAGAAAATGCCTGAAAGTGTCACAAATGTATTATGATGAATGGAGGTGTTTGTGTGTCCATTTTCTGGGTGAGCATAGACTTACACAACAGCGGATACTCCAGAGGAATAGCTGCTTTCAGAGAGTTTTAACAAGTAGTCTAATTAGTGGGTCCAGGAAACTGGAGCTCAGGAGCCCCAAAGGAGCCAGGTCAAACAGTAAGCCCAGGTTAATGACACCTCCTGAGGGGTAAGTTTCCCACAGCAAGAGCTTTCTAAGCTCCAACCTCCACACCTCTCTACAGTCCATCTGGCATTCAGACAGCAAGATGGGGAGTTATGGCTGTGATATCACTCCTAACCTGTGACATCATCGCTGCCCATCAGTGATTTCACAAAGGTTGGCCACAGCTACAGACAAAATCTGATGTCTGCTAGCTGGCATGACCGGGTTATTTATGACTCGAATGAAGAAAGTAGTCACCCATTTTCTCAAGTCCCTGGCAGCCCACCATTCCTCTGGGGGACACAAAAATCGATTTCTGCTCAACAACAAATCATAAGAGCAGCACCTAATCAGAGGTCACCGTTGTCCCCTGATTGTTGGAGGTTCACAGAATATAAATGGCAAAGCAACAAGTCATTGTCACAAACCAGAGACACAGGACAGCCATAAGATAGCCGGTGACATCATGATATGTTGTAATATGGTTTGTTCAACACATGACTGCCATCAAAGCCTACTGGACTATGTATTCAGATGAGCCAAGTCTGTAACCAATCTCCTTTTCAAAGGACTCTGGCTTCCATTGATGAGTCCTAATACAGCAGCCTTAGATGTGAAACACAAAGGATCGACATGATTAATCAAACACAGACCCATTATGGCCTGACAGTCACACCGGCCTCCGCTGTGTATTAACAGAAAGTCATAATAAGATGAGCTACAAAAGGCTGATAGGGATGAAGATTAACAGATACTGGTCCGTGAGTGGCTGGTGAGAGTTGAAGGTCTCCTTTGTCAGTGATGATCACCAGTGACATGAATGTCTGAGCCCTCTGGACACATTATTAGGTCAGGACAAAGGTGGGCATGATATGAGCTATCAGGGGTGAACGTGTGTCATATTTTTCCTCCAGTTCCTGACATTTGACTTGTTTAGAGTCGAGACAAGGAACCACAGCATCTATCTGATCTCAATTTGAACTTTTAATAAAAAGTCAGAGATGAAACACGGAAGGGCAGGCCGAACCTAGACAGTGATTGGAATCCATCTGAATGCTTATGAGGCATTTCAACTCATCTTTTTTCCAACTTTGTTGAGCAAATCTATAATTATTACCAGGCTAAAACCTCAAACTCAGCTTCTGGCACACTGTACTCTTGTAAAAAAAAAGACAAAAAACATGGTAGCAAGCCAAGAATCCCAACGTTCTATAATCTATTTGACAAATCCAGAAGAGGGGTCAGACACTTATATTACAAGAGTAATGTGCCAACTCCGGGTCACGCCAAATAGCTCTGATTTTAACCCTACGATAACACTGCTCAGACGAGCCCTGATGAAATATTAAAACAAAATGAGCAGTGGCTTCTGCAATTTTAATGATGCTTGTGGCATGTGCAACAGAATAACTGCGAAGCATTTATGCCAAGCATCTCTGGCTACTTCGCCTCTGAGACATGCGACATGTGAAATCTGTTGTTCCGCTATTGCCCCATATATGAAAGGTTCATTGTGCCAATTAGGCTGCCTAGTCTTATGTAAAATGTCAGGCATTTAGAGAGAATGATAATGATTAGTGCTAGGTTACGTATGATCACATCAGTGGGAAATGTAAAAAAATAAAGAAGGTTACTTTTAACTGATGGGTTCATACAGTAAAGTGAGCCAGTTTTGTTAAAAATCTATTAATAAAGTGTCGTTAATCATCACAGAAAATGTAGCTGCGATCGAGGATATGATGCCAACATTTCTTTGTTGGAGAAGTTTGGTTATTTATTCTCTTACAGATAAAATTTTATAATGTGAAAAAAAGTTTATAGCGGTGTACATCATAAGTGTGGGAGCAGGAAGACTGACTGACCAAGCCTTCTGCTTGTTATTATTGTAATGAATGAGAAGGACAGTGTGCGGAGATGCATTTCTGTATTCACACATAAGCATGCTCAAAGAGAGAAACACACACAAAACCTTGGGCAAAAAAGAAAATGGACTTCTGTGTTGGCAGCAGCTTTTCCCTAATCCTCACCCTTGGGCTATATTGTGCAGTCAAGCAGGCTATTACATGGCAACAATTAGGGGGGCTGGAGCTCAACACCTGGTCGTCTCCTATTCTGGCCCTTCAGTGGCAGCTGACTGTACAGTCTCACAGCCAGGTGGCCCTCCTTCAATGACATTAGCTAGTCACTCCAGGGTTAATCAGGAGCCTGCCATCATCCAGTGGGCAAGCATGGAGCCCCATTCAGATTGGAACCTTTTATAGAGAAAACAAATGATGGAGACTATGTTGTTATAAAAACTTGTTCAATTGAAGATCTCTGAGAGAGACCTCACATAATCAAAATTAACTTGAGGGAGGGGTTAGAGCCCCTTGGATTCATGGGCAAGATTTGGTGCGCTGCCTTGATTGGCTGAAGCGTAGCTTGCAGCACATCAACTGTGCATCCTGCAGCTTATAATGGACCTTTTCATGGGTGGACAAAAACAGATGGAGGAGCGGGAAGTGCTATACATCCACGCAGACGGACGATGACGTGGGGGGAGGGAAACTGGATTTTGTCAAAGTCGGCTGATACAAAAACAAGTGGGTGTAGCTCGAGCAGCCCGGGCTATATCTGCCTGTAAGGAAAACCCTATTCCAAAGCCCCCTGGCTTGGAGATCTGAGGATAAATAACACTCATTAGAATAACAAAAGCTATAGATTTGTACCCAAATCAGCTAGAGTCTCATCAATAGTAATTAGAGGCTATACATAACTAATGAAGATGCTCACGTTACATTAACAAAGGTACTGAAAGCTGGTATTTATGCAAAACTAGAGAATTAGATAAGTGGATAAATAGAGCTTTTCTGACATTTTAACACAAGAATGTGCAGGGAAAATGATAAAAACAAAATTAATTGTCAACTGTTAGATGAATCTCACGTTTAATGTTGTAAAATAAAAAAAAAAATTGGATTTAAGTAAAAAGAATCCTACTATCAGAAGGTGCTGTTGGTACGTCTGCGACCATAGACACATCCTCCATGTTGGACATCAAACTCAGTATTACTACAGCCTGTTGCATTGGAGGAACACAGGAAGATTAGGCCAGTATCTCTCACTGCCTCTCTTTCAGCCACAGCCACCACTTGACAATAAAAGACAGACTATCAGTATTAACACATCAAAGGCTGCTTTCTGTAAGAGGCAGACAATGCACAGCGATGCACACTTAAATGTTTTGTTTTTATTATTGCTTTGTTTGCCTTGCCTGTCTGTCAATGCAGAAAATTCCATTTCGTGCAAAAATGCAAATGCTGGGAGGCACAAGGACATCCTCTGAAAGAGAACAATGGCCACAGGCCAGCGGAGGAGCAGACAGTGCCTTTGAACCATTTAAAGAGGCATCAATGTGGAACTTATAAATAATCAACTAATTCCTTCTTAACACAGCCAATTAAGTCAGCAACATTAAAAGCAACCCAGCCTTATGAAAAAAAGAGCAATCCTAGTGCCTGACCAGACAAAAAAAAAAGAGAATTGAGAATTTAACAGCCATTTAGGGATAAAGACGCCCAATAATGTCAAAAGGTGTCTTCATAAGAGTCCCAAAAACCCAGGGCTACATCAGAGACCAAGAGATTCCAGTGGAGTACGATGAGTGACATTTCACTGACATTTCCCAGCAGCATTCAATGTGTCGCTGCCTCAAGACGGCATCAGAAATATCTATGGATATGCTTGAATGTGACACAGGCGTTAAGGGATGTGGGTTCTTTCAGGGGACGGCCTCATCTCTGGGACCAGTGATGAGGAGCCTGGACCCTGGGAGATTGAATGGTAATCACTGGAGCACAGATAATGGATGATTGAAGGCTCTTTCTACTCCGCTGTTGGATTTCAATATCAGAGAGGCCCTAGAATTGGGATTCTTATCAGGGGCGGTGTGTCAAACAAAGGAGAGCTGAGCGTGAAATATGGGGTCCAACTCAGGCACACGACCATGGCGATTAGCACAAGGATAAAAAGGGCCGCACAAACAAAAGAGGGCAGCTTTAGCTGGACAAAGGGCTGTTCACTGCCTTGTAGCAAGAGACACGGAAGGAAGAAGGGACATAAAGGAAAAAAGGAGAGACTACTTGGTGGTAACAAGAGGACAGGACAAGAGTTTTGCGGAGATGGCTTGAAGATGAATAGTGACACAGCCAACTATTAAGGAATATTCCAGATCCACTGCTTCTGACGGAGAATAATGGACCAGCAGGGCTGAAATGCAATATACTCCACCTCAAAGCCATTCACGCAAATCCAAACAAAAACACAGAATCATTCACATACACACTAACACACATGATGGCATGAGGCTTCACATCTCTGCCAAGTCCATCACAAAAAAAACCCAACAAAATTATTCCCATTCATCCCCAGATTCCAAGCACCACCGTTTGCCAGGAAAGCTCATTAACCCACCCTTCAAGAACCATGAGACAAAAGAAGGGAAAACAAAACATAACTAATCAATGAGAACGCACCGACTGGGGAGGGTGTGGAGTGGGGGATAACATGATAACCTGAGAGGGCTAACAGCTTTTGCTTTAGTGTTGCACTGACTGGCTGTGGGGTGGAAAAAGAAAGTTCATTAATTAAACAGGGCTAGGGGTAACAGATGGAATGGCTAGCAGGATGCTAATCACTTAAAGCAGACAGACAGGTTTTTTTTTTTACACTCAACTAGAAGCAGCACTACCACACACCAATTACAATGAATGAGTTCCCTCAACAGCAGTGGAGTCATTACTTGGTCCATCGGTGACACCGGGGTCAAGGTATCTCGGCTTTGGGTATTTAAATCTTTGTTGACATACTTTTTAAATGAGCAGGATTTGTGAACGTTTGATGGATACATCAAGCTATGTGCAAACATCTAACACGGTCACAGTCATTTCCTTACATACAAGTAGCACATCTGAGAGGACTGATCATTGATGAGCAGTCCTCTCAGATGTCAAGGCAATTTTCAAACAGTGAATGAATATCATACTGTTTGCTGACAAGTGAAAAAAAAGGGGAAAAAAACTCCATATTTCCAGAAAGTGCTGGACAAAAATGTCTGATACTAATAATTTTTTTTATACTGACCCGTATATTGATAAAGACCAAACAGCAGTATTCTTTATATAACTTGTAACAGTATTGTTTATGCATTTCTGTCTGACAGTCGTATCCAAAGTTGGGGATGGGACGCGAGAAGGTGATCCCCCACAAAACTGGCTTTCACTCTGCAGCTCGCAAATGGACAGATGTCAGAAATGAATGTATAACAGACGGAGAGAGAAGAGGAGGGGTGTGGGGGAGGGGGTTCAAGTTTAAAAATACACACAGCCATCACATTCTTTGGGATACACCAGGATATCCAGTTTTTATGACTGATAGTTGAAAACTGCATTTGATTATTTTAGAAACTAAAAAGCTTCCTGTTACCGGTGAATTAATAACAGCAGAAATTGGAATAGGAAGAAAAAAAAAGAAATCGGAATTTGCAAATATATAGACAAATATGAAAGAAGCCAATTGAAAAGATTATAACTTCTATGATAAAAACATCAGAATACACAAAGTATTATACTACAACAACAAACTGAAATGCACCAACAGGCCTAACAGTTTGACACCAGCAGTGCGTGTGTATGCTACCCCAGGCGGGGCTCTGGGTCCCTGCTGTTGGCTGTCTGGTTCCATGCCTGCTCTACCTGTGTTTAAAAGGGGGCGTCCCCCATGAAGCTCAGACCCCAGAGTGCTGGCTGGGCTGGGCCTCGAGGGCTTTTCAGGGTGTGGGTGCCATGCAGTGGATGCCTTTTGTTACAGGCTGGGTGGCAAGAGGAGGAGGACCTACTGTGAATGTGTGTGTGTGTTGGGGGGTGGGGGGGTTGAGGAGAAAAAAAAATGAGTAATGCTCTGAGTCATTTTGCATTAGCAGCAGGAGAGGGAGACAGGGAGAGGGGGAGTAGATGAGAGGGGATGGAGGGAGAGAATACTTTTGCATGTTGTATGAAGCTAGACGCCATATGCTGTCCGAGCTGGGCTGCCTCCTGAGTCAGGGCTCTTGGTTTGACAGGCCTGTGCTTGCCCCTTCCACACTCCCAAAGCCAACCCCCCTCTTCCCAAACTGACACCCTCCTCCCTTTAGGCCTTCCTACGCTCCAGCAATGGGCTTGGCAATTGCTTTGGTTGTGCATGGTCTGCGCTCACTTCATTTGTGCGTGAGTGTGTACTGGAAGAGGGAGGGGTACTCAGTGATCTGAACACATCGGACATTGTCGTGAGTCCCAGGAGGAACAGCTGGTCAGTTGGAGAGAGGGGTGGGAGGGGGGCAGGGCTAAGGAGGGGAAGAGATGGGAGGCTGTGCGCTACACTGATAATGGGATTAGGTTAAAACATTCAGAAGGGGAGAGACCCCTCCTCTCTGAGCAAAGCCCAAATAATGTGTAAACTCTCAACCACACTATCAAAGCCAGTGCCAGCCTTCACCCAAACTGACCCTGCCAACTTCAAGCAGGGACACTTCAACACAGAACTCAACTCCCCAGCAACCTAACTCACCCAACCACACCCTGCCTCCAGGAAAAAGGCCTGCATCAAGAAATATGATACACTTCCAGACACTTAACATAAACTGCTCAACAATTCCAGGTGACAGTCTCTTTCGAGATAACAAATTCATTTTTGTTGCTCAGCTCTGTTTCCAGTGAACAGGAAGTTGGCTAGTTACATTCACATCAGCTCAGACCGTTACATGAATCCAGGATATAATGACTGGCTTGGCGTCTCACTGTGCCCAGTCAAGCACTGTGTTCCATAGTGATATAGACTGCTGAGTATTATCTATGAGGCTGCTGACAGTTATGGCACAACAGCTGGCAAATTAGACCTATCAACGATGCTAAATAATTCATGTGAGACAACACTAACATGGCAGATCCTATTCATGACACCCTATCATGCGTACACGCGCACTTTCATCTCCGCTAGGTGAAGAATCTTACAGTATACAAAAGAACATGCTCTGGTCAGACAAAGACAGGGCGAGAGTGGGACAATAACTTGCTCAGAAGGGGTGTGAGAATATGTAATTGTCAATGCAGTGACTGTAATAATTATGATGGGAGGGGATGTAGCAACAGCACACAAAGGAGTGTGTACAGGATATCATATCCTTTATGTTTTCACTTTACAGCTTTTGAAATTATGTACATCTCGTTTTAGCTGATGGACCAGGGGGACTGTAGATATGCTCATGTGAGCCTGTGGGGGAACATGACAGCCTTTTGCTGCTTTCTGGGTTCCAATGAAAGGATCAAAACTCCCTCTCTTCTTTCTGCAACAGCACACAGTCAGACACACACATATACACGTCACCTAAAAGCCTGGCTCGCATGACTGGAGAAGGGCAGAAACAGATTATGGTTATTGATTGCTGCCTAGAGATGGATCTGTGTGTGTGTTTACTTGTGTGTCAGAGCAGAGGATGGGTACTGAGGGCAGTGTGCAAAAGCTATTGATTCTGTCCAGTAGGGAGGGTATGTCTCCGAATCAAGGTCAGTTTCGCATGGTCTCACCTATTAGTAACTTGCCATCTCCCAAACACACACACACACACACACACACACACACACACACACACACACACACACACACACACACACACACACACCAGTTTTACCTTTAACAATATCCCCATCACAAAGAGTGATGGACGGCACATCAAACTCAAGTGCTTGTTGAAGAGAGAAATGAATCCAACCTTCTGGATGAGGACATTATTCTACAGTGACAGTATGAAGGACCTTCTTCATACAGTAAATGAAAGAGGACAGCCAGGCCTTCCAGTGACAGTCTGGGTTCAGGTGACACAAACAAACTCATCATCTCTTTTAAGCCACTATGATGTATGTTTTGGAAGTGAAGTGATACGCTCAATCAGAAGAAGTGAAAAGTGGCTTTCACTTAGACAAATACAGTTGTGGTTAATTTAAAACAAACAAACAAAAAAAAGATTATTTTGATATTCTGTGGTCCTAAGTGTTCACAATGCAGCTGTGAAGGGGGGGGGGGGGGGGCAGTACACTCACTCAGACCACAATGCCACACCAGCTGCATTCACTATCAGGCATATAAATAATAAATGATACATTATAAGTTGTCTGTAAGAGGATTGTGATATGATGCCTACAGCATGAGGCCAATGTGTCCTGACAAGGGAGACTGACAAAAATTGTAACTGACATTGAGGGCTGTGCACAGTGCAAGAAAGCATATGCAACTGCGCAGATTTAACAAATCAGGGTGAGAGGAAAGGGAGACAGGGACAGACACAGGGCATAATGTGGAAAGACATCTTCCATCTGAAATACTCCTGTTGCCCGTCTGTGTATTTTCCTACAATGTTGCCGGTGGTCATTTTTCAATATCAAATCCTATTAGCTTGAGAGATTCTGTGAGCCTTGCAGCAGACTGCTGGAGTCCTCTCGAGCCTTGTGACAGAGAGAGAGGGGGCTGCAGAGCCATACTGGCCTTTTATCTGGACACACAGGGGTCATATAGCTTCTCTTTGAAGAAATATTCAACTAATTACCTTGGAGAGTGGCCTCACAGGCAGAGAGTAGGCTGTGGATTGTTAAGGCATTGTGAAGGGGTAAACTAAGGATGAGGATTTTCATCTCGCACAAAAAATTTCTGGGGAAAAAATAGAGGGTGGGTCATTGTTGCATCCTGTGGAAGATAAAGAGCTGCATATCCTTAGAGGCCAAAGGAAAAGACTTAAGAGGGAAAAGTGCAAAAGGCTAAAGTTATGTAAAAGCACATCAAACGATCAAAGCATCTAAAAGAGGAACTCACAACATCGGTTCATTTCAAGCTCACGCCATAGCTGGACCCTGGTTCAATCGTGTATATTTAATGAAACCAACTCTCTTAAGATAAAGAGATGATTTATATATTAAATATGGCACCTAACATTTTGCTTATTCGCTATGTTTAAACATGGCCACTGTCCTCACAAGCACTCTTGCTCAGCAGACGAGCAGCAGACACTGATCCTGGCAGAGTGTTTTGCTTGGCACAGTCATTCATCTCCTCACTTGGAGTGCGTGAGGCCTGGCAGCCTATCAGTGACAGAGCTCCAGAGGCAGTGCTTATCTCCTCTCAGAGATCGTGCCTTTGTGCCGACTGCTCCTCTGCTAAGGAATGCCAGGTGAGGCTTTGTGGCCCAGTGCAGTTCTGTTACTCACCTCCCTCTCCGTCAACCCCCCCACTCCCTAAGGCTCACAGAGGCAGGCAGGCCGATGGCTGCCCCCCTCTCTGGCACTGAGAGTCACACTGGGCTAATTCACTTGGCGTTGGGTAACAGACATCTGTCACTCAGGATGCCCCAAGGGACACACAGACACAGCCTCATATTGGGTTGGGGGGTCAGGCGATGCGATGCATCGTGAAACACATACAGATGGATGCATAGTTACACACCCGCCTATGTGCTGCAGGATGATTAAAGACTAAAATCCTTTGCTTTGAGTGTCTACAGCCCATGGACTTGATAATACTTTTAAAAATTTGTTTCAATGTCAGAATATGCCAATATCTTAAAAACAACAGATAGTAGTCTTGCTCCCAAATTAAACATCCTTGGGGGAGGTTTCTATAGCAACAGCCAGAGGGACAGCGTGGTTCTGGTGGGGCGGTGCTGTACATTCTGTCCGAGGAGGAGTTGGGCGTTAAGGGAGATCAGGTTTCCCCCCTCAAGGGGCCATCCCGATTCTGCCCCCATTTCACCCCCCAACTCTGCGCTGCTGGCATTCACATGCTAATTCATCTCCATTGGTAATTACACTCTCTTTAAACCAACTGACAACTACAGCTGGAGTCAGGCTCTTAACGGCACACTGTTGGATGGGTGGAGGGATGCAAGCGAGAGAGTGTGTATGGGTGCGCGCTTGCGGCTGTATGCACTTACATGTATTTGTGGATGGTGCTTTTATTTTGGTTATTTTTCCTCCATAAAATGGTAGTGATAGATGATAACACATTATCTGTGCTCCTACCCAAAACAGCCCCACTACCACCCATTTTGCTGCAGGCTGTGAAACAGCCCTGGCGTAATAGTTATATGCAAATCAGGTAGCCCATAAAGATCACTGTCAGCACTCAGCTGTGTACATCGGCTAACATGACATCCACGCCACATGTCTTAATGAATTTACCCAGAAGGGGTTTTGGCCTTGCTGAAAATTTAAGCTCAGTGATGTTTTACATCTATTGGGATCACACATAAAAATATGACCAAATGTTTGCTCATAGTCCTCATGATCTCAGCCGTATGAGTAATGAGTGGCTGGTGTTCTTACAGTTTACAATCCCGGGATGAGCTATCACTGCATGGGATATTGAACAGTAAATGAAGCAGACGGTTGGAGGTGTAAAGGATACAAGCTCTGGTAGAGTGTCAGCCGGGACTTGACAGCTCTGCTGGCATTGATACAGGTGGCCCGTACCAAGCTTGGCAACAGTTTCCCAGTGACGATGGCGCCATTAAATAGAGGCCCAAAGAAAGGAACCTAGGAAGTTCAGAGAAAGAGAGGGGGGGGGGAAACAATCAGTAAGAGGAGTAAATTTAGACACCATTCTTAAGTTAATTTGAGTCCCATCACTGTATTGTATCGAGTTAAAAATAAGACAGCGTGAATTAAAAATCTTCATGTTCTTGTTTTAAAACAGTTCCTCCATCTGTTAAGGGCAAGGGTTCAAGTTGAAATTAGATTTTTCCTAACTTTGCATGACAACCACACATATCTAATGTGAATCAAAGTTAGGTAAATGAAATTAAAATGACAATCAATACTAAACAATGCCCTCATATTGAGCTGCTGGACAAATACAAAGGGGCAATATGAATTTTAGCAACAGCCTGAGTGTGTGTGGGTACACGCGTCTGTTCATGCATATTGGAAGGGGGCCCTTAATCATTGAAGCTCAATAGTCATTGACCTGGAAGTTGACGTGAATGTCAAAGTCTTTCCAAAAGGTCCTGCTGTCTCCAACTTGGCAGTTCAGGGAGTGATAGTCTCCAGTCATACTGAACAATAAAAACATTTCCAGAAATGATACAGACCAATTTATTCAACGGCGTGGTAGAAAAATGGCCTGATAGGACATAAAAACTAAAACAAAAAAAACGTTTTTTTTAAAAAAAAGTTAAAGTTTAAAATTATTATTATTTTTCTATAAAAGATGATTTTATAGGTGGACAGTCATGTATTACGGGCTGGCTTGCTTCAAGGGAAGTTGTAAAATCATCAAGAGAGACAGGCTTACAATTTATAAATACCCGGTCTTGTTCAGTTTAATTATTTCTAAACTTTTAGTTTAAACACACATAAGTAGCATCATTTGATCCAAATGGATGACAATAAATCAGTACTATGATCATTTATGCTGTGTAGTAAGAACAACAGCAAAATGATAAGTAACTGATAATACATATGGTAAAATCAGCTCTCTAAAGTAATATCTAACACTGATTTCTTGGTAAGAACCCACAACAAACACTGTATAAACAGTATTAATGAAGATGACTAAACATCTATGTTCCCTGTAACTATATCAGGAACAAAAAAAATCTAAACTCAGACAACACTTACTTTCTTCCTTACAAATAATACATGTTGAAAAGACAAAACTAAATGGATAAGGATATTGAATAGCTTTAGTATTATTCATGTTGAAAGGATATATCTGGACATCTGAAGCAAGCCATCACAGGCAAAGAATTTGCACTGTCCTCCGGGAGCCCACACATCGAGTGCAGTACTATGGAGCGACCAAGATGAAAGCTAGCCAACAAATGGCAGTAACCATTTCTGAGAGCACATACCCACAGTGTGGGTAATAATGCACTGCTGGAGTAGGGGTGGAACTGAGAGCCTTCAGACAGAAAACGCAACAGCAGAAATAACCTATGAAACTCACAGGACAGTCTGAACAGAAAAACAAGTACGAGGGACTGCATTAACTCGACGATAGATTAACACAATGTCATGCTGTCCATATGCGGTTGATGACAGACCTTTTTCATGGCATACAATTTAGCTTTTCACAGTAGGGAAAGTAGAGGTGGAATTAATGATGGCTTCCTGCCATTAGGTGTCTCAGTAAGCCATCAGAGTGAATCAGTATGCACAGAGCCTAAACCTGTGCTTTGTGTGAGCTGCTACAAAGCAGCAGTGCTTTACCTGTGGTTTCTTCATGATCTGGATGAAATACATGTGGTTCTTCATTGGGTAGATGATAATTAGCACGTCTCCAAAGTCAGTTGGGATGATGCCGCGTCGATAGTCCCTGGTGTGCTCAGACCACACGATGTGCACCTCATCATTGCCCAGGTGACGCAGCTGCCAAACAAAATCAGCCTAATCAAGGGCCTTGCAAGTGCATGTAATTTTCACTGCTATGGTGATGTTGACAGGAACACAGTTTAAGTGGATTATGGCATGACACTAGGTTTATCCAGTCTGCACTTTAAGCCCTCATCACTGCCAGAAGACTACTGATTTTAATTAGGTGACACAAGGAAGGCAATAAGTATTAATAAAGAATGTTTTTACTGGTACTGGAGAAAAAATGTAACTCGTTTTCATTACTTCATGCAGCAGGTGGCTGTTTACAGCTTAATCCCAAACTTTGCTTGAAAACTGTGTTTTACATCAGGGTGCAGATTCAGCCTGTGACTCTCTACATTTTCTTTTTTTTTTCATTAGAAATTCAAATAGCAAATGCAAAATAGACAAAATTGAGCATTTTTAAAATGAAGTAATTCGAATCCAATTAAGCTTTCCCAGATATTAAATTGCTTCCCATTTCCACTCTATTCAAAAACACAAATGAAACTGGGCAGGACCAGAAGATGCATTTAAATGACAGGAAATTGGCTGGTGCTTGTTTAAAAAAGGTAAACAGGTTTGCCTTTTCCAAAGTAAAACAGATGAATACAGCTGCATTGTATTCTCCGACATGTGAAAATCACCTGTTAGTGGGAAGTACAGTGATGTTGAATCAAACACCCCTTTAAAATTTCTGGGGTACCGTGGACATTGAAAATAGGCCTCTCCTCAGAAAACATCTGCCCATGTACTGTTGGCCTAATGAGCCATTAGGAAACATGCCCCTGCCACCAAAAAATGCAATTAGCACATTCTATTATAAGCCCTTAATTATGCTAATACAGTAATCTTAAACAAATCCACGGCATGCTGATTACTGAAGCTTGCCAGTTCAGTCTGTCTGTCCAAGGATCAGCAGGTACCAAGGAGGTCAGTCACTGGGACAATTTCAGAGAAAATGTTGAATATGCATTTGCAGTACACAATCAACACTGGGATGTTAATTTGGGTTAAGATATTAGCATGTGGATGAGCTGAATGACAAGTTTAATGAGGATGCTTATGCTCTGGTCAATCATCTTCTGTACCAATTTATTTACCCCCTTGTTAATCACGTCCAAATGTTTGAGACTTCTCTAATAAAATGTGATTCAAGTCAAAGGCTCTTGTCCAATTAGCCCTCTTTGACCTCCCACACAGCCAATGGGCTTTACACACATGCAAACAGAAAACCGGAGAACCTCAGAACAAAAGAGGCTCCTTATAAAAACAACCTGCAGCAGCCCAGTTAAGCTGTAATGCCTGGGGGTGAGTGTGATAGCTGAGGCACCCGTCTATCTCCCTCCCTTTCACACACATGCACATAAGTCTACATGGCCTGACCCCAACCCTGCAGGTCGCTTCTATAACCGCATTACTGAAGCCAGCTGCTGCTGCTGCAGCTCACGCTGCCCTAAAATCCACAATTGGATTGAGGAATTCATGGTTTTCCCCTTTTTTTTTCTTCTTTTGGTTGGTTGTTTTTTTTCCCCCTCCTTCCATCGTCTTCAAACAGGCAATCTGCTCAGCAAGAGCTACCCCATCCGTCTCTCCCCCACAGTATGCTTCTATGGTTACAGGCAGTAAAGTGGGTGACTGCTGGACTAAGTGTTATTTTTAAATTGACAGAGAAACATCCTACTTGGACA
Source organism: Odontesthes bonariensis (assembly GCF_027942865.1). NCBI lineage: Eukaryota > Metazoa > Chordata > Actinopteri > Atheriniformes > Atherinopsidae > Odontesthes > Odontesthes bonariensis. The sequence continues at coordinate 10,484,943 of NC_134522.1, forward strand.
CAGACAAAGCCTGTTTCTCATTCCAATTCTCAAGCCAATTCTTCATACCCTTTTCTCTTCCCTTTATTTCCCATCTTTTTCGAAAGCATTTGCGCCAGCATCTAGCTTGCCAATTGCTGCTGGAACTGTGGCTGGTGTAGAGACGTTTGCAAGGTGAGCATAAGCAATTATACTAGTTCTTGGTTAAATGAATGGCAGTGGAGTGGCACCAAACTACTCTCTAAGTGTGGCCACTCATATAATGCGTCATTCAAGAAAGTTCAACTTAAGATCTCTCTTCTAACCATTTTTGTTGGCATTAGAACTGGTTCAGATGGGTTTGGAATGAGTAGTGTATTTTATGAAATGGAGAAGCACAAAGTCTGTTGAGGGCAGTATCGTGGTTGGATATGAGGAGAGCCTGATGAATTTCCCTTCTCAGCAGGGTACTGTATGAGAAGATTGGCAGTGCGGGCAGGGGCCTTGCGGCTCATTTCTTCGTGCTAACTGTTACTGATGCACTACAGCTTAGAATCCCACTGCAGAACCCAATCGATTGCTCCTGTGGCGGCAGCAGGAATTGGATAAAAAGATCCTGCCGGCATCCGGCCGGCGCCTGCCCTTGCAGGGAGAGCTAATGGCTGAATCCAGGCCCTGGTCACAGCACACAGGGAGGGGGGTTGGGACTGGCAGAATCACAGTCATTACCACAGCGGCACATGCCCTCTCTTCACTCACGCGCCTGCGATTCTCTACTCCTCAGGCCTTCCTGACCAGGGTCACTAATCAATGCCCGTACTCTGGAGTCACACCTCCTGATCACAGCTTAACACAGAGCTGAGGGCTACAACAACACACCGCTGCGGCCAGGCATGGCTGTGTAGCCATTTTATTGCATCAAATGTGCAGAAAAAAAAAAGCTACACTGTTTTCTTGATATAATAAGCCTTGAAGTTTGTAATTAGTTTAATCCAATTTTGATAATCCAGATGTCACAGACAGGTGGGACTGGCCAAAATGTATCAGAAGACAGGTACAAAAAACTAAAAAAAAAAAAATCACGAGCAGGACATTTTACCTTTTTGGTGAGGCTGTCATCAGAATCAGATGGCATCCGTGTGGATACGTGGAAAATGACTTCCACTGTGGAGGTAGCATAGTAAGGGGCTGTTAGGCCTGTGCTGCCATTCCTCTGAAGGCCCCCCATGAAGCCACAGTGTGTGGCCAGATCCACCTGAAGGAAACAGTTTCTACAATTTAGTGCAGCCTAAGGGTGAATATACATGCGTATTTAGGCAGCGAATGTGTGCACAGTGCCATCTGATTTGAGGGTGTGGCTGTTTGTACCTCCCATCCCAGTCCAGATACAAAGCCTTCATAGGCCTGGCTGCCTGCACTGTTAGACAAGATGGAGCACTTGTCTTCTTGGCCTTCTCCTATGTAGAACACGGCAATCTTGTGTGTCTCTCGACTATAGAAAAAAAATAGAAAACAACAAATCAACAAAGCAGCCGGTATTATAAATGTAACAGAACATGGAAAGCTGCTTTTGTCACTTTTGAAAACACAATGAAAACACTTTGACATGGAAAGCCACAAGACACTAATGGAGATAAATTGTTTGTCAAAGTACAATTTAGTTGTTGGAAAAAAGGGAATGGGGAAAACATACAACCAAACAAACAAGCAAGGCCACCCCTGTGTACAACCCCTCGCAAAAAGTACAGAATCATCACTCTTGGAAGATGTTTAAAGAAAAAAAAAAACAATCACAATCAATTAGATATTTGTTGCAGTTTCCTGGCTTTTACAACAACTTAAATTATTTGAGGTTGGGACTTTAGTATTGAAAAACAATAGTCTTAATCCACCAGGTTTCAACTTTCTTGTATAGCAGTTTACAGATCAGCTTTGCAGGCTGGAGCCTATACATCCAAATTCTTCCATTAACTTTAAACCGAATTGAGATCCTGTTTGCTGGCCGTGACATTGAATCAGTAGACCCGTTCACATTTGGCGCTTCGCCAACAGGACATCAGCAGGTCTACCGATGTTTCTGTAAAACTATAATTACATTCAGTGAGCTCAATTCTATCACCATTCAGACATTAGCACGCTTAAGATTTGCCCGAGTGTCATTTGTGGCCAAATTATCAACATACATTTCAACAAGCTCAGTTATGTAAAAGACATGATGTGAGAGAAGGAGGACAAAATAAGCAATTTGTGATCTTATAGTGTCAGCGAACGTCTGCTGGTAACACATTGTTGCTTTCGACCTTACCTGTGGACTATTTTCTATACAACTTAGCTGTGCACACGTGCTGTGTGAAAGTATCTGCACATGCAACATACCACTGGAAATTTGTGATTTGATTGATGCAAAGAATTCAACAGTACTATGACCAATCAACACAATCACCTGCAGTGGTGATGCCCTATTTTCTTTGCCAAGGGGTGCACTTCTATTGTTTTCATAGCAGTACATTGTGCTGGGGTGCACTTGGAGCACTTTGTGTGTTATTGCCCACCCCAGTCTGCTCATCTGAGAGAATAAGATTCAATCCTGAGCGCATTCTATATTATGTCCTTGTCACCGGTCTCGTTTGAGTACTTATTGATTGGGAGAATAGAGACAGTGAGTGAAGGACAGTAAGAGTGATGGTAGTCTTTCAGGGCTGTGGTCAGCAGGAGCTGTCTGGAGAAACTTTAACTGAGGCTCAAACAGGTTTCTCAGGGGTTCCGGTGGCTGTTTGATGATAATAAAGGCTTAAATAAAGATTTACAGATACAGATGTGTGTTCAGTGGCATCTCAAAAGGCAAAACCAAGATTTTGTAGGGACACAACACAATATAAAACTTTACCACTGCCTGGAGTCCAAGTTCTTCAGCTCCCTTAAAACTTTAGAGTTTTTCTTCAGCAGATGGAAGCTTTTCCTGTTTGAAGAGGACAGTCTTGGTTAGGTGTGATATTTCAACACAACATACAAAAACATAATTCAGGATTCTGCCATGCTGGTAACAATGGACGTCAATTCGAGACCCAATGGTCTACATGTAGAATGTCAAAAGGAAAAAAGAAGTTTTTCTGTAAAAGTTGCACTCCGGTTTTGATAACCAAAAAGCAAAAATGGCACAGGTGCAAAACACAATCTCCTCTTTGCTGTGTGCGTGTTGCACTATCACCATTAAGAGGTGTAAGCTTTTAATTCACAGGGCAGCGCCACAAAGATGTGACTCTGTGGACCTTAGTGAAAACAGCTGGGCACTTTTACCCTGTGGAGAGGAGATTAAGACTCTGCAGACTCCAATGTACCTTCAGTTTCACTCTCTTTTACTGAGAAGCCAGCAGCTGTTACAGTGGCACTTCAAATGTGTGAATGCTTTAGAAATGCTTTGATTTCTGCAAAAATTGAACCTAAACCAACATGAGATTGCCACAAAAGAGGTAAAACTAGATAAAAACAATTAAACAACCCAGAGAGATGCTATAGTTGGGCATTTTTTACTGAGAAAAAAAAAGACCCAATATCACTTATCTGTGAGCTGTGGAAGTGAGAGAACCGTTGCTTTCAACATCTGACACAAGTCATGCAGCAAAAACTGCAACTAAATATTTCAGGGGACTGTTCTCTGCCCTAAAATGGCTTTCAGAAATGTTAGTCCATTACTCAGTCCAAAACTGCTTTCAGTGTGTCTTCTCACTCGAACAGCTCACTTCAGGTCCTTCCACAACATTTGTGCTGGATTAAGGTCAGTACTTAGACCCGGCAATTCAAAAGCATTCAATTTTCTTTCAGGACACGGTTGGAAATCTTGACTTTTTTTTTTTTTTTTTTCCAGAACTTACTGGCTAAGTAAGGACTTATTCTTCCTTCAATGAAGGCAGGTTTCACTGATGGGAAACTGTTCTTATGCTGGAATGCATGTCTTTCCTCGACAAAACACAATGCTTCTTGTCCAAACCAAAAAGGTTTGTCCTTGTGATCTTTATCCGAATGCAGACCGGTGGGAATCAGGTGGAAAGCAATGAACAAACGTGTTCAATGAGAAAGTTGGTTTTTAGCAGAGGTGGTCTTTTAAATAAACACATAGATGAAAAATAAATAAATAAACTGTCTAATCTTTTTATTTTTCTTCAATCAAAACTCCCTCTCCGTATCAATATTATAATTCCGATAATTTGGAGAATCTTAGAAAGTGAGAACGCTCAAAGTTTCCAAGTTCCATAGGCAGCTCCTGCAGTTTATTTGACATTTTGTACTGGATGTTCGTTGATATTACTCCGCCACCGCTAAGAAAATAGTTTGAGCATGAACGAGCTGCCAAATAAAACACGACAGAAGCAACTTTTCGCAACGAAATTTGATATGGATTACCAGTGCACACCAGTAACCACTCCGGTGAGTTGATTATTTTGAAAACGGACGTTTATGGTGCTTTTACGGACCTTTTTGGACATGCATATGACTTGCCATTCTGAAGCAGGTTGAGATGAATCAAAATTAGGCAAATACCGGAGACAGCAGTAAAATGAAAAAAAGCGGTGAGGGGGGTTCTAAAACATTGCAGACGACTCATAAAAGAGGCTTAATGTTGAAAATACCGCAGTTCTACTTTAAAACAAAAAGTTAAAAAGTAAGCTACGGTCACTTAAGCTAAGTTAAAACCTTGCAGACAATTACACACTTTGCTCTGGGAGAGATTTTGGCAGTTTCATCACACCTGGTTAGGTTATGTGTGGCCTTAAATTTCCTCAATGTGTGCACAATCTGTCAGACTCTGGATCGGTGGGGGTCCAAACTCTAAATAGATGGTTCAGTTACCTTTTTCAGCCTGATAACCATCGACAACTTTTTCTTCTGTAGTTCTCAAAAATCTCTTGATCACTTCCACAAACATTGGCTTTGAGGATCAGACTTGACAATAAAAAAAAAAAAGTGGGCAGTCACTCAGTCACAGCTGATTGATTCAGCTGACAGAAAACAGCTGACTCTAATTTCACCTTAAAATTAATTTCCACTGCAAAGTTGTTCACAGATACAGTAGTATTGGATCATTTTTTTCCTATAAAATTAGAATTTTTGTATGAAAACTTTTCCCGTTTGTTTGACCGGATTATCTTTAACTAACTTGTTAAAACATGCCTTTTTGGTTACATTCGAGACGTAGTTTGCAGACTGAATAATAAAGACCTACATGAAGCAAATAATAAGTAACAGATCTCAATATGACTTCTTGAATTCTTTTGATCTGCCTCTTTCTTTCTGTTGTTCAGTCCAAATCAGAACAATGACTGTAGCCAGCTTCAGTTGGTAATACCTGCGATCCCAAGAGTTCATGCCAAGATCATTCAGGAGGAGTCGACAGAAGTAGAAAGGAGCTTTTGGTTCCTGGTGGGAGGGTTCCCTTTGGCAGGCAGCCCGAAAGCTTACATCAGCATCCCACCTTCGGACTTGCTCCTCCTCCTGTTGAGTCTGACGGATAATGGCCTCCAGTATGGCGTTCTCTTGCTCCAGGTTCATGCCATGGGGTGACGGGGCCGGCTGATTGAGCCTGAGTCGTGGGTGAGGCAGGCATTCTGGGCTGCTGTGGCTGAGGTTCTCCAAAAGCTTATCCAGAACATCAACCTCATCCTCTTCACAACAATAGGAGAGGGAGTCTGAGACACTGTCTGAGAAATGATTTTTGTACGGTCCTTTTATTGGAGAGGTGGGCTGGGTTCTGCTGTGTGTGTCAGACGCTGAAAGTGGGACGTCAACTGCATGCAAAACTCCCACATCCACATCATCCTGCATGGTGCTGTATAGGATGGTGCCATCCCAGGAGTACTTGCCCGAAATGTCCCGAACAATGACACGCACTTGGGAGGAAGGGTGGGGGGGCTGACCAACATTGGGTGTCTCAGCAGGAATCTGTAGGTAGGACACCAGCGTGCTGTCATTGAAGACAAACAGTTGCAGGTTGGGGCTTTTAAAGACCTCTGACGACAACTCGGACGACTCCACATATGGGTTGTCGTGATTCTCGCTCACGAGGCTGTGCAGGAGAGCAGGGCCACCGCTCAGTGGATGATGGCCGAGGTGGTTGACCAGGTGAGTCATGACCATCCGTGCTGTCAGAGGTATCAGCTCCATGTTGCGTCGACGCTTTTCTGTTAGCAGGAAATGAAGGCAGGAAGATTAAATTAGAGACGATATCTGGAGGAAAACACCCGAGAGAAAGTGTATGTGAGTAATAGTAAAAAAGAAAAGAAGAAAAAAGACAGATTTAGAACACAGCTGCACACCCACGTCTCTTTAGAGCATGTTCAGCACAGACTTTTCCAACCATACTTAAAAATCCCCATATTTGTGTGCAGACATGCTATCATCTCTATTAGCTCTTTTTACACAAAGCCAAATCTCATTCATGATTACTAATAGGGGTAGTTTATTCATTTCTCACAATAGCTGAGCTAGCACACCTCTAAGTAGATAGCATCTAATCATAAGAGACAACTTTGAAAAGCCCATTGAATCTTCTTACAATAGATAAGCGTTGAGACTGGCCAAGTGCTAATGAGAACAACCATCTCCACAGGCTGCTGAATAGGACTGTGCTCTGTGGATCGCATTTATGTAAATGCTCAGGTTTTTACTCCCAAGTGAAAGGCATGCCCAGCTTTATTCTACAGTGATGTGGGAAAAACAAGAAGATGCACTTTTGCATTGTGACAGTACTATCAATACCATCATCCCCCATCAAAGTGGAGAAAGCTCTTTAGAGAGCAGGCCAAGCTGCATTAGAGATGCACTGGCCCTTTGATGTGACTTGATCAATATGAGGTGAGGGCATGAATATAACTAGGCCGGCACTCTTTGGTTTGCCCTTTTGATAGTGTTTTGTTATTTCCACCAAGACTCTGTGCAGCTGTGAAAAAAAAAGAAAGAAAAAGACAGAGGTGCGGTGAAATGTTCCCAACAAAAGCTACCGTTTAATCATCTTACATTGTTTCAGTAAGACATTTGCACTTTCTATTTTGGCTTTGATGACTTTGGAGAAGTTGAGGACACGAGGTAGAGAGAAAACTATGTTGCCTAATGGAATCACAAGGTCAAAAAAAAAAGAAGAAAAACCCCATAATGGGTCTTCTCTTTAGGGCTAAGCACTAAATAGAACATTCCATTCTCTGTAATGGCCGATTTTCTTTTCAGACTTTTAATAAGACACTGACATCTAATGGAAAGGCTCCAAATGGACTGGCTACTTAAGAGTTTGCTTTTAAATGTCACCTTTTTTTTAGAGGTCTTGTTTTTTTGGGTCAGGGTGTTAAGGGGGGGTTGGGAGATCATCAGTTATGATGTAATAAATGGCAGCAACAACTAACTGCCAGGGCTGTATGGTTCTATGGTGGTTAGCACTCATAGCAAAACAGCTCCTGGTAAGAATCTCAGCCAGGTCCTTTCTGTGTGCAGTTTGGATGGTGTCCTCGTGTTTGCCTGGGTTCTCTCTAGATACTCAGTGTTTCTCCCAAAAACCCAAAAACATGTGTGTCAGACTAATTTGTGATTCCTCACTGAGCCTAGAAGTGAGCGCGAGTGTCCATGACTGTTTGTCACAGATTGGCGACTTCTCATCCGATGGCAGCGGGGACAGGATAGGCAATTACTGCCAGCTTTTTTCTCACGCGTGTATCCTTAAATACCAACACATGCACTATTTACTACGCACTAAATAAAGCATTATTCATCATTTTATTTGTAAACATAGACTAAGTAGTAAGAAAGGACATTGGGAGTGGTCACTCCCATGTGCCATTACCCTCAGCTACGGTGAGCAGGTTGCCATAGTCTGTGCTGGTCGTCTGGGAGGGTGGTGGCTCGAAGCTTTTAACCTGACCCAACATGAGGTCATAGTCACGGGACAAGTCCGACAGACTGAGGAGATAGTGGCTCTGTTGGGTGTGTAAGTTGGAGCCGGACACGCAGCAGTGCAGCACCTGAGCAGTAGGAGAAAAGGGTAGTGATTATGTCTGGATGAAGTGTGCTTGGCTACTTACTCTACAGACTTAACTTAATTTCACCAAATATAACAAGACAGGATCTTCTAATGTATGACAGTGTCTGACAAGAGAGTGTACAGTGATGTTCCTGCCGACCTTTTCTTGATGGACAAGATCCAGGAGCATTTGAAAGGGAAATATATGGTCTATTTACATCATAAGGCAAGGGTAGGAGGGGAGGGGTGAAGAAAAGAGTGTCTTTATTGCCACTAATCCATTTCTCCTGTGATGTGTGAGTGTATCGATCTACATAACAGATGGCAGAGCATCCGTTGGCAGAGCTAGATAAGGCGCACTGGGGCAGTTGATTACAGCCATTGGACAGGTTTACACTGTTTGATTTAATTAAGACTTTATCCTTGTACTCAGCTCTCACCACAAACATAGATGGTTACCCACATGCTTACCAAACACACCTGTATAATGTATAATCTGAGTGGAGCTGAAACTGTTGAGGGGGTAAAACATATGCCTAATGTATGTAGATGAGAGCGCCTGTTATTCAGACTGGAACGACTTGGGTAAAGCCATGCAAAGGCTAATCCCATTCAGTACACACACACATACGCTCACACTTGGCTGAGAGAAGCTCAGAGAGGAAGGCTGGCCCTGCCATGTGAAACAGTATTGTGTAGGGCAATGTAGACAGTATGTGGATGCTTCTACCAAACAGACCTCTGAGTGCATGGGGGAGGGATTGGCGGCTTGATGCTGAAAAGACCTGAACCAAACAGCTGCTACACCAAAGCCCCAAAGAGCTTCCTCGGTGGAGAGGTAGAAAGGGAGGGGGAAAACCCACGGTTGTGCCTGACAACTAAGTGACTGCACCTCACATAGCAACAGTTCCTGGAAGGTAACACACAGTAAAACAGGCTTACTGTAGTTAGAAGGGCACATATTGTATGAAGATGCGAGTACACTATGTACACAATCAAATCAAATAATAGTGCAGAGACTCGTGCGCTTAAGCATAAATGTGCCCATCATTGTCGTGTTTATCTCCACACAGACACACACACACGCACACACACACACCCACACTGATGGTGCAGCTGGCGGTTGAGGCAGGCACAGAGAGCAGATGGAGAAGCTTGAGCACAACTCAAATGAACTAATGTGGTCCAGTGCAATGTTGCATTTTACAGCCTTTTGCATGCTGATAGTCCCCCAAACCAACTCTCCTCATTTTGCTCTATATTTCAGAAGGAATGGCAGCCTTTTTTTCAGTTGTGGACATGTACAGGCTTGTGATTGATGACTTAAGAAAGAACATGCCTTATAATATCAAAAAATAATTTTTTTTACACACATACACACAAACAAATATATACATGTAAAACTACAGGAGGATGAAGCATGAAAAACAGTGCCATTGACACTGGTCAATAATGTAACTAAAAGAGATGTTCCCCATCACAGAAGCTATTTTTTGCTTTGTAAACAGCATAATTAGCAGCCAACGTGTCTGTGGAAATGTAGAGATTTTGGTCTTGATATTCACACCTCAGATGGAACCCAGAGAGTACATGCCTTTTGTGTGCCGAAAGACGACCAATCATGCCTAATTGTATTTGCTTTCATAGCAGCTGCAGTCTCTCTCATATTAAGACATATTCCATTCAAATCTCCAGGACAAGCGTTTAGAGCCTGAGCTTATCAATTGGACAAAGGGTCCTGTTTGAATAATTGGACCATTTCTTATCAGGGGTGACATCCTTACAAAGATCTGCCGTTGACCGCATCTGCCCAGACAGGAGGGAATGAATAATACCTCATTCATTTCTGCCTGAAGCTTGGCCCTCATCCTCAGGGTCAGACCATAAATTAAGGAGTTATAGGGGGAAAAAAAACAAAAAAAAACAGAAATGTAGACTGAATATTTTGCATGTTTCCGACAAACTAAATGCTACAATGGTATTATACTATGTTTTCAACATATGATAAGTGTCAATCATGCGTTGATTTTGGTGGGCACATCTATACTGTTATCCCACTATAATGTTTAATGGTCACAGGTCGCGGTGGAGGTGAGTCTAATTAAAGTGGCAAGCCCATGTGGCAGGATGGGGGTGGAAGTGTCAATGCCAAAGTTGTTGTGTCTGTGGGCAAAGGTTATGAATGTTCCAGAAAACAGTGAAATCAATATATAAAAAGGGCTCCACATTCAGATCTGCAATATGCCGTCACTGAGGCTTTCCCTTCTCTCATGTGCAAATACCCACCCTGTAGATGTAGTCCAATATTGGGGCCTTGTGGGATGTGTGGTCGTCCATTGAAGCCGTGATGGGTTCTAGCAGCAGACTCAGGGGCACAGCCATACACCACTCCAACAGGCAGAGAAGCAGTGACACCATCAACTGAGAGCAGGAGACAGAATGTAGAAGTTCCTGATTCGGTTCAGTCGAACAACATCAACACAAACATATCATCAATATAAGAACCCAAAATCAGAAATAGTTGGGACGGTATGGAAATTGTTTTTATCGTCTTTTTGCTTCTGTTGCTTTTGGTGCATCATTACTGTATTGCTCTTTTATTATAACTTGTTGTTCATTGTCGTGATTTCTGCACTGGAGGGGACAATTTCGTTATACTTTGTATTATGACAATAAAGATTCTGAAAAACAAACATAGTGATTCTTACATTAACTTTGACCTTTTTCTCATCGCAGACAGTCTGAACACGCAATATTTCCTGTTTTTACCTCATCTGTTCAATTCAATTTGTTAATATACTTCCATTTTTTCCATCGCAGGCCTGCAGTACATTCTAGAGCGAGACTAGCAGCAGTGTGAAACAGAAATAAATAAATATTATTTTATTTTTAGTTTCATTCACAACTGCCACTTAGAACATTGATAAGCAAAAAAAAAAAAAAAGAGAAGGCAATGCACTTGGCAAAGCTCATCTTAAACTCCTGTGATGGCAGCATTAATGCAGAAAGTACAGAAAATTACAAGATATGCTGCTTTCAAGTCATGAATGTCTTTTCCAGGTACATTCATGCATTTTTTTCTTTTAAAATAATGCAAAACAACATTTTGCACACATTACAAATACATGGCCGCAGAAGAACAGGATCCAGATTTTGAAATGAAACACACAAAACAGAAAATTGGACGTTCCTTATTTCCTTTCTTAAGATACTGTCCCAACTTTTTCTGAGTAAAAAGAGACCGAAAAGATTCAACAGGAGAGAGCTGAAAAGACAGATGATCCAGAGAGAAAGGAAAGCAGATCACAACAGATCACTTCAGAAACATTCCTCTGCCAATGCACTATTCCAACATGACAGAATAAGGGCTATTAGATGCAAGCCATTTCATGTCCCCTCACTTTCCAACATGTACCTTTTTATCTGCTTCCACTATTGAGTGCTCTGCGCCCGGCAACAAAAAGGCTATTGTGGCCACAAAGATCTGTGTTGGGACAAAATAAGGAGAAAAATAATTGGATGACACAAACCTATTCATCAGCTGAGTCAGGGCTGAGTGCTAAAATGGAGATGACATCATGGAATGTGGAGAATTCATATGTATGACTAATAACTAATGCCAGACATAACTTAAAAAAAAATAAATAAATCAATAGAAACTTGTTCACAAAAGCTGCCAACTGAGGATGTCAATAAGTATGTGCAAGTTAATATAGGATACCTCAATAATTTTCTTCGGCAGAGTGGGTTCCAACCTCTGGAGATGTTCCCAGTGAGAAATCATCAGCTGGAACACGTCGCAGGCTACTTGAGCTACTGCTTTGTTTCCAAACTGAGAGAAGGAAGTAAAAATGGTAGGAACTGAATGTCAATAAAAAGGAAGGACTAAGGTTTACACAAACAAAAGCTTAATTCACAGATTCTTCTAATATGCATGTATGATCGGGTCCATGAGCAGTCCACATGCAAAATCTGTCACATTTTCATATAAAACTGGAAATAATCAGAAAAAGTTGAGGATGTAGAAAAAGTTTACACTCAAGAACATATAGCACACAAAAAATATTAAGTTTTTATTTCAACAGTTTATTGAAACTACATTTGTGGCATGTGTTAACCTCTTTCAACAATGAGTCAGAGTTGCATCATTCTGTTCAGAGAGTGTTCAAGAAAAGTAGAAAGTGACTACTTTTAAAACTACATTAACTTGCAAGCTGTTTAAATATTGTTGTGCCTCAAGTTTCTATCAGAGCCTTGCTCATCAAGTGATGTCATTTTTATGATAGTAAGAAACATGGCATCAGCATACAGCCAGTGGGAGAGTCAGAAGTCAAATGGTTATGTGTGCAAATTTGCAAAGTGCAAATTTATCTTAAATGCTTTGGGGAAACTTAGCTGGTTGCATCCAAAGCACCATTAGACAGACTAAAAGTGAGCTCAGTATCAGACGATCTATATGAAATCTTTGTAAACAAAGACATGGACACAAACTCCCCGCAGATACACTTTGGTGTATATGGAATAGGAGTACAATCCTCAAAGGTGCTGAGAAGAAGATGCTGTCAGAGGATGAGAAGTGGTCTCTAAACCACTCCTCAGGAGAGAAACAAAGCCAGAAGCTTAGGGTTAGCTAAGACAATATAACATTTAAAAGCGGATCATTGATAAATCGAAATTTAGGTTCTAAAGCCCTGAGACTAATGAAGCCAAGCACAGCTTGTTATATGATCTTTTGTGAGGACACTTTTCCTTGCGTTTGTGCTTCTGGCAAAACAACCCGTTTTCAATCTGCACAATGTCGAAAAAGGCAGTGACAAGACTGGATAAAGTCTAATGCATCTGTTTAAAGGGTAAAAATATAATCCCAAACATTACAACAGTGTAGACTCGTCACTTCGTCAAAGAACAACTAAAAAATTTGAACTCAACAAAATGTTGAGCAATAATGCAGACACCTCATATGTACATTAAACCATGACTATAATGCGGACCCCACCATACTAACTTAAAATATAATGGGAAAACAAATGCATTTTGATGTAGTCTTTATAAAGCAAAGCCTGAACTGAAAGATTTTAATACATTAATATCACTGTGATGTATGTTAATAATCAAAAACATAATTATATGCAGGCCAGTATGCAAGCACAAGCGCAGTAGGGGAATCACTTTATTGATCAAAATATGTCTGACTCTTCAGTGGTCGGTGGCGATATGCCTGCTTTCAGTTTGTTCATATCTGGCCTTCTTTGGTTAACGGATGCAAACAAGCGACAAACAATGTTGCTGGTGGCAAATTTGTGTCATGTTGAGCAGCTTTACTGATTTTTTTAATTCCATTAGTGGTGTAAGCTCTCCTTTTTTTTTTGTTTCAAACAAATGAGATACACGCTATTCTTTGTAGTTGTTCCGTTGCTGCTGACCTCTTCCTTCTCGGTGTACTGACTGTTTTACTTGCAGGTGAAAGCCCAGAACGGAAACTGAATTTCCTGCAGGTTCAAGTCCGACTTTGAGGAATCTGATTCAGGTACCATTTCAGTCAGACTAAAAAGGCTTACTTATAAAATGATTCAAAAGCTTGGTTTTAGTTAGACAAACAAAATAATTAGATTGTCCTGACACATTGTTAGCAACTTCCCAGATTTAAATCTATCTTTCAATTTGCTAGAGAGTGACGAGTTCCATTTTCCGATTTGTGTCACTTAAGATGACTAAATTCTAAGGCAGCGGAGGGGCATCGCGGGTTAAAGATGTTTCGAAAAAGTTTGGGAAAAGACGCATTTTCTGCCACATTTTAAGTGATTTTCCTTAAATTCAGTTTTCACTTACTGTGCAGATAATCAGCATAATTTCATTTCACTTCAAAACCCTGGCTCATTTTCTCCCGACTCATCGAAGGAAAGAACTGGGCCTGTTGACAATTTTCTTTCAAATGTGGATTTCTTCAGTGATTTGAAATTCTTTGTGGAGAAACAGAATTTCCCATTTCTTCCAGCTGAATGCCTCTCAACATGTAACAAGGGCAGACAATGTGGGGAGTACAGAAATGGCCAAACACAAAAAGGGGCCCTGAGAGTTCAGCACCTGCTTTTAGAAAAGAGACTCTCAGTGCCACTCTTCCCCCTAGATCCCCCACCCAGCCTATACCCTCTATTTTGGGGCTGGCTGAGTCTGTGTGTCAAGTTGTACAGGGGAGTGATTACTGCTCCATTAGAGGAGGGAGGTGGGGGTGCTCGAGCAGGAAGCTGAGAGATGTAGCTGCTTAAATTGGCTCGCATCTACTGAGAGCGAGCAGCCTGGAAATTACGCCACCATCCCAAATCCTTTTCCATGAAAAAAAAAAAAAAAAAAAAAGACAGCCTCCACTGGTTCTCTGCATCTCTTCACTCACAGAGAAAAGAGGGCTCTTCCAAAATATACCCATGAGTCACATCACTGGACATGTTTTATTCTCACAGATTTTTTCCCCTGACTGAGTTGAAATTGTTCTGCAGTCCTTTTATGTAATCAACTATCATTTTTGTTAGAGCTTCAGAATTTTGCCACCTTTATAATGAAGAACACAGCTCATGAAGCAAGCGATTAAAAAAAAAAAAAAGAAGTGCAGTTGTACTTTATACATCAAACTACAAGCAGTGATTATCAGACTGCAAAATGCAAACGTGCATAAAGCAATGAAAACAATGATTTGGAGGGTAACGAACCTTTAGTGTTACTCCCAGAACATTGATGGCAACTTTCACCTGGGGGTGAATGCTGTTTTGCATTAGCTCCTCGCACACCCACAGGCCCAGGCTGCACACAGCAATGCACCTGAAAGACAGCAGCAGAATATAAAACACAGAAGGAAAAAAAAAAAAAAAAAAAAAAAAAAAAAAAAAAAAAAAAAAAATCAAAGGATGACACAGAATTTAAACTCAAAATATTTGTTGTAAATATGGTTTAAAAGCAAGGCATAGAATATCTACATTGTATAGAAAGTGCTCTGTATTCATGAGCTTTTCATTCGCTCCTTATGCACACATAACTGTACGCAAAAATGAGGTCATGGCAAACTACTGGAATGAAGTAGAAAAATGGAAGCAAAGAATGCTTAACACTGTCGTTAGATGTAAGGTTGTGTGTTTATGGTTGTTTTTAAAGGCGTGTACACTCACTAATATTTCACACATATCAAACAGAGGAGGGGATCAGCACTGTATCAATGTGTGCTTACTCAAAATCAGTTTGCTTCACAGAATCAGCTTACTAATGTGTCATCTCGTTAGAGCGCCGTATTCGACGATGCCGACTCTTTCTTACAGACGTTAACCGGTCTCTGTGTATACGCGGTTTGCCGATGAGTCGCATCAATGAGTCGTGCAATCAAGGAGTATCGGTTCTACTTAATCAGATTTGTGCCAACAAAAATCAAGCAGTTCCAAAATAAACATACTAATTATTTGAGTAACTGTATAAAGTATTAGTCTTTCATTTGTTCAACAATATATCTTTTAAATTCTTTGCAATTATGCTGGCTGCTCTCTCCTTCATGCTGCCCTGGTTACAGTTCTGGCAGAAACATTTCAGGTGGGAGGGGTTTTTGAAGGATTCCTTCCCATTGGCTACTGAATGTCTGAGTGACAGCTCAGCTTCCCCAAAGTTACTCAGTATAGTGAACTTCCCAGGCTTGGTTTGGTGGACACATTAGTCTGAGATCACATCACCTACCAACAAGCAGCTCTAAATCCCTGCATGATTCAAGCGGTGAATATTGATCACTGATAGCATTATGTCTGGTCTTTTGTTTTTTTCTTCAAATAAGACTAAAGAATGTCAGTGTCACACAATGGGCCAGAGAAGGGGGTTACCTTGCCCCTTCACAGTGTTCCTTCGTAGCTGCCTCCAGCAGGATGTTGACCAAATAATCCTGAAGAGAAAACAAAACTGGATTTCTCAAATAACAGTCGACTCCATAATTTGATTGACAATAAAAATGTGACATAATTTACAATAACACGTAACTTGACAGTCAAATTAAATCCTCCTTATGGTCCTGATATCATTTTGCATGGATCTATTATTATGTATCTATTAATATGGAAAATATGACTGACTTTATTAACACAGCAGATGGCTAATTCAATCATCGTGGTGCAGTGAGCACATATGTTTTTTTTAAATGTCATGACTTTATTCCCAGTGCTGCGCATGGTGAATATTTACCTTGATATCCTCATTGCAAACGTTGATGTCATCAGAGCTAGGCTCAAGTTGCAGTACAGGAATCTGACGGTAAAGATTGGGGAAACACACGAGGGAGCCCAAGACAGTTTGAGCATCCATCCTTGGAGCCTTGCAAAGAGATAAAAAAATAAAATCAAAAATCAAAACAATACAAACAAGAAAAAAACAAAAAAAAACCAAACATATTTTTCCCGAAACAAAACAAAATGAAAACAATCCATTTCCAGAAAAGTGGAAAGTCACTATCCAGAGGAAAAGATCAGATTTAACCCGATCTTTATTCATGACTGTGCTGATATTAAATAAAAAAATAAAGCATGTGAAGTGGTAGACAATAAGAGGAGTGATTAAATGCATGATGGATGCAACTAACACAAGATTCCACATGCTGTGAAACTTAGATCATGAAGATCTGAGATCACAAGAGATAGTGAATCTCTGCAAGTAAGAGAGAAAAAAGTACGATGAAGAGTCGAGACAGCACACATTCACTTCCATATATTTAAGATTAAATCAGTGTATAGTGTTTGCAAGTAAACTGGGAGCGGTCATTGTAACGGTTTGCCAAATTGTTTCTTAATCCTCCAAAATGAGCTCACAGTCCATCACAAAGTGTGTGTGTTCATATTAGCACTCAAATGCGAAAGATGTGCACAGATCTGGCAGCTACCACCCAATCGTATTCATTATAATACAGAACCCCACCGCCTACTTTGTTCTGTGAAAATAATAATGGCGTACATGACGGGCTAGTTAAACATGATTCAGTCATATTGCTGTACAACTGAATCACGTTTCATGCTGAATCATGCTGTGTTCAGTGCTCTGTACATTCAGTGAAAGTCTTCATTCAAGAAAGTTTCACTAATTACAGGTATTTCTTGAAAGTACAAGAACCAAACCATTGATGTCAAGGCCGTCAAGCAAAGTTGTTGGGATAGCCCAGTGGTTAGCAAGGTCTAATGGTGGTCTGACTGTGAGGGAGCCCGTCTTGCAACAGCAGGAAAAGTCCTGCTGTGGTGTACGGGGGAAACGGCAAGAGGCCAAAGCGATGGTGGAAACTCGAGCATCTTGGGGAAACTGGGGAGAGCATTTAAGGTGGAGGGGAGTCGCTCTCCCCTGCTCTCAACCTCTAGTACTTTTGATGCAGACTACATGCTAAAAGCAGGACTATAAATGAAATGTGAATTTACACCGTCATTTTATCTACAAATAAGACGATTATCTTATTTTTGTAACAGGGTTTAATGTGTTTTTTAAGTTATTCTTACAGGGGTGTTATCAAAAACAGAAACTTTTTTTTTTTTTACAAGAAGAGGCAACTGTTATTTTGTTTTGATGAGAGATTGAAGGCGTACCGTGTCACTGTAAGAGATCTGGTATATGTTCAAAATTGGGAAATGAGGTTCCTGGAAATTAGGGGATCAAAGTCTGTAAAAAACCTGCATAAAAGAAAACACCTTTAAAAAAAAAAAAAAAAGCTTTTTTTCTAGGCTTGTGTTTGATTGAACAATTTAAGCCCAGAGGGAAATTCGGTTAAATGTTTTAATCACAGAAAGAGGTAGAAGAAAAAAATTAAATAAATTCACTTGTTTTGAATAATAATATGTTTAGAATAATAACATATTCATTAATACATTCATAAATGACTTGACACAACTATTAAGGCCAGCAGTACTGTTCCAGTTTTAAAGATGAACCCACACATGCCCCTTATCAACCAAAATGGTTCCAGTGCTGGTTCAGCGCTGATGCTAAAACCAGCTTTAAGTAGATTTTTTAAGCTAAGAGCTAGTTTGCTTTTCCAACAGAGGCACATCACGTGAATGCTGTCTTCAATGCTGACTGGTGTTTCACAAACAGCATTTCTACACAATGTTTTGTGTGTAGAAAGAGAAGTTTTGAGTTTGATAAAAAAAACAAAAAAACAGCTGATGACCTTAAAATACCTGGCGAGGTTAATTAGAATAGCTGCAAACACTGTTCATAAAAATTCAGCCGCAAATGGTGATTGTGAATACCGGTATGTGGCACATTGGATCATGTTCATGTTCTTTCACAGCTGCTTCTTTTTTCTCTGTCAAATGAAGCAAATTAAATGTTAAAATGGCTCTGGATTTATTTAATTTTTTTGGGGGGGCTTTTATGCCTTTAATGGACAGGACAGTTGAAGAGAGACAGGAAGCAGGGGGCAGAGAGAGGGGGAATGACATGCAGCACAGGGCCGTCCGATGCGGGACTCGAACCGGTGCCAGCTGCAGCGAGGACTATAGCCTCCTGTACATGGGGCGCCTGCTCAACCCACTACGCCACGGACCGCCCCTGTTTTATTATTTATTTTATTATTGTAAAAGTCTGTTGCTGTCTGCTGCGGAACCGGAAAAGAAAGTAATCGGCGGATCCACCAAACATGGAGAAGGGTACGGAACTTTTACTCGGCCATTTTCATTTTAAAGTTCTTCCAGACGGCGGAGTCGACAGAACCAAAGTCCTCTGTAAACACTGCCAAGTTGAATTGTCTTATTACCGTAGTAGTTCCAGTCTAAAATATCACTTAAAGGCAAAACACACAACTGATACCAGCAAGTCATTCAAGGAAACAGACAGTGGAGCGAGGCTTCTACATAAAAACTACATAAAGATGCTGATGTTAAAAGTGTGTTTGCACAACAAATGTTATGGCACTTTCATTTATATGGCAGCACATTTAAAATAAAACTAAATGCTAAAAGCTATACACTACTTTTGAATTCATTTTTGGATTTTGCGTACAAATGCGATTAATGGTGATTAATCAGGGAAATCATGTGATTAATTAGATTAAAAATTTGAATCGTTGCCCAGCCCTACTCAAAATGTAACATTTACCTGAACATTTTAGAGCAACATAATGATGGGTGCTTTTATTCAGCCTCGTCAGAGGTATGCAGAATTGAACTGCTCTCCTTATACATAGAACAGGTCTGTAAATCATCAGGTAGGAGAATCAGAGACCATGTGCAGTTTTAAATCTATAGGCTTCGTTACACAAGCCTTTCAAGGCAGGACCAATGCGTCTTTGTTGCGATGAAAAGGGCTTATGACTCGAGTCTTTTTAGGAATCAATGACTCCAGCTTTTTGAGTCACAGAGTCCTGTACGACTTGCATAATAATTCGGAATATGAAAGGTTTTTACCTCTGGGGAGTCAGATGTGAGGACATAGGCCGACGCAGTGATGAAATCTTTAAGCAGCATAGTGAAGCCCGGGAGGCCAAGGAAGAAGAATCGAGGAGAGCAGGAGCGGATGATGGTGTTCAAAACATCCTAATGACAAGCATAAAACAGGCATCAGTCAATCGTTTCTGCATCGATATTTCCTGTTAATCAAAATGGATTATACATTTGATCCAGGAACTAAACTAAATTATAACCAAATCAAAAATAACTCTGCAATTATTCACCAATTCTATAGAATTACAGCTCAGGTTTTTGCATGTGTTATGAGCTTTCAATCTTGTTAGTGTGGGTGGAAGGAGGCAGTAACAGAAATATTTTTTTTTAAATGGGCCACCAAATGAGAGACATGGCAGGGAGAAAGCCTTTCACGGGAACAGGTAGGCTTCCCATTTTAAGTACGTTGAGAAAAGTAAAGCACTCAACAGACACTAAAGAATGGAAAACAAAAAAAGGGGGAAAGAAAGATGGGACAGATACAGCAGATGGATTGTTCATAGCCGATAAGAGGGAGGACGAAAGACCTCAACTTTCACGAGTACATACACAAAAGCAAACCTGTCATTAAAGCTAGAGACGAGGTATTGTTTTGTTGAGGTACAGGCGGCTCAGTGGCAGATGGGCACTCTTTCAACACTGACATATGCTGTACAACAGAGGGCTCTGCACAAACTGCTTAAGTATGTACAGTGTAACACCACACTAGACTACAGCATGAAAAGATGTTAAAAGGTTTTCCAACCTTTATTTACCTCCAGCAAAGGAGCTGATTTATTACACTTTACACTTAAACCAAAACTTCTGGTATTAGAATGCAGCATCTTAGTAAGCCATAGAGATTGCTCTCTCTTATCTCAGACTCTCGTGTGTCTGTATGTGTACAAAGCCAAGGTCCAGGCTAGAAACACCTGCCTTCTTGGCCATAAACTTGTGTAAATCAGACCGTTCAAACATCAGCTTGTTTCTACCTGAGCTGAAGGGCAAATTGACAAAACACATGCATACAATTTCTCTCTCAGTAGGAAACATCAAAAGACTTGTTACATATGAATCTTTGACATAAATCTTCCAATGCTTTGGTAAACTAAGGACGCATGTGAACAAAAGATGAAAAGAATAAACGGAAAGAAGTAATAAGCAGGAAGTCAAACCAACACCAGCACTGCAGGTTGAAAATTGGTGGGAAGAGCTTTAGGATTGAGGGCCAATTTTACCCTCATTTTGTTGGTAATTGACCTCTGAAGCATAATGCGCAGTGCAGTCAGAGGTAATTAGCAGGCAACAAACTGTTTCTTGATTGCCTGAAATAAGCATTTTAGCGGAAGCCACAAATGCAGACTGCAAAGTGCTTTCAATTGTATGTGTAAGTAGAGGGGACCTGATTTGAGGTGTGTGTAAAGAAATCAGAATTGAGAAATGTGGAATAACCGCATGAGGTCCTGTGTTGGCGGCAAGAATGGCCCCTGCATCAACAAAAGGTGCATTAACGTAACTCCGAATAAAGGCACCTCAAGCCTTTTTATGTGGCCTCATCTCCAGGAAAGAATGCGCTTCCCACCTGCTGGCCCCTGGGGTGACAGGGTTCATTCTAGCATTTCATCACTAACTTACTAAACTTGGACATTTCCAGGTAAGCTTGGCACTGATTTCCTGTCACAATTCACAAGCCGTTACGCTTGAAAAGTTTTAGGGAAAGAATATCACAGAGGAGCGAGTGTGACGAGGTTCATTCAACAGGTAAGTCTATTTACCGGCCATGAAATGCCGACTCTCATTTACAAAATGCCAAGTGAATACATGCACAAATGACTTGCGTGTCAGAAAGTGACAGACCACAGGACAGCCCTGACCTTGGCACTTGGCACAGTAGATAGTTGGACAGAGAAGAATAATTTTGCTCTAAGGTTAGTTCATTTCCATGGTGATTCCACTGCCACTGGGATTCCCTCACTTGTCTCTGAAACATGGCTGTTTAAGGCAAACCTCATTACTAGATTAAGAGATAAAGCCATAGAAAAAAAAAATCAACATATAATCAAGGCCATCTAAAGATAAACACATAAAGTACTTACTTTATATGTAACATAGCACACTGGCCTAAGAAAATGGCTACTTCATTAGTCTAAGCTAAGTGGAAAAAAAGCGTGTGTGAAAAAATTTATTAAAAATTCACATGTATGGTTAGAAATGATAAAAAAAAATTTTTTTTTCCTTTTCTTAAGTGCAGAGGGGGGGTGGGGGGGTAGAGTCCGAAAGGAAGGAGGAGGGGGGAGAGTAAGAGCCACTTTCTTATGTTAAGCAGGCGTGCGGCTGTCCTCTATTGTGTGGCGTGAGGACTCTTTTCTCCGGCCAATTTGAGCATGCTTCAGTGGCCAGCCTGGCTCTGGCCCCCATACGCATTATACAGAGCCACAACAAAAGCTTGAGAATGCTGCCTGGTCTCTCAGTGTGCCCCCCTCATTGCTCTACTCTACACTACGTTCCCCAGGCTCCCCTCCCGCTCCTTTACACACAGGCAGGCCCGTCTACTCTGGGCCTCCGGCTGACGTGTCAGTCTAACGGAGCGCGACAGACGTCAATCCTTAATTAATCACGTATACGCGGCAGGGGCTCAAAACATTATTTAACAACATGGAAAACATTCTAATAAGCTTGTCGCATTGCCAAGGCGCAACAGAAACCCAACAAAGAGGGCATACATACATATATATAAGCACATGCACGCATACAGACTTTTTATCCCTGTCCTTTGTTTTGGGGAACTCTATTCATCTCCACTCATCTCCACTCAGCTTTGTCTAAGAGCAATGGAGCTATGCCAGATTCGAAAAACGAGGAAGGGTGTGGCGAAAGGAGGTGGAAGATGCCAAAACACAGTAGTTCTCTTCATCACCACTGGTTGGCAAGCCTGGTTTTTAAACCGAGCCACAATTCTGAAATGGCAGTGTACCTTCGTGGCCTTTATCTCCACTTCTCCCCGTACTCATCCATATTTGGAAAGCACAGCAACTCTCTTGGGTTCAAAAATACAGGTCAAAGTTTTAACCCGATTCACAGTGGAAACCACTAGTTGAATAAGAACCCAACATCCCACAGAAAAAAAGAAACTATTCGCTGCATGTAATTGTTTTCCACCGGTAATCGGAGCCGAAGCACATGGATTTGAATGATGCGCCACCTACAGGTTAAAAGAAAAGAAAGAAAAAGGACTTCAAAAGGGTTGCTGGTTGTACCTGGTCACCGCTGGTGAAGCCCTTGTGCATGATGTGGTATAGGTGCACCAAGAAATCGCTGTTGGGAAGCACGTCCTGGTGTCTGGTCATCATTTCACAGATGAGCTTGTAGGCCTGCAGCTTGCCAGCCTTGTATTCTGCAGGGAGCATGGTGGCCTGTGGAGGGCAGAGACAATGAGGTCAGTATGACTACGAGGGGGTCTTCTTTAAACATATAATGTACTGAGGCAGCGTATGGAGAACATGACTTTTGTGGCATTTATATGTTGCCTAAGTCTCATCCCAGGAATCAGTTGGGGCACTTATTATGGGTGATAATTGATGTTTTTGATTTTGACTTTGGTGTAATGTTCTTGCTTTTAATGGGTCTCCTGTAAATGGAAAACAATCCATTAATTACATCCCATTAATTAGGAATTTTCAATGCTTTACTCACTCTGCAACAAATGTCAAATTAGTAATGTAAAAAGTCTTAAGTTCAACATTACCTGGCAAAGGAATCAAATCATCTTATGTAGTCAAAAAATTATTTCCCTGCTTTAAACAACATTTGTAGCTATTTGAATACAGATTAGTGAGTTCTTAAGGTACAAAATTTGATTTAAAGTTCATTTCAGGGCTCCTGCATGTTTTCCTTTGCACATTTTACACCTTTAAGACTCAAATTTTCACGGTTGTCATTTTTTTTTTTTACACCGAATTTAATTTCGGAGTAGAAACGTCACGTTTTTATTGTGCAAATTGTTTTAACATCTAATTGTTTTGCAACATGCGTGTGACGTTCTATTTATGAGACTATACTAAGAGAAAAAAAACACCAACCTATGCTTAAAGAGGAAGTAAACCAACTGGTGTTACTTCTATAATGGAAATAAATAAATGGAATGCTAAATACTATCATTTCATTCCTGCAACTGCTCAGAAAAGTTCAAACAAGCTCAATATTTCGCTGATGCAGTGCATAAATTCAATATCTTTGTGCCCCGAGAAGATGTCTGTTGGGGCCTGACACTATAAAAAATTAAACAGACCTGAACTGAACCTTAATTTGGGAATCAAAGATACTGCCAAACTTTAAAATCGTTTTAAAATCCAAGAGGCTGAACTGCTTTTCAACTGTCGTGTTCAGGGCAGCAGAAGCAGCTCTGTTCCTAAATCTTTTTCATACAATTATAAATATTCTGCCCTGTTAGCTACCTGCTCCAAATATAATGACAAATGCTGTTTTTTTTTTTTTCAGATCAATTTAATTTTAGAGGAGGATATTATACTTTAGAAATGTAATAGGTTGCTTGCTGTGTCCATTTGTTATTCATACCCTGAAGAGCCAGGATGAGAGCATTCGCAGAGGAGGAATAAACACAGGCTGGGGAGGAGAGGACTGATTATCCACACTGATCCCAAGGTTGTCCCGAATCTGTAAACATACATTTCATTTTTGTCCATGAGCACAACCTTCATGAAATTTCTGTAAACATCTCTGCCAAAGAAAGTAAGAATAAATCATTTCTGGAACATAATCAAATCATAAAAACTCAACTGTTTCATAGAAGTCGTATCGTGCTAAATTGAGCAATACCATTATGTAATTATATTTTAGCACAGCTATGTCTTCATGGGTAATTATGTTTTATTTTTCTGCCTTAAAAGCAAAAGGGCGTTTTACTCTTTTCTGTACCTTGGCCAGCTTGTGCCAGAGCTCATAGAGATAAGAGAAGACCTTGGCGTGGATTTTAGGGCAGCGGATACTGTTGACATCTCCCAAGATACCCAGAATTCTCCTCCACAGCACAAAGGCAGAATCAGCATGCCAACCAGTCAGGGTCCCACCAGCTATGATGCTAACATCATCAGCCAGGCACTCACTGCTGTCTGCACGGTCAAAGACAGAGAGTTTTACATTGAGTTAAAGAACACAGATTTTTTGGCAATGAATACACCTGCACTTACCGGCACAGAATACAAAGTGAAGCAGATTTGATTTTACTGAGAAGACTGAATTCAGTCAACAAATGCCACAAATGCTTTTATAAAGGAATTTCAAATTTGAGGTTTGCTAAAATGGATTGTAGGAAAATAAATCCATTTAGTCATCGCTTTGAGCAGCTGTTGACCAAATCCACAGACTGTCAGTGCTTTTCCCCAAATGCATTCAAGCACAAAGATTGTTATCGTATGCGACTAAAGCACTGAAATGCTTTAGGGGAAAAGGCACAAAACACATGCATCATCCAGATGAATTGTGAGACGGCAGTGCCACCTGGTGGGAAGCAGAAGAATAATGGGAACAAAAGGGAGTGAGAAATGTAAATAAAATGCAAGAAATGTATTAAAATGGAGCCATGTATTAAAGAAGAAACAGAAAAAAATATTTTGGTTTAAAGTTAAAGATAAAAGAGGGTTTCCAGAAGAACCTAAAAAAAAGCAATTTTCTTTTCTCTTTTGTCCACAATTTCTATGTAGTCCAGCACCAAGGGACCTTAAGAGAAAGTGAGTATAGAAAATACATAGAAAGAAGTAGAAACATCCAATTGGATCTGCCATATTGATAAATGAACTGAATAGTATAATGCAAGGAAAATTAGTCATGGTAAAGCTAGAGCATGGAGAGTCAAAGGAAAATGAGGATTATGGTCTAAATGATGAGTAACAGCTAGGCAGCGGTACCCAAGTGGTGTGGCATGTGTAAGACAGACTGATGCATGGTGTCGTCCAGGGGGCAGTCCCGTGGGCACTCTGTGTGCACCAGCAGGGCCGGTGAAGCGGGGGGGTTCTGGGGGTATTGGTAGTGGGAATTGTGGTGGTGGTAGGGAGGTGCAGAGTGGGGAGGGTGGGCACACTCAGGACCTAAGAACAAAAAAGGAATAGGGATAAAACTGGGTTTGAGGAAGGGAGCACAAGTGCACCATGATCACAATGTAACAGATACACACACAGAAGGTCACACAGAAATGGGAAGGGCACAGGGAGAGAATTCATAAGTCAACACTGAAGACAGGAGTAACGTAAGAGCTGAATGGATTCAAATTTTTTGTGAGAACAGATAACTGGGACCAATAAAGAGTTTTGCTTGAATCGGACTCGTCCCTTTCCCCTCAGAAAATTCACAACTCAAACAACACAGCATCGAATGGCTTAGTAAAAGAAGTACTGTGGCAAATACAGGGTCGCTCTACCCGACTCTAACAAATCTATTCATCATGGGAGAGATTTATGGACGCATCAGAACCTGAGCGAGATGTAAAACACCTCAGGTGAACGAATAATCACATCTATATTCTGAATGGTTACAAAGACCTTCCTTTTATGATAAAAACACCATCTATATGTTCAACTTAATCCGATCAGTTAAAGCAACTTAATTAAACCAGGCTCAACTCGTGCAACCTGACAGGTGTCTGTATTACTTGTTAATACAAACAGATCAACAAAGACAGTGATCCTAAGAATCTGTTAATGTTTGTGTACTGTCAATAATAATTACAGGACAACATTCAGTTTTGGGTGCATGCTCTGACTTCTTATCAGCTCCTTTACCTGCTAATGCCTCATTGTGGCTGAGCAGCAGACTCCCCTGGCTCTGAGGATCAGCTGTCACGTCCATGTGAGCTGACTGAGTGGACTGATTGTCAGCCTCCTCGTCAAAGGTCTGCCAGGTAACTTCAGCTTCATTGAGGTAGCCATTGGACGTCTCACTACTTATACTTTCACCTAGGTAAGGAGGGGAAAATTAGGCCAGGCTTCCTGTGTCGGGAACCAGTGCATAATCACTCAGTGTTTGACTTAACTAATGAATAAAAAAATGTTTAAACTGAGATTGTTTTGCTGTATTTTAATGTCAAATAGTTATCACAACAATCACCAGTTTAAAGAACCAAATAATTCTGTCATTTCTTACTCTTATCTCTGAGCTTGGGCCTTGAGTAGTTTGCGTGTCCGTCAGCACTACACTCCGTCTCAACTGGACTGCTGCTCCGTCGGATGAGAATCTAGGAAAGCAGTTGGAAACATATAAAGGAAACTGTCATAAACAGTTCTTATTTTATTACTTTAACATGATATTACGGAACAGTTGAGTTTTCTCACCACTGGTGGCTCAGTGTTCTCAGTCCTGCTTTCAGACGTCCTGCTGTCAGAACCACAAGAAGTAGGGGAGCACTCTCTCTTCTGGGCTGCAAGGTGAAATGGGATGCTATAAGGATTCCTTTGGTTTAATTAGATTGACTAAAATGCAACTCAATCAATATGAGAATCCATCATTGAAACAGAGTTTACCCTAACTGTGAAAATATACGACCTTAAGCAACATGTGCATCATTTTGCCATTCAAGCCTCAAGTGACGCACACATTACATCAACATTTAAGAATGATTACTCAACATGAGGGCAAAGCCAATGATTCATAATAAAGGCTGGAGGTCAATTCATGTTTCTAATTTCTTCAGAAGTGGAAAGGCTGTTTTAAAGAAAACCTGAGGTCTGAAAGGGTTAATGCAGAGAAGAAAAAGCGAAGGTCTCCTGAAGTCACACATTAACAGTCAACTTTACGCTACTCTAAACGCTGGGTTGCGTCTCATATGGCTTTTACACAAAAAAAAACACTACTTAAAACATTTAGGACATGTGTCAGTACTGTCCGATTGGTTTCAGTTTGTGGCAGACGGTGATAGACAGGTGGTTCATTAAAAAAAAACATTTCTCTGGAAAGTGCCTACTGTTTCCTGAACATTTTCCTTAAACAGCTCTGCAGATAGATGTATATAGATGTATGCTCAACCCGAGGTGAATAATTACTATCATTTTACACTTGTGTTTGCTGGTGAATATAGACTCACAGACTGTGTAAAACCACTCTACCACCTCTCAAAACAGCCATAACAGTCCCAATATTTATCATTGTCAACAAAAACTGAACGGATTGATTTATTGCCAGGCTCCATATTGAACTTAATTAAATTTTAAAACGTGTAATTACTAAATTGACAACTCAACTGAAAAATGACATTATACACGGAGAAAAAGACAGCTACGTGGTATCTTAACAGGGTGCGGGTGTAATTCCAGTCGAAGGGATCTGAATTAGTTTGGTGTTTATACCTGGCAAAGTATCAGACAGCTGCTGGGTGATGTCTGAGGTGCTGCTGCTACGCTGCAGAGGGCTCTCCCTGCCGCCCAGCTCCTCCTCTCCTCCACATTCTGACAGCTGACACTCCTCCACATCTGACAAGAAAACACAAGTTAGTCTGTGTTGCAAGATCCATCGAATACACACCAATGCAAGGCTTACAATGGGAACACCCTGAGATAGGACTTGGGTTAAATTTAGGGATTTTGCAGAAACAGATAAATGAAAACATGGAGAGAACTTTTGCCATGCAGACATGCAGCATACGGACCGTATAACGCAACAGGCCTGTCTAGAGATTTATTTGAATTATGTTAAGTGCACAGGAGGTTGTCAAGTTCAAAGCCTACTGTAAACCTAAAGCAGTAAGATCAAACACTGCAAATGATGACAAGAGATCGTGACTGATGGATGCGAAACGCAGGGCGGGAGTTCACAAACACGCAAACACATGCAGCTCTCACAATACACTTTACCTGAGAGTCTATGAGAGCAAGCAGAGTTACCAGAAGAGATACCAGGCAAGAAAGAGCTCACAGTGTGGAGAAGCATAGGAACGCTTTTAGTTGTGGGCAAAGCCTCGTAAAGGTGAACACAGTTGCTGATGGACTGGCTTCGCTTAGCTTCCATCAGGGAAAGAGAAAGAGGAGAAAAAAGAAAGAGACAGTGGGAATAGATCAAAAAGGGTAGAGGGAAGAAAACAGTGTTCAATGACAGCAGAGTATGGAATGCTTCCATTAATAAATACAAATAAAAAAAAGCAGAGTTGAACTTAAATATGGTCTAATTCAGAGTTGGAAACTGAAAATGAGGGGAAAAAAAAAAACACACCATCAGCCTGAAGCCAAAGTCCTTAAAGCCAAGCCTGACCAACACAGGTCACTGATTTTTATATTTCAGAAATGATCAAACGAAGGTAATCTTTAGTTAAATAAAGCTAGAAAACTGTAAAAAAAACTTTAAAAAAAACCTGTGTTCAATTTGAAGTGCATTTAAATCAAATACAACAAATGACATTGCAGAGTGAAACATGATCAAACTCAAGAAATAGAAAAATATCAGACATAAGGAATCCTAAAATAAAATAAAAAAGTTCATTGTTAAAAGCAGAGAATAAATGTTCATAAAAACTGAAGGATTGAAACTGAATCCTGAAAACAGGGATTTCTTTGTAACAAAATGTTCATTATGAACCAACACACACCATTTTCAACATGATGTGAAAAACCTCTTTGTAAATGGCTCCTTGGATTTGTTGTTTTTGCCTGCAGGAAATGTTCATCTATGTATTGAACAGCACATTTATGAGTGAACAATGATTAACTCACCAACCTTAAATGTATTGGGCCTATGGGAATATCGGTCGTTTAACTAACTCGTGAAACACCAAAGCAGATGTACTGCACATACAACAAAGTAATATTACTTTAATCTATACTCTATCTTACTGGAACAATGTAGAATAACTTTACTTTATAAAATAAATCCCTTGGTCTCAAGCATGATCAGGGGACTTAACTAACCATGCTCCAGACTGCTACGGTCTTCTAAGCTAATGTGGGTAAAATAAAATACTTAACGTTGAGCAATGAGCAAACATACAACCAAAAAACAAACACATCTGCACTAAGATATACCAACCTATGTGCATTCCTCCGTTTCTTAGACTAGTAGCTCTAGAAATAATTACCTGTTAAAGAGCCAAACCTACTACCATTTTTAATTAAACTTTCAATATTATTCCATGTTGCAATCTGGAAATAAAATAACTTTAATCATAAGCACCCAATAAGCATTACGGCAGTGGAAGAGAGAGCCCTTGTTCACCTGGGTCTCTGTAATTGTACGAGACTAATGAGTACCATAATGAAATTTTGAGCCTTTTTTTCCTCTATTATGAAGAAAAGATTTCAGAACAATAACACGATGTATTTGCATGGGTAAGAGCAACCAAGTTTTGACAGTTGTCAATGCTGATGCATTGCCATTGTGTCTGGATAGCACTTGAAGCTTACTCTCAGATGGAGCAGTGAAAGAGGACGTTTCTCTTCTCTGCTTTCAGCACACTTTAATTACGCCTTTCAGTGAGAGAGATACATCGCCCCTGCCACAGCCCGCCACTGCTTCCCATTTATGCATATTAATGAGCATTAATTACACTCTTAATGAAACTATCAAAAACTGCCGTGCAATTGATGTGTGGGCTTTCTTATGAGGAGAAGGGAGAAGGGCTGTTGGTGCTTTGAAGATCAATGTGGGAGAAATCCAATTAGGCCAAAGAAAGGGAGAGAATCTGAAGCGCTTGTGTTTAATGTTCATCTTTGCGTGGACGTAGAGACAAATAAACAGACTAACAGAATAGATGCATAAACATGCACATGACACACATAATAGATGTGCTAACACACGCACGCACACACCCCGTCTAAGACTTAATCTTTTAGGCACGAAGCCATCTGCCCCTTGCTCAACGAGCTCGTCATTTTGAAACATTGTTGGTACAGTAGGTGGGTGGAAGGCCAACAAATGAAAATGGATCATCTCCATCTTTTATTATTCTGTTGAGAAAATATTAGGACACATGAGACAGGCATTGCAGTTACTTAGTACTCTGCTGCCTTCCAGGTCAGCTTGTAATTAGCCTGTCACTTTGCCATCAGATAAGGCCTGTTTGCAGCATCCAAAGCTGGCCTTTTGACATGCCATCGGGGGAATTGTGCTGTATGCCTGCAACCAAGCTGACAGGGAAACCTGTTGACACACTGGCCAGTGACATGAAAGGGGAACAATGAGGGCCATCTGCTGGCCTTTTTGTCTATAGTGTAAGACCTTTCAATGACACACAGGCCAGTGTACACATGGACCTGTCTGAAGACTTCTAAACACAATAAATATGTCGGATAAACTCTGAGGTCTGAAATAGTGCTCCACAGGCTTATCACTGTCACACAAAAAGGCTGAAGACAATAGTAAACGCCTATAGAACAGTACACATGGGAGGTGCTGTATAAAAGCCATGCCGTGTCCTTTATTATTTGGCTGCTCTGATCATGCAGACTAACGGTGGTACCAACCAGAAGCTTTCTGTCGGACGTTGTTTCGGGCGTTCTCCACACCGGGTGCCCCAGAGGTAGTGGCCGATCGAATCCTCATGGGCTCCTGGACTCCTGGGCCGCCCTGCTCTCCTTGGTTCCTCCAACTCAGCGAGAATGAGCGTGCAACTGCAGCTGCCTTCTGGGAGTCCTGGATAACTCCTGGCATGCAAAGATCAAGAGTTTCAGTGTGCTGAAGTGTACTGGAGACTTTCCCATTTATCATCACTTTTGTTGATTTAACATTTAGAACCCACACTCCCTTTGACAAGTACAAAGAAAGACTCTCTGCTTTATAGCATACAGAGAGGCTCCTATTATAGTTTTAAAATGCATTTCTTAGCCTTAAGGTAATTTATTAATGTCCTGAAAACATGTTCTCTGAATACAACATTGAACAGCAGGGCCTCTAAAATCAGTTCTATGTATTGTGGTCAATAATTGATTCACCATGAGCCTCAATGCCCATTAAAACTATTAATATCAGCTTGTGTATTCTATGGGTTTAGAACAACAAAGCACTGGTCATCAGAAATGAATGTCAGGGTGAAGATACTTCCACAGGTAGGCATTATGCCTAACAAGCAATGAAATGGAAAAACAAATCAAAATAAGGAAGAAGCCACATGTATCTTTCAATAAAACCTTTCAAAACTTTTTCCCCCCATTCGAATCACAGCCATCCTAAGCCCCATGTTTTTCCCAGTTCTGTTCCTCACCACGTCCTCTCTGCTTCTTCTCTTTCTGTTCGCTGAGTTTGTCCAAAGGCAGGCTGGCCATGTCCAGGCCATAAACGGAGCGTGCCAGAACAGCTGTCAGCGAGTCCATGATGTTGGCCCACTCCGTCACCAGCTCCTCCCAGCAGGTAAGAGAGGACAGCACTGCCAGCAGCTCGTCCCATAGCTCCCGAGAGATGAATACGCAGAGGTTGGCTCGCACCCACGCCACAATGATGGTCTGAATGCAACAAGAGAAAAGATCAATTAACTTTGACTGACAGACAGGGTTGCAGCGAGGACTTAAAGGTGGTAACAAGATGTGATGGGACATCACAACAGTGTCTTACAACCTAGAATTTATCGTATTAATATTTTCATTCATTGTTATTTCCGTTGCAACATAAAGCCCGTCAAGTTTCCAGACAGAGTTTTTGCCCAGAAAGGTATCAAGGTTCCTTTAAAAGGATGCTATATGGACAGTTCCAAAAAGGGATCTGAAAGTTTACCCAATAACACTAGTGAGTGTGTTCCTGTTGTGACTATGTCTTGATCCAGTGGGTGTGTGTGTGTGTGTGAGAAAGTGGTGGAGGGCTGAATCGAAGCGGTGTATGAAGATCACACTATAGGACTAGATTTCACTGTTATAGCATGTGAAAAATAAATTAAAAAAAACCATGCAAGAGCGTTGTTAAATATGGCAGCCGTCAGCCAGCCCAAGTATCAAAACTGTGAGGGAAACCTTGATCTAATAGGCACTAAATACTCAGCAAGTTCCAGTGAAACAAACTTTGACGTTAGCTTTTAAAGAGTTTATATGCATGCAGTTACCTACAGTCAAAGTGTGCTGTGATGTGTTTTTTTACTTCTATTCATTACACTGAAAATTAAAGAAGAAAATTTCGACAATGTGTTACTTATGATATCACAAAAGTAGCCACTGGCATCGAAACAGAGAAAACTGCCCATATATTGCAGAATACACTTAAAGTTTGTGCTCGCACTGTTTTAGTAAGAGTAGGTGGAATCTTAGATTCAACAAACTACATTCGATTGACAGTGAAAACTAGTTATTGTCTTCAGTATAAGGAGCCATTTCTTAAAGTTTTCACAAAATAATCCAAAAGTATTCTGACAAAAATCATCTTTTATATGATCCAAATGATTATGCTACTCATTACTAAAGTTGCTTCATAACTTGTGTTGAGTAACCGACGATATTTTCTAATTAATCCCAACATGCCTTTACATTAGTTGCAACAAAGTAGATGTAGGCATACCCTAAAAAGTATAGATGCTAAGCTCTCAGCAAAGCTGTCTTTTCTTTGGTTTTCGTGTGGCCTCTTCATCACCGCCTCTGTGATCCTCAGTAGTACCTGCAGCATCTGCTCCCTGCACAAAAACAAACAAACAAAAAAAGGAGCGCCATGAAGATAAAGCCATATATAATCAGATTTCATTTGACAGTTGACAGCATGAAATAAAAACATATTGTATTTGAACATCTTACTGACCACGTCTGTGTACTCATGGTGTGCTCCATGATCATGTGCCTGTAGATGCTGAGAACACCCTTGCACACCTCAACCTGATTTTCCAGGAGTTTGGGTACATCCTGGCATGGCTCCAACAGGAACACATTGGATGAGTTGGTCAGGAACACCTTCAAACAGGCACAACACAAACAGAGCCACACAGAGAACGGTGACATTAGACAAAGTACATACTGTTAAGAGTTCCTCATTTCAATCATCACGCGATGTGATATCAACTTGTAACAACACAGAACCAGACCTGTAGTGTGGGCTGGACGCCAGCCTTGATGTCCCTGTTCTGCTGCTCTGTGAGAAAGCCCCGATTGATAGCGCTGCTGAAAGAGTAAGTCCTCCCCCAGCTGGATGACCGTCTGTGACCGTGACTCTCCAACATCTTGTAAGAGACAAGACAGGCCAATCAGTCGCCGCTATATGTGACGGAACATTGTAAACTCATTTTCTGTCTGTGCAGCCTCTTCATGTGGTCTTTACTTGTATATGAATGCTGTTTGCCTGTGTGCTGAGTATCGGCTCAGAGCTGTCATCCACTTCGTCTTCCTGCCTAGTTTTGTCAGGCTCGGTCATGAAGTTGGGCTTTCCCTGCAGGATCCACTTTCTGTACACTTTAATCACCTTCCTGGTGGCTGAAGCCTCACAGGATGGCAGCAGGAAAGCCTTTGGAAGGAGAAAACGAGCTTTTACAGATAACTAATACAGGACTTTAAACATCCATAAAGGTCATCTCGTTAGTGGGAAGGATATTCCACTTATGTTAACAGAATGGCCACTAGAGGGCGACACAGTACATGTTATATGGCTGTATGGCTCATATTGCAGTAAGTTTATACAATAATTGCTTGGTGCCTCCACTGTACCTGATGGAAGACTTCATTGACAAAATTAACGTTGTCCCTGGTGGACAGCAGAATGGAATGCACCATGTCGTAGACATGTCGGTGCTCCTCCTCGATGCTACACAAACTGGAATCACTGGGCCGTCGATCAGACAACGTGCTGCTGTTGGAATGGTTCTTCTCAGGATCCCCAGCTGGCCCGTTGGTATCCCCATCACATGTCTTGTCTCTCTCCTTCTCCTGGCTGCTACTGCCTGCAGTGACAGTCTGGCCATCAGAGAGACACAGTTAGGAGAAAAATCAGAGCGGCTACATACGTTACAGGGCAGCCTCCTCACAGCTAAATAATTGGTCACTAGAGTCCAGTTTCAAAGTCACTACTTTAATTTGTAATGGGGAATGAGTATGCTCATGAGTGAATGCTGTATTAGTAATTACTTCATAATCTTTATCTGCTCTGTGCAATTCTGAGAACCACGGTTATTCATGTAATTCTACTTCCTCTCTCATGAGTCCAGCAACTATGTATTTTAATCCGTCTCCCACAAAAAGGAAAACTATAGCACTACATCCTAAGTCAACTAACAGTCCTCCATCTTTTATTACCGAGTGAAAAAGCAACACAAGAGTGGTGTCGTGTTCACCTGGATGAGTTTAGGAATGACCTCGGTGCCGTTCTTGGCGCTCTGCGCCGAAGCAGCACTGCTGACATACTTCTTCTCCAGGAAGAAGGTGACCAGCCAGGTGATGAAGGCCACTCTGGGTGCCAGGTACTGGTCCCTAGTGCAGAAGGTGCTCTCATTGTTCCGCGTCACTGGCACATACAAGGGTTTAGGTCTGTGGTGGGGGAGGTCTGATCATTTGAGAGAGTGCATAAAAAGTAGAGGATAGACAAAGACAAAGAGATAGAAATAATTGGGTTTTTTCTAAAATAATCAAAATGTTCAGTCAACTCACAGGAAATGAAAAAGCCACAATATTGTTATTATTTATATATATATATATATATAAAAAAAAAATATATAACATATAATATTCTTTTATGTAATGTAGTAGCTAAGTTGTTCTGGTGGTTCTAACGGTTTAAATTAAACCAAACGCTCAGAATGATAGTGTTAAGTTTGCAAGCTATGATTATTTCAATCAACTTGTCTTAATGACAGTCCATATAACGTACATCGTATGTGCCATTGCAGTAGGAAAATATTTGCTTTGAACAAGACAAGTGTATATTTTCTCAGAGTTAGCTCACCTAATAAAGGCTTGTAGAGGTTTGTGAGTTTGGTGAAGGAGGGGAACAGATGAGGAAGGTAGTACTTTTTGAAGAGACTGAAGAGAAACCTGAAGCCCGTGTCCTGATTCTCTTTGTTCTTCCATTCTAAACTGGAAGCCTGGCAGAAAGACAGGACAAAAGGTAGACAAGGTGCGTACACAAGAGGAGGACATGGTTCCAGCATCACTCAGACACCGACAGTATGCTGTCTGCCATCCAAAAGTTTGAAGAATCCTAAGAAACTGGATACAAGTAGGTGAAATGGTTTGGGTGACGTGGTTAACTTAAGATGAACAACTGAACATTTTTAAAAGCTTGTAACGCGTTAGTTTTAACAACAAACACACAGACATTCATTCATATATCTCTAAATTAATGAAAAAAGACTATGGGATCGATATGTGGGCTAAGGACACTTTGACATGTTGTCTGGAGCACCAGAGAGAACAAAAACACAGATCTTCTGATAAACAGACAACCTACTCTATCTCTTAAGGCTCGGCCGCGGTTAGATATCACTGTCAAATTTTGCTTTCCTGAAAAAGTTACCATTCAAATAGCCTCAAAGAAGGGGAAAATTTCTTCTTTAAAAAAAAAAAAAAAAGTAATAACATAAAGAAGGAGGACAAGAGAAGAATACATTACTGTTACAAATGGTGAACAACCGGTATTTATCAGTCTCAATCGACAGAATATCCTGTACCAGTATGACCGGTCCAACAAGAGCCAACACCAGAGAATGTCTAAAGTGTCCCAGATGGACTTTCTCAGCAGTTTCCTGTTCACGCATGAACTTCACAATGGGACATTCGACATATAATACACACGCACAACTGGAAACCTCTCGAGCGGCAGCTGTGTGGAGCACGCAGGAGGCAGCTCATGAAGCTAAATGTGGAAGTTGCAGTGTTTTGTTTACTGCAGATGAGGCTCTCTACTTATCTATAAGTCTTTTTTGTCTCAATAACAACATCACGTGTATTTTGCCATACCGAGAGTATCTACAGGTGAGCGGAAAGTCACTTACAAATAAGCAGAAGAGCTAAGAAGCAGCAACTCGGAAACAGAATGCACACTTGCTGACTTTCTCCAGATTATCTGTTAAATTCACATTTGGGCAGATGTGGTCATTTTCTACACTTCTTACCAGGGAACTGGCTGATTAAACTGTGAAATAAGCTCAAAGTGAATGCTACAGAGATCTGTGCTCTCACTAAAGCCCCTCCAGAAAATATGGGAACATTTCTGGGAAGCAGTGCGCGGGTGAAATTTGAGATGCTGCTGCGACAAATGCCAAATAGCTTTTTAATCTTTCACCCAAAAAAATTCGTTATTACCTGGGTGACCATGTACTTGAGCAGTGTTTCGAGGATGTAACAGGTCGGGTCATCTACAACTTTTTCTCCAGTCATGGCTGGAACCAGCGGGGTAATCTCCTCAGGCACCACCTTTGCTGTTTCGATTGAAAGATAGAACAGACCCAAGGTAAACGAAGATAAAAAGAGAATTTCTGCACTAAAAAGAGACGTGTAATATGAGTTCAGTGTGTTCTGAAGTTTATGCCTTAAAAAAATGTGCAGACACATTGCACAGAAGCATGTGTCTGCCTTGCCTCACCATCTGGGGGGTTGGAGAAGGGATTGTAAATGATGGTGTCAAGAGTGCAGGGTCCTCTGGAGGAGGGAACAGCAGGGAATCCTGGCACTAGACAGGCAAAGATAAGGAACTGCTCCTCAGCACAGTTGTCTCTTAGAGCCTGCAGCCACAGCAAGAAGAGACGGATGCCCTCACAGCGTATCTAAGCAGGAGAGGGGTTTTTATTAGTGTATACACAAAGGGAACTCACTTTAACAATAAATTTAAGACAGAACTGTGTGCAGCCTGTCTTTAAGACTACAGCGTAGCAGGATACTCCATGCTGACATTTCATGGTGGAGTTATAGTGGAACAAAGCACTTACTTTGAATGAATTTCCAGTGTGTAGTAGTTTTTTTAGAATAGAACCTGTCGGAAATAAGAAAAAACAAGATTTTCAGAAACCTGCACGAACCAAATCTTTAACAGAACTCTCCCACACAGCCGGCAAACACCAAAGAAACAGCACAAAGTATCAACTCCACTGAAAACAAATTGACCTGAATGGGTCATCTTAACAAACTAGAGGGTAGAGCCCAAAGGCTTCCGATGTTCCTGATGAAATCTAACATCAGCTGGCAGCAACACGCTTTCATGAAGGTTCTGCTGTAATAAGATGAGACATTGCTCTGATTGCAGCCCAGAAGAGGTTCGTATGAGTGAGGACATTTTGACTGGTCCTGTATGTTTAGGATTAGAGTTAAAAGCACGGTTAAGTAGGTGTAAAAAGTAAGCCTTATCTTTATCAAGCAAGTCCTTCACTGAGTAATTTGCCTTTGACATCTTTAACTCGTAGAAATAGAAACAATTTTACAAGTACTGCAAAGCTGACGTGTGGATGAATTCATAAACATGCTCGCCTGGTGCTCCCATCTGAATGTTGGGGGCACAAAAGAAGAAAGAAATCTTTTCCTGCTTGTGAGTTTGGGGACAAAAGGATCTTGATGGTCTGCGTGAAATGTCTGTGACCTTGCAATCCTCAGCAGGAGAGGGACAAAACCACCAAGCTATCAGCGTCATTCCAGCCACTACAAGGAATTTGTCACCGGGCCCTGAAATTCTATCTGTAATGGATCTGCATGTAGAATACAATAAAAAAATCATGTGAGCGTCGCCTCGGCTCAAAGATATAAATAACAGCACTGCATCTTGACCAATGACACGCAAACTGTAGAGTGAAAAAGAAAATTCCACATGAGTGCAGGAGGGGGCTAAGAGGCAGCTTTATACCTGAAATGATTTCCCTCTCAAACAAAATGGAGAACTTTTCTGGGACGAGACTTGATATTTGAAATTATAAGCCTGTGGGAAAGGCCAATCTCCAACAGCGATCTAGTCTGGACTGTTTAAGTGCCAAAGGCTGACAAACAAGAGTTATAATTGGGGTCATTGCTTCTTCTGACGGTTTTACTTTTTTTTTGCAGGACTGATCCTATGCAAGCACAATTTGCATTTCAAATTAAGTGCTCATTTGCATTTTTCATTTACATCCCCTTGGAAGACTAATTTTCTCTTCATTATGGGAGGCTTAGGCATGGTTGTAATGACATTTGTTTTTGTCCTTAAAAATGTCCCAGAGGTTACAGAAGTGCAAAGAAAAAGGACAAACACATAATTTATAACCGCTTGCAGAAGTTACAAAGAAACAATAGTTCATTAGAATAAAGATTGTACAAAGTTTTCATATAGTGAACATACAGGAAGTACATACCTATACTGTGAAACTGCCATCTATTGTAGATTTTCTCTGGCAGAAGTTGTAGAATTTTCTGGGGAAAAATAAAAGAAGTAATTAGTAGGTTTATTAAAGGATCAGTTCATAAAGTTCATTATATTTTAGGAGGAGAAACAGAAAACATCATGGGTCTGTATTAGATATCTATTC
Organism: Odontesthes bonariensis; assembly: GCF_027942865.1. NCBI lineage: Eukaryota > Metazoa > Chordata > Actinopteri > Atheriniformes > Atherinopsidae > Odontesthes > Odontesthes bonariensis. Next base: position 10,523,692 of record NC_134522.1, read on the forward strand.
TCTCTCTATGATCTTTAGGGAAATACAGAAACTGATTACTGACCAACTCCAGGCTAGACTTTGTTAAACATATTTTCATTTAAAGAGCTAAAACCCAAAAAACTGTAAACCTACTTTATAATAAGCAGAAAATTACAAAGCAACAATTTCAATCAATCCAGCGCTTTATAAAGCCAAAATAAGATTCACAGATTCAAAATCAGAGTATACTTGGTGTATCTTGGTTAAATAAATATCACCCATTGAATAATAGATTTAGCAATAAGTGAAAAACAGCTCTTAGCTCCACTCTACTGGGGCAGAAATGAAGCCAGCTGGCAGGGGGGCGACTCCCGCAGTTGGATTGTATTCTCCTGACCTCAGAGTTTGACCTCTGCGATATCCGCTATATAAGGTGTTGTGTAGTTTCTGTGGTTCAGTCAGACCAACCAGGTTCGGTTATTGACGCAGCCTAAATGCTGCCGAGCAATGGCTGAGGTCAAAGTGGTTGTGTCCACCATTTCTATATAGTGAGGTTGCATCTCCGTATTCATCGTCTGATCTTAAAATAAAATAAAAGCAGGTGACAACTGACTTTGATTTGCTTAGTGCCACCATTTGACAAAAATATTACACATCTGAAATGCAGTGTCCTTGCCCTTTGCCTCCACTTTGCCGAGTATGTCTGCAAAAACCCAGTGACACAGAACAGCACTCACCACCTCAGCAGTAACTGCTTTATAACTCAATTAGTGCACCCCAACCTTTCAGCAGCCTATCATTATTCTTGAATGCAGCAAGAGGTTAACTGAGTCCTTCTTGAGAGGCCGGAAAAAAATAAGAAAAAAAAAGTCGAGGGGGGGGGGGGGCGGGCATGTGTGTGTCTGTGCATGCCTGGCTAGTTAATAGTCACCTCACTGTGAACAACTTGTGCCCCATTCGCTCACTTCTCTTCAAAGCCTAATCACTGACCCAATAGGACTTCATGATTGCAATGTAGAGGTCAAGCTTGTCTTTTATTGCTTTACGTAGGCAGCTCTGACCCACTCAACCAGACAACCAATGCTGGTCAGCATAATAAAAAGCTCATCTGCTCTGAAGTGAGGAACACAGGATGCAGAGCACATAAGGAAAATGTTTCAGACTTAAAAGATTAAGTTCTTCAAACCTGCACAGTACAGCAGCGACATCTGAGTTCCAAAAGAAAGTAGGATTTAATTAAAAAGGAGAACTTCCAGAACATTCATCTTTGCTGACAACAATGAGGCTAAATTTAGTTTAGTTTTTTTTCTTTTTAAAAAAAAACAAATGATTACATACTGGTAGAAAATATTCATGCGATTAAACTGGTCAGAAAGAAGAGAAGCAATATCTTTCCTTTGCCCAGTTCTTTGGCATATTCTCCTCAGAGCTCTGGTGGCCCAGAAGTCTTTTCATGTTTTGACAGTTTCGTTTTATCAACAACTTGCTTCCCGCCTCATCATCCTCCACCTTTAACTTTTCCTTCTTGTCCTCTGAGACTATATCCCTGTCATTATCAGTGACAGCAGACACACTGACTTTGAGGAGGCACAGGATGACAATCTGTGCTGTTCAACTTCTCTCTGATCCACAGACGTGATGATATGCAAGGACAGGCATGCGGCTGCACCTTGGTATTGATCCCCCATGGGATTATTACATCTCTGTACTGGCCTCCTTCACTCCGTCTCCTTGGGCCAGCAGAGACATTATGCTAGGCTGTAACACAGCAGGGTAGCCTCCTTAAGTCTTTCCGTGTCTACGCTTGTGTGAGAGTACAGACACAATAACATTGTCTTTCTTCTCACAGGGCATCAAGACAGGAGAGTGGGAATGAGATGGAGAAGCTAGCTTGGAAAAAACCCCGTGGAGAGGGAATGGAGGCTGCAACAAAGAGGAATTTACCGGCTGATATGATCGAATGCAAAGTCTGCAGGGCTGGAGGTTGGAGGAGTTACTCTAATCTGCAGTCATACTCCAGCATAAAGATAGGGGCATTATTGTGGTACAACTTCAGCCTTTACACATTTACATGATCCGCACTTAGGTTTCCAGTGGCAGAGCCTGAACATGAGATAGAATATCCAGCTCACAGAGGTGGTCTACAAGGGCTTTACGATGACAGCAATGGACATGCAATGACAAATGTAGTCATATAAATAGTGTTCGGGATTTCTGACAAAATGAAGATGGTTTCACCATCCAAAGACGGACAAAAAAATCCAAGTTAAAATGCCCTGAATGCCCTAATCTACTGACATAAAGCAAAACTATTTGTACATTTAGGGGTAAAAAGTGAAACAATGGCTGTATCAAGAATGTTATTTACCTCATAATCATCTGATTTACTAAGAAAGTGAGATTCCAGGACAAAGATCACTTGTAGATGAGCTTAATGAAATTACAGCGTCAAAAAGATGTCCTTTGCACATCTGAATGGTTATTCATACGTTAACCAAATGTTTTTATTTGTTAACAAAAGCCTATTTTAACTATATAGCCCAAGGCCTGACACAATAACTCTTATTTCACAATTACCCAAGACAATACCCCGACGAATGAGACATGACAAAGCTGTTTTCATTCTCCTCTGATGCCAGAGGGTGGCAGCAGCAGAAAACAATCGCACTCCTTCCCCCAGCTCCTCAGTGCCATCAGCTTTAAAACTCTGCTGCAGCAGGATTCTTCAAAGTTTAAATCCTTTTAACCCCTCGAGCTGTAAAAGTTTCTGATGGAGAAGGGGAGCTTTTTTAAATATTCATTTTTACATTAACAACTTGACAAATGCATGCTGTTCCAAGTAATGAAAACCTATCTGTATCTGTGAAATGTGGCAGAGCTCAAAAACTTATCCTGAGATTCATGGTCTCGTGCAAAATAATGTGCAGACCCGAGCTACAATTTGTACATTTGCATTTATGAAATGTTGTAAGCAGACAGTGATAACCAGGACTGCATAAACGGGAATGAGAAAGAAAAAGAAATCACTTGACACTGGCTACATTTTCCAGATGTGTCAGCCACTGACTGGTCAGCGGTAAACTTCACACCTACGGAGATTTGGATCATAAAGAATACGACGCAGTTACACAGGTAGAAAAAGAAGGTTACGCTTGTACATTAAAGCGTTACATTTATCAATGATCTAATTATGTAATGTCTTTATTTACATCCACAGCCCTGCACTTGTCATAATTATCACTTAATCACCCGAGTGCAGTTACTTGATAATAACTGCCACCATTTTTTAATGATAGAAATAGAGATGTTTGTATTAATCTTTACAGAAACAACTGGAATTGACAGATATATTACACTTCCATTGTTATTACCTACACATCGTTTGCATGGTGCAATTTTAACATTGTCATCCTATTCTGCTTTTTATTCCGCAAATGATTAACATTAACATTTAAGTGAAGAATTAGCATCACAAACTCGGGTCGGCTCGATGTATTGCCTTTAAGGTGCGTGACTTCTGATGTTTGAGAGGCTACATCGCAATCAGCTTCTTTCTACGTTGGCATTATGAACACGTTTTGTTTTTAGTTGAAGGAAAAAGAAAACCTATGTAACTCGAGGAGGCCAATTGTCTATGGGGTTAGGGTACCTATCCAAAATCTCATGCGTGCAAAAGCTGTCTGAAAGATTTTGACCCTTTAAACATAAAACCCCAGGTCGGCAGTTCCCTAAATCAAAAGGTAAGCTGGGCACATTTTGGAAAGAAGTCTCAACTCCAAATAGGGGGAATTTACAGTAAGGATGACAAGGGGAATTCAGAACGCTGAGTCAGGTCCGGATGACAGACAAAAGATCATGGCAAGGCCATATCCTGGAGAGAAAGTGGATATGTAGCCACTATTTTGTTGGTCCCAGTGCTTACTCTTGACCTGTCCCACAACCTCAATGTCACCAAGATCAAACTGCTCCCAGACACTCAGAGGTCATCTACAGTCGCGCAAGAGTATTAACAAGACTGAGTCCCGAAAGGCCCCAATCTGCTCTTATGGAAGCAAAAACAGCCTAATAAGAAAGTGGGTGGTCTTACATTTACTCGAAGTGTGTGTTTACAACTTTGTCATGTACAACGAAGACCATGTAGAAAAGGAGACGGAAACACATTCATCTGAAATGGATATATTTGACACTACAGCACAATTTGTAGAATTTATGACACAAATATACCAGTAACAGTGCCAGTACTATAACAGTATAAGTATTTAACCGCTAAACATTTCTGAGAGTCACTTAGCTCAACATCTATCTGTATCTGCAGTGCATATCAGGAATCTGGGTTTCCTCCAGGCTGGGACTCCTGTTTGCTCATGGTCCTCACACAGCTTCACAAAGCCAAGAGATGGTTTCTCAGTTGGACTGAGGTCTGAACTCAGACATTCAGGAGATAACTTAAAGTTTGGCCTTTAGATTTTGGGTAATTATAAAATGAAAGACCCAGATCTCTGCTCGACCTGACAGTCTGCATTCACAAAGCTTCCCGGGCCTGCTAAAGAGAAGCAATGCAGTAGCACTGTAGCAATATCGCTGTCAGCACCGCGTTTCATGTTCGGGGTGGGGTCTTTTTCCTGAAGAGCCTTGTTTAGAATACACTAAATTCCGCAGCTGTGTAACCTCTATCGCACCCTACATTTTTCAAAATGAGACCATTAAACCTTCATTCACTTGGAGAAGGTTTTTGGAATGTTACTCATGTTGCCGTACTAATTCAAGTGGTCACAAAACATATTTGTTAATACTGTCGGTTTCATTCATTATACTGCAAAAACAAACAAACAAAAAAAAAAACATTCCTGTCATAACTTACATTTATTTTGATCTCAGGGTGCCGAATTGACACTATCTTACATCGCAACAGATCTGAGGTGGGAGCAAAATGAAAACTGAGGCCAAGACCCCAGAGGTCAAAAAAAGAACATACGTTGTTTTTGTGACATACTGAATACAAGTGAAAAGAAAGAAAAAAATAGGGAAACCAAACACACACAAAAAATAAAGGAATATCATAAGGTGCTTGAAGAGTTGAGAAGGGGGTTCTCTATTCTGCATCTTCAGCAACCTTGTTGAATTCTCACAAAGATTCACAGGTCTCGTACGCTGCAGCATCAACAAGCTGCCATGGTGGATGCCTCTGTGGCAGCAGACACAAAGAAATCCTGAAAAGGAACAGCGATGGCTGCTGGTAGGGTGGGGGTGGAGTGCTCCAATCGTGCTCATAGGGAGGGACAAAAGATTACCCCCTCAAGATATATGGGATCAGCATGGGCGATCATAACCTCCGCCCTGCCCACTCTCCCTCTCCTCCTCCCCTGCAACCCACGAAAAAAGGGGTCACATACCTCATTGTGACAGAAATTAACCCCCACATTGCCAGCTCAAATGAATAAATGTACTGTACACAACAGACGGATTTGAATGCAAAGAGGGGGGGGGACTCAGGTCACGGATAGCACCAGGAACCAGATTTATCATCTGCCTCATAAGATGAGGATAAAACTGTGGCTTTCCATGGAAATTCTTCCAAAGAATAACAGGAGCTGTGTTATTCTTCTTAACCTGACATATAGCATTAAAGTGTGGCGCAAAGCACTGTGCTGCCAAATGGCTTTAGTCACAGACGTCACCACTGGTCTAAGGAAAGCTAGACAAAAGCTGTGAAGGCTTATACCCTCATTCACATTATATAAATCTAAATTCTACACAAGCTATAAATAACTGCCTACAAAAGGGGAAAAAAAATAGGCTACAAAATTCACTTGTCTCAGAATGTCAATTTTAGGTAATTTTTCCCTGCATCTGCTATGTCCTTGTGTTACATAATATAACCTCTGATATAAGCTGATACATTAGTAGCGCTTGTTTGAGAGCACAAACGCAGCCATTGATATCAAATTCATGATCACATATGAACCACCATGCCTAACCTAATATGGCGTAACGAGAAAGTCCACAGTGTACCAGGGCTCAGGATCAAAGCAACTCTATCTGTCCTGTACACACCACTCAAAGCAAGCTTATCTACTCAGCGTACGGGTAAAAGCACACGTTGTCACAGGCAGGGGCTAAAACGGGACAAATGAGGGTTAAGCTGCTTTCAATATTAGTTCTTTATAAAAAGATGACTCCATAAATATGGAGGAGGTATAAATCCTGACTTTATTTACAGGTCAGATGGCTGGACGTGTGAGGACAGGAAGGGTGGCTTTCTTCATCAGAAGAGCACAAATGTGAACAGAAATCGTGTGCTTAATTTATTCTTTTTTTTCTTTTAAAGCACCAATCTTGATGAAAATGCTCATTTTGACATGAAACTAACTAAGACATAAGTTAAGGGAACACTCAGACATTGCTCTCAGGTGATCAGAAAAACTAGAACAAAACATACTGTACAAAAAGAGACACACAGACCAGCTCCCCTTTTGATGGGCTGCTATCATTACAGACCTGCCCTTAGCAAATGTAACCGGAGAGCTATTTGTTTGTATTGGAAACTTGAGCTGCCTCTGCAGTCAGGTGGGGAAAACAAGGTAAGGGAATCTAACCTGCATACCCCACAACGTCTGACACACACAGAAGACATACCTCCTAAATTTGCATACACACCTGAGTTTTTAAAAACAAAGAAATGAGCTAAAAGCCAGCCTATCCTAAGGAACTGATGGGCTGATTTCCTGGCAAATTCAAGAAGTAAGATGGGCTGCAGTATAGCGCGAAAGTAACTATGATCCCGGCCTAGAGTTCAGCTGACAACAGGTTGCAGCTGTGGCAGCCATCAGTGAATCAGACACATCAGCACAGAAAATGGCAAATAACTTACTTCAAAAATAAAGAGGATAGAGTCCAGCTCCTCCCTTTGAGATTTGTTCCCTGAAATACAAAGAAAGTACTTTTTAGCACTTACATTTTTAAAACACATAACCTCAAGATATGCCGCAGTAGTCTTATCAATAATGTAACAATAATATGGGCCATTCCATGACCCGCCGCTCAAAGGAACTTGTGTTACCATGAGAGCATAATCCCAGTGGGGTATGAACCCCAAACTAAAGTGCTGGCCCGCTCAATACTCACAGTTAAAAAAGGCATCACCAGAATTTGTCTGTCAAAAGGCTTATGCTCACTGATGTGAAAATGTGGGGCGGAGGTAAGTGCTGCGCCTTCACTAAAGGCGGTGGCCAGGAAGTGTGTCTACAAATACATGTTATACATATTCTTAAAAAGAAGAAACAAAAGGAGGTTCATACTCACCTTTTTGTTTTAAATTGCTTTCCAGTGTAATGAGATTTTCATAGAAGATAAAATAAATCTGGGAGCAGTTGCTCTCAAAGAATGCCTTCAGTTCACCCTTGTCAATGATATCTGTGGAAAAGGGGCAAACTGTGTCAGTGTGTGGGAAATAACATCTGGTAGATATTACATTTAATAAAATCCATTTTATACTTAATGAATACAACCTAATATAAAGGAAAAAAAGAATGAAATTTAACAATGGAATTGTGATTTCTTTTAGAAAACTCTCAGTTGCCACAAATAGTCATCAAAACATTACTGTCACGTATTTTAGTACAAGATATTCAATTAAAACGTCTCACGTGGTGACTGTGTGTGTCTGTTAGATTATGTGCAGAATTTAATTCAACCTATCAGTAATTTTATTTAGATATCTTGAGAGTAGGGCGTGTATCATTTGAATTGTCACTAGGATTTATGACCTTCTGTGTTTCTTCTTCTTTCGGCCTCTCCCTTTATCAGGGGTCACCACGGCGAGTGGATCTGGCATCATTGACTTGTCACATGTTTTACGCCGGATGCAACCCTCACCATTTATCCAGGCTTGGGACCGGCACTAGAAATAAACTGGCTCTCCCTCCCCAGTGGTTGGGCGCTCACACTCCCACCCAGGGACAATTTAGCGCCACAAATTACCCTAACATGCATGAATTTGGGGGGGTGGGAGGAAGCCGGAGTACCCGGAGAGAACCCACGCATACACATGGAGAACATGCAAACTCCACACAGAAAGAGTCCAGCCGGGAGTCCAACATGGAACCCTCTTGCTGTGGGGTGACAGTGTTAAACACTATGACTTTCTGTGTTTAAAATTCAAAATTGAAAGTCTTTAATTAACATTGGTTCAGCTTGTTCATAGAAGATATTCACCTCTTAGCTATAGACCTACGAGAGCCGTGTCATCGGTCCGTAACTAAGAGACGAATATCCTCTACATCTACTCGACATTGTGATTGTTGTTGTAGTGCAATCTTTTAAAAAATAAAAAAAAAACAGAGAAGAAGCACTGTGTAAGTATACATTTTTATTCCAGCTTTAGCCCGGGCTGATGTATAAAGTCTCAGAGGAATAGTTAGCTGTGCCAAAGTGTTTATTTCAACGGAAGTTACCAGAAGCACCGGTACGAACCAAAATGTTCCACCAAGAAAAATTGGTCAGTTTTTAAAATAACAGCATACACAGCTGAAAATGAAAACAAAAATACTGTTTTAACAACAACTAGAGGCTTCACCAGAACTGCTGGACAGTTAGCCCATCTTGAGTTGTGCTATAATCCCAGCACCACCAGGCTTTTTTACAGTAACTGGACCACCACCACCCTCGTCGCAGTATACATGCACAGAAACAGAATCAAGTTATTAACCAGAGTATGTTCAATGTTGCAGCGCAAAAAATGCTCAAGAGCTTCTGCTACTACCTTTTTGGGGAGATCACTGTACATGTAAGTATAGCCAAATGGACAGCACAGATGTTGTCTTTAAGTCAGTTGAGGTTTTGTCTCTCGATTCTGTACGATTTCAACACATTTACAGGCATCTTAAAAGTCCGGTTTTGGTTTACGTAAATCAATGCTTAGTTATTTTCTGGTGTCATGTAAACCTGCTTACTGTGTGGACATATAATTATTTGGTTTATGAATTATATTCATGCTTTCTCAATTACCAAAACTGATTCGTGGACTCAGTTTTCTAAATTACTTGATGTGTTTTTCTACAGATACAGCACCAGATTAGACAATCAGATTGAAAAACACTCAATACTTATGTAAGGGACAGATAGCATTTTCTGTCCTTACACAGCTTGGGGTGGGCCTGTTCTGAATAATGAAATATAGGGCAGGAGGAGTCCTGGCAGAATAGCAGCAATTAAGCTTCACCTTCTGTTACAGTTCTCCCTCTAACACATGGCAAACTGGAAGGCTCTCAGAAGCTGTCCAGCTCCTGGGGAGTGCAGGAATGATGAACAATGTGAGAAAGATTCAGTCCACTTATCTTTGCGCTGGGATTAAAGCACAGCTAATGAGGACACGTAATGGGAAAATCAAGTCAATGGCAGGACTGCTTCTAGTTTCGCCTTAGAGAAGGAAGATTCTGCGAGGCCTCATGAGGGAATCTCGGGTGAGGCAGTGTGTGAAAGTTAGAAATTAAATGAAAATATATCCTCACATATAGGACTGGGGAATCTAACAAATTGACTGACTGAAGCTACTGCTATCTAACTGACACACTTCAATGTCGACCCGTTCAGTCAATTCACTCTTTCAGCTGAAAGCTCCTGGATGCTTTAAAGCAGCCTTTAACTCACCAATGACTTCAACAACAAATCGGTACATACTTTGCTAACAAATAGCCAGTTGCTGTCAATTAGTATGCTTGTGAGGTAATGTTCACACGCACACGTCCACACACTGAAGCAGCTGCCGTGCACCCTCTGAGCTAACAGCTAGGAGCTAAACCTGCGGAACTATAACAGTCACAGGTACAGATGAAGCTGAGGTGGTGCAGGACACCAGCAACACTCTGGCTTTATTTCAAATAATATAAAGAATACAGCACATCATAGAAAAAGCTATAAGCAGTGACTTGCATATGTAACCTGGGAACCTTTCAGTCCCAGTCCAGGAGAGCACCAAAGCTTCCATACCCATTACAGTCTGTGCTAATGGGATGAAATGGTATAAACCTCCAAATCCTTAGGTGCACGCTGCTGAAGAGTGGTGAATATGGATGGATTTGACTGATTTTAATCTGTTGAGGTGTGATGGCTAATGAGTAAACGCTGACATTTAAATGCATCTAGGTTACATTTGCATAATTTATTTTCCTTTGCCATGGGTTACCAGATCTGGTTTGAGGGTGCTGCAGTGACACAGACAGGTCTCAAAGAATTTGCCTGATATTTTTCAGTCGGAGAAATGCCGACACATGTATTTGGGATTGGGATTGCACTCTGAGGCTGGTTATGTACGAATCCCAGTTTTGATACGCGTGTTCGCGTCAGCTCTAAAGTAAAACTTCTTGTCAATACGCTTCTTCTGTACTCAAGCAACACTTGTTTTCAATAGAGAATCATGTCCCTAAGAATCACAATCAAATCAAATTGTCGGATTGGAAACGTTAACGTCTCTTTGAGGAAAAGGTGCAACAGAAAACTGCAGCTAAATCCGCAATAGTGGATGTTCTGGGGCTAATCTTTTACCACGGTCATTAATATTTTTTCAATTCAGAGGCATTAAATTATAGAAGCACGCAAGATATTTTCATTCCACATATTTTTGGATGGTTTACTACATTATTGACCCGACAGCTAACTTAGCTTACGTGTGAGCAGCTGTAATGATAAACTAATCTCCTACCTAAAGAAAATCATATGGTATATATACAACAAATGCACTCGACTGAGAAGATTAGGCTAAATGTTATCCTCAGAGAAAACATGTCTCTAAGTAACACCAGAAAGCCAAAGTGCCACTTTAAGCGTCACATTCTTTGTTGCCCTCCAATGAGCGGAACTTTGTTTGACATTATTCACAGTTGTTTAAACCATAAAGAATGTTTCATAGATTGTTTGATTCATTAAAAGATTGATTTAAGTTTTGTATATAACCTCTGAAATAATCCAAATCTTTTTAACTTTGCTATGTGCTTTTACTTGCCCCAAAACCACTCGGACGAGATATAATAACAGCAGGAATGCGCAACACAGGCGAAAACTGACGTTGCAATATTTGGTTTTGTCTGCGATACTTACGTTGCGATTTTTCTGGAATGGTTATGTACGGATCTCCACCTGCACTAAAATAACTTCCTTTCACAGAAGTTATTTTTCCCTTAAATATTAATGCTACACAATTAGCTTCCATGTGCCACGAATAAGAAAACAGTTCAGTACAGTGACGGACCTACTTTCCATGATACCAAGCTACAGCAAACCCCCTAAATGCCACTAATAAAAATTTAGATCTTATGATCTCAATTACTTTTGCACAGTAATGTTCAGATTTATTTTCTATTCCTTCCCCGACTGATTCGGGGATTGTTTTTTTTGTTTTTTTTTGTTTTTTGAAAAGGCAGAAGTTGTACAAACGCTGTCAGCATTGTGAGCACATAATCAGAGAGATTCTTCTCTCAATAGCCTTCACTGACTTCTCGGGTAACAGCATGTGAACAGGGAGACAGAACCTGTTTTCTGGGCCTGAGGAATGCTGATGATGACACTATATCCTCTGCGCCACACATGGTAACTGTGTCCTTCAAACGGCACCCCTTCCTCTGCAACTCTTTTGTCATACAGTATATTGGAAAGCTTGTGCAAAAAGTAGTTGAAGACAGCAAGAGAGGACCTCAGTAATGGTGATTGAATAAGCAGACAGCTGGGCTTCATTTCCACAGAGCTTTCGGTTGAAGGAAGCAAAATGAATGCCAGCATTTATAAGCACTTTGCAGTCAATAAATACACAACATACATAAATACATAAATTCGTAAAGCAATGCTGCTTCGTCATAGGTCGCATTTATCATGGCTTTATTCAGGCAAACGATCAAACGGGCCCAAAATGTGTGTGCGGTTTCAATTTACACGATTGTTCAATACACAAAGTGAGATATAACCTCAGAGTCATTACGGAGTCAGAGTTTTCATCTAACCTACAATATAGCCGTGGAGATTCATACTAGCATGTCAAGCACACTATTTTCAGTTGATCCCAGCGCTGCATGGGATCAGCTAAAAATACTGTTTTTCCACTGTAGGTTTATTGAAGTCTGTGTTACAAAGAACTGTTTACGGTCTTTCAAAAGTTTTACTGCACTTTCAGAAACAAGGACCCTGACCTCTTTTTTTTTTTTTTAACCATTTGTGTGAGAATTAAAGCTGCAGGGTGATCAAAAATGCTTCGGCAAACACTCAAAAAACACAAGTATCTAATCAATCAATCATCTGGCAATAATGCAATGCTTAAAATCAGGCCAATTTAGGTTCATGTTCACATCAAGCATCAGATTAGGGAGAAAAGGTGATCACAGTGACTGTGGCATGATTGTTGGTGCTGCACTGGCTGCTTTCTGTATTATGGAAACCACTTATCATCGGGGATTTTCACAGCCGTCTCTAGAGCTCATTCAGGATGGTGAGGAAAAACAAAACAACATCCAGTGAGCGTGATTCCTGAAGATGGGAATGTATTCTTCATAAGAGAGGTGATAAAGAGTTTGGATAACTCTTTATCAAAAAAAAAAAAAAAACATGAACCATGTCAGGTTCCACCTCTGAGACCCTGGAACAGAAGTCTGAAGCTGCAGAGGAATATGCTAACAAAACTGGAGAGCTGAGGACTGGAAAATCAAGGGTTGGTCTGATAAGTCACAATTTCAGCAAAAGGACTGTGTTTTATGTCAGAAGTGTAAATCCGTGGATAAAATCTACATTGTACCACCAGTTCAGCACGTATTGTTGTGAAGTTCGTTTCATAAAGTCTAGCCCAGTACCAGAATGGTATTCCTGATAAGGGCTCATTTAGTGCCGATTGGCTGCCTGAAAGAGGTCGACCACTCGGTAAGGCATTAAGTCAGATTTCTTTGGTCATGACTAAATGCCTTCTGAACAATCTTCTGGATAATGCTGATGGTGATCACATAATGATTCAGAGACCTATAATCATTTACAGTGGCATAAATGCCAAAAACAGCAGCCATGTCAGGTTTCGGTTGGATGATACAGCTTTCCATTGTGATATATTTCCTGTTAACGACCAGGGAGGGGTAGTTGTTCCACCCCCACGTCACAAAACCAGCTGCAAAATAATAACGTGCAGCCAAAGACGAGGCTCATTTTGGAGGGCAGATAATCACCGCATCTTCTCAAATTGTTCTAGGAAAGCAGATATGCTCACTTCAATGTCAATCCACAAAAAAAACCCAATGAAAAATGATACAATAGATTATGACATTGCTTTTTTGGTGTCTGACTGCACAAACTCCAAACTGCCTAATATTTCTGGTTATCAACATCATCTGATGTCTCCCTGTGTGTGACTTCTGAAGCAGAGGATGAAAGGGGAGGTTGAACTGACACCACTGCACTACATACATCTAAAGTCCGACTACTGTCCACAACTTCACCCAAGGTAACCAGGGCAACAAAGACACCATTTATCCTGTGGGTAAAGCTCGATAATTTCAAGCTTCAGCTGAATAATTAGTGTGCCATTTTCTATTCTAATGCGTTGATGTTTAACGCCGTTTGCCCAGCGAGCACTAAATGAGTGCACATACTGGGCTAGTTAGCCAAGTGGGTTAAGGTCATCCAGTCAGCTGAAGCCTCTGGGGCACTTACGCTACTGTCAGACTACTCTGTCTGCAGCTCCCTATTCAAGCTTAATCAGCACACCACGTACAATAAGAACTCCCGATGAATGTTCAAAGGATGTGTCAAACCATATTTAACTCTCCAGGCAACTTTCAATATATTCTATTAATACCACTTGAATCAGAATCATTAATATGCCATATCATACACAAAAAGCAGTCTAATCAAGCCTTTGATCAGAGAGACTCATTTGCATTAGCTCTGGGCTAACCAACACTGCAGGTGCACGACATTCTTGCCAGAAAGGAGATGAGAGAGAAAACACGGATGCGATTCTTTGGCTGTACGCTCAAAAAAGACAGAGGTCTCTTTAAGAGCCCAAACAGATAACCGTGTAGCAGCGAATGTGGAAGTTGACAGAGGCGCCATAGATGGCATTTCTCTTTCTAAATGGTTACTCATAAAAAAAGGACAAATGTAAAAAAAAAAATTTAAAAACAGTTCCGTGAAAGAGGACAAACTATTCCCACTCTAATAAAAGATCATGTAAAATAGCAACAAATGTATATTTTCTTTTCATTATATGCCTAATGGAGTATAAGAGTAGCATAAGTTTTACACAGCTACAAGAGCATCCCCAGAGCATTTAAAAGAGCTTTATTAAAAGATTTAAAAGCGTATTTACTGATGTGATAGAAGCGAGGAAATGAGGTGTAATGAGAGTGTGATGCAACATGTAGCCTACGGATATTCAAAACCGTCACCAGTACTCTGACCTTTAGCAATCGAATTTTTCTATGTTGATGTATTTTTTTTTACCACAGCATTGAGATAACTGTTTCAAGTTAGCACCTCAACTAGAATGAAAATCTGAACACAAGAATGAAAAATCTTGCTTTATAAATGTATATTTTGCACCAGAGCTAGATTCAATTTTATGCAATATGTGTATTTTTTTGTTTAAAAACAAGCAGCTCCGGTGAAGATAAAACCCAATATCATAAAATATATCACTTTCATTTTGTTGATTTGCCCTGTGATGGACTGGCGACCTGTCCAGGGTTGTACCTTGCCTCTCGCCCAATGACAGCTGGGATAGGCTCCAGGCCAAAGAGTTGGATTAAGCGGGTATAGAAAACAAATGGATGGATTTCTTTGACACTGGAATCCTCCTAATAATTACTTCAAATAATGTGGAGCGGGCTACGAAGTGAAAGTTGCTTTTGGAGCGGGTTTTTTCGCCTCCTGACCCGCTCCGTGTCCCTGCCCGTCTGCATGACGGCAGCACTGTGCTTCTCCACAAACAGAGCAGATGGCATGACTAATGACACAGACTTTGTGTTACAGTTTATGCAGGCTGTTGAACACAAAGTTTAGAGCAAGCAATTTGTCACATAAACACCAGCTGAGAAAGACGGATGAGAAAATGATGACACACAGATATTAGTCTGTTTCAAAGGGGCAAATACTCGCCTTTTCCTGACAGTGGATTTCCGTAGCTTTGTAACCAATTAATTAGCCGAACAATGTATCAGGGTTATCTTATTGGTTTTATTTATCTATTCTTAAATGGTTGGTGTAATGAACTGAAATAGATTCCATGTTGATGTAATGAAAATATCTATTTTATTTAAAATAATGAATTAAAAAAAAAGAGTAATCTACCACAGTGGAAAGTGTTTAGAGACTCGTGGAAGGTTGATATTTGACCGTAGATAATTAACCGTAACAAGGTTAATTATAAATCTGCTGATGAGGAAAACGTTTTGTCACATGATGCAATAAGCAGCAGTTAGTATGATCCTCAGTGTATAAAAATTATACACTGTACAAATATAGATTTTACATAACAAGGAAATGTCACTTAACTTTCATTAGCTCTAAACAGATAGTGGCGCTCAGGATAAATGATATGAGAGTCATATAATTTATGAATCAGAGTTCAGTGGAAATTAAAACTATTAAAAAACACAAAACTGTTCTCATTGTGCAAGGACCTTTTTCACATCACGTGGTGCACGTTATTACATGATGATGCCTCTGTGCCAAAAACCGCACGGATGCCTCTTGCCTTGCAGTCGTGCCTCGCTGTGTAACAGATTATGGGGCCGCACAGTGTGAAAAAGTCATGGCAGAGCCGGCAAAGTCTGACCTTATCCCACTATGAGTCCACATGGCTTATCTCAGCAGCCGAACTCTTAAGAGCTGGCAACTTTTACTCTACCTCTTCGGGTAGCTTTAAAGTCCTCACCTATATCAACACAGGCACGACATTCATTTCCTCCATGTTGGAGATGGGTGCAAAACAATAAAACGTCTATATTAATACCTTCAGTGCATGTGGTGTCACAATTCACTGCAGAGTAAGGACACACGTATAAATTTCATCATTTGGGAGCTCACAAAAGGTATGTTGTCGTTAAGTCACCAACCTAAAATCCACACCTCTGAGTTGCAACCAGTGATAATAAAGCCAAAGTTAAGTGTTTGTTGTTGGTTTTTTTTAACTTTAAATCCACTGAAGATTAGAGAGAGCTTGGACACTCAAAAGGGCAACATAAAATGAGATCCAGCCCTGATAACATGTGCGGCAACAGCAAACCGCCGGGCGGAGTTCAGGTTTGTCTGTAATAAAGCAGGACGGGTAAACGGTACAGTGCAACTAGAAAAACTGGTTTTCACTAGGCGCTGCATTAAAAAAAAAAAAAAAAAAAAAAAAAAAAGAAATCGCACAGACAACAAGCAAACAGAGCACAGGGCAGAAGTGTTTTACTATCTATAGCTCACCAACAGGGCAGGAGCCAAAAGAGATAAAGCCATTCATTCGACACCGCGTGACTTGTGTCATATTTGAAATTTGGGTTATGCAGAAACTGTAAAACACTTGATTACAGTGATGCCCCAGACTGAAAAGAGAGAAATGAGGCCAAAATTGCTGACAAAGGTTTTTTTCCACAGAAATATAACACATCCTAAAATATCAACTATCAGTTTGCTATGAAACCCTAAACAAATGGCATATGAATAGATGACAGCTGAATAGATTCAAGTATTAATGTTATGCAAACTTGAAACATAAGTCAGTGACCTGTTTCCACTCTTATTTGTTTAAAAGATGTAGGACAATGTAGTCTCTGACAGTATACAGGGTATGGCTGTCTTAAAATTAAGCACTTTAAACTAACAAGGCCTTTGTGTAAATCTATTAACTGACAATACACGTTACTGATCTGAGAAACTGCCATTACTCTGGTACGAATGCACTTTAGTCCCCAAACAATGTCAGCAAAAGCCCTTTAGTCCCTGTGAGGTGTGGAGCTCTAGCACCAGTAATGCTTCTGATGTGAATTAGCCAGCCTGTTTGCTTTTCCATGGCTAAATTTGCTATTCTAATGAGTGAGGGATTGTGGCACAGGGCTTCTTTGTGCTGCCAAATGCTTATCTTAACAATGCCACCAGTTTGGAGGCCATACATTTTCACATTGGGAATGAGGGTGGAACGAAGTAGATCTATACAGATAATTTATCATATTCATCACATCTCCGAGTGTTTGTCTGACAGGTTTACTTCACAGTTCCTCAATGGATTATAAAAATATTAACAAACATGATAAAAAAAATGTCCACAACCTGCCAAATGTGGACTACATCTACAAACATCATTTATTTCTACATTCACATTTTTTTTTTCTGACTTGAGGCATATATCTGTTGTTAAAAGTACTATCATATACAGGAGGGGCACCTGGCTCCTTTCCATGCTCACCATGTCCTTCCATCATCTTCAGAAATATGAGTGCCAATTTGTCTTAACTCGGTTCCTTTAGCTTTGAGATAAATGTTTGAAACAGTAGTATTTCATCCCTAATTTCTTCTTTCAAATCTCCTTATGAAGCAGATGTGGAGAGCTATAAAGCTAACCCTAGCAATAAGATGCTAAATGCCAGGATAATGATGACAAAGGCTGATATTACAACACGCAACACCATACAAAGTAGCATCTAGTGTCATAAACTAAGCGTCAGACAATATTTTTCAGATGGTTATCAACAGTGTGATGATTGTGCTCTTTTACCTGGTACATTGTGGTTGTTTTGTGCCAATAATGCAAAAAAAAATACCATAAATAAACAAGTAATTTGATTAAAAAAAAAAAGTTCAGAAAACCCTCTGATTGTTTATTAGGATAGCTACACTGAACAACTTCACATCTTTTTAAGTGTTGTGGTCTGGCATACACTTTCTAGGATGAAAGCTGTTGAGAGGCTGATGCTGCTCCGAAGTCGAACTTGAGTGTTTTACAAAAAAATAAATAAAAATAAGGGAATCACAAGTCAAGTGATAAATCATTTACTCTCGAGAGCTCTTCCAGTTTTGTGTTCATTGTTTCCCCCGGTGCTTCAGCTCGTGATTTCCTCTTATAAACACAGCAGCACTTTCAGGTGACCCTGACCCAAACAACACTTAGACCCACAATGAAAGGAGGAAAGATGCATGACTCTTTATTTCTTTCTTTATTATAAATTAACACAGAGCTTTCTTTAAAAAAAAAAAAAAAAAAAAGCTTTTGGCTCAAACACCTCCATCCACGACACACACAAACACACCTGACTGTTATCACAAGCAACACTTGCATTGTTGTTCCCACGCAGTTCAGCCGGGGATTCCTGCTCAGCATGTTTACACCAGCTGAAGAGGACACCAGCAAACAAACAACAGCTACTTGGGATACAGCTTTTTCTGTCCAGTTGATAAACATGATGGAGATATTAATCTTTTAGCCATGTTCTCACAATAGAGAAGTCTGATACTTTAGGACATGCAACAGCCATGACTGGTCTCCATCTGACTTTGCACAGTGAGCCCGAAGCTGTGGGAGAGTTATATTTCCCCGTGGACGTTCATTCAAATAGGTGGAGGATTTTCCACACTCACACCTGCACTTGGCCCGTCATCTGTAGTTTTATTTTTGTAATGAATGGGGCACTGGCATGCATCAGTGAATACAAAATGAGTTGGGTCCAAGGACGAGAGTGACTTTCCACTGGAAATAATCAGAGGAAAAGCCCTTTGTGCCAACTGTGAGAGAAGCAGAGAGCGATCAGGTGGTTTCGCTGGGCTCCTGTAATTAACAACCTCAGCCAAATCCAGCCAGGCATGACCAGCAAATTAACATGCAGCAGCTTTCACACTCTATCCCACAGATCTGCTCAGTGAGCAGAAAACCGATACAGGGCCACTCTGAAAATAGCCCAGACAACAGATTGCCCTTTCAACTACAAAACCACTGATAATACAGCTTGATTCGGCAAGCTTGTGTAACAAACTTCTGGACAGGGTAACATATCCTTAAAACACAATGAGACACAAATGTTTAGGACCTCACAATCACTGACAAGGTTGACAGCTGCCGACAGCCCTTGCTTCTGTACTTTGGTGAAATTGTGGTAGAATTTGAAATCTGAGACATTTTGATCATCATCATTGCATCATTCATAAAGCCAGTTTTCGGGTACTAAATTCTGCCGGTCTTTAAGAATTTAAACATGCAGGTTAAACGGTTCCACATGAAGATACATATCAAATGTTCTGCTGTCAGAGAGTATTGCAGTCATGTTGCTAAAATACAATCATATTATATAAAGGAGAATAGAAGGTAAAATGCATCATTTGCTGGTATTTTCCAAACCCTGTCACCCCAGCCCTGCTCCTCCTCTCAGGTCCCTGTCCTACCCTTCACAACACCCCATCTCTCATCACTGCTTCCTGTCCACACAGGAACCAACAGCACCAGGAGGAAATCCTTCCTCAGCTGAAAGCACTGTGAAATCTGGGAGAACACGGAGGCGCTACTATCAGCTGCTGGACAAACACACGAGCCTTATCTTTAGCCGCACACGAGGGAAAGAATAACACAAAAGGACACACGGAGCACTACACTGACCTCCACCTTGCTTGTACTAGTCTTGGCAATGACTCGACCGCTTTGGTAGCAGAGAGACCTCGTGATATCAACGTCCAACAGCTTCTGCTCGAGTTTCTAAACTGTATGAAGCAGAAACTGGCTGTTGCTGTTTTTGCTACTGTGCAATAAATTGAAAACATGGAACACACTACTATGAAGAAGTTACAATCAAGCACGCAAACATCAACAAATGGCTCAACATCTCAAACGAGCCTTATCCTCCACCAATTCTTCCTCTTTTTTAGTTTTATCAAAAGACCATCACAGTTTAAAGCAACTAAATAGGATTAGTCATGTTATTCTCAACATATAATGCATTTCAACAGATATACATATATATATATATGTATGCAGGCTATATATATATATATATATATATATATATATATATATATATATATATAACCTTCTTAATATTACCACAATATCAAATGTTGGATATTGCATTCTTGTGTTTTTCAGCTTTGACAGTTGTCTTAACGATGATATGCACTTGTAAGCAACCCACTTTGAATGTTAGGAGAGAAATCACAGAGTATTTTTGTTCTAGTAATGAATTTGCTCGAGTTGCTCTCGATATCGCTCAGTTCCCTGTTGACGATGGCACACTTTTCCACGGTGCCCACTGACCCGGATTTGTCTGTGATGCGATGAGTGTAACACACGTGCTCAGTACATTATGCTGGAATTCCCAATTTATTGACAGTCATGAAGGATTGAGCAGATCGTGTCTATGCTGATGTGATGCAATGAAGACATTGTTTGTCAGTACCTAACATATAAATGAGTTATGCACTATAATCCCAAACACCCCCTTTAATGCTTTGCTGCCTGTTACTGTTTGTCTGTAATGTGCCTCAACATGCCCTGTCGTGATAATATTGACTTTTAGTACATATTGAGAATAAAACCTGCTCACATGACAACTTGTATTCTATGGAATATACATCATGTTGTGTTTTAATGTGTGTTTATTGGCATAACAATGCAACCAACAATCTAGTCTAAAAAAATCTAAAAAATGTTCACAGCAGCCAAGCTTAATGAACAGTAAAAAAAAAAAAAAAAAAAAAGTGATGATTTCACTTTTTAACTCATAAATATCAAAGAATTTGAAGTCCATTGCTTTTTGCCAGTGTGTACGACTGCATTATCCCTTTACTTGGATTGAAAAGGGACAAAGTGGTCTTAAAATGAAATTACCTGTGTGGATCATCCAAACACTAAAAGTTATTGTCAAAGTTCAATAACACTGACTACACTCAGACTGTTTAACTTGCAAGTCACATGTCTGCCTCTTAAAAGCTGTGCCATGCAGAAAAAAATGTGATCTCTTTTGAGAATTATCATCACCACCATTCATCAATAAAAAAGCACAACGTAAATAGGTGCAATCATGTCAAACAAAAGGCACAAATCCCAAATTAAAGAACAAATACATATCTCTTTTGATTATCAAAGTGCAGGAAGAAAAGGTTGGGACATACAGTTTTATGACTGTCATAAAACATGTACTTCCTTGTCCGATGAAAGAAACAAAAGGACCCCTTCAGTGCCGCACAATTATACATACATCATCATTTGCAAATCAAAAATATCAAGGGATATTGCACATCGACTTCGCACCTCAACCAAGCGAGATGGAAGAAAGCCCTCGTTCAACCTCAGACTGAGGTAAATGAACACAGGCTTTTGCATTTAATTATAAATACTGACTGAATATTAATGCAATTAGGTTTGAAAACAGTCATGTTGACATAGGATTGAATGAAAACAAAGGCTGGGGGGGGGGTCATGTAACCACTGATGCTCTGACAAGACAGCATCAGTTAGCAATATTGGCTGGCTAGTTAGCAGCCATGGAGCTAGCATTACATTAGCTAGCATCTATGCCCCATCACAGTTTTACTTATCTGATCGTAATAATCGTTAAAATATATTAAAAATAAGCGATGACAGGCAAACCCTTCAACAGACGTAGGGTTTTTTTTACGGCCACGGGGAGAGCACGTGCTACCTGTTAACAAGCTCGCTCTACTAAACGCAGCTACAGTCAGCCAGCTAACCTTACGCCTTGTTTGACGTTAGCTGTCGGTTGTTTCCAGCTAGCTAGCTCAACTAGCTAAGCCTCGACGGTGCAGCATCCCGAAAGCCCGGTGACATTTCACTCACCTATCAGTGCCCGGAGGTGTTTGAGCCGGGTCAGAACATCCTTCTTTGGGTCCAGAACTTTCTGTGTAGATTTCTTGACGTCTCCATGCCCCCTTCGAGTGAACATTCCGCTATAAAATGCAACCGTGGAAGCAGAAATCACCTGTATTTCACCATACACCGAGCCTCCAGTGTGTCTGTCACTTTCCTCACCACCACACTATGCTTTGCTCGGTAAACATTCACCCTACGGCCGCTGGTGGGTCCTGTTTTTTTTGTTTTTTTTTCGGTGGGTGTGTAAATACGGAAGCACTAGCTGACAGAGAGGAGTGGTTAGATAATCTGAATACGCCTTATTGTTTTTAACACTTCCACTTTGCACTTCCACTGGGGTTTTTGTCATGCGTGTTCAGAATAACGTGAGTTTCTCTTAGCTGTTTTAAAGCCAAGTTACTGAATGGGCACCATCTCGTTTGAGTTTCAGACCTTTAAAGAAACAGAGAAACACTATTTTAAGAGCTGTCAGAAAAAAACCCCACTTAACTTTCATTATTGATTTCCAGCTTTAGCATAAAAAAGTGAGTTTTTGAAAAAAATCGATTTGATAAAAGGAGGTTTAAGTCTGACTTGTGTTATAGCTCGCAAGCGCCCTCTGGTGTAAGCATCTTTATCAACTTTGTCAACTACATCGTAAAGTGAAAAATAAAGCACATTCCTTATCGCTTCCATAGGAATTAAGAGGGTAAAGTAGCAGTCAAGGGCAGCAAATAAAATGCACCTGATTAATTGATTAACAATCATAAATTTTGGTTTTGGCAGTTTGCTGATCTGGAACATTCAGGTGTGTGTTAAGAGAAGGCCAAAAAAGAAAGAAATACAATCTTATGGAAGCAAATATTGCTGCACATCAAAAATAGAATGGGCTAAGTCCATCATTTTATAATGAGAAATATTATTTACATATGGAGCACATTCAAGACATGCTGTCAATCTTCCCAGGAGTGGACATCCCAGCAAGTTCAGTCTAAACATAAATCATGCAATAATCAGAGAAATTACACAACCCCACCCCCCAGAACTACATCTCAGACTCTACAGGCTTAAGTTTGCATGTTAAATGTTAAGGTTCCTGTGAACATATCACATGACTTCTCGAACAATGTGCTTTGGACAGACAAGACCAAAGTGAGGAAGTTAGCAAAGCACCACATTTGATAAAAAACAAACTGATTTGATCTTGTTTTTCAGCCACACCCAGCAGTCACTCTAGAAGTCAAACGGAAGGCCGTCTGTATACACAGCTGCAAATCTACAACAGAACGTCTGAAAAAGAAAAGAATCAAGGTGTTGCAGGTCCAGTCAAAGTCCAGACCTCAACCTGATTGAAATGCCGGCCGGACCAAGCTACTGAATCATGGAGTGTATGTAGTTTTCTCGCACACCGCTTCTGCATTTTGGCACAGTTATTGATAAATAATGAACAACACTGTGAAAAAAGTCATATTCGTATGATATTGTATTTTTACCTACTTTGAAGACCTGGTAAGAATCATATATATTTTTTTTCTTCATGTCCTGATGTGTAAATCTCAGAATCTCAGTTTCTTTTTCAGAAGACTGGAAAGTACATGGCTGGAGCAATCGGTCAAAAATAGTATACGAACTAAAGAGGCAAAAATTCTCATTCAAGCACCTTTTTAAGCATTTCTGGCAAGATAGGCCTAAATACTAACCCACTCACACTGCTTGTGAGGATTAGTTTTTAATTAATAATAAAATAACCTTTAAAAAATCCAACTAATGACATCTAGTCTTCAATAATTAAACCATAATGCATGTTTTAAGGCAAGCTCTGTATATTTCAGTGCAGGGACAACAGAATGGAAACAATATAACCCAAGGACATCATTTTCAGTGTTTGTCATCAAAACATGATCACAGTGTTAACTCTAACTAGATTCTGTTCATGGTAGACATCCATCCAGCCAGGCTGTCCTCTATACACTCTGATACTGGTCAAGAGGGCTGGATTACACTCCAGCTGACAAAGGGTGCAAGAGATGCACTGCACACCCTGGACAGGTTGCAAGTCCATTACAGGGCAAACAGAGACAGACAAACATGCGCAGTCACAGTTTATTTAGAATCCCCTGTTAAGCACACAAGTATGTTTTTGAACTTTGGAAGGAAACAGAAACACCCTGAGGAGACCAATGCAGAGAACCTTTATGCTCATTCTATGACAACTAAAAATGCCACAGAATAGTAAGCACAAGAGGCTTCAACCAATAGAGTGATGGTGCATACAGTTAATATTTCGCAATTTTTAAAGGTGATGTTGATTTTGAAATGTAATTGTAACTTGTTATATTGGTTATTAATACAAAAAAGCAGTGGGGGTACAGTAACACCTTGTCTTTTAATGTGCTACTCCAAAAAACATTTATCTAATGTGTGGAAATCAAAGAGAAGATAATCTGATATTCACTAAACAGAACTGTGTCTGTGCTGCAAGTATTTTACTGTTAATTTACAGAGAATATGTGACAAATAAGTTAAATCAGTAGTATAAAAACATGTTGGTTAATACAAACACAATTACCACAGAACAGAATGAAAACACTATCTTATATCCAAAAAAACTTATTTGAGGCAACAGGTTCAGGAGAGAAACCCAGACATCCCTCTCTCCAGGTCTTCCTGGGGGGATCCCAAGGCATTTCCAGGGGGGATATATAACCCCTCCAGCGAGTTCTGGCTCTGCCGTGGGGCCTCCTCCTGGTTGGATATGCATGAAAGACCTTCAAACGGAGGCGACCAAAGGAAACTGAATATTAAAAAGCTGGACTAATATTTATAAAGTAATGTGCCTGTAAAAAACAGATGATAAGACAGCTGAAACCTTACATCGAACTTCAAGTCGGGTAAAAAAAAAGAAGAAGAAAGAAGTCAATTTGATTTTGAAATGACCAAAGAAGCAAGTTTTAATGTGTAACAGAACCTGGGGGACTAAAACAGTTGCAATGATGACCTAAGTAGCCTTGTAGTGGAAAGACACTTATTATATTCTATTATGACTATGAGTGATGTAGTGTGGAGCTAAAGTGAGCAAGAGCTGACATCATTTCCTGTCTTTTACGGCAGTAATTCAACTTACCAGTATTCAAAAAAGGTTGGAGTGAGTCAGCCCCATGAGAGGAGTCACCGTCGTCCATCTGAGAAGAGATTAAAGGCATAGATAACTGTTTCCTTCCATTCAGCTCTCTTTGATGGTATCAGTGGTAAGGCCCTAGTATCACATGCCACCAAAAAGGCACACTAAACACATTTAAACCTGATAAAGATATACAGGTAAGTGTGAGACTGTTGAAGCCATACACTTTAGTTGCAGCATCTTCTGCAATCTTTTATCTTAATGTATTGATTAACATAAAGGCAAAGTCAATCCTTTACAACATAAGGCAAAGGTTTCTTATATATTTTTAATTTCCTGTTTATTGCTTCGTGTTTATATTTTTGGTGGCAGTTTTAAGATTTGCCCCGGTTGTAGGTGGCGTTTGAGATGAATTCTCATTTCTGAGCGGGTAAATGGGACACTCACGCGTAACAGCCATCATTTAAGTCATTGATTACACTTGTGCTCTCCTGCTGTGAGCAGAGACCCCTCTAATGTCTCTCGAATAGTGAACAGCAGGAAAAACACTCAATGTTTTTGATCATTTGTTAACCTGGGTCATAAGTCCAAAGATCTAGAAAATGGATATGGAGGGAGCCTTTACATAGAAATGCTTCAGTTCACAGTGGTATTGACATGAATAGAGTGTTCTTAATCTATTGAGCAATTATCAACACCTTAAGACTGTCATTCAATGCAATCATTTTCCTTGTTTGACGTTGTCTGTCTTATTTGGGCGCCAATTCATTTTGAGGCTAAGCATCTCAAATTAAATCTCATTGAAAAGAAACCTTAGAATATAGATTCAATGTTTAGTTCATTTCCACGAGTGAGAAATCTTTTCAGTTAGTGTCTACTAATATAAATAACTAAACATACATTTTGTGTTATTGCAGTATATAAAATAAAGTCTAAAATGTAGATGAATTGACATATTTCTTATTTGTTCTACTCACAAACGCTACAAGCGAGTTTCCCTGCTCGTGTTCTTCAAGTTGAGCAAATATACCAGAAGATGGCGCCTAAACACTGGTGTGGGGTTGAGGCGAGCAAACATTCCCAGCTGCATCTACCACAGAGCATCTTATTCTTCCAAATTCATATGCCCTACGCATGGCCTTCTAATACAGGTGTATTAGTGCAAAAAAAATGTTACATTCAAAAGGAGACAGAAAGAGAAACTTTGACCAAAGAATATGTCAGAGAAGTGTCATGGAGGTGTATATTGTGCTTGGACAAAAAGTTCTAAAAGGAAACCTAAAGCATTCACGAGAATATCAGGATATTTTAGACAGCTGTGTAGGAGCTCATACTCTCACTCAGTAGACAAGACAGTATTCTATTTCATCTGCCACCCCCACATAATGAGCACAGACAATGTTGTGATAGCATTTGTCTCTCTTTTTTAAGGTTCTGCACAATGGATGTCTTGAATTATAGGAGAAGGAACGGAGGGGAGTGAGAGCTGAGGCCAAAGAGGAGGAGTGAAAAAAGAGAAATCAGCCTTTGCCCTGCAGTTTGGTATGACACTCATTATCTGAAGTGGGTCATTCTGAAAAAGGAGGAGGTTGCCTGTCACAACAGATGTTGATTACACAAAACAGGGTTGTTTGGAAGGACGTGTGAATAAAACACAAGCTCTCACAAACACACAAACACACACATACGCACACACACACTCTGGGTTATTGTTGGCACTTTGTCATCAGTCTTAATTGACAGTAATCACCATTCCTTCCTGGCAAACCTACTCTGTTCTTGAAGTACAAGTTATTGCTCATTATCTAAAATGGCATGGACCTATAATGCATCAGCAATAACAATGGCACTGGAAGTTTACTTCCCTCTTTAATTCAGCACCTGGAATAAGCTCAGTCCAGCTCATTTTTAAAATGATATATTGTAGGTGAAGGCAGTTCAACTTTATGGTTGCATGAAGAATCCCACTCTGCTTCCTAAAAGCTAGTTTAGTACAAAGTTGAGGCAATAAAAGAGAAAATTGCAACGTTATTTTAATCAACATGGGGGGAAAAAATCAATATAAAAACAAACATTTATTATCTTTAATTTCACTGCCAAATTTCAGGGCCCAGCAGTGAAATTAAGACCTCATTATGACCAAATGGTGGCACTGTAGGCTCACAAATGCAGGCCCTCCTCTTCATGGCCAGACTGTCGGACTGATTCCAATCCAAGGTTTGAAAAGCACTTGTCTGCTCTAAATTGTTCTTATAAAGAGCTTGGAAATACTTGACTTTTCTCCTTACGTGGTTATGGATTTCCTTTTTACACAATTAAGTGCCATTAAAAGCTAATGTATCCTGTTAAACCACATTAAGGTGTGAGGGTGGACACTGGCACAGTTACCCATCAGCATATTTTCAACAGGGGCCCACTTTTGGAGCAATTTTTTTAAAACCTATATGGGACTATTCAGAAACTTGGGCATGAAAAGGATCAAAAGGGAAATATCCACAGGGCTTCTGATTAGACCACCCACAGCTGCTTGAGATGTGGGGCAGTGAAACGGTGAAACAAAAGCAATGTATGTTTGAATCAACCAAAAGGGAAACAAAAGCTAAAAATGGCATTATTTGTATCTTAGATTCTTATGTATACCATCTTTTTAAGATTACACAATCTTTTTTAATTATTGAAAGTATATCAAATAATATCTAAGGTTTTCAAGCAATCAGCATCTAAGTCACCCACAGAATAGCAGTGCATGGAAATAGATTTTTATCTTTACCCTACTTTTTTTTTTTAAACAAAACAATTCATTTAATTGCAAGAAAATTTGTGAAAATACAAATGAACACCCCATTGTTCTCTGGTATATAGTCTTGGTTATTAGGTAAAAACATTTTGCAGAAATAAGGCACAAACAAGGGCCTGTAATGTGGAGTTATATCTCCCACCAGGGGTCGTCACAGTGCCCTTAGCCACCAAGGTTATCGCATAATTGACAAGTTCAAAGCCCGGTATGTGAAATTGTAGTGCTTTTTTTATGTCATTTGGAAATTCTTCATTTTTCTAAATTACAAAGGGAGACAGTCTTCTTCTTTTAAAAGTACAAACATGGGTATGAATGTCTTTATGTGGATATAAGAATATTTTTAAGAGTAGTGTTTGTAATGCACACTGTAGTTTGGAGCACATCTCCATAGAGGTTAATGAGGGGGCACTCCGGAGTAATTAAAACAAGAGCATTATAAGGCAGCAGTTTCACATAAGGTACTCATAGCAACATACCCCATACTTAATTAAAACTCTTTGCTAACAGCATTCTGTATCTTCCCAGGTAATCTGCTGTGAAATTAATAAGGAGGGAATATTAAATGACTAATGTTGGCAAAGAATTTTTTTTTAACAGGATGCATGACAGGGGTCTCTATCAGGAAAGTGTGATCCTTATTGCGCCGAAAAATACTTCTTCAGATTCTCTCCATAATCTGATTCCAATTTCACTTATGGTGTGACACTGTAGCGACGAGCCAGGGGGAGGTTTAATTGAAATGTCCCTGCTTTTAATTGGATTCCGTTAAGATGGGAAATTACCCCCTGAATTACAGTCTTGTACCTTTAAATGCTGATACAGAATGGTTTCCAGTGGTGATCGGCTAAGAAGCTGAAATAATGCTTCCATTCAGGGACACAACTCTATGCTGAGGCGAACGCACATTCTTGAATTTAAAGACAAGTTGTGCAATCTGGGGCCTTTCTTTTCAAAAACCGACATTTTCTATCTATTGAAATGAATTGATGTTTCTAAAAGGGAAGTGCTCAAAAGACATTTGAATACTTTTGCATCTGCAGTACCAGACATGGGATTCAAGGCACAACCTGACATTTAATAAAAAAAAAAATCAAACTCAGTCATGATATTCTTGACCATGATACACCATTTACACCCACAAATGCCCATCGAATAACATAGTCGTTCGTAGATATCCTTTGGAAAGCATGAACTCAACATTTATGATATCATTGTTGGGGTGAAGGTGTTCCCCTCAGATTGACATGTTCAGGTAATGTGTGGGCACACACCAAAGCTTCCTCTGCCTTGTGTAGGGTTGTGCTTTGCCTTGTTGAGGGTTGTGCTCTTCTAACCTCTAACCTACTCTGAGATTTGTGAATTTTCTCATTCTTCAGCCCGTTTCACCCTGCTGTGGCTGCGTGCAAAATATCCCTGCTCTCCCACTGCCGCCTCCTCCTCCTACATCCATGACCCATTCTGACAAGCTTGGAGTTCATCCCTTTTGCTGATTAGTTTGCTGGCAGACTGTATGTCTACAGCTCCGAGTCACCCGAGCTGGCTCTACCTGTGTGTGGTTAGATCAGCAGGTGGCTGGCACAATGTCCACTGTGATACTGAAACCATTATTTATACATCACATTTATTTGCGTACTCAAACCCATGTTTCCCCAACTCAGAGAGAATGTGTATAGAATACACAACATGCTTTTTTTTCTCCATAATTCTAGAACAACATAAATCATGGCTCTTTCTATATGCTGAATATATACTGTGTTGGAATAATGCCAAAATACTCAGCGTAATTCTCGGACATTAGTAAGTTCTCTGCCAAAATCCCTTCTATTTAGTGTACTGTGGGCATCTATGCGTGAATTCACATGTTTGTTTGTTTACTGTGCCATCGTTGGCCGGAGCTAAAGCCCCAGGAGTGTGAAATAACAAGCACAAGAGGGATTTCATGCCTTTGCAGAGCTGAAAAGATATGTTTTTTTGTCAGACAGCACAGTCCATTTCCATCCTCAACAAACTTTGTGTACTTCCAACGTGGCACAGCCTACCTATTTCCTAAAAGCCCATACAATTAAACCGCATCATTATAAATGGGTTCCCACGGGTATAATGTGTCCAGGTTTGCTTATGCTTACACCCCTGACCTGTTTTATCACTGTTATCAATGGCACAGGGTGCATCACTAGAAAAAGACAAACAGCTCAGTTTCTTTTAGGGGGAACCGACACGCTGACAGAAAATCAATGCTTGGTTTCCCATGAGCACCTAATTAGCTGGACACTTGTGCACTGTTGAAACACGGGAAACATCTCTTTGTCTGCCGAGTCGATCAGGTGAAATGCAAGAGAGACACCTTCCGAGCTGATAACGTGTCAGAGAGGTGAGGAGTAAACACATAAGTGACACTTATGGTCTAGCGTGTCTCACACCCACTACATGCTTTGGCAGACTTGATTTGAACTTTATTATCCATGTCACAGAAGCATTTCAGACTGAGGCCAACAAATGAATAAATGAATAAAGTATTTTTCTATTCTATTCTATTCTATTCTATTCTATTCTATTCTATTCTAAATGTGTATCAAGTAAGCTTTCTTACCTCATAAATTCCTCCAAATATATTTGCAATACATCTACCGTATATGTTTAAAAATGTCTCATTGCAGCAAGATTGGAAACAATCTATTTCAAGTCCATATTCCATTCAGCTGGCTATAAAACAGGGGCAGGAAACAAGTGCCGTAGGTGAACTTTTAACTTGAGTGCCATGCAGAAGGCAGTTTTCTAAACAGGTCTGACTCAATTGGTCTCTCACTGAAAATTCTAAACATTCAATAAAAAGGGAAGAGGTGGAAAGAAAGTCTTAAATGTCCAATCTTATTCTCTAACCTGTTAGAGTGACACTTGCGAATTTCCACTACGGACATGGTGGCAGTACAAACACAGATAGATGAAGGGGAATAAAAGGGCCTTCTCATGACAAACTTTCTGGAAATGTCAGCCTTTCATGCTGTTGAGAAGACCTATTTCATATCTATTACAGCAGGCATTCTGTGTCCAATATTTCAGATTTCTGTCCTCCCCGCACTGCAAATCCTCTGCCAATCTTCCACCCTTAAGAATCTCTGCCAGCCCTGATGCATTATTCCCCCTGCCTCCTCTCTCCCCCTTTTGATGTGACAGAACAAACCGCGACCTATTAGGATTAAGGCTTTGAAAAGATCTTTGAAGCCGCTCAAGGTTTCTTTAAACTGGGGAATGACAATATGAGCTGTGTGGCAGCAGATGCTGAATGGAGTGATTGCCAGTCCTCAGCGAGGTCTGCTGACACACAACGCACACAGGCATTCAAACGCTCACACATCTGCGCGAGCACGCACACACAAACAACTCGCTGCATACGCCATTTACCCGAAGCAATGCAGTTGTCTTTTACAGAACATGTTTTGTGCTCACAAATGCAGATATGATTCCTCCCTTTCATTTTTTCTAAATTATTGCGGTGATTTTCTATGAATCGTCAGGGCCATGTCTGGCTTCGGTCCTTTGCTGGATCAAAACTGCTGCCCAGGATGAGACCAAACAAACATCACAATACCTTGCATTTTTCTCCTTTAATGATCAGTTTAGGACACAGACATGTTGAAGGCATAACGGGCAGCGTGGCGCTGAAATGTGAAGGACGGGGTTCGACACAGAAGGATGCAAACTGTGTCTTTCCAAAATGAAAGCTTGCAAACTCGTAACCCGTGTGTGTGCGCTAATGTTGGTATGAGTGTGCGCAGATTAGGGTTTTGTGTATCTTCAAAATAATAATGGCATGCAGGAGCTGTTTATATAGCTGAAAATGAAAGGAGTTCAAGGTGTCTCAGTTCTTATTGGAAAGATTCTCAATGGTAGAGAAGAATTTTCATTTTTATCTTTTTTTTTCCAACATGCCTCACCACTGACAGTTCATCTGATGATGCCGGCATGATGGAATGCTGCGATGATACAAAGAAGAGCAAATTAAGTAAAAATGACATCCTGAATGCTCCCTATACACTTAACTTCAGTCACACAGACACGTCAGAGTGCAAATACCATTGCCATGCATCTCTCACAATCGAAAAAGAATTTAGCTTTCTTTTATCTAATCACTCCACTGAATGTCCCTTATCATACCTTCCTCGCCCCCTGAGGTAGCCATGGACTCATGTGATATCAAATATTCAAACCGGGGTTATTCCAGGAGAGATTTATCATGGCAAATTTCACAGGCGATCCTATTTAGATATTCACTGCCTGTTTTGTGTGGTGTCTGGGGTTAAACATGCCCCGGTGTGAGATGTCACCCAGAGACAGTCACTAAAGATAACTGGTCTGTGGAGAAATGAAGCCATGGGGCACACGGGGCAAAGTCTTCTTAGTACACAGAAAGAGAGACAAGTTCTCAGGGAGCTGCCACCATAGAGCACATATTGATCTGCCATTGCATCTTATCTTTGTGACTCTAGATTAAAATGCTCAACATTGGCTCTTCCCCTCTCTCTGCAAGGCTGAAGGCCTTTCTATGTCCCTGAGTGGAGGAGCTCTAATCTCCCCATGAAGTAGTGGGAGCCTATCACTGGCAGAAAAACACAATTCTTACCACAGAAAAGGGTGAGCTCAGAAATTAACTCAAAATGCCCCCCTCCCCATCTAAAGTGGAACATGAATGATAATCATGTTAGATCCACATTCAGCAGCTTTCAATGCTCTTAGTTGTTTTTCTCCTCACGGAATGAGATTTTCTGAGATTTTGTTTTTCACCTCCATCTTAATATTCTGTTGTTGAGGCGCCGTTATCGTAATCCAAACAAATGGTTGTTGTAACTGTATGTATTGCTGTTGTGGGAAATGGCTGGGAATCAGATCCTCTTGGGTCTTGTTAAATGTTCTGTCCAAATAAGCAGGGAATATTTGACAAAAGCTGGCAGTAATAAAGGGGAGAAAGCTTGGGCAGACAGACGGATGAGCCCCGGGCTTCAGGGCTTTGACTTTGGCCAAACAAACATTTGTTTTTCAAAGTGTTTTTATAGTAGGACGGATTAAGGAGGATGTAGACCAAAGCCTCCCATCACCCCTGCCCATCCGTGGTCTTGTCAAATGGTGCATTGAGAAGAGGGGTTGCACCTGTTAGCAGAGCCCAGAGGAACAGGACCAGGATGATATTGAGCAGGGCTTTGTGGGTATCAGAGTCAAAACAAAGCTGTCAGCCAGGGCTCATTCATCTTTGATGTTCATTGATGAGGAAACTGGTGGGCCTCAACAGGGCATTGTTTCCTCTAAGTGGTGCCCATTGATAGCCAGAAAGCCACGTTTGTTTTTAGTCTCTGACGGGTGGAGCTCATTTTAAAAGGCTTAATGGTGCATTTAACCAGTCCAAAACACGGTGCTTTGGAGTCCTCCTTGCACCATTGGCTCAGCTGTGTTCCTGCTTCCTAAATAGCCCATAAACAATGATAAAATGCTAATCTTGTGTGAATGGCCAACACTGGTAGGCATGCATGTTTCGTCAGTTCCTGGGTTCTTCTAAATGCCTGCTGAGACAGATCAAGATCCAGAAACGAGGGCATTGACTGCCATCGTGTCTGCTTCCTGGCCCATTCTCCACCTCTCCACTCTCTGTCATAAAAACCTGGATAGCCTTCACAAAGTGCATTTCTCATGCTATTGTTCAGCTAATCATATCCTCTCCAACAATTTCAGGATGTGACAAGATAAGATAGCGAATATTAATGCCATATCACCTCATCTCAAATTATGAAAATGTGCAGATGAGGGGAGGGCATCTAGGGAGGAAATAAAAATCAATTTGTAGCGCTTCCATTTTGTATATTGTCTTGAAAAGAAAACAGTAATTTTCCACGTTATCTACTTAAGATCCTATTAGAATCAGGTTAATTTAGTGGCAACAGTTTCAAAACGTTATCGTATCGTCACATCAGCTAATGTCTTTTGAGTGCTCTCTGTTTGTAAGGTGTAACTGTTCAAATTGAATATCATGTCTGATACCGCATTTGACTGATGCATGATCTTGGATATCACTTGCAGAATGCTGAAGGCAAGAAGACCACATTAATTAAATTCTCAATTGTGATACGATATGGTTTACCTTTGAATAGAGTGAATGCAACTCTTCAAGAACAAAATCCTCGCTTCTGCTATGACACAAAGTGAGAGTTGTTTATCACAGTTTTTAGCTTGTCCTAACGTGCTTTATTTCTAATCCTAATTCTAATCTAATCTATTCTAAAGTCATGTGGAATCATGAATCAGGAAAGAAGAACAACAACACATATAACACAAACACTGGCCTTACAGAAACAATGTTACACAAATAATGTGTGATTTATTTCACAAAAACAAAGTCAAAATGTAGAAGCTGTGTGTGAAAACCTAAGTTCACCCTTACTACTTCAATCGGAATTAAGAGGGTAGGTAGCAGTCAGGTGCCGATAATCAAATACACTTGAATAATTGATCATCAGCAGGTGTGAGTACCTCTATGAAATCAGAAATTTTGGCAGTCTGCTGGACTGGAGCATTCAGGAGTGTGTTAACACAACGCCAAGGAGGACATCAGCAGTGATCTTAGAGAAGCAATTGTTGCTGCCCATCAATCAGGGAAGGGTCAGAAAGGCCATTTCCAAACTATTTGGTGTCCATCATTCTAAAGTGAGTAAGATTATTCACAAGTGGAAAACATTTAAGACAGCTGTCAAACTGCCCAAGAGTGAACGCGTCCAACGTCAGACTGTGCCATGCTCATAGAAACAGTGGAAAAAACAGAGCTAGTTGTAGTGGTAGCTATAGTCTCAGACTATACTGAACAGAAAATGGTTAGCATGTTAAATGTTTAAGTTTATCTGAATAAACCACAAAATGTCAGGGAAAATGTCCTTTGGACAGACAAAACAAAAGCGAAGATGTGATGTTTGGTCATAATGCACAGCCCCTAGGTTTAGCTAAAACCAAACACAGCATATCAGCACAAACACCTCATATAACTGTCAAACAAAGTGGTGGAGGGCTGATGATCTGGGATTGTACTGCAGCCACAGGACCTGGGCACCTTGCAGTCATTGAGCCCACCATGAACTCCTCTTTATACCAAAGTATTCTAGAGTCAAATGTGAGGCCATCTGTCTGACAGCTAAAGCTTAGCTGAAATTATCAAGCAACCTGACAATGATCCCAAATACAGCAGCAAATCTACAACAGAATGTCTGAAAAAGAAAAGAATCAAGGTGTTGCAATGGTCCAGTCAAAGTCCAGACCTCAACCTGATTCAAATGCTGTGGTGGGACCTTAAGAGAGCTGTGCGTAAATAAATTCTGCAAACCTCAACAAACGGAGGCAAAATCATGTAGACAATTATTCCTCCAAGTTATTGCTGCTAAAGGTGGTTCTACAGGCTACTGAATCATTGGGTATACTTCTTAGCGTCTCACACGCTGCTTTTGCATTTTTTCTATTAACTAAAGACATTGTGTCATATGTGATGTGTTATTGTTCATTGTTCAGGTTGTATTGACCTAATCATGTGACCTGGTAAGGACCATATTATTTTTTATCATGTCCTGATACATAAAACATCACAACTGAAAGACAGTGTGCTTTATCTTATTTTTGGGAACTACATTTGATCAAACTAATTACTGAGAAATTCTATCATGCACATAGTGGACACTCCAGTAATATGAAATACAATTTTTTTTTAAAAAAAGAAACTGACATGAATGATCTACATGATTTTGTTATTTAAATGACATGAAAGTTTCAAACATTCCATCTATCGTGAAGTAGCTGCATGCTCATAATTTACCATTATAGATCCTTAATTCGTGAATATGAATGTGTCTTCCTCAAGAGCTGGCTGCTATTGTGAAAAATCAAGGACTCTTGCCTTGTTTCATTGCAGAGGTGTATCACGGATGCACAGCCACATCTTACCTTAAATAAGGGTCTGTGCTTACACCTTCAAAGCGCTGGAAGAAGAAGCTCTCACAGAGTTTCTTTTCCTCTCCCTCCTGATTGTTTGCAAGCTTGATTGGCATGGATTCTTAAATGATAGGCTCATATTGAGTCCCAGGCTTTGTTTGCGCGGTCATGTATTTGTTGGCTGCCTCCTTAAGTGCGAAGAGATATGCAAGAGCAATCAAATATTTCTATGACTTGTATAAATGATGGCGGACGGGAAAAGGAAAGTTTGAATTTTTCACTCCTCATTTGCGGTTCAATTGCCAAAGTGTGTATTGCCTGTTTTTCCGGAAAGAAAATAGATGGCTTTGTCACTCAGTATGCATAAACTGTTGGTCTGTTTGTTGTACGCTGTCAACGAAAATGATAGCAATTCTATTTGTCTTGTGAGAAAGACATTGTGACAAAGTCTGAATATTAGTTTTCACGAAAGGAGGATTGTTTCTCTATCCTGAAGTTATTTTCCTAACACATTACATGACACATCTATATGGACCCGTTCGATTGTTGTAACCCCTGTCACAATGTGATGTGTTAAGAGGAAAAAAGAATAGTAACTTGACATCTTTTGCACACACTTATACCACCACACCTCACATTTCTACATAGAGAATTCGCAGGTACATCAAGCAAAAAGTTGATACGAGTGCGGGTAATTATCAGCTACTCATTCAACACTAGCAGCACACCTCAGAGATTACAAATTGTCTATTTATCTGAAATGACAGACTGTCATATACACTGCCTGTCTGCATCTACCTTGCAGTCTCATATCATTCAGCACTTGAGCCAAACATATATTTCTGTCAAGGCGTGGTGAGAATAGCATCCTCCGTTAGGCGCAGAGGAGGTGTGTCCCTTTCTATTTCAACGAGAGAGGAGCAGGCGGGTGGAGGGTGACGAGTGTTGGGGGGGGGGGGGGTTACCTCTCTTTTGTTCACTCCCCTCTCTAACTGGTAGTGTTTGACTTCCCCAAGCCAGGAGTGGGTAATTCTGGAGCCCTGTGTGAGGCTGTTAGATCACTGAGGCCCAAGACAGCACCATTCTTTGCAGACCCTTGACAGCAAATATGTGGTAATGATATTGTCTCCTGCTGGGTAATAACACACAATTCAGACGGCCACATACTGCAGTCGCCAGGGAAAAAAATGGAGGGGAGAGAAAAAAAGAATTACACTGAAGTACTGGAGGAAAATGACAGGAGAAATGTCTTCATCCTGAAGTGCTATCTTGAAAAAAATTCACTCCTGCAGGACACTGCAATGGGAATAACTGCTTTATGCTGCACTTCTGCGTGATGTGGCACAGGAAACAACGACTGCTTATATCTGCGATAGGAACAAGGCGGTTTTCTCATGTAAATGCCTCTTCATTCTTTGCTTTCCTTAAGCACTCAATTACTGTGGTCGCCAACTTGGGCAGTTACACAGAAACAGTGGCTTTAAATGACTATAGTAGTAACACACTGGATGGTGTGTGTTAAGTATAAACAGCATTCCCCAACCACGGAGACCTTTCATTGTTGCCCAGACCACACTGGCAGCGTCAACCTTGACCTTTGTGTTGCTCCACTTGGTACTCGGCTTGTGACTGTCAACACCATCCATCACAAGTCAATCTGAGCCTGGGATGGGGGCCGGTCCTCCTGCTGTACTGTGAAATTGTGGCATGTGATCCC
The DNA here is from genome assembly GCF_027942865.1 of Odontesthes bonariensis. Lineage (NCBI taxonomy): Eukaryota > Metazoa > Chordata > Actinopteri > Atheriniformes > Atherinopsidae > Odontesthes > Odontesthes bonariensis. The sequence continues at coordinate 10,561,043 of NC_134522.1, forward strand.
TAATGTGCGTGAAGTATACAAGGCCGTGACACAATACATCAAGCTTCAGGGGGGCTCCTCTGGGCCAGTCTATTAGCCACCCGCTGTGTCCCTGGCTGCCTGGACTTATTCCTAGGGATAAGGTGGAATAATAGTGTTACGTCTGCATGCCTCCGAGACACCGGCCTTAGTTCTGCTCTTATCCAGAGCTGGCTGTCAATCAGAATCCTGAACAAAATCTTATGTGGCTAACATGTCTGCCAAAACTAACTGCAAATACATAAATATTCAAAACTGTGTTTCTTGTCTTTATTTCAGAAGAAAAAAATAACTCTCACCATTTCCTCACCTTATCAAATTATCTTCTCTGGTTCCCACCACTAGTGTCCATGATCTTAGACTCAGACCTTGCCACACAATAGCGGGAGAAAGAGAGTGACAGACAGAAAGTGAATCCCTCTTTATTATTAGTGCGTTTGAGAAGCAGAGGCACTGTGCAATGGGCTAAAATAAATGAGAGCACCATGTAAAAAGGTAGCCTTGATACTGCGTGACTGGGTGAAAAAAGGAGGTACATTGAAACGGAAGAATTCATCTTTTCTATCAGCCCCTGTGCTCACAAGCTGAACGGAGGGGCTGATGGGTTCAGTCTCAGCCGCTCAGATTTGCATAACACAGACAGATGAACTCAAGTGATTGAATTGGGCTTGGTGGAGTGAAAAAAAAAAAGAAACGAAAATGAATTTCAGAGTGAATTAGGGAATGATGGAAATGGCAAAGGGTACATTATTTATTTTTCACACTGAAATAATTACAGAATTAACCTTTCCTTTCTGTGTAACAGTCTTCTAAATCCTTTTTATCACAATGAATTTGATGCGCTGAACTTGACTTTTTTGAGGCATAAAACAGAAGAACCCGTTCTCTCCTCTCACCACCAATGGCCCACGCTGGTCCACACTGGCCGAGCTACACCCACAAGTCCTGTTTTGTTTTCTAACTTGGATATAACACTACTGTCTGTGCATCTTCCCGGTGACTGGCAGTGACCACTATAGAGTCAAAACACTGCAGGTGGGGAAAAAGCAATTTCATGGTTCACTCTGTGGTTAATGTGCTGCTGTAATCTTTTGAGGGGCCTGTTCTTTTTGTTTAAGTTTCATAGAATAAAGGACTGGACTATCGTAAGCTCAGGCCGATCAATAAGTCAACGAAAGTGTCTGGAGGCCATCCACAAGGGACGAGGCAGTCTTTCATTTAGCTAGTGTATGAGCTGGCATCAGCTGGTGTGTATAGGGGAAAGGTTCGGGAGGGGTTATGGGGAAGCTACTTTACTAAGTGTACATTTTATGTGTGTGTGTGTTTGCGTGCTGTGCTCACACAGTCAGGTAAGCCTCTCTAATTGCTGCTAGGTGCATTAGCACTCAGCCACCTCTCTCCTTTTCCCCGTGTCTTTGTTTTTCCTCTCAGTGCCAGTCTGCGGGCCAGAAGACAATCAGACCAGAAGGGTCATTTTCTGCAAGAGCTCACCTCCCTCCTCCAAGCCTCGCTGCTGACAGGCTCACGCTCAGCAGGAGCCCTAAATTAACACTTGACGTCTGCGAGGCTCAGCCCTGATGAGGCCGCAGAGAGACAAAATGTCAGAAAACAAACACTCCATCATTTTTGCTTCATTTCCTCCACCGCCGGAGAAACACACTCACCTAGAGTGCTGGAGAGGACTGCGGTGACATTCACCCCCTCCTATCTGTTGCTGTGGATCAGCCCTGACGCCTATAGGCCAAGGCAAGAGGCTGAGACCAAATATGAGTGGATGGATGCTGAGTAGGAACTGGTTATTAGGTAATTGTTAACAAGAAGCAACTAGTGTGGGAACTGAATTGTCTGACACCTGCTGGGTGTATTCCAGTACGTCAAGAAAGAGATGTGATTATGACCCATTAATACGGAGTATTAAAATGTATTTATTTATGTGGATAAAATTCAAACACTTTCTTGTTTTTGAAATATGATGTAGAAAGAAGAAAAAAAGTCTTTATTACCCTTCATTGGTGTTGCATCCTGTCATTAAAAAGTAAATGATTTGTTTTCCTGAGCACATCAACAACAGCCCTTGTAATTATTCCTCACTGGGGATGTGCAAAACACTGGGACTCAACACTGTAGAGTAGTATGATACTATTTGAAGCCTACTTCAAACACACTGCCCCCAGCGAGTTCCGATAGTGCCCATGTCTATTTTATTATTTGCTTTATCTCTTTGTTGTGTGAGGGTTTATTTGTTTACATGAGAGGGATTGGAGGTTTGGTGATCTGAGCAAATTGCAGCAGAAAGTACTTCACATAGGAATGACTGTAATTAGCATGCTCTTAAATGTGGAACGCTCTCCTAATGTTTTTGTTTACGTGGGGCAGCTGATCTGTGACTTGCTGCGGGGGAGGCCCACAGGCAGGTTAAAATCACTTGTCATGCCAGAGATCATCATTATGAGCTTACAATTGGTCAGTGTTGAGGAACAATCAATGCAGTGCCAGGTAGACACTCAACAACTAGCCTATGCTGCGAGACTTTCTGAGTAATTTTGCATTTATAGTTGTGTTTTCCAGAGTGGATAATTTGAAAATACGAGTGTGTTTATGTGTGTACGTTGGTATGTGGTCACACTCTCATGTTTTGGCTGGTAATTTTGACATTTTTTCTACAAAGGAATGGTGTTCTACTAATCTCTGCATCTACACTGAAGCATATATTCCATGACACTCATTAAGAGTCAATTAGGAATGTGCTGGTGGTCCCAGTTATTCAGTCAGTGATTATATTTCACTGAAGGATAATATCCAGGTAAATTAAGATTTCAATTTAATTTAGCTCTGGTTGTCGCCGCATCTCCATTTCACATCATTGGACAATTGAGATCTTATCAAGGATTAAAGTGGAGGATATTACACCTAATTTAAAATATGCACATCTGCAACTGCACAGCTTAGCATCTACCATGATATTGAAAGCCAAAAAAAAGAAAAGAGAAAGTAGAACACGAGCGAAACAATTAAGCATCCGCAAAACTCAAAAGGCTGTGAAATACAATTCATCAGACTGGCAGGAGAATTCAGGCCCCAAATGTTGCCTTAAGGAGTTCTTGACAAAGTTGAAGAGAAGCGGCTGAAGAGAGGGACACACGAAAGGAGCAAAGAGTAGACAGGAAGTTGGGAAACATTGAAAAGGGGTTGCCATACTAGTCAGGTGACAGAGTGACAAAGTTGTGCTTGTTTAAAATGGAAATCTTCCCAGACTTCCTCCCTCTTGCCCTTCCTAACCCACTCCCACCCCCTCAAAACCCATTGCAAACGCTAAGCTCCAGCTTCTGAAGTGGCAACACTTGAAATGGTGAAAGTGACAACATCCTAACATAAGCTGAGGGGCTAAAGTGAAAGTCAGTGCAAACCCCCAACCAACTTCTCTTTCCACCCACATCCCACTTTGTCTTTCCTCTTAACCCCCTCATCCCCATGCCTGGGCCACACAGTACCCTGCTGTGGTGAGTGGACATCTAACCAGCCTTGTACAGGGGAAACGTAGCAGGCAGAGAGCGAGTGTGAGATGCAAAAGGTGAAAATAAAAGGTGAAAAGTTTATATATAATGAGGGAACTTTGTTTGTCTCCTCTCTTTCTATGTTTTACTGTCAGCTTTGCTCCTTCCTTCCACTTCCAGTCACAGGTGCCTCCAAACAGAACTGGAAGCATGTAATCCGCCCAAATCCAGCCTCTTCCGAGGAGTGTAAAACCAGGAATGTTCTGTGGGGGTCACTGGATTAGACAGAATTCATGGTGGTAACTTGGCTTGAGAGGAGGAATTAGAGGAGGAGAGGAAAAAAAGAGAGGAGACTGAACTGGTTCTGTATTAAAATGAGCTTACCAGGTGGTCTCCCTCCCAAAAGTGGACACAGTGTGTCAAGTAATCTGAAAAGCCCCCGGGTGTTTGTTGCTCATTGGCCAGAGTCCTGGTAAAAAGAGAGAGTGGGGGACTGACAGAAAGCGAGAGAAAGAAGGGGGGCTGGCTAGGGAGGTGGCACTGATGTAGCCATTGAGGCCTCAGTGAAATGTCTGTCAGGCTTGGTTTACCACAATCACAGCAGTGATTAGGGCCCTTTTGATGACAGGTTTAGTTTTCTGTCCATTGGAAAGAAAGTGAGAATGGACAACAGAGGGGGTGGGGATGTGAGGAGCAGGGTCGGGTTGCATTGGGAGACTTTGGGGGTGGGCGTTTACGCACTGGTGCAGGAAAAAGGGAGGGGTGGAGATGGAGGGGGGAGGGTGTATATTAATGTCTTGCACCAGGGAGCTCCTACGTAATTTCCCAGCAGGTCGTGGGGTCAGGTTTGTATTTAGTTAGTGGTAATGATCTCGTTAGGGATCTGAATGGACCACCGTCTAAGCCCATTGAGGATTGCGAGTGTGCCTCCCCATCCCCCACCTCTGCTTGCCTTGTGTGGGCTTACACAGCCCGTGAACTGTGATTAATGGACTTCCAGGGCTTAATAACTTGCAAAACAGTATTAAACAAGGGAGGCCCCAGGACAATCAGAGAGGCTACCCAGGCGGAGTAGGAGGTGGCTGTAAACAGTGCCCAGCAACAATTGCAATGCATGGAATTAACTGAGATGGGCCACTCACAATGCTACAGCTGGCTAGTGGCAGGGAGCCAGGCCTGGGAGAAAGCTTCACTGGTGCTTCCAGGTGGCCTGGACCAGGCCAGGCCTTTTCAGTTTTGTAAGTGTTAAAAAATAGAAAGGGAGAAAGGCTACATTTGTGATGGGGAGACAGTAAGAGGAAGCCATTGAGCAGAGACAAGAAAGAGATTAAAGAGCACAGAGAGTGATAAGCAGATAATGGTGGGGGGGTGCATTCAATAGAACAAGTAATCCTTGACATGCAAGCGCAAATATGAAGCCTTTGTCTCTAGTGTCTAATTCAGGCCAGAATGTGTAAAGTGGCAACGCAAGGATTGTGATCCACATAAACAAGGACACAGACACAGATAAACACACACTCATCCGTCCGTACACTCACACATTTCGTCACCATCTCCCGCCCTCCACCAACTACATACACCTCCTTGCTGTCTAAGATTCCTTTTTTTTTCCACCCTTGTGCCCCCTTGTCTGGAAACAAATGATCCCAGCATGGAGTCATGAGTACTGATGTGTTCAGACCACCCTCCACTCTGCCACAGAGCTTGTCTTTTCTGCCAAGCATAAGTGTGCATTTTATGCCTGTATAATGTATCTCAGATTAGTAAATATAAGCAAAGGGCACCACTTGTGTCAGGAGAAAAGCACTTTTTAATGGACACAAGAAGAACTACCTTGAATACTACATCTGAATAAATGTGCCCTGAATGGAAATGCACATCTATTCAGATAAATTCAAATTTATGTGAATTTGATAAATTCAAATTTTTATAAACACGATTGCTGGCTTGTTGTCACAAGCAGTGACACTTTAAAGTACTTAAAAATCACAAAATCTTGTAAATTCACTTGTTTAGTTTCTTTTGAAATCTTATGAAAAAACAAATACAGGGAAGTGTGCAAAATGATTGCTGAGAAAAACATGTCTAAATAGATATTGGCATCAACATCAAAATCGCACAGTGTGAATTCAATTGTAGGCAATTATGAAACAATTTGGGAAGCATTTGATTAAAACCTGAACAGGTAGTTTCACCATTATGAGGCATGTGAGATAAATATTTTGGCAGAAAACAATGTAACTAGTTTTCATCCCTTCATCTGTTGAAAATACAATATATAATACATTAATGTAAACTATCCACCTTAAAAAAAGAAAACCTATTTTTGAAGTGTTTTGTTTATTGTTACTTAAGAAAAAACAGATGAGTCTAAGCTGCTTTTGCTGTTTGACATTCTCTCCAGTTTGTTTGGCTCTTCTCTGCACTGACTCATCTTCAAATGAGTGACACTGGGGTCATCGTAATTTACTTTTCTTCCAGATCAGAGATGAGTTGGACAATAGCCCACTTTGCCTTTCACTCTGGTATAGAATTCCCATATGTCTCCAAAATATTTGCCCAAACTCTTTACTTAATGAGCAGCTGAGAGGTTATTCAGCACCCGGGTCTGATGCTCCTTCCAGGTTTGGGTGTCTGTGTGTGCATCAGATTAATGCACAAAATGGGAATCCAAAAGAAAAAGAAAAAAAGAAGAAGATTAAAAATAAATAAATAAATAAATCTGAGAAATTTAACTGAAATTGTTCAAAAAGCCCAAACTGATTTAAAGCCACAAATTTTATTATAAGTATTTTTATATGTTGTTATTCAATTTAGATTTACACGCAAATATGACATTTGGTATGTGTGTGTTTGGGAATACATACTGTTGCATTATCTCCCTATCTCCCTCTCTGTCCTCACAGCTGTCGCCCCATCACCCCCACCCCACTCAGCCTCTCTTGCATCAGGGTGTAGGTGCAGCGGGTGCAGTGGGGGGTGTTGGCCCTGCCTGATGAGGCCGAGAAGGAAGCCACTGCCGCGCTAAGCCTCCAGCTCCCTCCCCATCTCCTCGCATCATGAATAATGCAATGGAGAAATACATTTATCTTTTAATAGCCCCGGCCCCCTGGCTGAGATCGTTCAGTCTGGCCCAAAGCGACGCAGCACAGGGCTGAGGTTTCTGAACACCGCCCCCATGCCACACCACCCCACCCGTGATTGTCTCTGCTCCTTTTGAAGTTGGGTGCTTCTTAGTGTCCTAGAGATGGGTAATCAGGCTTGATTTTGGAAGGGTCAGGTCTTCCTTTGAAGGGGCGGTCATCACCAAGTTCAACCAAGGAGGGCTGTGCTCCTGGTGTAAGAATCACTGTAATTTTATCAAACATACTCACTGCCCAATGTCAAATTTTCTCTAGAAAAAGTAGATGAAGAGAAATGTTGTGTGAGAAGATTGAAGAACAAGACTGTAAAGTGGAAATGCTGTTCACTCCTATTCAAAATTACTGCTGCCAGAAGGCTTCTGCTATTGATTTAAGAGCGAAGCCTTGACTGACAAAAGAAAAGAAAAGAAACATTCAACACTGGATTATTGCAACAATGTGGTCTATGTTATTCTGGCATTTATTTCAAAATACATAAAATACTTCTCCTGAAATTCCTCCTGAAATTCCTCCGGAAACCTTTGTATATATTTTCTAGAAATCTTTTTGACTAAAGTTGATTTTCTTTATAGAAAATAAAATACACACATGTACAAATGTAGCTCAATATATTCAGCATTACTCAAACGCACATTTATTTACATGCTGCGACGCATAAGAAAGAGAAAATAGTGCACATTAAATAAAGACACCATCCACCTCTTTCTTTGTCACACTATTTTTAAAAGGACACTGTATGATTTCAAATCAGCCAGGTGTTAATGTGCTATGTATCATTGCACCATAATGTGGGAACAACACTGTCTTTTTGTGTTTAACAAGGATCAGGGGGATTTCAGTCCAGCCTCCTCGTCGTCATTGCTTCCACATCTGTATGTGTGGGCTCTAGGGAGAAGGAAAGTGTAGCGGGATGCCTTAACCCTCTGTCTGTCGACGCTGATTTAAGGTTCACACAGTCTTCGCTGCGAAACCTGCAGTAAAAGAAACATGAGAGGGACTGCAGTGGCTTCAGCGATTATTCACGCTCTATTTGGCACACTGAGAGGACAATTCATAAAATGAATTTTCACACAACAATCAGTTATTTTTGCTTTGGTGAATAGAGGGAATGAAACGGGTTGATTTAATGATGTTACCAAGAATACACAAAGTATTTTTTTTTTCCTGGGAAACAATTAATTCATCAAATTTCCTTAGGAATTTGTTTCTATAAATTATTAAACTTCTCGACAAATGACGCCTTTTAATTTCAGTATGTTATATGTGAATCAAAATGTTTAGCTATATCTGAAAAAGACAATCTCTGACAATAAAAATGAAATTTATACATACATACCTACTGTATGTAATTTCTTGTTTTTAAGCAGACATTCAGACATTATTTATTTATTCAATTATTTATTTGGTCAGGTAAACATTCATAGAAGTCAGGGATACCAAAGAACATATCGAGGGGTTTATTAGTCAAAACTTTTATGCTCCTAAATTGTGATCAAATTATCACATAACTGAAAAACACAGGAACAAAACACACTTGAGAAACATTGAAGCTGACATCACTTTTTCAGCCAACAATAACAAGTTCAAGCACACACTTCTTCCCAACATGCCCCCTCCTCACCCTCTCCCAACACGCGCATATAAACACGCACATACAGACACACACATATGGTAAAAAAACTAAATCTCTTTTCCACACGCACGACCCACACGGCACCAAACCCCTCTTACCCACCACTCCCCTGCACCCAAAGCCTTCAAGCAGCCTTGGGCTTGTGTAGTCATGCGTCAGTTGCCTGGCGTTAGGGATGAGGCCTCGCTATAGCCATAGCTGTAGCTGGGTCCTAGCCAGCAACTCCTCAGCTCCCTGCTCTGCTCTATGGAAGGCAGAGAAGCTGAAAGCACCATTTATCATCACTTGTGTGGGCAGCATCACCACGGCAACGCTCAGGCTGGCAAATGCCACTGCTGTGAATACTAATGAGGCTCTTGGCAGGCCTGTGTTGGCGTAAATGGGGCTAGGGTTGTACTCCGTGTGAGTGCGTGTGCGTGTGTTTGCGTGTGCATGCGTGTGCATGCGTGAGCTGGGCTCCAGGAGGGCTACAGTAGAGGTAAACAGTCCAAAGGAAATCAATTAAGTGTTTCCACAGTGTTTGGCAAGAGCTCTAATCTTCAGCACCACATTTTAAAATAAGGGCGAAATCTGCCTTTAATACCTCCTCTGCTTTCTGCATGACAATAAACAAGCAGGCAACAATAAACAGCCGAGCACAGCCGAGCTTGACTAAGTCTTTACTTTGAGAAAACACAAGTGAAGTCATTATTCCAGAGTTCTTTAGCTTTCCTCACCATGCTGTACGTCAGTTCAGTTCTTACAACTGAATTTTGTACCGCGAAACAAGACAACAGCAATTATTTTCTCAGCGTTTCATACCGTCAGAACATAATGTTTATTAGTGAGGCCATCTCTCATGACTTAAAGTTGTGTTACATCCTCCAGAGTAGAAGATGGAAAGCATTTGAGGTAAATTAATGAAGTATTGCCAGTGCACTGGCAAAAAATGGGCTCACCTGCCTGTCTTTCTGCGACTGACTCTAGCTTATACTTTTGGCCAAGTCTTTACGCCGTCACCTCTAAGAGAAGCTCCCCCTCTCTGTTTCACTGCGGCTCGTGTGAGAAAGTGATGAGAATAAATTGGACTAAAACATGTCTTCTCGGCTCTTTATTGATAAAAAGCACTTTGATTGAACAGGGATCTAAATCAATTCTTCAGTAGTAGTGACAAGCCAGAGTAAAATAATTCTTAGGCAAACCCTTCAAACAACTTGTCATTCATTTGCATCTTTACTAGCACTTATTTGCAGGGAACGCGAAGCCTTTTGGGCTTTCTCTGTCTATTAGCGGGGTTGTGCTCCTGGGATTTTCATGGGCTGCTAAGCCTTGGGGGAAAAGGCAGAACGTGTGTGTTTGTGTTTTGTGCACAAATCTGTTTACGCATATGTAGACTTGGGGGTGATTGGGTGCACTGCTTGCTCATCCTTACAGAGTGACTTATTAGTGCTAATTGGGAAGGACAGTTCAAACAAGCACAGAAGAGTGGTTGTCACACAAGCGTGACACGAGTGTAGAGAGGCAGGCAGTGCCGGGTGCTCTTCCCAGCTTCAGCCCTCCCTTTTCCCAAACCAAGCCCTCCCCCCCAACCTCCTCCTCCTCCTGGTTGTCCCTGGCCCCTGGCTTGGCCAGGCAGAGTGGCCACAGAGTGGGCTCTTTGTCTGGACACAGCCATTAGCAGTCAGTGGACTTCAGAAATGTGAGCAAGACAAGGCAGTGGACAGAGGCACAGACAGAAACACGGCTGTCTGAGACACTTGGGAAGTCAACAGCTGACGGAAGGGCCAACACAAAGGAGGAGCTGCTGAAGCATGGGGAGCGTGATCAGCATAGAATATAGACCTCTCTCTCTTCGTCTGTGCACTTCATGTTGTGCGGACACAAAAATCTACATGCAACATACGCACATAAACCTGCTTGATGCTTCTGAGGAAGACTCACAAGCACACAAAACTTCACACATCAGTGTGCAGAAAATGCACTGACACCACCAAATGATAGGGCGATGGGAAAGGCATTCTCTCTGCCCTGAACCCTTTAGTTAATGATGAATCAACTGGTGGTGCGTCGACACTAAGACCTCTTCCTGGAAAATGCTCCATACAACTACATACTAGTATTTAACACTTTTTTTTTTTTTTGCTAAAAGATGCTAATTCCACCAATTATTTAGAACCATAATAGCTGCAATTATATTCTGCACAAACTGATATAAGGTATAAGCACCAATTAGTAACTGGTCATTATCTTAAGCATTTGGTTCAGGGAGAGTAAAGTAATAGACAACCATTTAGTAACCCTTGCTCTGAAAAATGACTGTATAGTGCCTCAGTAATTAGTGGAGCTTGTTTGACTTCAGTCTTGAAAGTGGCTAGTGTATTCAGTAACCTGCATTAGTGCTTATTGCTTGCATTCACATTGTGCTATTATAAAGACAGCCTTGCTTTTAATCGGCAGTATGAGAACAGTTCCCCATTTAATCACTCAGTCTTTCGTTGTGGACACTGCCAGTAAAAACTAACAATTTTCTGTATCTCTTCCATTTTTCATTCATCTATTATTTCTTAGCAACAAAACAAAACTAACCAAACAGAGTGCAAAGTGAGACAAATTTCATGTCTAATTCTGAAAGAGGATGGTTTAAAAGACAGTAATAATGACAACATCAGGATTTTATTTTTATTTTTTTTAAAAGCACTGTCTTGAAATGGTATATAATGGTGATGGCCTGCGCTCTGTGCCGTGTGTGTGTGTGTGTGTGTGTGTCTGCTTTCTCAAAGCCACGGCAGTGAGGATCACAAGAGCGGTATCAAAGCACTTGGCCACCATGCGAAATGTCTTCTCGCAGCAGGAGGTTGTGGGATTGTTGTCAGCATCCCAGCTCTCTTTGAATGTCAGCCTCACTAACAGGGCAGTTGGCCTACATGGCACTGCTGACAACACAGCAATACTTTTAAGTTTTATTCTTTATTTTTTTTACCTCTTTTCTTCCCCAGTACAGCGCCTCTCAGTGGCAAAGAAGATGGCAGACACATAAACTCTTCTGAGGAAAACATGTCACATCTGTATCTGGGCTTGCGTCGAGGTGAACGTCGGGTCAGTGCTTTATTTAAGATGGCATATGCCGTGAGATTTTTTTGTTCACGGTGACACATGCAAGACTTGTGGAACATGCAACCCAACGTGCTGCTGAGTTTCAGGACAGCTGAGCACAACAGCTTTACACATAAATCAAGCTCAGCCTAACACATTGGACCTGCTTAATAGATGTTTAACTAAACCCCCTCATTTCAAACAGTTTGACCCCAGTTTGCTAAAACACAATGTGAGAACTCCCTGAGGATTAGGCCCTGACCTTGCAGGGAATGGAGCGAATAGCCCACACCAGTTATAAAGGAGGCTGTCATTGTGCTGTCCAGGCATGGGGGAGGACAGTGTGAGGGAGATACATGCCAGTGGGTGGAGATAGCCTTGTTGTAACGACATCTTGATGGAGCATCTCACCCACCCACCAGAGCAGCACCAGCTCTGTATGTATTTTAATGAGGCTTTGTGTCTGCCCACATATAGTCCCTCTACTGACAGGCAACGTGTTAGCAACATGCTCACCCTTTGTCACAGCACCCAATCATATAATCGACTGGCCGTCTAGATTTATTATCTTTACTCTGTGTGTGCCCATATATGTGAAAGGATGTAAATAGGGCGAATGACCTTTTACAGAAAAGACACTGCATAGTTGGCATGGGTAGCAAAGCTGCTGAGGGGAACTACAAAACCCAAGGAGCTTTAGTGAGAGCCTCAACAGTCCCCTGCACTTTTGTTTGCATGGGGATGATGGCGCCAAAATAAAAACCTTAACAAATTCATAATTTACAAGGGGCACTGCAGTGCCAAAAGTACTTTGCAAAATGTTTGTCCTAGGGATGAATTTGCCTTTGTTATTGTTAGATCAAAAATGACAATTTTGTACTTTAGAAGCACTGTCATTTCATACCAGAGTACTCCTATTGAGAACAAAATGAATGTTTGGTAATTTTTTTTTCTTAAGCGGGGCTATGGCGGTGCTGGAGAATCCAATCGTGTGCCAGTATGCAATTCAGATTTTATTTTCTTGGTTACTGACCTTGATCAGGGGAACTATAGGGTCAGAGCCTCTCCAGTCTCTATTGTGGGCTCCAATAGAATGTTAATGAATCGGTGTACTGAATATTAAAATGCAGACCCCTTTTCAGTACCCAGTCAGACTGCTGTGGCATGTTGAGTGCTTTGGCGGCTAGACATGCAGAGTCTGCCTCGCTGAGAGTCTGCCGCTGACTGGAGAAAAGGTGGGTGGGTGTATTGAAGCCATTCCATCCATTTGTAGTAGGGTGAGTCTTTTCTTTTGCCTGAAGAATACAACCAAGTCTCACCGATCAGAAGAGGGAGGGAGTAAATGGATGAAGAAACAGGGTTGAGGTGGGTGAAGGTGTGTGATTTGTAGGTATGGGTTGTGGGTGTGTGGGGGTGTAACTTGGCCCACATTCAGGTGCTTTGTGATTCTGAAGGTTTTTCTGGAGGAGTACAATGGTTGATTTAGGGAACATCCAGTGCCCGGGCCCTTCTCACTGGCACCGGAAGTGCTTTATTTTGTTCAGAGGACAGCTGCACAGCTCTGTTTGTCTTCCCTTGCTTTCTGATTGGCCTGGCATGCTTGAGAAGGGCACGAGTACTGATTGTTTCACACAGAACCTGGCATGCTATCAGCTGGGAGGATTGTTTATTTGGGGGAGAGGAAGGACAAAATCAACAAAGAGAGCCAGGAGCCAACCGTGGCTCTGAAAACGTCCAGAGACAGTCTTCAAAGGAAACAAGCATCTATAGAGCAGCTCCAAGCCACCATGAAATATTACAAATAGCAACAGAATACTCATCTCTCTAGTGCCACCTCAATCAAAGGCTTTTGTAGTCAAGTATTAACCCCTTCTGAGCCAGAATGAGCAGCAAATGATAGATTGCATATGGAAAAAGGTGTGAATATTGATATATTACATTAGGAGTCAGTAAGTTAGCAGTGCATTGGTTGGAGAGGCTGCAGCTAGGCCCACTGTTTTCTTTCCCACGATTTAACAGTCTTGAAGCCGGTAAATGTATAGTGTCAGTTTAAAAAAAATATATAAATGTAGATGAACGACAGTAAAAAGGATGTGAATTAGACACTCTGTAATGCCTTATTTGTCATGTAGATATGTTAAGAATGGTGAGCTGGAATAATTCAAAATTAGAAACTGACTGTGTGACATGATTTGAATAAATTGAATTTGTATCTACAGTTTCACTGGTATCTACAAAATGAAGCAGCATACTTAATACTTAACTGACAGGCTGAACTGAGTTTCACCTTGCATTTGGCATCTAAATGGAAAAAAGAGGTTTTCTTTTTTTGAGTTGGGCTGAACAGAACAGATCCCACAATTCATTTAGCCATGCCTATTTCTTCTATTTCTATTCCACTCTACACAAGGATGAGTGAGTTGTGGCCTCGTGGTAGCCTCCATCTCCCTGAAAGAGGAAAGGGAGAAAAGGCAGCAAGTAAACAAAAACGCATCTTGGTGCTGCTTTTCCATGCCTCGCCATCCTACTCGTTTTGAAGCAGCTTGCGTGAAAAATGTCAAAAATTCAGAGTGTCCTCTTCTTATATACCTTTCTGTCAAGTATTTCTTTTTTTCCCTGAGGTTCAGATGGAAACCAATGTCTGATGACACATCTGAGGTACTCTAAAACAACCCGGAGAGAAAAGGAGAGCAGGAGAAATAAAAGAGAGGAACAGTATGGGCGTGCGTGCGAGCTTGTCTGTGTTTCCCTCTGTGCACACGCCTTACTGGGCACCCACAAGGGTGTGCATGAGTGTTTTTGTGTGCTTGCTAAGACACACCATGTGAAGACGGTGCAGATGTCCATGCTGTGGCTGGTCTCTCATGCTGTTAAACAAGTCTCAAAAAGAAGAGATTTTCCCTCTTTGTTTCAAATTTCACAGGCTGTCCAAATGGGCACAGACATGCCTTCAAAAATAAATAAATAAATGGATGTATCAGTGGCCAACATCTGCAGATTATGATTAGCATTTGGAAATTACGTCCTTGAATGAGATTTGGATGTCGACTGTCAGTCTTTCTTTATGAGTGCGACTCCTATTCTGGGGAACTAGAGGGTAACGCTTTGTCCTTAAATTGGCTACAATTTGGAGGGAGAAAGAAATCCTCTTCTCTCTTTTCCCCTCTGCCCGTTATGATGTGCCGTCTGAACAAGAAAGAGACACTATTAATTGTGTTGAATATGAATAGCTGTACTTGGTTAAACAGTTTCAAAGGAAATTGGCCTGAAGGAAGTTCTTTTCCTCTTCTTCCCCTTACTGTCTGTCCCTGCTTTTTCTTCTCTCTTTATCAAGATTTTTCTCTTCTCTCTCTAATTTTACACTGAGCGAGCTGGCTGCTTTAGTGCGGCTGCATTATCTTATGTATTCAGCTTTCAGCTCCTCTCCCTCTCCCGATGAGGCGAGGCTTAATTGGGCTCCGGCTTTAAAGTCTGTAGAGCTCTCCACTTGCTCATAGAAACACATTCAGGGGCTGCTCATTCACTTCGAGTATGTGTTAGATGTACAAATATTATTTACTTTTATACTCCAAATCAAAAGGCACACACTTCCTGCCTCTCTACACACAGTCCGTGCAGGAAAATTCACAGTTCAATTCACTTCAGTGTGTTTTTTCCCCCCGATCTTCGTCAGCCACATTTCAAGAATTTGCTGCTGTTTTGCAACAAAAGTGTGATTCAAAAAGGCTCATTACAGTGTAATGTTACAGGTGATAAGAACTATCCTTTTTTGAGGACATTAATAATTACTCTGTTTTGCAGTGGTGCAAAAAAAAATATATATAGAAAAGTGAGGAAGTCAGTTTTACAAAGAAACAGAAATGATTTAATGTTCATGTCAAAATTTGTATTTCAAAATTCAGAATTTGATAAAAACACATATATATATATATATATATATATATATATATATATTATATTTTTCACCCAATAGGTGAATTCTTAAAACATGTCAAAAAAAAGGATTGAGAAATGAAATCAACAGCAGAACATTATTAGGTTCTGAACTATATTCTTTTCCTGTATTTTTAGTGTGAAGTTAAAGAAAAAAAAATGCACTGGGCATACAAAAAAAAAAAGATAGACACAGAAGGCAGAAGTGGAAAATTAAGGTTTCACTTGTTGGAGATCAGGCAAAGAGAATGGCTTTGTACACACACTCCTGCATTCCTCACAACTAAACAACCTGAGCAATTAGCTGCACCATTAGAGCCTGTAGAAGGGGAAAGGAGCTGTTAAGCGAAAAACACTGGAAAGAGGAGGAGAGGGAGTGAGTGTCAGAAACAGAGAAACTTGGTGGCTCTTGTTCCACAGTGAGCCACAGTGATGTTATGTGGAGTGTCTCGCGCTGCACGTTGACTACGACGGGGCCATTTCAGGCAGGCGCTGATGAACTGCAGATGAACAATTTCGCACTTCGCTTAGACCTGAGCTTACAGACAAACTCCTCCTCATTAGTTTTTGTCACTTGCTTGGGTGCCAGGCACAGGAATAAATGAGACCACTATCAGCGGCTGCCTTGATAAGCTGCCTTATCTCATTAGGTTCCACATCAAAGTTAATCAGAGATGGGAATAGTAATTGGCCGACTAGACAATGCCACAGATCATGGGGCTTTTGTAGTGTATGTCATCTCCAAAACATCAGCAGGCTGGGACTGGAAGATAGGGTGCATCTGCTGGGGAGAGAAGGAAAGAGGAGTGTGTGTGGGGAGGTGTGAGGGGTGGGAGTGAGAGCTGGGAGTGAGTGTGCATGATGAGGAGCAGGGGGTGCGAGCGACAGCGAGAGGGAGAGAGGGGATGAGAGGGGAAAGGAGTAATGGCAGAGGCATAACAAGCAAGCTGCTCAGAATTAATGAGCTTACTCAATAAGAAAAGAATAACCAATCAGTGTGTGTTGGGCAAATATAATTTGGGAATAATTGCTTGATTGCTTTTCTATAGTAGGCTGATTTGACCACACACAAGAACTGAGAATTAAGATGTCAAGACAAGAATTAATTTGGCAAGCGAGGGCACACAAATGTTCCTCTCTCTCCCCACTCAGGCGGCTCGGAAGGCAGCAGAGCCGCGAGTTGGAGCGCACTAATGATGAAAACACAGTGGTAGATTGCGTATTCATTTCCCCGACTCTGTTTTACATAAAGAGAGCCATGGCTAATGCCACAGATGTTGGGATATCACACAAAAAAACCACAAAAAACCTGTGCGTATGCTAACACATTTAATTGCTATTTTTGCATATTCCACTCCATTGTTGATAGCTAGTTGCAGCTGATTTTTCAGTTTGTGTCCTCATTGATTTCAGTGCGTGTGTGTTTTTTTTTTTTTTGGTAGGGTAACTGTCTAGGGATAGTAATTGGTGACGCTTCCCATCCCCAAACAGTGCTCATTTCTGAAGTCTACTCTCGTCTCTCAATTGCCAATTCGTGGAGGTTTAGAGTGTGTCTTTCATTACCCGCTACCTGCTTTGAGAAATCAGTCTCAACCTCACTCACACACACTTGTGTGAGAGGCAATGAGGAAATGTTTTTGTCCTCTAACAAAGTGTCGGTGGTCAGAATAACACATTAGAGAATAACTGACAAGACCAGAGTTAGTAGAAGAGCCAAACAACACCCACCCTAGGACCTTAATGGCCAGCTGCACTCTGCTAATGATACACGCATACATGGGAACACACGTAGGCTACACACACAAGCCTCCAAGCTCCATTCCCATTACAGGGCACTGTATAGGGTCTTCAAATGTACACATGGCAGAAGTTTATTAATAGTAATAATGCAGCATGATGCAGACGGGAACACAACATTAGTGCTACATTTGGAATAGATTCAGCCAAATCCGAGTCAATTTAGTTTTGAATAAGAACTGTATCCCAACCTGATCACATGCATATGAATTGCCACATGTATTTGCTCTCACATGTGTCTGGTACTTAGTTCCAATTAGGCTGAAAACACTGCTGCTGTGACAGAGGCTGCTCACACCATCTCAGTTATCACTTCTCTGCAGGTACCCGAGCTAAGGCTATTCATTTTCAATGTGTGTGCGTGTCAGCGTGTGTATGTCCATGTGCACTGACATTATTTGAGCAGTGAGGTAAGTAAAGGGAATAAATAAGCAGGCAGAGGTCCTGTCATGATGATGTTATTGGCGCCTGGGGTTTGCCTGCAGCATTATGAGGACAGTCACACTTCCATATCCCTCACTGTCACATGCGCACACACTTGCACACATGCCTGCGTGCTGTGGATCTAGGGCACATACTCTAGGTAAATTTACTTTGATCCGCATTGCACCTAATTGAGTCAGAGGCAATGTCTCTATTCCCACATCAAGGAATTTGAAAATGTTAGATTATTTCGCTTGGGGATTAAACCTCATTTTCTTGTGTTAGGCATTAACCTATTAGGCTGATTCATCTACATTGCTAATGCCCTGGTGCAGACAGCTGTCACTGCCCTGGAAAAAAAACATGATCATGCAATCCTCGAATGAGTGATCCCTGCACCGATTAGTAGCAGTGAACTTCGCTGAGCCCAAGTGATAAGGCTGCAAAATTCCCAAGTTGCCAATAGCTCAGAAAATTATCAGACTGTAGGCAAAGGAGAAATTGTGCCTTCCGGCTCAGGGGCTTCAATCCAGGGTTTGCCCAGATTGACATTATTTAAAGCTATGGAAATGGGCTCCAGCTATCTGGAGGATTGCTAAAATAAGACATTTTCAAGCAACATTTATGAATACGCTGACAGGAAGGCATCGGAGCAAAATACATATATAAATATATATGGTGCGAGTATTGTCAAAAATGCAATTTTAGTGTAATTTCATGATTTTATTATCTAATCTAGGGAAATAAATAAACATATACGTACGGAGGGAAAACCCATATGGATATAATATTCTTAGAGGACCTCAACAATTTTTTACTGAGAAGCTACTATAACAGGAATCACTGTGTAGTCTGTATGTAGACCAAGTGCATTGTTTTCTCAACTGATGCAGCAGAAATGGGAACAACATCCCTTGTTTAACCACGACATACTGCCACTGCAACATCTTTCATATAGGTTATTATGGAATTTCTGAAATAGCATAATATTTGCTGCTCAGTATGATGAATCGAGGTATTTAGTAGATGCAGCATGTGCATATTTTGTAATATGGTTGCAGCGACACCTCCATAGTGGACAATCACAACCACTGCTGGCACATCAGCCCTTTTCAAAATGCACAAGCACAAGTGAATTGATGCCATTTTGCATAGCTTAAGACAAGTGTGCACACTGATCGACAAAAGCATTTACGTGTCGCATGTGTCTCTGTGCGTCTGAAAGCAACGCACATTTGTCTTCAAGTGTGTATACATCTGTGAGTGTGTTATCATCACCTGTGAAAATGTGTACTGAACATGGGGTGGAACACTGCCCCTGAGTGCCTATTCAAATGAGCACATCAATCGGTGTCCAGCCCCTCATATTTCCAACCTTGGAGGCTAACACTGTCATGCACACGCCCCACCCAGGATGCATCTGTGCTGTTTTAATGGCAGGCGGAATATTAATCCGGTCTCGCTGTTTACAGGGTTTTTATTTTTTTAATTATCTATTTTCACTTTTGCTTAAGCACTATGCAAATTGGGGTATATGCATGCATGTGTATGTGTGAATCTCAGGGCTGTGTGAATGTGGTACTGGACACTTCAGCATGCCTAATGGATACAACTTCAGTGGATATGGTCATTATCATGGATGTTCAAGAGTGAAGTGACCTCACATTATCACAATAGATCCCGTACTGTTCTCATCCACTGTCTAATTATGTATGGGTGCTGAGCACAATGCACCATATCCACAATATCCGTTTTGCCAAGCTGAATTGATTTTATCTGTTTTTGAATACTTTGTAAAATCTGTGGCTTTAGATGGTCCATCAACCCAAACACTGCAGTAAATGGTAACAGGTCAAACTCTAACTGAAAAGTAAGACCAAGCTTAAAACAGAGATTCTAGTTCGTAAAAAGGCTAACTTGGCAATCCAACGGCTGTAGCTTTAACGGGGAGTCGCAGAGCACAAAGGCTAATCAATGTCAGGGTGGAAGCGGAGAATCCCCTGGCCCACCCTATTTGACTTAACTGCTCCGTTTGTGCTCCTACTGATCCTGTGGTCTTTGTGTACATTGTAATGAGTGCTGACATAATCCTGCGGATTTTCCCGGAGGCCGAACCTTTGCCACCCCCATCAGGCCTGGGGTTTCTCCTCCGATCAGGAGGGCTGCCAGAGGGAGGGAAAGGCAGAACCACAATGCCCCCCGACCCCCATGAGATACTTACATTTAGGGATGGTTTGAAGCTCTCTGTGATTGAGCTAGTAACCCATTTTAATCCTATTAACACCAGCCAACAAAAGCCAAATCTGCTGCAGGACAGGCAAGGCTGGGGCGGCCAACAGAAAACGGGGCCAGGAACTAGAGGGAGATATTGTGGAGGCACAAAAACAGCATAGCAAAAAAGTTGCTGAACTTAAAAGGCTGCCTTTAATTCATTTTTAGGATAAGAAATGGGGGTAATAAAAGACATTAAGAAGAACATGAGGAAAAGACACACACACAAAAAATCATGAACAAAAAACCTCTTTGTTCCAAGTCAGCCTCAAGGAGGTGGACCACCAATGGCTACTGTCGTACACACACAAGGTTAACTCATTCAACAAATCCATCTTTGAGCTTGAAGGACATGCTATTTGCAGACAGGGTGATAAATGTACAGCAAAGTGCAGCGCAGGAAGTGCGTCCAGTGTCTTGTGGGTGTTGGTACCTCGAGGTCGAGGAACAAAAACCGGGGAGCTCTCAATGCACTTTTGTTTTGGGTGCATCATGGGGCAGAGGGGCCAAGTATGCTGGTGGTCCTTGCTCCAGCCCCATCAGAGAGGGAAGGGTTTTACACATCTAGTGTGGCAGCTTAAAACCCCCCATTGTAGGAAACAAGAGGGGAGTGACAGGGCCCATACAGACAGAAAGTGTTCTTTAGCCAAACAGGGCAGGATATGACTCTTAAAGGGCCCACCGGGTGCATGAACAATAACTTGGGTGAAGAATGAAACCCTGTGTAAGGAACACTGATACTGCAATTCCTCACTAGGTGTCTTCAGTCATCACAGTGTTCACTCCTCACTCCTTCCCCTACTTCCTACATTTGCTCATCATCCTGTCGATTTTTCATAATACTGGCCTGGTCGTACAGTGAAATCTACATACATCATTAAAATTGTCACTGTGGGGTCTAAGTGATGAACTATGATAGGTCATCACAGCTGTGGGCAAAAGTCTTTGACATGGGTCATTAGAGACAGAGGCCTCATCTAGAGATGCGGCAGGCCACGAACCAAAACTCCTAGGGGAATAGAAGGCATCCCGTTCATGGCTCCAACATCATTATTTAGACATGACAAAATAGAAAACCCTGCTTCTCGGTCCCTTTCCCTGTGGAGTATCTTCAGTTCGGTGTGGGAGATTCAGTGAAGTGAGACACGAGATTGGCTGACTGGTTGAGACAGACAGTGAGTTCCTGCGAACCCCTTGTGAGGTCTGCCCTTCACTCTTCTCAGGGTGAGGTCCTTTAAGTATCCTGAGATCCTTCTCTGAGATGGACCACGCTTGCAGTGGCCTAAAATACATTTATGTATGTTTCTGACCTTTCCTATAATGAGTTCACATCATAACCATTGACCTAAAACAAATTCAACAAAATGTTCTCCCCTGCTGAGATGCAGTTGAAAAAAGAGTGAGAAATAAAGAGCGAATCACACAGTGAGGGATCACATCAGTGAGTTTTTCCTGTGTAATTCTTATTTTACAAGAATGTTAGCTGGCGGCTCTTTAGGTAACAGCTTATCTATCACTGTTCTGTGATGATGAAAGCAATATCCCCCTTTTATGTGTAATGCTTACCATGCAGACATCAAACTGAGTACTAACATTAATGCACACAACACAATGACTACCAAGTTATGAAAAGCACATAAGTGTAGTCCATTAATAGCAGATAATATTGTTTTTGGTGAAAGAAAAAAATGCTAATTTTTTAATTGACGCCAGCATCATTTTAAAAACGACCTGGCTTGAGAAGACGCATTTTAACAAGGATCAAGAAAAGTTCCTCTTGTCTCAAGGTCATGATGAAAAGTACAAAGCTACCCTCTGGTTTGATTTATCAAAATTTAAGATTCTTGATGCAAATAATTTTGTTATCAGCACAAAATTCAAAATCAAGAATCTGAGCAGACTGCATCAGGTCATACAGGCTGGGTAACCTGCACATCTGTGAAGGCCCCAATAACACTGAACAAATGTATTGGTTTTTATATGCTGCCAATTAGGCAACTTTTTATGGGAAGGTCTTGCTTATTTCAGAAAGTCAAAGCTAAACTATAGTCTTTGTTTATTACGACCTCATGACTCTGTAGTAAAACTGTGGGTGCTAATATAATTTATATTCATATTTTACACGCTGCAGCGGCGCGCGGCGATGATGTCATCCGACTAGACGCGTGTGTAGAAAGCCCCCGATAAGCCCCCCCGATAGCCCCGATAACAACAACATGGCAGCTATGAGCTAACCGTGCAATAGTACGCGTTCATTCATTCATTCGTCTTAAAGTATTGGTGAAAGAAAGACAGATAATGCCTTATTTAGAGGCTGTATTGTCTATGCCCCATTCACTCCCGGTACATGGATACACACAGATTTCAAGGAATCTAAATATCTTCCAAAGGACGCTGACTTTCACCAAACTGTTATCGGTAAGTAGATGAACGTATTTTATGCCAGAAATAAGGTCCAGGTTTAAAAAAATAAATAAATAACTTTCCCTTTAACTTCAGCAACCAAATGAAAAGTTGGATGGAAATAGTTTCAAATTCCAAGGAGATCACAGCCTGACCTGAGGTCTTGCAAATTGGATCCTTTGACATAAGACTTATCTCTTAAAACTACACAGTAAATATAAGGATTCTTTTGTAAAAACATTCTCAATTATGTGTATCAGGTCATGGAATTACTTACTTTATAATGGGACAGTTAGCTCAGTCTGGGACAATGGCTGGAAGTTATTAGATTGTGAACTTGGACTTTACCAAACATACCACTACATTCAATATCATGGACTGCTTGAAATGTCACCACACTTTGTATAATGTTACATGTACATACATGTGCGTTCAAAATGCTAATTTTTATGTTTCAGTCTTCAAACTCGAATATTCCTTAAACTAATCATGTATTACCAAAGGACTCTAAATATGGATACCTAATCAGGCGATAGAGAAAATGATACCATTTCAATGCACATGCTGTATGATATCAAATTAAAATTCTAATTCTTATCCATAGGGACAGTTTCTTGCATATTAGGCTTCTGATAGAACACCCTGACAACTAAGTGTGTACCCTGTTCACAAAAGAAGGGGCCATACTATGAGTTAAGATTGCAAATTGAACCAGGGGAAGTGTGATTGCAGGAATTGCATAGATATATTGGATATGGCCTCCTGGCTACAGGTATATGATAAGCACTTATCTGTTTGCACTAACGGCATATGTGCATTCAGAATCTTCCTACCCCCACCCTGTTTTTCTTCCATGTACCGTCTGTGTATGTGTCCAATGATGCACACATATACACACAAGTAAACACACACAAATGCAGCACAAAAGTTTACATCGCAGAATGAATATCTGCGCACAATAGAGAGAACGACAGCAAAATAAGTAGCTGCCCACCCTGCTCCTTACCCCGGCTCATCTTTCTCATAATTAGCTCTCTTGTGCCATTGTGCGTTGCACACAGCCGCCACAAAACAAGTGCTTCACGGGAGGCGGAATTTATCAACATTTTCATTTACTGTGTACTAAAAGGACATAAGCAGCACATTCTCCCCAGTTCATGGACAAACTCTTTTAATTCAGTGGGGAAGCGAGCGCGTTTTCAGCACACAGGGCTAGACAAGCGTATCACAAATAGTGCAAGGCAGGCAGATAGGGGCTCATAACAAGAGATCATCAGTAATTTTCAAAAGTACTGAGTTCCCCCACGAACGGCGCTCAGCGGGTCAGAAAGTGTACTTGACAGGAAATATGCATAAAGAGTGGATCCTACTCCCCTGCTTTTCATTTGCATTGTGTATTGATTTTTTTGGTCCCATTTAATACAATATTACGTGTGGGTCTACAGCGGCTTTTAGGTGTCTCTGGAGTGGACCAGTTCCATCGGAGGCTTAATGATAATTGCACCTGGTAGAGGCAAACTCAGGCAGATTTCATTGCAGGGCCATCATCGCCCTCTCGCCCACTTCTACTTCACTTACACACACGTGCACAAACAGACACGCAAAATCACACAAGAATATGACTCAATGAAAGAATGTTTCTGGAGACGGAAAGAAAATGTTTACAATTTTTAAAGCTGTTACGTCTGGCTATTTGTCATCTTGATCATAGGCTGGCTCAAAGAGAAGAGATTTACTCAACTCAAATGAAATTCCTTAAAAATGGAGTGTGGAGATGAACAACAGCGGCAACAATGCAAAGTGAAAGGAAGTAGTTGTTAAAGGTGCAAACTCAATTGTTTAATACCAGGTTGGTTGCAAATTCAGAGAAAAAGCACCCATTCCAGCTTTCACAGCTTAAAAGGCTTCCATGAGTTGAATTAGCCTACGGCTGCCCTTTGTAAACCAATTTCCATCTAAGATAGCCTGGGACCACCTCTAAGACTGTGGGAGTGGCATCATATGACAAACACTGACCATTTATAGTTTGAGGTAGGTACTCAAAGTCCTTTAGTTTGCTTCCATTTTTTCATCAATAACCTTTTCTATAGCATAAATTGGGAGTTTACAATGCAAACAATTATTTTAATGGAGAATTTTCAGCTGCTGGAATGCAAATCACCTTTCTCCTCCTCCCGAGAGACCCTGATTAATGTCATCCTTGTAATGCAATTGGTCACATTGTGACTTCCTTTGAGAGAAATAAAGGCAAATATGTAACTCCCTAATAACATGATACTTATCACAAGGCTGGCTTATAAAACTGTTAAACCATGACACCAAAACACACAAATCATATTAAGGTCTCGGTCGCGCTCCACAGCTCTCTCGTCTCACACACCCACACTGAGGTTACAGATTATTAAGCTGTCACAGACAGTGGGAGTGATAAGCGGCTATTTGGTCTACAAATTAGGCATAATTAAGGAGACATGTTGCCAAACAGAGGCAGATATCTTCATCTGGCCCAAATATGACAGCTCCCTGTGCCTGGGTTTACAGAGAAAAATGGAACTGAGGATGCTGATAGTAATGCATGTATGCTTTAAGTCTTTCGGTTGCCCTGTGTCTCGCTGAGTTAAAGAGAACTAAAATTGTATATCTGGGAAGGAGACTGATGGAGTCTATGGCTCTTTTTTTTAAAGGGCTTATGCTCATCCCTTGTTTATATCTACAGGCACCAACAGACATGCACAAACATTAATGAGATTAAGAGGAAGCGCTGTGCAATATTTATTAGGCTCGACAAACACTTCTGGGCTTTAGTGTGCTAGGAACAGGGCTCTCTCCAGGGGCTGGCGCTGGCACAGACTGCCCAAGCAGGAGAGGCAGATGTCTTGAATTGCCAAGAGGATCTGCCTGCCTGCCACCCTCAAGATTGCTGCACCACTTCTCCACGCAACTTTAAAATACACTCGTGTGTGTGTGTGAGTGTGTGGGCTTGTATCTCTGCGTGCACCCAATAAATTCCCTCCCTCCTCTTCATTTCCACACGTTAACACCTCTCTAATTTTTATTTTCTCTGTGACCGCTCTTATAACTTAAAAATGCAAATGTGTGGACTGTTGTGATCGTTGATGAGGACCTTTTTGTATTGTGTGTTAACCTCCATTAGGCAGGATTACAGGGACAGAGGCATACTGGCATTTGGTCAGTGTCACAGTGACAGCACTTGCTACTGGAATGCCCGATCGTCACAGTCAGCTTTATCACTGTGCTTTCTCTTTTCCGAGTGTGGACTAATAAGCCTAGAAATTACAATTGCCTCCCTGCTGAATCCCTGATAGGCGGAAATAATGATATCAGTGCCCTGCTAATCTTCTAGGCTTGCCGCTTGGCATCAACCTATTGAGGCACCTGTCATACTTACGTCTGATGAGTTGAATTTAATCTTTCTGCCCATAATGACAATAGGGGTCATTTTAATGTTATGGATGATATTTGTCAAGCTTCTGTCTTAGTCTTTTTTTCAACCCTTCTTATTTCCTAGCACGTATCCTTTTCGAGACGTCAAGGTATCAGGACATTGGGCATACCTAAAACAGAGAAGATAGTGAGTCTTTCTTAATTTCTTATTTCATAAAGACAGCAAAGAAGTTGCTAGAGTGGTAAAGAATTTTAATCTAAATTAAAATAATGTTGAATGCAGCACAGAGAAAAAGTACAGACACACTTAAGAAGATGCAACCTGACATCAGTCAAGAAAATATCTCAGTAGCTGTTGCTTGTGGGTCTTTTAGCACTCCACAATGTCCTTAAACTCAGTTTAATCCAAAATACCTTTTACAATGCATTTTTATTATGTTCATTTTATCATAAAGGTCTGTCTTCTTCCTCAAGCTGTTATTTATTTTTCTGGGTACAGGCAGTAATTCAAAGGGTAAGTGTAAGGAAAATACAAAATCATATCAAATGTACCTTTTCGATAACAGTTATCCAAGGAAACCTTTTCAAGAATACTGTAATCTATTCTCTCCCTATTCTTCTATTTCTAAAACCCCTAAGCCGTTGTTATGACACATCAGGACAACATGAAAAGATGACCTATTTGATGCAATAAGAACCCAACAGGGAGAATTTGACCTAACAGTGAGTGTACATGGAGATGTAACTGACTCCATTTACAGGTGAGTACTTACATAAAATATGAGCTGCTTAACTATCCTGGCTTACGCTCACCCCAGCAGTACACAAAACACTCATTCAATTAGTTTTTGTTTTGAACTGAATTCATACAAATGACAAACAAAACCTTACTTTAAGAATTTCATAATTATTTAACTTCAAGTGCATAAAAAAATAAAATAAATAACACAATGGATAAAAAGCTTATTTAACCAAAAATATTTTTCTTTAATGCCACAGGCAAAGTGTTTTTCAGGGACATTTTTTAAAAGGATCGCCAGCTTTCAAACGCCATTGAAAATGGTAAGAATGGAGATGTCTGACTGTCATGTCAAAATAATTTTTTTCTGAACCTGGACTAAAGTATTTAGTGTCGATTCACAAAGAATCCAGACACTGAATTGTTGGATGATAAATTGTTACACAGTCTAACAGGTAGACTTCACATGTGGAACCAAGACATATCTGGTGCTGGGATACAATTACAAAAATCTGTGGTATTGTTAATGAGTCAAATTGTCCCATATTGTGCTGAGACCGTGTAAAAGAATGAACACTGGAACTTTGTGGTAGCTTAAGAAAGCATTAAAGTAATACCTTTACAGACAAAAGCTGCACATCACCACAAAGCATATCTGTCCCCTGTTCCTGAATGTGTCTCACTGTGTTCTACTAAAACAGCCAGTGACAAATGTTTTGAACCCCCTCTCACCACCATGACAAACACACACACCCAAGGCTGCTGAAGGATCGATTGTTGTCATAGAAACTCTGTCATTAGATAAATGACTGCTTCCCTGAGCTGTCAGATTAACTTTGACAGAACAATCAACACTATGTTATTTATGCCCGGCTGACAAAGAATCGTTCTGGCTTGGCGAGAAGCGAACAATCCCACTGTGTCCCTAGTTGTCCTATTCAGTAAAGTGAACCATGACAAGGCATGAGTTATGAAACACTGGACTTCCTTTACTGTCTGTTTATAGGCCAACATTTGAATCGCTTTCCTATTTAGTGGAAACCAGGCCTTAGTTATTTATTGGCGACTGGTTGAATTGGACTTCCTGTCAAGTTGTGAGCTCTTAACTTAAAGTTCAAATTAGACAAAAAAAAATAATTATAACATGCAGTTTCCATTCTTATAATTAGGATTTGATCGGTTTGGCTTCAACAACATATGGATCCTAGCACAGTCAACATTTGTTCAGGCAAGTTACAGTACAGCATTACATTTCCAATACATTTCTTTAATGTGTTAACAACAAATGAAAAATACAAAAGATGCAGAATTTACACCAAAACTCACAGCCAGATGTTCAGTAACTTTAAACCACTGCTGTAGTAAACAAATCCTCGAGTTTGGGAACGGAATATCAATGTGCCGTCTGCTTTGTTTTCATCCCCAGTGCTTTTCCGAACCGTTTGCCTCTCCGCTTTATGCTCTAATTTCAAATCTGTTTGGCTTTCGTGGAGGAGTATTGTTCTTTCCTGCACTGTGCCGTTAATGAGTATGGTTAAGAACATCATTATATTTTAAGTATCATTTGGGTGTTCACAGTGGGTGATCTCGACAATAATCTGTTTTCTTGTTTCATATCCAGAGTGACAGCAGTGGGTGCCTCTTTAATACCCAGAAAATCATTAGTGCTGAGAATCTTTGGTATGCTGGAGAGAGGAAGAGAGGAGGAGAGAGAAATTGTAATGAAGACGTATTAACTACGGGTAATTTGGTTGTTCTTCAGCTCGAGTTTCCCTTCGCTCTGCTAGTTGGTTTTATTTGCATTGATGTCTCCTCAGAAGTAGTTTGCTTCTTGAACAAAGGGGCTGGCGTATGTTGAGTGCTTTTGAAATCACAAGCGTTCCAGCCACAAGGGCCGGGCCTGATGAAAGGGTGTGAAATACAATGTGCAAATCGATTTCACTATCTCATTTGGCCTTGCCAAAGCAGAGTTTTATGTCAAAGCAGCAGACACGTGGCTGCGTGCATTTAACGCACTTCACAAAATAAAGGAGGAAGAACAAGTAAGCTCACTTTAAGCCTGAGAAATGTATGCAAATTCCCGCCATGCTATGAATATATTAAAGCTTAATATAAAGTCTTTAAAATGATGAAGAAATAAAAACAGTATGGCGGCATGAAAGGATGCTACTGCACAATCAATCTGAAGGCCAACACAGCATAACACTAAGCCACTTGTAGGATACAAAGGTCAAATACTTGATTTTCATTTCCTGAACAACAGATACAATCGCATTACAGTTACACTAATGTGAATGCTGTCATTCAAAAGGAACGACGGGTGGAAAAAGGGGCAAGTCACAGGAAGTCAGGGGGTGCTTAGATAGTCTATGCACATCATTATACTCATCGCAGTCTGTCAGAGCTGAGCCAAGCTGGGATCATTAATTTCTTTCCATTTCCAGAAAAACTGCTTTTTGTTTTTCCAAATAGCTGCGTTGTTGCCATGACTCGGGCCATCAGTCCGTTCAACAATCCATCCATCCATTTCCAGCGTGTCTACGAAATGTAAATGACAGCTCAGTGTCTATACTGCCACAAAAGGCCACAGAAAGCGGAGGCGATGCAACAACAGTGTGAAAGCTCCTCTGTGGAGCACTGGCAGTACCATCTGTGGGGATGGGTAAACAGGAAACGCACACAATGAAATTATAAGGCTTCCTCTAGCTCTCCTCGCTTTTGTGATTAATGGCAGTGATATCCGTCAAGCCTTTCACCATATATAACATTGCTCCAGCAGTTTGCAGCTGTATTTCTTTTTTCCAGTGCAGAGTGCACAGGAGTGTGGCTCAATCAAAATACAGATTGATCACTCCTTCTGGCCTATTCTTTTAGCACCCTCACTCAGAGCGCGTGGCAAAGAAACAAACAAGTGCACCCAATAACAAGACCGTTTGAAATCAGCCAAAACAAGTTTCACAAAAACCTCACACCGCTTTACGCTTTGCCCTGCGAGACAAAGCCTCTTATTGGTTGGGTGGGATCAGTCAGAGTCCAGGTCAGGCAATGAGCTATGGGAGTCAATTAAAGGAGCTCCATCTTAATAGGGCTGTGATGTGGAGCCATAACAGTGTTATCTTGGCTCTCGCTTGAGGTGGCCAGATCTCTTTTGTGACATGAGCCAAGTAAATAAATAGCCAAATGAGGGCACACAAAGGCATCGGCAATATCCCAGGGCACCTATTATGCAAGGGGCAGGGGAAAATTATGCCCAAAACAAATTGCTAATGATGAGCCAGTGATGTCTTGTTAAGCGACATTGTTTTCCCTCAGATCCCTTTGTGTCTGTACTATGTTCTCCATTTAACGAGACACACAAAAAAGCAGCAGAGCAGCTCAGTGATATTTTCCCTTTCTTCTCTCTCCCTCCTCTTTTTCCTCTACTCCCTTTTCCTCCTTCTTCTTCTTCCTCATCATCACTCCTTTGCAGTTAACTTGTGCCTGCGCCTCTGTTTTTCCATCCCCTCACATCCGCTGCCACTCAGAGGGCCTGATTTGGCGCATGAGAACATGCTAGAGTGGGCCTGCTCAGCAGGGAAGGGCCTTTTGATGCAGACCCCCCTGGGATCCATCCACTGAACCAGCAGTACGCATCACAGATGTGACAGCTTTCATCTAACAGTTAACTTTTCCTAATTAAAGTCCCAAGTCTAATTACACACCAGCCTATCTGATTTTTCTGAGATGGTCATAGCATTTCTGGGGGCAGAGCCCATCAAAGATCCAAGCACTGGTGATTGGGAGGGTGGGTGTTTTTTTTTGAGGGAAATGGAGACTTGCTTGTGCCCTGTGTGGGCTGTGGGCTCACCTGGGTGTAGGGGGGCTGTGAATGCCAAATGGCAAGGCCTCATCTCATTTGCAAAGATGCTGCTCCTGAATGTGGATGTGCAATTATGAATCAGGGAGAAAAAAACTGTTAAAAGAAAAAAAACATTCCATAATTAGCAAGGCAACTCCAAGCACAAGCAATGGAAATTAGTCCTGGTGTAATAAATTAGCCTGTGCATATATTACACGAGACGAACACCCTTGGGACCTCATATTAGCAGGTTTGGCTGAACACTTCTGTGTGTTAGAAAAAAAGCAGTCACTCCTTTGCTCTGAGCCCAATAACAGTATTTCTCCTCAGTTTTTTACAACTCATCCCTGCAGTGTTAGCCGGGTGTGGTCTCTTTGTCTCCCTCATACCACACGGGCTACTGCATACAGCCTCAATTCTCTGCACAGTCTGCCAGCCTTAGCAGATTCATAATCATTGGATATTTTGTGTTGTATTTTACATTGATTAGAGTTACTCGTTGCTCCCTAGCTATTTTCTCCAGCTCTGATAAACAAATGTGAAATTAGAACCAGTGGAGATGAGCTGGGAGGAAATTTGCATCAAAATAACACAGTGTGCAGCTAACAGACCAAAATCAGATAGCTGCAACAAAAGCTGGCAAATTGCAAATTAAAAGGCATGATGTAAATGGTATTTTGTCATTAGGCTTCAGCAGCCATTTTGGGGGTGGGGTGAGGTGCTGGGGACTCATGCTGCTGGATGCGATGAGTCTTTATCCAGAGCGATTACTCATACTTGTCCTTCTGCTTGAATTAAAGCAAGAGTGCTGGAGCCAGTTAAAGCCAAATACTTGAATGGCTACTGAACTCTCACCTTCACGCGCATCCATTTAGCTCACAAATGAAAGCCAAGTACAGTCAGTGGAAAGCCATAATGGGTCTTTCTTCTTGCAGAGTGCAGCCATTACATACTAATTTCTTCTGGAGGCTCTTCAGGAATTTAAACACTTGGCCAGAGCTGCTGAGTCTTGTGCTGAGATGAGCGGACCCAACAATGCCAGCACGTAAGGTGTTTGCTCTGGCCACAATCATGTACACTGACCACAATTGTGCTCTTCTGTGGGGCCCCAACTGATTTTCATGATAGTCAAATGTTGTTATTTATGATTTATATTATCTCTTAATTTGATTTGTTTTGATTCTTTGTTTATGTAATCACTGCTGTTATATAAAAACCCTTGAAAAAAAAGTCACTCAGATTGTGTCATTGCTTGTGTCATTGCTTTCAGCTTTAGGTATTTGCAGTAGCACTGTTGTTAAACAAACTGAATATATAATCTTGTTTATTATCTTCGACTCCTATACCAACAGTGTGGACTTTATTGCTAAACAAATGGTTCAAAAACTGACTTGTATATGACAATCATTGTATTTTCATATCTTTTTATGTACTTTCATAATATTTCAACAGAAATGAAAGTATATTCTTATTCTTAATGACAATTCAATTTGAGAAGTTTTCCAGTCAGTACACATGATGAAAAAATGACCACAACCTATTGTGTATTTGTACAGCAAGTATCCTTACTGAATTGTTGTGGTCCTAGCCATCCATTACCATTATCAACCAGCCCACATTGTTGATGAGTGGTATTTTTGTGCCAGATTACCCACTGCACATCAGTAGCACCCAGGAGGCAGTGATTTAATTATGCAATTAGGGTGGTGGATGATTAAATGGCTTAATTAATAGAGGCAGATTGGGAATTTGGCTAGAGTTGACAATATTTAGCTAGCTCACTAGTTTGTGTGGATCTTTCAATAATTAGTCTTTAGCTCTTTTGTTCAGTGTAATGCACTGGTGTGATGAGTGTGATGACAGCAAGACAGCCATTGAAAGATTTCAAAGCCCAACAACAGTTGCATTCATTTGGCTATTATGAATTTCAAGACACATTCTTTTCAACATGGCTTTCCACAATATTGGCTAATATTTATGTTAACTAGCTAATAACTTTACTCACTGATTCAATAAATATGATTATCAGTCACTGCAATAAATGTAACTAGAGCTACGTCTCACTTGCAGGCTCAGCTGCTCCTCGCAAAGAGTAGGATTTCACACTTCATGCCTGCTTTGGAGTCATTAGACTTCTCTGTTCCCAGATTTCCTCCTGCGGTTTGAGACTGGATCTTCAGACAGGATTTTTCTGTGGTCGGGGGCTTTTGTTGTATTTACTGGATTAGTTCAGCTCTGAGCTCTCTAACACAGCATAGTGTACACTTGTCCATCTGATTGACGGCCTACGGGGACCGAGGCAGCCTGTTATTTACTGCTCGTTTGTTTGCTCTTGCTTTAAGCTATACGGTGACACCAGATTGTGAGGTAAAGTCAATGGTGAGTTACACGGGCCTTTGTCAGTCA
Source organism: Odontesthes bonariensis (assembly GCF_027942865.1). NCBI lineage: Eukaryota > Metazoa > Chordata > Actinopteri > Atheriniformes > Atherinopsidae > Odontesthes > Odontesthes bonariensis. The sequence continues at coordinate 10,593,618 of NC_134522.1, forward strand.
CAAACAGTTGTTGCAAAGGCACAATCATTGGAGCATGTCGACTGCTGAGTCCTTGCTGTGAGTGCATATTGTTTGCAGCACTTGACACTAGAGCGTGAGGCTGAGAGAAACTGCTCACTGGCCCCCAGAAGCGTGACGTTGTCTTGCGTGTGCATAAAGATGACCCTACCGACGAGGATGCAACGCTACATAATTACCACCAGTGTGTTACCATTTGTGTTATTTCTTCTTTGACACTGTGGTAGAATTTCAATGGTGACAGTGTTTTTTTACTGCCCTCTGGAGTGGTGCTTTAGCTGCTTCAAATTCACACAATCTGAAAAAGACACGTGGAGTAAGTCAATAGTTGTCTTTTAAATTGTTTAACCCCTGCAGCACTGTGCACGCTGTGTGCCGTTTGAACCTTCAGCTCCATTTGGTAAATCCTTTTCATGGACCAATTTAGTAAATGGAACATTCTATTAATTTTCTGCAGTATATGGTATTGTGTGCAGTCAAACTGTCTCTACAGTTATACAGTTGGCAGATATTTCTCTTGTTCTGAAGGTAATACAGTAGATATAATTACACTATTTTAATCGCACATATTCAGTCGCCATAATGAATGGACAAATGACTAAGTGTGCTATTTTCCATTTGTCTGTACAGAACTGCACTAATAGCCGCTTTAAAGCTGGATATAATTATTTGCATTTCATTTTGTACAGTTTCCATTATCCCTCTTTATTTTGAGTCTTCTCTCACTTGAACAGTAGCCCTTCTTTGGGTTTATCCAACCACAATGAACAACATGCAGCATCTCATTAAATAAAGGCTCAGGTAGGTGACGTTTTGTTTGTAGATGAAAATTCAAAATCATAGCTCATTAAATCTATATAAGAAGTTTGTTTGTGTATAAAGAATTTTTTTGTGAGGGAGAGTTTTCAAATATTTATGTATTTGTTGTTTCCTTCTGCACGGTGGTGTGGTGGTTAGCACCGTCGCCTCACAGCAAGAAGGTTCCAGGTTCAACACCCAGCTGGGGCCTTTCTGTGTGGAGTTTGCATGTTCTCCCCGTGTATGCGTGGGTTCTCTCCGGGTACTCCGGCTTCCTCCCACTGTCCAAAAAAATCATGCATGTTAGGTTGATTGGCATCTCTAAATTGTCCTTAGGAGTGAGTGTGAGCGTGCATGGTTGTTTGTCTCGTATGTCTCTATGTGGCCCTGCGATGGACTGGCGGCCTGTCCAGGGTGTACCCCGCCTCTCGCCCATTGACTGCTGGGATAGGCTGGGATAGCCCACCCGCGACCCGATCGACGGATTCAGCGGTATAGATAATGGATGGATGGATGTTTCCTTCTGTCTTCTTTATCATTTTGTAGTTAATATTTTCGCCAATGTTTTGCTTTACAATGACCACGAAAATGAAAACAAATGGAAAAATGTGCAACAAATGGTGAATAATGTGTAATCTTTTGAATTCTGTATTCAAGTGAAATAGGAACTCTTTGCATCTTCCTCAAGTTTTTTCAAACACACATCCATTTCCAACCTGGGGGACACAATCTAACAGCAAATTTATAGTTTGCAGGCAAGCTACTCTTGATCAAAGTACATAAAAACAATTTAACAAGCAAGTTGTATGACTGTTGTAAACTCATACATTGATCCCTCAATAAAGTGATGAATTTTATGGGCTGAAAAGTAATTGTACCAGACAGTAAGAACACACACAACCATACTCAATTTAACAAATAAGATTAATGTCCTTTCATGAGCTTTTTTTTGTAAATATCACCAAAACGCTGATCTGAAGCATCAAGAATCCAGATGTATTTCTTAATTAATTAATTTAGTTTTGTTCAATATTTATACAAAATGGACAGGTGCAACATACATAGGTAACTGGACAACAATTACTCACTGCAGCTACAGCTGATTTCCAATTCCCATCACTAGAAGGGCCTTTGAAACATCTGTTGAAATATGTTGCTTTAGAGACAATAAAGATGGGCAAAAATATTTTTAATTGCTTTACATTTTGGGGACCTTATAGGAACATTAGTACAACCTGTTTGCATACAATACACAAACTATATGTATGCATGTGTACAAATGCATACATCCCCAAACTACGACATAACTGACTGCTCATATGAATAAAGATAAAACTTTAAAAAGTCTAAGAGATACTTTATGTCTGAATTGATGACAGTGTGTGTGTGTGTACACTGTGGACCTCTGTGAACTTGAAGCAGGTGTTACTGCCACTGTCAGCAGCCTGTCTGTCAGCCTGCCATGCTGTGATTGAGACATCAACCTAATCCATGTTTACACTGTCCTGCATGTGTCATGCCTAGCTGTTAACCACACAGAATTAGGCTGTGTTTGACACCTCCTGCAACCCGCCACTTGAACCCATCATCGACTTCAGACTCAAAGCGCAGTTCCAGCACTCCGTTAGCAGTTACTGCATTGTCAAGGGCCCAGAAAGCAAAAATGAAGCGGGAGACTATAAGGGGATTGGGGAGTGTGTGGAAGGAGAGACGATGGATGGCTATGGGTAAGTGCCACTCCTTGAATATCCTCTCCGACTCCCTTCCCACTCCGCCTCTCTCGCCCTGTCCTTCATTCTCCTCATGCCTCTCCTCCACCCAACTCTCTCCCTCCTTCTCTCTATCTTCCTCTGCTTCCCTCTGTCCATTGCTTACTGAGAGAAGCTGCCAGTGTTTGCTTCTCCTTATCCAGGTTTCTAATCCGCTGCCAGTGAAAGAGTCCACTAAATAGGTGGCGTCAAAAAAGGGGGAGAGGGAGAGGCAGAACCATTAGAGGAGAGTTTATCAGAGTCGCTCAATCTGTTATCACGCCTGTCCCTCTGTCCCCCCTGCCAGCTGCCACCTCCCTTGTCACAGAGCTACTGATTATAACCCCAACCAGTCCATACACACACAAACAGCCCACCTCTGAGTATATTTGCGCATGTCTGTTCAACAGCTTTGTTGGTGTGCCTTACCATAAGTGAGCATGTATGTTATTGTGTGCTGCTGCCTGTCAGTTTCTGCACCACCTGAAAATGGCTGCAGCTGTGAATAAATAACCCCCCCCCACCTCCCTTTATTCATCAAGGGTGTACTCTCAGTTAACTTCCTGTGCCTGATCACAAAGGACGAGAGAAATAACATCAAATGTGGAGTATTTCAGTAGAAACTAGAGAGGAGACTGAGTGTCCCTGAGGGCACTTAAAGGTGTGAAGCGGGTGCTCTAAACTATCCCTGCACTGTTTTGTTGGCACGGGTGCCACTGGGACTAAGAAGGGAGGGCTAGAGTTTACCTAAAGGATAAATGTCAGAGGATTGGCTAAATTAGATCCTGCCTGTATTAAGACATCAACGGCTGCTTAAGTGTGTGGTGATTATGTGTGCTATCTGTGTGTGTTCCTCTGCTGTCTGCTAGACTGCCGTCCAGCCTAAAATGGAGCCCAAAATTGAAGTTGTAGAATAAGCTGTAACCTCTGACTAGTGCAGAACAAACCATAGAAGTGGGATGGTCCTCCTCTCGGATGTCACACTGTGCAGCTCGTTGCTTGGGTCAACAGAACTGCACTGCTAACACTGTCTCAAATGGGAAATGATGACCATAACACAAAGTTTCCGTGATGCATTGTAGCCATTCAGCTTTTTTCTTTCTCACACCAGAAAAGGATGTAAAAATAGCTGCAACTTGGAAATAAATTCAAATTTAGATATACTCAAAGGCATTCAGCTAACACTTGTTAGTCTAGTGATAAAGTGCATCACAACCACCGTAGCAGGCATCCAAAGTCTATCTTCATGTGTCAATAGGTAATATAGAAGGACGCAGAGTAAGTAGTGCTCTGGCCTAATGTCTGGGACAGGGAATGGGTTGTTTCTTACAACTGGCCCTAAGGATTATATTTTTACTGTAGTCTATTGGTGTTTACATTGTTACGGGGTACTCTCATGACACCTACAACTACCACATTTGTTAATGTGAAATAAAGAGAACACTGCCTGAGAAACATGCGGGCCATCAAATTTATGTGAAAATACAGACGGGAAATGACTGCATTTGGATACAGCCTCTGTAGGCAATTTGCTGTGAAAACATTACCGCAGGCTTTATTAGAGTTTCTGTTTTTCAGATTTTGATGTCTCCAGCTTGGTTTATGGGAGGACGGGAAAATGGCTGGTGTGGAGTGACATTTCTGCCACTTGCTCCATGTTCTGTCGTTTAGAAGTAATGGCCATGACCACTACCTCCGTGTTTACATAGGAGTGGTCTCCCAGCACACAGCCTGTGACAAATTATAAAAGCAGGGCCTCTGTAGTCAGCCTGCATTTCATTAAACTTTAACTTCCCTTATCTGCAGCAACAGAGGATGGAATAATAAAGGCTGACAGGTATCTAAAGATGTATGTTTGGACTAGGGGACAGGAACAGCATGAGAGCCTCAGCCAGCTTTGTAACCAACGAAGGGACATATGTTGTGGGCTATAAAAACTGAAGGCAGATGTTGCGGTTTTACTGAAGCTGGGAGAGACTGTAGACGCTGATGGTGCTTTGCACATATGTCCACCATGAATAGCTGTCTGTTACACAACAGTGTTTATGGCTGACAAAAAAGAAAGAAACAATACAGGTGTAATTCTTATCTGTTCACAAATATTTCTATAAATAAACTGACACGAAAATATTTATGTTCCACCAAAAACATTAAACCAGTAGCACCTTACATGCACCAATATTATCAAAGTGAAAGTTTCTTAGAGATTGCGGTCAAATCTAAATGCATAAAGATAGAAAAATATATGAATTTTATATAATGGCCATGCACTCATAAAGCACTCACACTGCTCGTATGAAAGGTTGAATAAAAATGAAAAATCACTGATTTAAAGATGTTTCTTTGACTGGGGTGAATAAATGAGTCACAAAAAATACTTGAGGTATGCTGTCATTCATTATTAGCGACAACAATATGCCTTAGCCTTGCTTGTCTCTCTCCCTCTCTGCTTGTGTTTTTTTTCCACACACTGAGGCCTCTCTGAAATCCACTCTACACAAAAAGACCCCTCAGAAAAGAAACTTGGATCTCAGGCGTAAGTTGGATGAGGTTTATATCTCAAAAGGACAATGTGGAAAGGCCAACATTAAACCATGTTAAGATCTTCTGAGAGAAGCAGTTGATTGATTCCATAGAACCTTGTTCATCAAGGCCACCAGGTTTGAACCAAAGATATTTGGAATGTGAAGAAGAAAGAGGTAGTTACGACAACAAAAAGCTGCTGAAGCGGCCTTTGTAAGTATCTGAAAGGACCTATCTAGAGCTCGCTAGGCTCTCCCGTTGAGCAGACGAAAGACTACCATGTAAATAAAAGCCAAGGGAGAGTTCACAACTTTGCCCACATGAATGAAAATGGCCACAATAACATTACAGATGCATACATCAATAAAGCCAGCCATTCATTTCCGTGTAATACACAGTGGGAGTTTTCTTTTTATTCAGTGCTGCAGAAGTATAAGTAAGTATGATTTTTTTCTCTCCAAGCAGTCCAATTCAAAGCGCAAAAATAAAATGATATTTTCTCTACAATCTTGTTCATCATCTTGAATGTTGGCACTGATTTTGTAAGACCACTGATTGTCCAACACTATTTTCTCACTTTGGATTATCCATTTTTCAAGAACTGATAGGAAGTGTACATTTGGAAGTGCTACTGATTGTGTTATTTTCCTAAACTCTCCATAAGAGGTTGTTTTCTACGACTGACAGTGTGTGTTGACAGACAGCTGCACACATGCTTAGATAAGGTCAGATATAGCCTTCCCTGTAGGTGGTGATGGAGGGTATCGGGCAGCCTTGGGAGCAGACTAGGTGGCTTAGATAGCCTCCTCCTGCAGGCGAGTAGGTCTAGAGTGCTGCTGCTGCTCTCTCCCCCCAGCAGCCATGTCCTGTTGGAGTGAGCCCCTTCACCAAAGCTTTGTCTGAGAAGAGAGTAGCCGAGAGGGCCCTCTGACACACTGGACAAGACCTTTCAATATACAAGCGCCACCTCCACAGTCTCGTAACCAACCTTATGCTTTCTGGATATGCTCCTGTATGGCACCACATCAATGCCAATCACTACGTACTGCTGTTTTTAGAGTTTGAACAAAGTGTTCAACTCAAACACAAACATGGGAGCTGGAGGCAACAGCAGATCACCTTTTCCCCCCTGACGGTCTATCAGGCTTTCACCGTCCATTTCCATCAAGAAATCCTCTGCATTCATGGCAAACCAGGGGAGAGAAAAGAAGCAAGATAGAGTTGAACACTGCCTGAGTAAGTTTTAAATAGTTCTTTATCTACAGTGTTTTCTGGGTGCGTCTCTGGTAGGAGAAATAGAGATGTAATCAATAATGAAAAACCTTGAAAATGGCAGTAAACAGATGGCTTATTGAAACGAGGCATGCTTTCACCTTCCTTCCCCGATATTTGTATTTTCTAATTTACAAAAAAAAAACCTTTTTCTCCATTGCTCTTCTTGCCACCACATCTGTTCCTAAAAAGAGATTGCATATCTTTCAGTCAATACCTGCACACAATTGTCTTTCATGTTATCATAAATAATAACCAACATTCGCCTTGTCTCTCAGCAGACATTTCCTCCACTGATAACTCACACCATGTGCCACAAGGCATGACAAAGCTCAGAGAGTGACATATCTAGACCAACAGCGAGAACTCAGACACGGCGAGGGGAGAAGGAAGAATGAAGAGGAGAGCGGAGGGGGAAGGAGTGTTAAAGAGGAATGCAGTATAATGTATAGTGGTTTTGTCCAGGTAACTCTTGGCTCAAATACAGCTGTGACACATTTGAAATTGGCCCTGGCCTGCCCACAAAGACGGGAAGAGACGCCGCAAGCACAAGCCAATCCATACTCTCCAGACACCTGCTCGGCTTGGAGAATCCTCAGATATTGACCTTCAATTCAGCCGGCATTCAGAGTTGATGAAAAGAGATAAGCACTCTAATCTGTCCGTCGTCTTCGCTCTCCCATTTATCGACTAACTGACACAGACTTATTTTAGCTCTGGCTGCACTCTGTCGCCACATGCCAATGTGATACATAAACCTAATAGATGTTTATTTGAAAGAGGCTAATATGAAAATTGCCGCTAAAGACACATGAATCAATTTTCAAAGCCAAACATAATTGGATATTCTGGGACACTTATTAGATGTGAATTGTCTGTCTCCTTTTTGCTATGTTTCCTTGTGTGACATGCTATTATGCTGTTTCCCTCTGTCACTTGTACCCATTTACTAGATTGCCTGCCATGCTTTAAAATCTCAATGCGGGAGTTTGTGTAAAAAGAATGCGTGTATGGCTAAGCCTTTATATGCATGTGATTGCATCCCAAGACACATTTACACATTGTACTGGGGCAGGTCCTTTTCTCACCCCTCCCACCAAGCTCCTACATTTTCGGATGACATTCGTAGGCTGGACGTCAGAGGCACTTGACAATGAGTAGGGGAGTAGGAGGAAGTGCTTACAGGGAGCCTCTGTAGAGGATAGCAATGCCTACATACTGTCACAATCCAGCCATGAGGGGCGACCATGCGGACACATATAATCAAACATGTGCCGACACGCCGATTATTGAAAAGATTCACACACACACAACTAGGCATGGTCACGCACTGCATATCAGACAGCAATCCGGTCATTTTCATATTCATATTTACATGTATATGAGAGCCAGCACATCCCAGGAAAAGATCATTTCAAATTCACAGAGAATCCATGAATATCCACCTCCAGAAAGCCAGAGAATGGGAGAGAAGGAGAAAGAGGCCAGTATATTTATTTGAGTGACATTGTCTAAATTGAAGTTTGACACTCTTCACCACTTTAACCTTTATGCAAATGTGAAAACATCTATATGTGATGGACAGAATTCAATTAACTGAGATGACAGAAAATAATCTAGTGAACTGAATACATCATGCAGTTGAAAGGTAACATAATCATCCTGGTAGGAAAGGGTGGGGAGGTTCGTTGGGAGAGAGACACTGGCAGAAACAGAGAGAGAGAACTAGAAGAAGGGGGAGTGTGGGGGGGGCGGGCGAGAGAGGAAGTAGAAGATAGAGCCCATTTTTCCGCCGCCTTATCGAATGGCACAAGCTCTATTTCTCCAAAGCGGAGTCTTCAGTCCACTAAACTCTTGATCTCAAATGAGAGACCCTGGAACACTGTTGCTAAGCAATTAGGGGGGGGTTTATTGAGCCGCTGATTCTCGCCGTTCAGTGTCCATCATTACAATTTCTCCTCACCTCATAGACTTCTATACTGATGAACAGCAGCTAGTGCCCGGTGACCGCACACAAGAAAATGGGCTTCTCCGACAAGGCTGCAAATTACATCACAGCACACCACCACCGTTATTTCGCCCGACACACCGACACTGCCCCCAAAATAACTGATGCTGCATTGGACCTCAAGGAGTGTGAAAGAGGCAGAGTAGAAAAAAAAAATATCCTCAGCTATTAAGTCTTTTCTCTTTAATTACAAACTCTAAACACCATCATAGGTCTAAAATTATTCAAATAACCTCATGTCAGTTCAAAATTAGCATACGAAGTTCACATACACAACCCATATTATCTAACAATTAGCCCTCATAATAGAAATCAGTGCAAAGAGCAAGTGAGAGGGTAGGAGGAACCAAAGGAACAAGACAACCGCTTCACGGGAACAGTGAACACGGTGAGCTGATGGCCAGATGGGGGCACCCTTACCCAAGATATGAAAAACCGTGTTACAGAAGGGGGGTAGTTTGCCACAGAGAAACAAGGCTGTGAAGAGAACTGAGAATATATATATATTTTTTAAATACGATTCAAAACAACACAGGTAACACAAAAAAGACTAAATCAATAAATAAGTGAGACCATGGTAAGTAAAATGGCCACAGTTGTTTGTTTGTTTAAATAAAAAATCCATACATATTTTCTACAATAAACTGTGAAGTCAGTTTAGAATTAGCTTCCTTGAAAGTTTTTGTATGACTGTGTATTGACTGTGTATTTTCTGACCATCAAGTGACAGTAGTGTATAATGTGATGCTCCGACAGGCGTCTATTGTGTGCTGAGTGCTGACACTAGATGGCTCTGTGCCCTGTTAGTGGTCCTGAAATGGTTTTGTGTTCACCCACAGACAACTTTCCTTAGGCTTCAGTCATATAGGTTTGAGAAATTACAATTCAGGAATGAAGATAAGTTTACTTCTGTATTCTTAATATGATATTGTAAATAAACAAATGTGGTTTAGGGTGGCAAAATAGCTTGTTACAATGCAATGTAGACGAGAAAAGAAACTGCACAAATCAGTAAAGTTCACCTCATGCTTGAAAATCTTTTGGTTTGCACTTGTGGGCTGAATCATCACAGAAGGCTGATGTGACTCCCATCATTTACCCATGTGTGAAGAAAACAGTAAGAGCTGAAACTGCTGCCACTATGGGCGGTTAAGTGACTCCTCACCAGATCTCTTACATATAATATAAGTTCCATTAGTTCGCAAATGGCTACTGTATAACATTTAATTAAATATAGCCTTTCAAAGAAACCCACAGCAAGCAATTTAGAGTGTGGTTACATGTGAAGCTTGTGTGAGGTTAGTGGTGCTTTTAACTACTGCACCCACTGCACTGACTGTTAATTAACATATTTAGAATGAAGTAGGTTTGCCACGCACTAATCATCCTCTAATTCGCTGAGAACGTTAGCCTTTCAAACACTGGACAATAAACAATGAGCCAGGTCCAAACATTATACAATCAGTAATTAAGTTTCACTAAGGGAAGAAATACATAAGTAAATATGGATGAATGAACAAACGTTTATTGATGTGATCGCTTAATGGATGCTTTTTACGTGTTGTGAATGCTGTGTCTATTTGCTATGTCTATGGTTAGTACACTTTGAGACCGACAATACACCTTGAAAATAATGCTAGTGCCAGATGACAGCAAGCGTCCTCGAGAGTTTCAACTAAGTTAAATACTGGAATCATTATCATTTATGAACGGCATACTTCAAATTGTGCTACTAAGGATCGCCAAGAAATATCTTCTTATTCCATCTCATTGTTATGTCGGTGGCTCCAACCCGCCCTGTATGGTGCAAAGGGTGGGCCTGTCCCAGAGGCCCCAATGCACCATGGGTAATGTTTTGACTCTTTAGGTATAATGAGGGAGCTGTGGCTCGGCTGCTGAGAGGGAGAGTGGCAGCACTCCATCCCTGACCCCCTCCTAATCCTGGGAAACCCATCCTGGGCCGACTCCCGCCTTACTCCCAGCTTTACAGCTGAAGAGTGAAGCAGAGCGACGGTTGCTGCTCAGTCTCAGAGGGCACCAGCAGACTCCCTCTGCCTGTGCTCATTAACAGGTTAAACATTGAACTTTTCCTTGATGCACCCTGTCTGCTGTCATTCTTTCTTGTCTCTGCAGCTCTTCTAGGATCAACAGTATCATCTACATTAGATAGGATTGACTACTGAGATACAAGTGGTGGGATCTTTGGTTCTGTATTCAGTTTTATAGCAAAGATTACATTAGAAACCCTTGCTTCATGAACTGTTAATTATCATTTACAGGAGAGCAACTACCAGCACTAAAAAAACGGACCTCTTTATATCTTTGTACACAATTTTGCTCAGTTCAATCACTGGGAAAATTAACCATGCAAATTTGGACTGTTGGATCAGAAAATGGGAAAGTTAAGCCTTGTGGCGGGAAGGTAAACCCTGCATGTCTTCTTTGCGACCAGAGCAAACAAATGCTAAAGAAAAGGTACTTTGTATCATCAATTATTTGTGCAGAAGTAGTTACTTTTATCATTAGTTGGGTTACATCACACTGTGAGGATCAAACACGCACATACTCTGACAGAACAAGGACCGATGAATAGAAAACTTGCTGAGAGATCAGATATGATTTTTTGCTTTTTAGCATCACATCACTTCCATCCCCGAGGCCTGTGGCTTTGCAACATGCACATTAGGAGAAGATCACACAGCAGGCGGGGAGGACTCTGCAGTACTAACTGTCGTCAGGTGACTCTCTGCAGCTTCAACGGTGGCACATCCCAGCAGGGGACACCGCTGATTGGTGACCACGCACACAACAATATCGTCTGTGAACCCATTGCTTTATGGCTGCCTTGACTTTGATGCAACATCTAATTGGCCGAGATGAACTGTTGCTGTGGCAGCTTGAGGCCCGGCTCCACTGTACGCCAGTCCACACAGTCACTGTCTGCATTTAATTAGGTCCCCTTTGCCTTTTGCCTTGTATGTTTGTGTGTGCGCACAGTATATACATTTGACTCCATGTTTTCTTCCTCCTCTGCATGTCTTCGGTAACTTGTTATTGTGTGTTGTGGAATTTAAAATAACATTTTCTTATTTGTTTGCGACGAAGTGGAAAAGTGCAATCAGACTTCTCATCAAAAATATTTTTAAAAAATGGGGCAGGAATTATTCTAACAGCCTGAGTTAAGATAGATAAGATTGTGGCTTTATTGCCTGGTGGTATGTTAATTCAACTCAATTATTAATGGTGCTCATGGTACAAGCAATCGGTTTGGACATTGACAGGATGCGTTCAAGCAGAAGAAAGAGTGAAGGGTGTCATGGAGGTTTGTTTTCACAGACCCTTCACTTCTCAGCGTTTTGCGATGGTTTTTGGAGCCTGTTGTCACTGCAGAGAGGCTGTGTGTGAGTGGCGCTTTGTTTAACTTCCTCTCAGTGCAGGAGAAACCAGCAGGGCCTGGTAATGAGTCTGCAAACAGGACTCACAAGGAAGGAAACCACGCTCATCATTGCTAATTGTAGTGAGAGATAGCAATGCATTAGTTATTCTAGCAACAGGTTCAGCTTTAAGGTATATGGTGATGTCCTCCATTATTTTTTTTCTGCTCTGTGCCATGAAAAATGCAAAAATACATATAAAAGAACACAAGAGCTTAGCCAATACAATCCCCAACACCTAATGGCTATATCAGATTTGTGTCAACAGTTAGGTTCCAACAGACATTTTCATGTCAGAAACAAAGGGCAATTTCAGAAGCTGTGCTGCTTTGTTTATTTGCATAAAATTGAAGAAACACCACAAAGTATCATGTGTCTCAGCTTGTGCTAAACTCACCACTGCACAATGACTGATTATGGTAAATTACTATCCCTATGCGAGCTCCCGAGAATCCGCTCTCAGTGCTGTATGCAGCCCTGAAGCAGGGGAAGAGAAATTGTTCCGCCCAAGTACCATAAAACAGATTGGAAGCTCGGCACTGTGAATTAGCTGCACAGGAAGCCCCCTAAACCCCTTGTTTTATTCATGAGCGTGTAGGCTATCGGAGTCTAAGAAACCCCTGTGGTCTCGCCCGCCACATCAAGGTTGCATGCCGCGTCCATGGAAGGTAGCTTTTTTCTTTCCTTTTTACATGCAACGCAGTGGCCACATTGACAATCATCTGAGATTAAAAGCTGCTGTTATCAGAAGTTATATAAACAAATTCTTCACTCTAACGCAGCAAGAGATCAATCAAATAGCCAAGTTCAAAGACTTTGATGAGAAAGCTTTAATTCAACTCATAGAATCCTGCTTGAAACATCCACAAGTTGCATTTTGGGATTCACAGCTTTTGTTTGGGCAACAAGACGAAGACGTGGTGAAGAAGGTGAGTGGAGGAACATTGAAAAACTGCTGAGAACATGTATTGTTATTGGTAATCCCTCGGAAATTGAAATAGGGAGAGGTAGTGGGTCCTAAGTGAGAACGATAAAGCATACACACACATAGAAGTGCAACACTAGAGGATTGCAGAGTCTGAGAAGAGAAGTTTGTGATAGCCACAGGGGGTACAGTGGACTGGGGCCAAGTGAGAGGAAGGCAAATAGGCCACATCTGCCAAAACTGCAGAGCACTGCACTGGAAAAAAGTTACCAAAGCCTGACACAATCTGTTCACTTGTTATTGTTGCTCCTACAACTTCTTCACAGCTTAGCATCTGTTGTACTGACAATATTCAGATTGCTGCTTCAGTGTGATACAACAGAACATAGATGCATAATGAGCTGAACAAAACAGATAATATTTTAAGATTCTAGGCTGATGAACCCCCCTTTGATCATTCAAAATGTCCAGAACTTTTCATAGAACAAACATACAAGCATTGAATATAAACACATTTTTTTCTTTTATAGTTGCAAATCCAGTTCTAGTTACAATTTGCAATGTGTAAACAACATAATTTAACACCAGGATCTCCCAGTTAACAAACACAGAATCAGAATCAGATATGAACAAACACAAGCTGTTTATTATGCTAGTGAATAAACAATAATGACAATAATTACACAGCAGGAGACCATTTAATGTTTGTCTTTCTTTTCACTTCCCTTGAAAGCTATTAAATGTATCTCACAATGTCAAGCCAGACTATTTGTAGAATTCAGAGCCATGTGTCCTTGTTTACTTGGCTTGTCTCTGTGCCAGCATCTCCTAATTGTCCTCTCTGAATTTAGCAACTTGGTCTCTCGTCATTATGGTGGCACTGAAGTCCTAATGAGTGGAATTGTTATCTGAAAGATGGCCCCCTTTTTCCCTGCTGTGAAAGCACATTAGATCGAGACAGCTCATTTCCATTCCCCCTGTCATCTCTCTAGAAATGACGTGCAGTGCTTGAAACTGTTTATTTCCAAATTCAGACCTCCTCCGCGGCAGCCATCGGCTTCAATTACCAGTTTTTCCTGAGCGGAGCCATCAGGCAGCCTGACACTGAGGTCCAACCTAATTCCCACCTTCTCCAAAGTCAAGAGCATAATGCGCAGATAAAAAAGGTGGAAAATAGCCTGCCTCTCATTAGCATGCAGCGCCTGCCTGTTCATTTGCTTGCTGCGAATGAAAGTTCTGACACTCAGCGCCTTGTGCAATACGAGAATAGTCCTCTTCAGACTGCCTTGTGTCCTTACTGCCACGGAAAGGTCACTGGCATAGGTGTGCGCTCACCAACCTGGCTCGATGCTCTTGACTGGCCCACCTGGGAGAGGGGTTAGCTCGGGGTATTGATTCAGGGAGAACCTCATTACCTGCTGAATCAACATATTATTGCCATGTTTCACCCAGTCGAATTGTTTACAAGTGTCTTTAGTGCGGGCAAAAGCCTGCTCTGGAGGGCCACGACCGCATTCATTAGTCCCTGACCCTGGTGATTATGTGTTATCTGATAGGCTGCTATCTGGCTTGGCCGCATGAACAGGGCCACTGGCCTGCCTTGGCCTGGACCCATTACAACCCCACTCTTTTTCGCTCTCTGTTATTCTCTCCCTCTCCCGCTCAATCCCTCTTTCCCTCTCTCTGTGCTCCCTATGAATGTATCCATTAGCCTGGTGATGTGTAAATTGTTTTCACCTGCACTGCGGGCAGATGGGGTGCAGTGTCTCTGTCTTGATTTCCTATGCATGAGCTTTCTAATCAGCAAGAGAGTAAGACGATTCCCTTGGTTCTTGCTCGAAAAAGGTGAGCTTGCACACATACATTACACACACACACGTGTTCTCTCACTGACAATTTGCAATCAATATGCATGCTGTGTTGTGGGGATATTGGTGCAGTAGTGGCGGTGACAGGGTTCATTACAGGAGCTCACCTTACAACACTCTGATGGCTTAATACTGTGGAGAAAGCGTGGGCCTGAGCTGATCCTTGCCCCCTGCCATTCCCAATTCTAGTTCAAATTGAAGGATAATTTGACCTGGAAGACCAAACCTGCATAAGTACAATGACTTCCAATAGTAATGTCAACTCAGTATGACCCGTGGAACAGACAGGAGAGGATAACCCTCATGCAAACAAATAAAGCATTTCCGTATGCCTTAATATGTGCCTCTCCTGGAAGACTGGGTCAAATGGGCCATCCAGGACTAGATTGTAACTTTGGGTGCTCATTTACTGAGTTGTCTTTTTCTAAGCTCAGTGGATGTTTAAAGCAGAAAGTTCCAGATCTTCACGGCATGTAAATTAAAGCTAAGGCAGCACGTCAAAACAGCTGATTACATCCAAAATTGCTGCTAGTTTAGTGTATGGAAAATGGTTTTGCAATTATGCCGACGGTTGCAGCCAGAGAAAATCCAATGCTGCTAATAGCCTTTTCACTTTCCTTGAACCTGTTCTTGTAAACATGGACGTGACGGGGGCAATCTTAACAAGGCCAAGGATCAGCATTACAAACAAAGCCCTCAACTGGAGCAAACAACAAGCTCTCACTGTCAAACATCTGACCCAAACAGCAAACAGCCCACGTGAATCTCATCATCTGACAACCACACGCACCGCCTGTATTTGCTGCTGCTCACTACACCATCTCTTCTATCAACTGTCGGGCAGGCTCCGGGCTCAACAAATCAAGTCAAAGTGACAGATGATCGTCCCCTTCCTGTCTCTGTTAACCACTACTGAGCTCTACCAATGGACCACAAGCATGTCAAAAAGGTTGCCGAGTGTCTGGACCACATAAGAGGCTGATGCCGATGCCAAAAAGAAAGAATTACAAATTAATAAATGAATAAAACAAGCAAAATGGTGAATGAATCCACTCTGCATCACAAGGCGTGCTTCTGCTAACAATAAGCCACTGTCATTAGACCTGGGAGTCTTTGTTCAAAGCACACTGAAGCATTGTGCTCTCAGCACTCGAGACAGCCCTGATGTTTATTCAAATGACCAGCAAGTGTCCCATCAGGGTGAATCTGATCTCCTTGCTCAAACTTTGAAATCAAAGCGACAGAAAATAAAATAAAAGTTAAATTACAGACTGTCTAAACTCTTGGTGTTCAATTTGTTCTTCGGTTGCAACCAAAAAGATAAGCACCGGAAACTAGTTTCCCTCCGTCCTATTCTATTTGGTCAGCTTTCTTTACCATGAAATTAAAAAGGGGATTTGTTGCACCTTTTCGTCCCCTTGATATCACTTAACTAATTACTGTCCTCTCGTAGACAAAAACACACTCACAATACAAGGACAAGGACTGTCGTGTTTTTTCTAAACCATTTTCAGAAAATGAATCAGACCTGTTTTTGCTGCTTTTGAACAGATTGTACCAATATCATCGCCGGGACACATTTAATCTCTTTAATACAACATTGTGAAAATCAAACTATACTTGTGCCAACTTTAAGTGCCTCCTTTTTCAAGCAATCATAAAAGCCCGGTTAAATCTCTTTCGCTACCGTTATCAGCCTATTACAGAAACAAGTGACCACTGAATTAACACATGGAACTTGAAAGCTTTTGCACTCTGATGCAAAATGCTTGCAAAAAAGAAAGTATGCCAGACCTTAATTTGCAATGTCACATGGAGTCACCCGAGTTCTGTGCAATCAATGAGATTCAACTGAATGGAAGCACAATGGCATTGTGAATGTTAAAATGTGTTGATAAATGTCACTGCTTTTCTTTAACATTTTTGTAAATGCTAACTGGACGGAGCTATGAATGAAGGATAAAATCAAACTAAGTTCATTTTAATCGTGCCACAATAGGCAACTCCTATGGCTTTTTTTTCTTTATAGATGACGATTGAGCTTTTTGCGTTAACCCCAAACGCTGCTTCGGTATCAAGCTATGAAAACCAGAGCTGTGGAAGAACAGCCACAAAAGAGAGATAAACCCAACACCACAGAGAAGTGAGCCAAATGTTCCAGGTCTTGCACGAGGGGAACAAGAAAAGGGGAGGGGATGGAGAAGATAATTTAGAATTTGTGTAAGCTGTTTATCAAATTATTAACTGCACAGATGTTTCTGACTAGCTAGCGGCTGAACATGGGCTCTGCCAGGCAGGGGAACAAAGGTCTGAAGGATTGAAAAGAGATGTGCACTGAATATCAATTTAATTTACTAGCTGTTAATTCTCATGCAAATCGTGACCTCTGTTAGGGCATATCAATGGCCATACACATTGTATGTCCTCAGAGGAGCAGCAGGGGAAAACAGCACAGAGACCCCGCATAAAACTACAAAACAGTAAAAGTATAATATTCTCTGTGCAGCCATTTATGCAGAAAGATTCTTTTTTTTAAAGTCTCCACGGTGCTTTTTTTCTTTATAGTAATGAACACTTGGAAACACTCTAAAGCTATTCTATCATCAAAACTGTTTTAATTTAGCTGCATCTAGGCTATCTATTCTAACAAGGTAGGACCTTATCGTGGATAATTCAGTGTGAGTTTTAATGTGAAATTCTTTAGAAGATGCAAATATTTGCAGTGTGTAACAGGACAAAATATGTGTGCACTATATAGCCTATTCAGAAGTGATATAAATGAAACTCACCAGCATATAAATATGTTAGAAGTCGATTCCTGACTATTCAACTTAATTGGGTGTAATCTCTCTCATGGTTACCAATACATCTGCATGACAGACAATGTACAGGGGTAATACGTGTGCTTTAGACAGCAGCTGTAAATGTTGTCTATACTGAGCACCAAGATCTGATGAAAACAATCACGAGTGCATGTTATGACATCAAACAAAGGTTGATTGCAGGCACCAACCTTGGATAAGCTCAGCTGGAACGGCAGTGCTGCAAAGTCTCATTTTCTTCACCGCCTCCAAAGTATTGCCTTTCAGCTCTCCTCTGCACAAATAAAAAGCCTGGCAACAATATCAATTATACATACAGGAGGTAAACAAGGAGATTTGTTTCACAACAAATAGCCTCATAGAGAGATGCTGAATAGGGCAGATTAGCATTAGAAAAGGACAACAAAACTCCCCCAGCTCAACAGCTAAAGAGCAATTTGATGGGACTGGAATTGAGAAAATTGGTTGATTAGGATGTGCATTTGAAGGGGCTGTCAATTTCAGAATCCCAGCAAGGACATGTAGTGTTTTTGGCTTTGAGAAAATAACGAGCTGCTGCAAAACATGACATTTTGACAACTGTCAGTGATGAACTTTGATAATGCAAAATGAGATCTGGGGATGATATGGTGGCCATGTGACCAAATGAGACATCAGATCAATCTGAATCTGGCAGAGGGGGAGAAGCTTATCAAACAAAAGACAAAGAAAGACTTCTGATGGCTGGTATTTAGCAAAGTCAGGTTAAAGCCTCTGATAATCAGAAATGACATTTAAGCATGTTCGTGTGCGTTAAAACGTCTAAAAGAAGGAATGCTCCAATTACGAAAAACTTTGAAAGGTTATTTGGGACAGTAAATACTCCACCGTATTTCTTGCCTCTTACTTTATGTAATTTTTTCAGAAAACGGATAGCAACGTTGATGTAGGGGCAGCTTTTTTTTTTAACAGAACGTCGGCAAGGAGCGCGCGCTCGTTCTCGCACCACGTGCTCCTTGTGTTTACCAGCAGGGACTTCTGGGAAGCGGTGGCCATGGTAACCAACATAAACACAGTCGCCTTCCTCTCCCCCCCTACTCCTCCTCTTTTTTCCTCGTCTCGGCTCTGCTGCACCGCCAAGGCGGGCGAAAATGGCAGGCTTGGGTTGCACCGAGGACCGGTATTTTGAAAAGATTACAGCGATCCAGCAAAGCATGTATACAAGGTGAGGCTTCTCAGTTTATTGTTAAAAGGAACACTGGCCGGTGGAGACCCCGGGCTCGAGTTATGATCTCTGCCGCCTGGTACCGTTCTCCTGCCGCTTGCCCCTGCTAGCTACTTAGCGAAGCCCGGATAAACTGGGAATCATTTAGCTAGCTAACCGAGGGGCTTATTTACCTCGGACGCTACCTCGAGCTAACAGCAGTCAAGTTGTTTGAGCATGTAGACAAACCAAAAGTATTCGGTGTCCCTGACGTTAGTACATTTGTGTCGTTTGTATCTGTTAAACTGTTTTTACATTAGCAAACCTGCTGTCGTTTACAGCTAATATTGCTACTAAATTGCCAAAAAACAATAATAATGATGATAACAACAATCACTGAGATGCTACACTGATATGTGTGCGCGTGGATCAATTTCTGTTCTCATGTATGTGTGTGCAGGGAAAAACGGAGACTGGAGCTGGAGAGGGAACTGTTTTCTTACTCCAGATCAGATAAAAGAGTGTAAGTTACTCCGCATAGCAATAAATAAATAAAAATAAAATGTATATATTATTAAAGCATTTCTATGATGTGACGCATCACCACTGCACACACGCATTTAATATCGATTTAGTTTAGCAAACACTCCTACAGACGTGATGGTGGTGACGTGGAGAAAATGTCCAAGATGAGATATTATATTCAACAAACACATGATTGCTGTGCTCAAATGTTTAGTGTCTGTATTTATACAGAGATTTACTTTCATGAATATTTACATTCCCGGTCAAAACAGCAAGGCTCACATTGATGGGAGAGTTGAGCAGAAGATTTACGTTTGAATCATATTGTGCTTAACCTTTACTTGTGAGAAGTCTAGCTCTTATTTTTTTTGACAATGCATCTCAGACTCTTTTGAATAATACTTCTCCACTGCCTTCAGCTCACAGATAAAGTGTTCCAAACTACGCGGTTATCTCAAAGAAATCTGTGACAGGGAAGCACGAGCGAAAATGAGAAACTTTGAGCTTCAGAGAGATGTGGAGTGCATAGAAATTAGCATGAAGGAATATAGCCCTGACCGTGGCCCCCTGCAACAGCAAAAGGTACAAGACACACTTACACACACCCGTGCATGCACACACACACACACACACACACACACACACACACACACACACACACACATACACACACACACAATTTCATCTGCTCAGTGGCCTTGTTTTTCTTGTAATTGAAGCATGTTATAAGTGGGCTTTAAAGTCTCCACACACACAGAGGTAGATTTAATACATAGATCGTGCATAGTAGACATATTTACTTGCTATGGCTTAATGTGACAGTTGTAAACACTCAAACAGTGTAATTTATCTCCACAAGCAAATGAACAAGGGACGAAACAATGAGCCAGTCAGATTATCACTTAAAACTCAATGACAGTGCTTGACAGCTTAATATCAAATTAACAAAATTGGCTAATTATGGCTCACAGAGTTAATTGCCCAATATAGAGACTCTGAAGTGCTCCAGAGGTTTAGTCATTCTCTCCCCTCAAGCAGTTGGTTTATTTCCTCTCGATGTTTTGAGTCCTGCATGTTTGCTGTTATTTCTGTTGTCCTGTTGCACTTCGTCTCAGTTTCACCCCCCCCACCATCCTCAACTTTTTTTCTGGTTTAATGATGATGATTCTGGTACAAAATAAAATGTATAATTTCTCAAATGGAGCGTGTCTACATATTCACAACCTCGTTTGCATGTTTGCTTACATTTATCGTGATTGTTGTTGGTTTTTGCTATGTGAAATGTTCAAATACAGTCAAACAAGAAAGGTGCATTTTGTGTATGTGTTTTTACATCTGTGCGTGTGTTGGATTAAAGCAGCCAGGTTGCCCCATCAGATAAATGTTGAGGAGAATGTCAGCAGCTACGCGGGGCATATTCTACTTAGGGAAAACCCTTTTGCGATTGACTCTGACATGCTGATGCTTGATGTTGTCAGTTTTAGTTTTACACAATACGCAGATAATATTTAGCCACACTATCACATAAGAGAATTTCTAATGTTTGCGTCCTGTAGACATGCATATAAACAACTTAAAGTCACACGAAAGATTATTAATCCCCTGGATTTCCGGTGCAGGGGGTGTTGAATAATTTTGCTGGCGACTGTAAATGTGATGAGTTTTTTTTTTTCACTGCATCAATTCAATCTTTCTTTCTTTTCTTTTATTTGAACGTTTTTTCACAGGCACTTTTTTCAAAAAAGATTTCCAGATATATTGAAGCCAGGAATAAAGTGGAGCCAGAGATAGAAGCAGCAAAGGTAACGTTAACATCTAAAACATTAAATGTGTCAAATGGTGGTAATAGCAATGTTTCTGTTTGAAATGAGCATAATTCTGTTGGATAAGAATATCATGCATGTCAGACACATCGCGTCTTGTGTGGTTTTGATTCTTTTTTTTGTCACTTTTTTATGGTCGGGGAAAAATAGTACTTGTTTTTTATTTTTCATGCTAGATCCCTCCTTTTTGAAATGTTTGCAGGGTTTATGTAAATCCCGGTTCTATAAAGCTGTGTTTTCAGGTTTAGAATAACAAAGAAAAGTAGACATTATGTCTGGTAAATCTGTAGAGGAGTCTACATTTAAACTCTGTATCTGTAATAGCACAGGTGTCTAATCCTAGCTGGTGAATCTGTACAAGCGATGTAGTTCAAGCCCATAGCTGCTTTCTCCCTTCACTTAAAGCAGTTAAAGCTCTTTTAGATGAAATGTCTAAGACATCTCATAATAACTTGGAGCATGCTGTCTAGAGCAGTCACTTGTAACTGTGTGCAAAACCCCCCTCAGCCTGTCGATATTGTAATGAGCAAAATGGTACCGTCACTCCATTATGCATACAAGCCATTGGCTGGCAGTGTGCATGTCCCTCAGGCTGCAGCATTCATTAAGGGAAGCTTACCGGGCTGAAAGCTGGAGACAGATGATAACGGGATATGATTTTCATATTTAATACATTCCTTGGAAGAGCACACGCGTGCCGCAGATTGATAGAAGAATCAATTGCTACTTTAGTGAAACACTTTCTACTTTGCCCTGCAGCTACCGATGGAATCACTCAGCCAAGAAATTAACTTTTCCTCTTTTTTTACCTACTTTGTGGATCTGCCGGGCAGGCTGCATGGTTTACAGTGAATGTTATTAAGCAGCTAACTGTTTGGTATTTAAGACTCTTATCAGAAAAGAAACAGAAGCCATGCTTTTTGTTATTATGTTTGGAGGGAGGCTTTTTTTTTTTTTGCTTCTCTCTCTTTTCCCCCTCGGTGACATTGCAGACATGAATCAAAACTTGTCTGAAGGATTTCTAATAAGATTAAAAGTTAAAACATTGATCCTGAGACATTCCTCTGAAAATGTTGTGGAAGGCATTTTGACCTTCGCCGAAACAAGCTTCACTTATTCAAAATCTTAAATGGGATATTTAACACACACAAGTTCAACTTTTCTTTTAAAATGACTCTTATTCAACTCCAGAAATGAACTTTAAAGCTTAAGAAAAAGCATATTCATAACATTAAAATATCCCTTGTCTGGTAATATTAATCTTAATCTTAATATTAAGCTGCCAAAATTACATGTTTCTTCATATATCTAGGTTGAAGCTGTGCAAAGACGGCAGCCAGACGGCAGCATCTTTCTCCCAGCCAGGGATTTTACACAATCGTCAGTGGAAATTTTTATGGACCGCCAGACCTCCAGAGGGTCTGACACTGAAGCTGGCACCACAAGTGTACACTCACACCCAGCTTTGCATCGTTCGCCCAATCGCTGCGTGCACTCCCGCGAACGTCTACCAAGTGGCCTTTTGAAGGACTTCAGAGTTGACGGAGAGGATGCTGCCAGCAAGCTAGCACATTTATCAGATGACATTTCAGGCTCAAACGATTCCCCTGACGGCTGTAATTTGAGTGACAAACATGAAAGAACGATGGGGCTGCTCCCATCTGTTCGTGCCCGAACGGGCGCAGCTGGCAGTGTGGCTTTTGGAAGTGATGATGAACAAGAAGCTTCACCTCTGGTGACCTTGACGAGGTCTGAGAAGAATCCATCTCCCAGCAACAGTAGCCCTATAGGAGCTAAGAATTCCCTTGCAGAACACACTGACTCCCAAGAGGTGGCTCATAAGCCACTCATAATGGGAGATGAAGAGAGAGGTCTTGGCCATTTGATGCCTGAAACCACTTTTGGAAAAGAAGATCAAGAGACATCAGGTTTGCAGTGATATTTCTTCCCTACTATCTAGTAGTATCTTTTATTCGCCTTTACTGAAATTGACAGTTATAAGCACTTTATTTTGCACCTTCTGAAGATTTTGAATAAGACAAGTGGTGTGTTTACATTCAGGCAAACGTGAGAGTGCCAGTTCACCGAGTTCTGATGAGCAGTTGTCAGAGAGCAGTGCTAGTGACCTGACAATATCTTTGACACAATCTGAGATGGAGGATGAACTACCAGAGGATGTGGCACCTAAGAGGAATGCCTCTTACGGAGGGAGTGATCATCACAAACAGCACAGTCCTGAATCATCCAGCCACTCAAATGGGTCTAAGTTAAACAGCGATTCCTCTTCACCAGTGATGACCTTGGAAAGGTACAGTATGTCTGACTTAAGTGCTTTGTTTTCTATCATTTTAAAAGTGGATAATCAGAGGAAAACGCCACCAGTTTTTAGCATTTTATGACATGTTACTCTTTTAAATATCATACAGTGTAGTTGTTATTTCTCCAGTTTTAAACTAAGCAAGCAAAGAAAGGAGAGTGTTCTGCTTGGGTATGCTGAACCACAGAAGGCTGTTCATGATAGTGGGGGGAAGACGCCACACAATCCCTGCAACCATCACGCCTGAGGCTGACAGGATTGTGGGAGTCACGGTCCATGCCACTGTGTTCTCTGGAGCTCCGCAGCGGCTGTGGTGGTGGCAGTGATGCATCTAACAGGGAGAGCTCAGGACCTGTCCACAACAATATTGCCATAATCCAAGATAATGCTGTAACGGAGCAATTTTCTGCTTGAGAGACCTCAGGAAGTCCCCAGTGGAGGAGGAAATTTGTGGCACCATAGAGTTATCTGGAGGATGGGCATGTGGACAGCACTTACTGCCACAAATCCTTAGCGTGATGATGGCCTCTGAGTTGAAGGATCACTTTGGATGGGGTCAGAGCCACAGAAAAACCCATGTGAATGTTTGTGCACACTACCTCTGCTTTTTCCACACACTATATATTGCTTTATAAGCACCGCCTTTGTGCTTTTTAAGAAGAAGAACTTTTGTTTTGTGTGCACTTTTCTCACCACATTCTCAAGGACTGATTTAGCATTGACATTTTGTGTTGTTTGGGTTGCATTAAGGGTTTATATTTTGCAACCAAATGCATGTTTGTTTTGTTTTTTTCCTCAGAATAAGTACACAATTGAACATATGTGCAAACTGTGATTTAGTGTGACAACAGTTGAATGTATTTGCAATATAACCTTTAGGGTAGCAATAGAATAGCATTATCTTGCCTTCGAGGTTTTATTCTAAAAATTGTTATGGTCTTCATATGTACTAAACGTAGTATAAAGGATTATATTTTCTCTCTGGGAGTGCAGCAAGTTGTGTCAGACTATATTTATGTGTGGTCTACTATACTCTTTATGGCATGACCTTAAGAGGAGCTGCAGTTAGCCTGTGTCGGGGAGATGATGGTGGGGGCTGCAGCTCTCATTGTTAACACAGAAAGCGTCTGTGTATGAGGAGCAAACCAGAGGCTTTGATGTACAGCTCAGAGAGCATCCAGTTTCTATCCTCTCCCTCTTTTCCTCTCTCCCTTCAGGTTAGAGTTTATATTGCTCCCTCCATTCAGCTCACCGTCAGGAAAAACAAGCCCAGGCAATTCATTAGATTATCCCATTATATTTTTCCTCCAGCATGTACAGAGTGAGTGTGACGGAAATATTGTCTGAGCTTCTTTTCAGAGACGATTCATAATGATCCGTGTGTCCTGCTAACACATGCGGTGTTTCTGAACTGCACCTTGGCTCTGTTTTTTTTCTGGGGACAGCATTCTAACCAGTTAAAGCTGGGTTCTTTAAAATCCAAAACAAGTCAAGAAGTTGAACGCAAACAGTACATAATTAAGAATAATGTATTGTAATGTCATTAAGGCGTTAACTACGTCTTATTAAAGGTGTTGAATGTTGACAGTTCGGTGAGACATATCCCATGTTTAGTTCCTCAGCCACTGCAGCGTGTTGGTACAATTAGTTTTTTTCAGTTCCACTGTGTGTTATCTTTGCTGTCTGTGCGAGCACGGTGAGATTCCTCTGACACCAATCACTCAATTTTGAGGCTATTTCATGTGGTAAATCACTCCAGAGTCTGTACTGTATTTTGTAGAGCAATGGCACTGACCTCTTCCTCCTGGCTAACAATACGCTCCTGATGATGTTGACATGCAGACAACAGCAGCATCTAAAGTGAGGTTAGAGACCTTGACATGAAAGCTGGCAACAATACAAATAGAGAGATTTGCAGGAAAAACACAACTAATTCACTTTCTCCCTCTCGAAAGGTCTCTTCTTGAAGAGCTCTGATAAATAAAGTGGAAAGAGAAAGCTGACTATTTCAAGGCCCACACTGGCGATAAGGGAGAAGGTTCTACCTTTTGCCTATTCTACTTCAGTCACACTGAAGAGGACTTGGCACAGATGGATTGCACACTACAAAATGTCATGGATATAATTCAAGCTGCCAGCTTAATCAGGATGTTACCAGGAAACAACCTGCAAAAAAGAGGGAGCAATTGTTTGCTGACCCCTAACCCTAGAGCCCATTACAGATTGTCATAAATTCTTTTTGGCCTGTCTTTATGGAAGGCGGCTCAGGATTTCTCGGCTTGGGGTTTCTGGGAGAATTCAATGAGGGCCACCCAGAGCTTAATGCCTAAGAAAGAGATGGATTCTCAATATCCACATGCATTAGGCATCCATTTCTCATTTTGCAGCCTCACACAGCACCAGATTAAAGTGTAAATCTCTCACCAAAAGAAATCATCCAGAGGCCACTCTCTTCTTTTTGGAAACATTTTCTCCGCCCTTTTAAGTGTGAGCTAGTGTCAGTTTTTTTATTTCAGTTTAATATTATGACCTGATGATTACGCTGAATATTATTTTTTTGATTCAAGCAGATAAAATTGATGCCATGTGTCATGTGGACAGCTAATAGTACAAGTCCCACTTCTTACGTGTGGTACCATCAACGTAAACACTAAAGTGCTGAAATCCTGCATTGTGGCCATCACATTTTAACGACCAGATTGTCCAGCGTTCCTTGAGTACCTCAAGGAAATTGCCTTTTTTTTCTTTCCTTCTTTCTTTTTTCTTCTTCAACACATAGTAGGCCTATTGATCACATGACCTCCTCCATTTTTATTTCCTTTCACCACATTAATGGGTAATATTTTTTTCAGCCTCTCCCCGGAAGGACTCTTCAATCTGCTTGACAGCATTGAAGGACGACTCCACAGCAAACAGACCTGTGTCTACAGGGATTCTTCAATTGATGGAAGGCAGCTCAATCGAGTTATAAGGTATACCAGTTCTTCTTCAAACTTTGCAATCTTATATTTTTCCTGTCAAAACGAAATGTAATGTAAATGTATTAAATGACCATGGATCAGTTTGTGCAGATGAGAAAAACACATTATCCTTTTGCTAAGGGCTCTCACATTAGATTAAGTGTCATCACCATGAGGCATGCGTCTTTATTTCTGAGGGATTTTCGAACACATGGGATTGTTATAGTAACCAACCAGCTGAATTGTTTTGGGGACTCAGAGATATAGTGGATGTGGAATGTTTCATTATGTTTCATTTTTCACAAGCACAAAAGGATAAATGTAAAGTAGAGGGAAGATTTTTCCCTCTTTTTAAACACTGTATATGCTTATCCTAATCTGCTCCCTAATAAAAAGTGACCATTTTCTGCCTTAACCCTCATGCTTGTTTAGTATGTTTGTATGTGTGTGTGTGCACATTGAATGCATTCTGTGTACTCCTGACCTGTGGGCTCAGCCCAGGGCTCCATGGCGATGTCTCACTGCTCTCTATATATTGGGCAGCCTTTGTGACGAAGGAAGGGGCTTGAATGATGAGGACCTTGAAGCATGTGGAGCAGTCGTCCTTCATAATCTTCAGAGGTTGTCATGGAGCACAGAAATGGGCTGTCTGCTATCACAGGACCTAGTGAGTGTGCATCAGCACTGCACTGAGCCTGATGAAATAAGGTAAGGCTCCTGGTTTCTCTGCGAACCCGAGCCAAAGACTGGATGTTTACTTATTATTTTAAAATTTTTTTGTAGTAGTGTATTTGTTTTGTTTTATTTTGTACTAATAAAATAAGAGGATTTAAGGGGAGAGCTGTTTCTTCACTTTGCACATTGCTGTACTTGGCTATAAAATATTGATATATTATTCAAATATAGCATGTGTTTGCGTAGACAATGATATTTTTCCAATTTGGAATAGTTATACTGAAGTGATTCAGAGCACACGCATCAGTGCTCTGAGAGCTCAATAGACGTTTCTTTTCTTGGAGAAATTGAACACATTTACAGTAAAGGTGAATTCTGCCTTTCAGAGAGACTGTTGACAGTTCTGTGTTCATTTCATTTTGTTCTATTTATTCATTCTCGTCCAGACCTTAAGAAAGGGTCACTTACGTACAGCAGTTACTGAGATATTGCAAACAGCCGTTTGATCCGGTCTCGCTTGTCCACAAATGTAAAAGGTCATCTCTGGTGTCACCTCATACGGTAACACTACATGGATGAATGTCATGAGTAAATTAAAATGCCCTATCTGCGACTTCCAGTCCTTTGGATAATGAGTAGTTATACTCTGAGCCAAATCCATGCCCTGCTTCCCTACTCTATTGATTTCACTGAGACCTTTCCTGCTATATACTCAATTCTAAGAGACACATTTAGCAGGGACACTCTCGTCCCTCTGGAGATGCCTATCGGCTGACCTCCACCTTACATTCAGTTTTTCAACACGAGGCTATATCACTCTGTCTGTATTCAGTGTTAACTGCAATTCATCGATAATCTATCAGTTCTAAGCTGTTTAAAGATGACACGGAGCAGTCTTTTCTGAATGTGTCTTGAAAAAGTGGCCTGACTAATGCCTCATACTCTATTTGCTTTCAGACTTCCTCAGTTTTCTTGCGAATCAATGAATCTGTCACTGTATGAAGATGAAATTGTGACTTATTTTCATACTTCCGATTAAGAAAGCCTCTCTTTCTCTCCATGCGACCCAACCCCCACCATCACCACAGAACCAGCCTCCCTCCTAATGCTGCTCGGCTGTGGGATCGCTGGTTCAAGCATGCCCTTGTGCTCAAGGAGCGCCGTGTCCTCAGCACTGAGCACTTGGTCCAAATGTTCACACCGCTGCTACTGAAGCGTCATGCCACCTACAGCCAGCAGGTAGCGTAGAAGGCACACACACTGCGACAACACACACACAAAGAGGAAGTCGCACAATTACATTCACATCCACTGACACAGTCCAAAAAAAGCATATATTAACACACAACAATGAGAAAAAGAGAGATGTGGCTTTTTTTGTCATCTTTCCCTATGTTATTTCTATGTATTTACTTGTTTCTTTGCATGTTTTTTGATGAGAGGTGCAGCTGAAACTGAATGCCCTCATTGTGTCTCGTGCTTGAGACCAAGCCCTGGCTTGCTACTCATCAGATTGCTCCCCAGATTGACCTTGACAGAAAGGAAACCCTGACCCACACAGTAATGGCAAATTACATCCTCTGCTTGGCTTCTTTCATCTCATGTGGTGTATTCATCTGAGAAACACTTGCTTTTAATTTAGGTTTAACCAAAATTATAACCATCAGCTGACTCTGATTGAAAGAAAGAACCATATGAACTTTCTTATTGGTGTGGGTTTTATTCTAAAATTCACCTGTCACTGAACTTGTTTAGATTATGTTAATTTGAGTAAAGAAATAAATCGCTAAGAATATTCCCACTCAAAGTCCAAATATGGCATCAAGAGATACTTTATGTTTGCAGTCCCACTATGTTTCACTATGGACCCTTCTGTCTGCTGGATCATCTTTCACATGCAGGTTTTTGTGCTATTAATTTGTGCAAACTCATCTTATTGGGGATCTTGTGGCTTTGAGATCTTGCTGTAGTGTTCCCGTCGCAATGAGAGAGGCAAAGAGGGAGGCTGTAGAGCCTCTTGAAAATATGAACTGACAAAAGGAAGAGGGGTACCGCCATCTACATCATTGTATCCAAGTGCATCAGGAAAAGCCTGAGTGAAAATCTTTCTCTTCCTTTATCGCTGAGTCTCACTCTGTCTATTTCTCTTTCCCGTCCTCTATTTCCCCATCTCTCCTTTTATGCCTCTCTCTGTCCTCTCACACAACAGCTTACTCTCTGCACACAAGAGCAAACAGAAATTTCCATTCACGTCTTGCCACGCAGCCTGGCTACTTCGACAAATGGGAGCATGCAGCTCGCATGCACACACTCAAAGAGGCCCTTTGAATATTCAAGTGCTAACAGTTGCATTCATTGATATTTAAAATGCAGTGGATCTGCGAGAGCCCTCAACTCGGGCTACATTGACTAAATCTAAAAAAAAAAAAGAAGAAAAAAACAACGAACAAAAAGGGATATCAGGGACAAGGATCAAGACGGTTTTTATTGTGCAGCAGCATCAAATCCAGAATGGCAAACTCAGATTGGCGTGTGTTTGCGTCTCCTCTCCTCTCATAAGATTAAAGCATGTGCATTGTCAATCTTTGCTGTTACCTACTGATAACAACTTACAATATACTTAAATTTTGTCACTGTCAAAACCCTCCTGATCATCCCCTTCATATTAGTGTTCATTAAAAGTTGCCAATGGCCATCTGAGGCTGAGAGGCAGTCTTTGATCACAAAAGAGAGATGATGATGGCAGAGTTTGATATGGGGGAGGGAAAAAGAAGAGAAGCGAAATCGGTGTGTGGCATCTCCCTACTCTTCATCTCCCGGAGAAGCTCCTCTTAATTGTGTATCCTCATCTCCACAGAGATAAAAATGAGCTGCAGAGAGGGGAAGAGAGTAGTTTGTCTCAATCCTCTCAGCCAAGAGGGAAGATATCTGGAACGTGTTGCACATTAAGAGCAGGGTGATTGCATTCTTTAGGCAGTTCTCTAATCTCATGGATGAGAAGAGACAGAGAGGAAAAAAGTGATTGGGGGGGAGAGCAGGAGCAAAAGTGTGCGAAATAATCTTTTTTCGTTAAACGAGTGAGAGAATTTGAAGCTATTGGCTCTTGGCGTTTGAACACGCATTACAGCTGCACCTCTGTGCGAGCAGCCATGGCCAAAGTAAATGACTTGCTTAATTGCCGAGGGTTCAATTTGACACTTTCTTCACAAAATGAGAACAATTAAGAGTGTGGTTTTAATTTGTGCTGCTTGCAGGCCAAAGTGTTGCTGAGGACACTTCTCTCCCGGTCCAGTGAGGAGTGCCCCTCAGCAGAGGACGAGAGTGACATGTCTTCTTTGTGTCATCCTTCTCTCCTGGCTGGCAGAGATGTGAGGCCCGACAGATCAGTACAGAAGCAACCGATCCAAGGTAAAAGACGATTATTAGTATGAATACACCGGACGTGCCGGGTTTTCATCACATTACTGATGATATTTGAACGCAGAGTTATAATTTTCAGTGGTAGCGAAATGGATGTCTAACGAGTATAAAAAGCTCAGTCATTGATTTATTATGGATGCCAACAGATTCCCACAAACATTCCACATGACTTGACCTGTAATTTGAATATCTGTAGACTGCTGTTTTTTTTTTTTTTTTAAATGTTTGCAAATCACCTCTGCAGAAAACTAAATCTACCTATTTTTGAAAGGCATGGATTTCACCATAGAACTTTTTTTGAACCCTCACTGCCTAGTTTTCTTACAGCATTCCTTTCAGAGCTAAAAAAGACCCCCTTTCCCATTTCTGCCCAAGTCTCGCTTCCTCCCTGCTATTCCTTCTTACTATGTGCTTCCCTTTCTTACAGAACTACAAAGCACTGAAGAGGACAGCCAGGACGAAAGCCCTGTGGAAAGTGGTCCTATTAGAGGTAAAAAGGCATTGCTGGTGCCTCAGCATTCACACTGTCCTTATGTTGTGGTTTGTTTTCTTCCCACTGCAGTGAATAATGGGCTCTTTTACACAATGGCTGAGACAGGATGATCAAGGTGAATCCAGGGTCAAAGTCCCACCTAAAGAGCTGTGCTAGTTCTCTCTAATTATCTCCGAGAAAACACTAGCCGTGTTTCCAGCCTGGTCTGAGGCATTCTAGCTGGACTGATAATTCGCTGGGCCAGCATAATGCGGCTGCTTTAATTGTCAGGGCGCCAGGGTGGGCAGCGCAGAAGATCTGTCATCGGTTCTCATTATCTTCTAAACAATGCTTCAGCAAGGCTGGACTTGAAAAGTACTAGATGTGACGGCATCCTGGAAGCCGTTGGTGTGCCTATCCCTCGGCTACACCTCTGAAATGTAAAGCGATCCTACGTTACCCATGGCGATCAGATGTCCCACTGGGTTTTTCATGTGTCTGCATCCCCAAGGTGCACAGCCAGCAAACGGAGTCCAGTTTCCAATCGCAACACTTAATCAAAAGAGCCATAACCAACTGAAAAAAACCCGACTTAAGATATTACAAGGCACAGGTTTTGCTGTGCTGAGCAACATTAATGTCACAATCAAATACCATGACCTTGGAACTGATAGTAATTGCCAAGACATGCGCTGCTGTAGACCTTATGGTTTTTTTTCAGACTACATGTAAAAAAAAGTAGCTGTATAAAGTGCTCTGGGTGGAACAGTGGAGGCTGCACTGTAAACATTGTTTTGTTTTTGAGAAAGTGATTAAAAGAAGTTTGGATTTGTTCATAGAAGACCACATTTTTTCCCCTGACTCTGTAAGTGCTTCTACAACCTCAATGACACAACAGCCCATTTATATATACAACTGTTTATTTTTGCCAATGTTACCTCTGTCATTCACTCAAATGCGAAGTCTCTGTTAGTGTGCCGGAAAGTAATTACAAGTTTGTTTTTTTTTGTTTTTTTTGTTTGTATGTTTTTTGTAAACAGAAAATCCAATCATTGCCTTCCTGGTAAAGGATGTTGAGATAAAGTGAGACGCTGCTTGCTGTCTCATGGAAACTGTTGTCACATACAGTAGGCTTGAATCAACAGTTTAGTTGAGTGAGCAGTGTTTTCACTGACTCTGTTCGGCACTGAGAACAAAAAACTCAGTCACTCAAGCGTGTTGTCTCATCAAACACAGAAACCTTTAAAAGTTGGAAACCTGGGTTTTGAGCAAATATTTGTCTGTGACTTTGTGCGTGTCTCTTGTGTGTCCCCCGAATAGAGACAAAAGCATATCAGTTACTTAAACAGTCAGCCATGCAGGAAAGGCTGCAGAGTTCTGAAGAGGAGGAGGAGGAGGAGGAGGAGGAGGAGGAGGAGGAGGAGGAGGAGAGTGGGTTTTCAGGTAAGAGATGTGGTCTACTCTACCAGCACGTTAGTGAGCAACTGGAAACTGATCAGCAGTAATGAACACATGTCCTCACAGCACATAAGGAATATGGATAGAAATAAAAGTCTTGTTATAAGTCTGTTTTTAGCTCACGATCTAATTTTGAGCTCATACAAAACATCTCAACAGTCCTATTATGAAATTATGTGATTTTTTTATTTTTTTTTTTTTGTCATGATGGGCAGTTGTTTGTTTAAAGAAAGCCACTTTGTTTAACTTAAATATCAGTCCTTTTTTTTTTTTCTTATCAGAGGCCCCAAGACCAGTGTAGAAACTCCCCCTTCGCTTCTCATAAGCCTCATCATAAGTTTCAATGTAAATATGCATGGTAAATTAACTTGTGATGAGATCAATCAAGAAATCAAATGGTTTTATCTTGTCCTGTTTGCTCTTTTAAGGAATAAATCATGGCCATGAAGAGGACCTGGGGAGGGCCAAACGCTCCTCACATCAAGACCCTTACCCTCGGTAAGAACATTGTTATTATTCAACGGGCCACAGGAAATGGGCCACCAGACACCAAAGTGGTTGATGTACATTTGCATGGCGGCTCTCATAATTCCCTGTTCATTTCCATAAGATCAAGGGGGCGCCACCCATTAACTCGCTTACAAAGACAAAAGGCCCCTAAAGCCCCTCTTACTCACTGTTAGCTGGGTTCAACCAGGTTTTAGAATTCAAAAGCAAATCAGCTGCCACAAAAATAAATTGGAGCAATATTCTCACTGTTTTTCGGCTTGTTGTCAAAATGCAAACAGATCATGTCAAGAAGAGAATCACTGACAACTGCTTCGGAAGAAGGGGACTCAAGTGCTGACAAGGACAAATGTCCTTTCATTTGTCACCCTTGAAACATTATTTAGGTTGCTCAAATCAAAGCTTTGAGTGGATATGAAAAAAAAAAAAAAAAGAAATCTAATGATAAATAGCTCGATGGAAGCTTACACCATCACAGTTACATTTGAATATCAACACAACTTCATCAAATCTGCAATTGCATTTCAGGTCCTCAGAGCACCTCTTCACTGCAAACCCATTTGGGCTGTTATAATGGCTGGATAAACGTTATGAGGAATAATCTTCTCTGATTTCATGTGATTACTGGGCACCACGCTGACACAAGGGCTGAAGTCTGTATCTCCCTGGCCCGGCAAACAGGCACTCCCAGTCTGCCTATTAGTCCAGGGAAAGGCCTAATGGCCTGGCTCTATTGTGGTTCTCATATCTGATGTCTGCCCCTGCCAGCCTCACTGACCAACCTCTTTAATAAACATGAGCCAATTTTGCATCCAAGACCCTCTCAGGTGGTGTCTGTCTCCCTGTCATTAATGTGCATGGGAACCCCACAATATGTGTGATTAAACAAAATTTGCTGAACAAAAAGTTTGACAGACACTAAATGATGAGACACAAGGTGTACTGTATATCTTTGTAAAACTGGACAAATGGGTAGTTATGCATGCTTGATACTAATCTCACAAGAGTTGGGAAGGAAGGGACAACATGTCCTAGTCACTCATAATCTTCTCTCTGGTTATACTGCAATTTCCCCTGTTTTTTTCTTGGTTTCTCATCAATGTTTAGATTTAAGCATTCCACTTGCCACAGTCACTTCTTGCGCTTTATTGCTTCCACAAGTGGTCTGGAAGCCCTGCACTTAAGCAGAAGCATAACACTGCAGCATGCTCTTGCTCCGATTCCCTCCCTTCTCTTTGCGTCTCACTCTCTCTGGCTCTCATGCCTTTTCTCCATCCCTCTCCTCCTCTTCCCCCTCAGTCTTCCTGTATTTTCCTCTCTCTTCTCTCCATCCTACTTGTTAATTATTTGCTTTATTTTGTCAGCGAGCTGATGAGTGACTTCAAAAGGAGGATGGAGCCGGACTCAAATACAAAAATGGCTTCCTCTCTGTTGTCTTAGACAATAATTATGATTTGCCTGTTAAGCCTAGACTACAGCAGAGGGATTGTAGTTTAAAGCAAAGGCTTTGGTGCAAAAAATGCATTTATAGCCCTTTGTAAAGCTCCTCATTATGTGTGGGCTCGATTCATTAAGTAATTGGTTTGCAGTTGTTTACATGAGTATTAAGGCCTTCTATTCAGGGCCTTTGAGAGATACATTGTGCAAATGTTGCATGTTATGAATGCAGAATGAGAGGCGGGGGGCCAGTCCTATTGGCCAAACACTGCTCCTGGCTGAAAAGCAAGAGCAAAGCACTGGGTGCTGCTTTGCATAGCAATGACTATGGCCTTAATAAGCTTTACAGATTAAATACATGCAGTCTATACAAGATGCAAAGAGATACTCTTAACACATTTATATGTGCTCATTTCACTATTATAGAGTTTGAGAGAATTGGGGTCTTTCATATTCTTTTTTTTTTCTGTTCTTTGCTCTCTCCCACACAGTGTTTTTCAGTGAGATACTTTTATGGAATGTTCTGTTTATTGTATTATAACTCGTGGGGAAGCGACTGATCTGCAACATTTATTAAGGATTTGTCCATTAAAAATCTTTTGCAGCCTTTGTGAGTGGCAAAGTAAAATCACTTTGTGGTTGAGTGGGGATGAAAGGAATAATGCACGAAGGAGTGAGTCTTAATAAGCAGCTGCACTCCATGTAAAGACCACTTGTTCCCCTTTGTATGCGAGTGCATGCCAGTGCTTCCTCTCGTGCAAAGAATCATTGTGCCTGTCTTTACTACAGGCATTTCAGATGCCACTCCTTTCTAATTTTTCATTTTGGGTTTTTTAACTTGCCTTCTTATCCCGCCTCCTTCATCGCCCTAAAAATGCTGAAACACATGTGTACAGACACGCATAACAAAATCCTGCAGCTGTGGGATGGGGTGATGATTGTCGGGCCTAGTACCTGCTTGACAAAAACCTTGACTCAACAATTAGTGGTTTACGGCTTTGCTTTGGACAACAGGATGTGCTCAAGCATTCAACCTCTAATCACTCAGTGTCAAAATCAGCGGCTCTGTCTATCTCCCGCTAAACCCCTCCCTCCATCGCCCGCATGGGAAGGCTGTGGGAGGAGAGATGGAGGGGTGAGAGGGACATGGGCTGAGAGAGGGGGTAAGGGGGAGAAGATACTAAAAAGAGTCGGAGATAGAGGGAGACAGAGAGACAATATTGAACAAAGCGGTTTTGAAAAGACGAATTTCCGTATGAATATTATCAGTCATCAGTAGCATTATTTCTGAACTTTTCTTTTTCAACTTTTGTTTTGGTAGAAAAAGCATTGTTGATAAATTCTACCTCCCCAGCCCCTCTCCATGAAATTAAAACTGCCAGTACCGGACTGAGAACTCACAATAGCCGAAGGCTCCTTTTAGAGGTTAACCAGAGGAGGTAAAAAAAAAAAAAAAAAAGATAAAATATGGCTTCATTATGAGGTGGTGCTTTTTCTTATAGTGCAACTCCTTGTAATTCTACCACATTATTTTCTCCACAATCATTTGATATTCATCTGTGTGTGACTGTTTGCAGAATAAGCCAATAAACGTTAACCTCTCCCTACCTAGTTTGTGATGCAAAAGAAAAAAAGAAGGGAATCATGGGATGAATGATCGGTCCTTCAAATATCCTGGGTGTGCGGGCAGTCTCAACTAGACTGTCACCAGTCAGGAGGAAAGTGTTGAAATCAGTGGCCCAAATGCCTCTTCCTTTGAGCTGCAGTACTTACTCGCTGCCAGCAGAGAGCACTCATATGTTAGAGTGCACCCACTCACGGTGCACTCACAGTTGCCTCTCACTGTTTGCCCCCTCTGAGGGCTATATCCTGCTACCATTCAGGCCTGTTAGAGTACATCTAAACGGAGCCTAAACAATGTTTCTGCAGGGTCATAGCTGGGATGGGAGTAGGAGTTGATGGGAATGATGAGGTGATGGGTCTCCCTTTACCTTTAGACAAGCAGAGCCGAGCAAAAGTGCTATTGTGCTATTAGCATTTGTGTGTGGGTGGCAGGAGCTTAAAAAAACCCCCATGGTAAATAAAAGCAGTTTTCTAGCTATCTACAAGTCTGCATTAAATGCTTGGTAAGCATAATTTCCCTCTATTCTCCAATGAGACTCAAGGATTAAACATGAAATACATCTTTAGTGGTTCCAAGAAGTTTGACCTAGTTTAACATGGCGGCTGTTTTAAAATGTTGTCAGTGCTGCTTCACATGTAGCACATGAACAGGTCTATTTTGTCCAACTAAGTAACAAACCACTGCATCTGAATTTGTTAGAAACTCACAGAAGTAGTCTTTTAATGATATTGCAAACTATTTAATAAACCGGGGCAGGAGAATACTGCTCTCAGAGCTAAACAAAATAAAATGTCACAAGAGGCTAAATGTGAATAGAGTCTCTGAAGAGCTTTTAACGTACATCTGAGTTTGCTGGGCTTCTGTAAATGGAGCATTGTGTCACCCTTAAAGAAACGCGTCGCTTCTTTCTGACTGCATTAATTTTTTGTGTAAAATATGCAGTAACATGATTGTCTGTTTTTGTTTTACATATCACCGCTTTATGAACCTGTTATGTATTTAAACAACCTGACTGAAATATCACAATATCCATGCAGAAAAAAATAAAAAACAGACAACAAGCAATTCCAGTGTTTTCTATCAAGCAGTGTGTAATATGTGTGAGGTTCACACAATTTGAAAGAATTTGGAAGATTATCGTGAGCCCGGACATAAAAACTGTTAAAACCTGAGATAAACAATATGAAACAGTTGCAAAGGCCAGAGAGAGCGCATGGACACAGCTCTGGAAAACGGACATCACAATAACTGTAATTTGTGTCATTTTGCACATGGTATTCACCCCTGTCCATCAGAGCTCGAAACACACATGCGAGCCCAGACTTGCATATTGAGATCATTGCCTCAATTAGGGGAATTTCAGCTGAAGACGAACTGGCAGAAATGTTTATGGAAACTGAATATTAGATCGGTGAGGTCAGATGCAGCCTGAGCTGTCGGAGGTAATAGCCCTGTCTTGAAATCAGTCATGTGCCTCACTGAAGTGGAACAGCTGATAGACCATTCCCATCCTGGGGGGGAAGTTCGGGAAAAGAAAAGCCCAATTTAGTCTCCAAAACAGCTATTATTGTGGCAAAGTAGAGGAAGTAATTGAATAGATTATTGCTGTATTTTTGCTGCTGCAGTGTCTGGTTGAGATTGTTGTCCAACAGTTGTAGATGGATGGACTTGTCCCTGTTTTTGAGTTGTGCTTTAACAATTGTACTTCTTCTGTATCGAATGAATGTGGCAGGTTCAGTAGCCTTATTTATTAAAAGATTTGACACATATTAAAAAAAAGATGCTTACATGTTAAGCATACGTTGGAGACATTTAGATATGCTTCTATTGATATAATGACACAAATAGATACACAATACTTGCCTTTAATCTGACCATTTAAGAGTCTTTCAGTAATTTTACGAGTCACTTTTGCTGTTGCTTAGTATAACAGTCTAAAGGTGCCTCACGAACAAAAAAACTGCATTTAACATTATTTTTGGACACAAAATAGGCTACAAGGCAAGATATTTAATTTTTGCATTTCATACTCATTCATTCATCAAACCAAAACCCTCCATTTCAACTTCATGCCGCCATATCATCAGATATGTCTTCACTTTGCAAGCAGGCTGATTATCTGTTCTTCTGTCTTTATTATTTTTTTGTTACTGCTTTTCCGACTCATTCTCTGCTTTCATTTTCTTGCAATTTAAGCACAAGAGATCCGATATGCCAGAATCTTCCACGTGTCCTGTAAGATGTCCTATGAGCATATGAATTTAAAAGTTCTTTTCTAATGATTATTCTTG
The DNA here is from genome assembly GCF_027942865.1 of Odontesthes bonariensis. NCBI lineage: Eukaryota > Metazoa > Chordata > Actinopteri > Atheriniformes > Atherinopsidae > Odontesthes > Odontesthes bonariensis. The sequence continues at coordinate 10,631,726 of NC_134522.1, forward strand.
CTCTGGGGTATATGGTTTACGGCACAAAGCAATCTGCTGCCAGTTTGGAAAGGGAGGTGCATCTTTTTCTCTCATTCTGTTTCAAGTGCTGCACAGCAGCAATATATAGTTTAGAAGGCAGGAACTGGAACAGAGCCAAAGTAATTTGGTCCTTATACTCAATGTACAGTCACATGTGCCAAGATTTAGCTGAGCGAGAGATGAGGAGATGAGGGTGATTGAGAGGGTGACAATCAGAGAGGTCATGGGTTTGAATTGATGCAGAAGAAGGAACACACCACACGGCCGCTTTATGCCTGAGCTCATCTGTGTAAAACTCTTGCATCATTTCTTATTTTTTCCAAGAAAAGTGTCAACGCAGCTCTCATACAGACAACAGATAAGCCATATGGATATGTATGCTAACCTGGGAGATGATGGAGATATATTGTTGGGTTTTGAATAGGCTCTGTGATGATGTAAATTAAAGAGGAGGCCTTTAAAAGTGAAGCGGGGGGCCTTATTGCATATGCATTGAGGTAGATCAAAGCCTTTTCGGAGGTCACACATTTACATAGCGATATCACCAGAGCTATGGGAACCTGGCAACCCTGTCTCTGGACTATTTTTGAATAAAAAGGGCCTTGTGGAAGTCTTTTGGCACAATTGAAATAGGAGTCAAGGAAGTCCCCTCTGCTCTACTGTCTGAGAGTAGCCAGTAAATCTCCTCAAATGAAATGGGTGATGTAATTTAATTTGATTGTTTGATTTTTATCATAGATTGATTTGTGTTTTTGTTGTAACTTTGGCTATTCTGTCTTTGTCGTGTTAACTTGTAGCATATCAGATATTTCTGAAATATTTTAGCAGAGTATTTGGTTTTAAATCTACAGTATATACAATGATGGGTCCTTTGTAGCAGTTTTAAGTGTCAAAAAAAGAGAAGGAATAAAAAAGAGAGCCTAACTTTACAAGGCTACTGACTGTCTTTGTGTTTTTCAGGAGTGGGAACTCAAAGGCATATTCTGCTCTACAATCAAAAGGTGAATAGAGACATAGACAAGTCGTTTTCATTGGGTGCAGGGAAACAATGTAAAAAGATAGGTTAATTATACTAAACAGATCAGCATTAAAAGGTCCACATGTTAACATGTTTGAAATTATTTTAAAATGTAGATTCCACAAAAACCGAAACAGTTTGATTAAAATTTTACTGTGATTGCAGCTGTGCCTTTTGAGGATGTGTAAATGGGAATAAAAATGACCTTGAAGCCAAGTCCAGGTTACTGAAAGCATCTTTTAAAGCCACCTACTTTACTATTAAACAATGAAAGCAGTTCTGTTTGATGGAACATTCTTCTTTTATTTTTTACCACAACTTTTAAAAAAAGATATTTGGGAGATTTTATTTAGTGCTCTTCATAATACCAGGATAGCACATTCTCCACGGAGCTGGTTAACCGTCAGATAAATATTATGGCATTTGTGAGAGTTTTTACAGCTGTGATCACAACACCAAAGAAATATTTTAAAGCTCTTAGGTGCAGAGGACCTACATTTTATTAATCTTCAATTGTGTACAAACAAGACTGCTGAGATTTTCACTGTGGAATCAAATCTAACCCCTTTAATTTATTTGTGTAATTTTCACCAACTTGGCTGCATTTGAAGCATTAAGGGAAAATTCTGCTCTAATAATGTCTTCTTGTGTTTTCTATCTTTTTCTAAAGCTTTCTGGCAGGAATCAGATGACAGCAACTCAGAGATTGAGGCAGTCTTACGTCCTCCAACCTTCAACACAAACAGCAACGACGCTGATGATTTCTATGACTGATATTTCTGCTAATACGCTTTTGAAATGCACTACGTGATATCAGTGCAAAGTCTTAGGCAGATTGGCTTTTGGTAATTCACCCCCCTGACCATAATTTTAGTGGTCTGCATTGTAATTCATATGCACACTATATCGTAAAAACAAATAATAAAGTTGACAGCTCTCACGCTGGGTAAAGTATGTGAAGAGTTGTCCAACGCACTGATGTTAACCCTGCTTCGGTCTCTTTATCTGAATAACTCTCCCAGCTCATAATAACAGCTCGAAATAGATTAAACAGATCTTTTAAAGCGATTTGTTTGCACTAGGCTGAAAATCATGCATTTTGAATGCTGCAAGCATCTCCGAGTGCTCTGCCTCCAGCATGCTCGAGTGTAGTGATGTGAGTCACCTGTGAAATGACAAAGCACAATGGCCACTCCGCACGCTTCTGCGCGACCTGTGAACCCGTTGAAGAGGCCCATCTCCCAGGGCACAAAGTGTTGCAATGCTAATAAACTCGGGAATATTTAGAACCTCAAACAAACACTCACAGCTGCTTCGTTAAAAATCTGAAAAATCTGTGCCTTAAGAATACAAAGACATGTTTACATTACTCTGTGTAATTGTACAACAAGTCACCAGATGCTGATACCGATGCTGCTAACACACAATAGTCTTTTGCAATGTAGGATTTTCCAGCACATTGTGCATCCTGTATCTATTAATAACTGCAGGCTGCTGTGTGGGAGGTTACATTCCAAGGTTTACATTTATAGTTCATTATTTCTGCGGTGTAAATTTCCCAAACTGCCATTCTGGGATGTGGTAGAAGCCCCCTGGCATTCAGTGTCAGCAGGATTCCATTAGTCAGCTTTAGGTGACTTTACATGCCTGAACCTTTTAAAGTAGGACTCCACATTCATTACCAATAATGGCTTCAGACAGCCCTGACCCACCACAGAAAAGGGACTGTGGCAGAGTAATTTGGAGTTTGCTAAAAGGCTCCCTAACATAATATCCAGTTAAGGAGCATGTCAACAGATACTTGTGTGTGACAGATGGCTCATGGTAGAAGTGGAGTTATATTGTACTAATGTGTACTAACAGGAACATGTTTTTTTTTTTTTTTTTTTTTTATATATAAAGAACTTCTCCGAGTCGGTGCCAGAGAGACAATTGGGATGATTTTCTGCTCTTTTTGTTCCTTTACACTGTCACTGGAGGAAGTGTAAGGTTTTATCTTGCAGGCAACAGAACTCAGTTGCAGTATTTGCTTTGCAACATTACTTGATCTGTAAATGCCATCTGTACTCAGGCCGGCATTATTCTGAGCTCCACTCTTCCTTTTGTTTGGTTTAATCAAAAACATCCATGTTTGTTTCTTGTTGTACAGATTGTTTCGAGAGTGCAGAAGGATGGAAAATAAATGAGTAAAAGCTTATATGACCATGTTTGTGTCCAGAAAAAATTATGTGAAAAAATGGTCTGGTATGGTATTTGAAGCCATGTATTTTTACCATAACCTGAACTTAACCATGTGGCTTTGGTTCACGTTAAACCAAAGAGAAAAGAATGGGAAGAAACAACAGCAGAAGAACTTACCACTAGTTGGAAGTCAAAGGTAAAACGAGGAGTCAAAGAGTCTGTCAGATGGGTCTGTCACCAGTTCTTTATATAAGGCCCTTTTTGTTGGTCTATAACAGTGATGTTGGCTTGTGATTCCAAAATTGTGCATGTGCAATAATAATAATTAAACAAAATAACTTGGAATAGGCGCAAGAGCTATGTAGTCACCATGGGCATTCATTTGAAAATAAATCTAAACTACCAACAAAGCAGAAAATGGCAAAATCACCATTTATGTAATGATTCACTTTACTCTGTGAAACCTGTTCATAGTTATGTTTTTTAAATGTGGTAAAGATGAAAGATCCAAAGAAAGTCTGGAATGTCAATGTTTCTCTTCTCATTTAAATTGACAGATTGATAGGTCATCATCACATCTTATGCCCACATTACAAACTTATTATTAATACTTTCTTCGTATATGTATAGAAAAGACTGCTGCACATGCTAAAGTAGACATGAATGACATGAGAATTGGTTAAAAAAGGTGTGTGTGTGTATGCATACAGTATAGAAAGCGGTACTATTTCTCATGTGTTTCTATAAAATATGAATATTAGGATTTTTGTTGCACATGAAAAGATATCAAATGTAGACTCAGCCGTGCTGTTTGAGCTATATATCAACTATATATCCCCCTCCATGTGGAACCAAAGGGCTGAGAGACTACTTGAGAACAATCACATTTCATTTTCAGATCTAACAGTCACAGCGAGAAAACCAAAGAAAAAAAACCTAAGTAGAACATCTGTGGGGGAAAATGTCAGACTTACAGAATGTTTCAATTCTTTCTTTCATAGTTTTATTTTTCAGTGTGACAGATTTCTGCAGCTCAACAATATATTTCATAGTAGCTCGAAAATGGAATTGGTAACATTTGAGAATGGTGCTGTAGATGAGTGCTTGTTCGCTCCTGAAGCAGAATTTCATAACTTTCAATATCACATTTTAGATACAATTAAGCAAAGCGAGCGAGCACAACAATAACACTCACAACCCAATCTATTGGTAGCATATTGAGTAAAAACATTTGAATTCTCCTTGAATGCAGTGACACACTCTTTATGCATCCATAGGGCTTCACATCCACGATGTATTGGTCAGGGTCTGACACAATGTAGTTTTGTCAGATTTACACTCACATTGTCTGTAGAAGAAACCCGCTGGCTGTTTGACAATGGAGTATCATTTCAGAACTGATATAAAAAGAAAAGCAAGCATCTGAAGTCAGAAACCAGACAGCAGCTCAAAAATGGGGATGAAAAGAATTCTGCATCCAGTTTATTCAGCTTTACCACATCAACAAGTGGACTGCACAAAAGAAGAATGTTGTGATACGGAGTGATGCTCAGTCTTATGATTGCACATGAGTCCATTATTCAAAATACAACATACCTTGTGGCCGCATTGTGGTCCCACTGTCAGAGAGATTGTCTCCTGTACTGTTGATCTCCATGTTTGAGTGTTGAGCAGAGTTCCAAAATGGCTTCTCTTGAGTGAGGCTTCTGTTTTACCCTACTCCTATTTTCCACTGAATAATCATTTAAAGCAAGGTCATTTTGATCTTCTGCCTCAATAGGCCTCAATTAAATATTCATTCATTCTGATGTGGCCTCTTCAGCAGCATCTTTGGTATGTGTGTTACAGAGACAAAAGGCTTTGCTTTTAATTACACAAGCCTGGGCTTTTTCAAAGAGATCAGGCAACGTTATACGAAGTTAAACAATCTTTGCCACTGATCAATTGTTTTCAGTTTCTTTAGCTAGGATCAGGGATTTTGTCCTTGAACGTTGAAATAAAAACAGTTTATTTTGTTTCCAAGGTTTAATCAAACTACATCTTCAAAGCCTTTGTTAATTGATCTTGAATTCAGAAATTCATTTGCAGCTAAAACCTATTTGGTTTCTGTTGACAAGAAAACTAGTTTACGTTTATTCAGTCTAAAACTGTAACAACTTTGAATTAGATGAGTCTATGCCTCGTATATGTTTACATGATTTAGCAATACAAGGACAACGTGAATGAGCACAACACAATATCTGCACCAATTTATGGTCATTTTAGCATTGTATGGTGTTACCTCATAGAGCCTCAATATAACCAGCTACAGTCATTATCAGCATAGTGTATATCTGAGATCTCCTAAAGTGGTCACTGTAAAGAAAATTAACTTGTCATAGTAGGATAAGTGAATGTGTTACTCATGGCTGGGCTCTTAGTGTCAGTCAACACGCTTACATGTGCACTTGACAAAGTGTGACAGTGACAATAGAAATGTTAACAATGCACATAATTTTATTTTTCATAAAAGGCAAAAACACAGATTAAACATTTTCCTAAACAGAGTCATCCTGTCTCACTATAACTAGTGGAACTAGTTCAAAATGCAGGCTTTTTAATGCCATCATGCACACAGACTGATGTGGAGCTTTACCTGGTCCTATTTCTCAAATTTTGTACAGCATTGTTAAAAACGTGGAATAAACTGAAGTGAAGGTTACTCATGCTTTTGTTGATGCTGCTGCTGGTCCTCTACAGAAGTTATAGTGGACAAGAATCTACTTTATGAACGAAATTTAGTGCAAAAATTGTCTGGCTATTTTCTGGGCTTATTCATTCTTTACTGTGTTTCTTCGCTCCTTCCTCCTTGCAATGAAATCTTTTGTCAACTCCCTCCTTCCAGTTCAAGTTAACCTTCAACAAATAATAACCAACTGAAGTGACACTGCAGACGGCAAAGCTGCTATCGAGCTGGAGGGCTGCACACAAGCCTATTTGTGTGATGGTGAATACCCATAATCCTTCACTTTGCATGTGAGAACAACAAAGGCAAACACATATGTGCCACCAGGAATCTTGCAGCAAGTGTATATAAAAGTGAAGTATGAAATAAAGTGTATAACTTCTCCACCACACTCTCCTGCTTCATATTGTGGAGTTGCCTTATAAAACTGATAAACGTTCATTCTGTTCATAAAAGAAAAAGAAAGTAGGAAAATTTGTGTCCAGGAACACAAATCAAGACATGATGTTTAGTCGTAGTTTCACACTGTTCTCATTTATGGACTAATGCATGAGGGGAGGTGGAAGTGATTTCACACAGAGGGGGTGGAGCAGGCCCAAGGGGTCATTCTGATAAGGTCATTTCAACTGGCTGATAAATACTCGTACCATGAAGTACCAAAACAAAGTAAAATACAAGTAAAAGTTTGAAATGGCAGTGTTTCTTAAATAATAGCATGTAACCTACTTACGAATTACTTTAAAGTAATCACTAAAGAGAAATGGCCTCCATATGTCATATACTCTCATCAGTATAATGTCATTTTTACTCATGCATCATATAAAAGCAGTGTTTTGATGTTGTGATTGATGGAGGAGGCTGCAATAGGGATAATTTCCATCATGGTTTAATTTGCTGAGTATTTTAGTCTCAGAGTTCAAAGGGAAACTATCACATTGTTAGCTTTGTCCAACAACACCCGATTCTACAGAATTATCATGATTGTTTAAATGAAATGCAAGTCAGTCCACACATTTTAAAAGTAGACATCATGAAAAGTTGGTATTCTTTTTAAATGAAAAACGACATGTGAAGGACTAAAAGATGAAAAGTCAGTTGGGTTCAAATGTTTCAGCACCGAGGACAGTTCTCTGTGCTTTACAGTGTATGCACCCATTGACAACCAGTTCAGCACAACTGCACATAGACAGCTTCGGGCAGATCAGCTGTGCCGTATCACCAACATATCCGTCTTTAATGAGAATCACATAAAAAGAGCATTGACAGTGGTTTACAACATAACACAGGCCTATTCTAACACAACAGATAGTCTAGAAAATACCAGTCATTACACAGATAAATGCCAAAGTGTGGCACACATGAATTTTAATCTAATTTTGACTGATTTTTAATCCAACGTTGAAATTGCTCTACATTTGTGTAAGTGTAAGATGCAAGAGGAGAACAGAATCCAGCCTTGTCTATGAATTTTGTAATAGCTAACCCTAGCCACTTACTCTTATCTCCTAAACCTAACCAATTGCAGGCGAGAGAGGAAGTAAAAAAGTGAAAAAAACCCTGAAAAATATAGCCCAGGACATGATTTCATCTCATTATCTATCACTTTACAGTCTTGCCTGGCAGTGGTCAGCCACCAAAATCCTCCCAACCCATATCAAGGCCCTTTTGTCCAAGTCAGTAGTGTTTCAGAAACTGGCTACTGGTCCAACTAGCTGTGTAAAGTTGGTTTTACACCATTGGACAAACATGTACTGTCAAGCCTAATTCCCCATACAGTACAATATGAAACATAACTGCAGCCTTGCTGTTACATTTATTTATTTAATTTATCACTTGATTCAGGGCGTATCTGAGAGCACAGCAATTGAACAATAGGTCCACGGATGATTTGCACATGAATGATGTCTCTGAATGAGAGCGTGTTAGAGGAAGGCTGTCTCTCCATAGTCGGGCCAGCAAGGTTTGGTCCCCTTTGCCCCCACTCCAAGGGCCAGGTGAGATTTTCTGACACAAAGGGCCAAGTGAAAATCTGTTCAGCATGGACCTCTGAGACCCCTATTATGATGATGCTTTTGGGAGGATTTCGGTAGACATATATAAGAGCACAGAGTTGCTCCCATGCACAGCTTGGTGCCATGTTTTTATACATTGATGTCACATGTTTATTTGGCTTTGATCTTTAGATTGCAAGACTATATCTCATCTTTGTTCCACAAAACACATTGTAGCCTCAATTTCTGTGCGACAAGCTACAACCTTGAAGTCCCTTATGATGACTTTTTTTTAAAAATTTGGTCCGCAGTTGAATTACATTTCGGTATCAGTGTATATGCATTAAATGCATTACGCAGCCCCACATGTGGTACCCTGAGTAACACTGTTTTTCTTTTATATCAGTTCACACGTTTAGTATTTTAAAAAATATATATATATAAAAAACAGTGTTCAAGGGGACTATACTTAGTCCTTAAAACATCAACATGTTTATGCATTTGGCAGACACTTTTATCCAAAGCGACTTGTCCAAAAGGGGTCTTGCCCAAGGGCCCCTACTGGAGATAATACCTTTCATGCAGGGGATTTGAACCCAGGTCACCTACACAATAGGTGGCAATCTTACCACTACACATGTACAAAGTTTGTCTAAAAAAAACTTTTTTAAACCTCGTCCATGATGTTGAGATGATATCTGTGTAGGAAGCATACAATCTGTGTCTCACTCTGTATGTGTGAGGTTGCTTGCTGCAGTGTGGAACTGGGATCCCTTTATCATTCAGTGAGAATCTCATCAACCTACAGATTTTGAATATAGTGGGCTTATATATGTACTTATTCAGACCTTTTAGGCAATTAGAAAGAGGCCCACATTAAAACTGTGACAGATGTAATGAGAACCTATAATCAAACAGCTTTGAAGTAATGTTGACAACACAGAGCTAAAAAAAGTTATTTTCTTTATTTTTACACTTGCTATGTCACGTTTATGACTGGTATATGACCCATTCCATTGACATGTCACTTGATTAATGTTAAGTTGTACTAACAAAGATATATCATTCTATGTCAACTTTCTATTTCATTATCTCCATGAAATTCTATCAAAGTTTTTAGATATAAAAAAAAAGAAAGAATAATTTAGAATATCTTATTTAAGTGCACATAAGGAACAAAATTCCTGGAAAAAAAGATAGGGACTAATGACAAAGACACTTACCATACTGAGCGACACAATGAGTTCAGAATCACACATTGAAGTGTCCTAATCTAATTCCCACCTATAGTCCATTTCTGTGATCTTTCGGCTGCATAGATGAAAAGGTCTAGTCATACTGAGCTGTAACAAGAATACTCAAGCTGAAGGTCTGGTCAGAGAGCTCCAAATCTACATTGCCAGATTCCTGCTTAAGATGGTTAAGATCACATTATAATTAACCACATTTAAGATGAAGGGCAGAGTCCTTGCTTAGTTTTATTCCCATGATTGAGCCTCTCTTTCTCTCTTACAAATAGTCTTCTTCTGTCACTCTGTCCCTCCATCCCCATCTCTTGCTGTCCCTATTTTCAGTTGGGGTAATTAATATGGAAAGATGGAAAGGCATCATATTCTGCAAATTCCTATGAGATTGGCTTGCAAAAGCTGTTAAAGCCAAGTAGGCAAATTAGTATTCATACAGGTTTTCCAGTTGCAAGTCATTTTTTTCCTGAGGGACCGAGTGGTAGATTGGGACAGGCACTGCTCATCCTTGATTATGTGAGCAGAATGCCACCACTGAGCCAAAGCCCAGCAGAAAAAAAAGAAGAAAATTCCTTAGGCAGTAAATCAATTTTTGTGACCTGCTAAATGTAATTGACTACACTTTAATTCTTTAACCCTGTGTATGAGGCAGAAAACACATCCTGAGGTAGAATGATTACCAGCTATTATACAAAGCCATGGTTTCTGTATCGGTTAATAACCATTTACAGCAAAATTATACATAGAGCATGATTCAGAGGCAATAAACAATTGCTTTAATGCACTAGTCATGTCTTTGTTTAGTCAATCAACTGGATCTCAGAAAACCACCTATTATTCAAAATGGGAAAATGGCTTCGTAAAGAGTTTTTTTGCTTTTAGATGCATGGAAATTTATATGTAAATTGAGATGTTAATATTTCAGCTTTTGCTGAATACTGGATATGGCCTTTAAAATTATGGTTCATACACCATAGGATCCACTGGAAGTAGTTGATGTTGTTATGCTACATAAATACTTTGCTGATTATAAATCCACATTACTTTCGAGTTTTTTGCACTGTTTAAATATTTCATTTCATCAACTTCATTATAAAATATATTTTTGAAGGGACCATTTTGTAGCTTTTTACTGTTGATATGTGTTATCTGACAGTATATTTGCCTCTTACTTCAACTTGAACAGTTGTCAGTGGGCCCAGGACATGAGCTCTGACTTTGGCCAGATTAATTAGCAGTCTGTCCTCTTCAGTTCGTTCCCATATTCCTATTAGACCCAGCTCAGCAATCTGGTGGAAGGTAATTTGGTGCATGCACACAGGGCGCTGCATTGACACCTTATGTTTCATGATTGAAGGCAATCTCCTGGGGACAGAGCTAAATTTATTCATGGTACGCTCTCCCATAGCCACTAGAGACGTGTTTCTGCCCACCTGCCACACATCCACAGATTTCCTGCTCTGCATCTTTCCCTGAATGCACAAATAATACTAAATGATCTGAGGGAGTTGCTGCAAGGTCTTGTATTCTTATGCATGCAGGGACCTGGTGATCTCTGTATGAGTCAGTTGCCTCTGCTCCAAATTTGACTCTAAAAAGAAGACAATGCATAATGTGAGGTTCGAGTATGTTATAGCATTTACAACCTTCACAACCTCTGAAACTCTCTGTCTCCAATGAGAAACACACATGTTAACAAATGTACCTGCACACACATGCCTGTGCAAAGTGCAGCTAGGTCACAGGAAGTGGCATCAATGTAATTCCTTGTTGATGACTGAAATCTGTTGATAATAGAGATGTTAACAAAGGTGATCAAAGTAGATTAGCCAAAGACACAGCAGGGGGATTGTTTGGGCTCCCTGTCATTAACACAGACTGTTATCTTGGAGCCGGCACGCTCACTGGTCCTCACTGGGGGAATACAGGGTCAGCCATTAACATGGAGTAGAAATGCTAATGCTCGACTTGAATCCATAGACCCCTGAGTGCCCGCCACTGTTTATTTACTGCTGGTGTTAGTAGTCAGTGGCACAAACAGTTGTATTGCAGCTCTGCTATGCTTTGCCAATAGTTGCTCAAGAGGGCACAAAGCCATCCACAAGATAACTGAGAAATGGCCTTTCATCATGAGGTCCATGATAGAATAGATGTGTGAATGAAGCACAGCATCATACATTAAACCTTGTCTTTTCATGCAACACCTAAAGCATAATATTAGAAGCTATGAGTGTGACTTGAAGGTGAAAATGCTCTATTAGATCATAGTGGTATTGCTGAGGGCTTTAAAGGTGCCCTCAGCTCTCAGTGATAAAAGGAAGAACGAGCCCAAGAACACACATGAGAGCCTTCACTCCTGAGGCTGTAAACTTGTTTGGTGTTATTGTATCATCAGAGCAGAGGAGGCAAACAAGTACCATCAAGTTTTGCAGTGCTTGAGAGGGAAGAGGTATTTTGGCAATTAGCCCTATGAATTTGGTTCCCTCGGCATCAAAACACGAGTGCCATTGATATTTGTTACACCGTACATGTACTTGCTCTTCCAACACTGAAGATTGCTTGTTTCCTTTGGTGAGTGAAAATATTCTTACATCAGGGCAGAAATGTAGCAGATCTGAGCTTCTGCTATGAGTATTTATAGGCACTTGTGTCTATTAAGATTAAGATGGATTTATTGTCACTGATTTCTTAGTTATAATTAGATAAATTATGTAACTGCTGTCCAGTGGTTTGGCAATCACGATGCAAAAGGTTTATATCTGAAGTAAAATGGAGTTTCACCAGCTTGCGGAATTTGAAGAACCTGAAATAAAACTTCAGTTCATTGTAAATTAAAACAGAATGCCATGAACCAACATTTTATTCACAATACTGTATAAGACAAAAAACATTTAAAACTGTTAAAAGTAAAATATCTTACAATCACATGAAAAATGTTGTCTCATCTTGAATTTGATGGCAGCAATACATTTATTGTATTAACATTTTACAAAGCATCCAAACGTTTTGGGACATGGAGTTATTTAATATGTCGACCCATTACAAAAACATTACTGGAATATAGCATTTAACAGAGTATCTGAAGAGAACATGGCATTAAAAAGAGAGAACAATGTTAAAATCAGTTATCTCACACATGAAATATCTAAGTCATAGCCTGGCCTTGGCATCAGAGTAGTATCTCTTGCATACTTTTAGGCCATAAAAACATTAACTATAAAAGACTTCCCATACAAGCTTGTGAACACAAGATCAAATGAGTGTAAATGATTTTTAAACATTGAAAAGAATGAAAAGAACAGCGGCTAAAACTGAAAACTACAGCAGCCTTGACCAAGTGGAATATAGGCAGCAAATAGTACCGAAAAATACAAATAGGAATCTATATAATAGTAGCTTTCTGTAAATGCAACTCATGCGACTCTCCTGTACGTTATGCCAACAATTTATAGAATCTTCTCATCAAAAACTGAAAGGAACATTATCAACATGTTTAAAACTACTTAACTTACTATGGGGAAATAAATTATTAATTTCCTCTTGCATTCATAGTTTTTAAAAAAGGATAGCCACAGACTTCAGCAGCCATTCATTTTTATGTCAAAAGCAAGCAAAGCCCACAGAGATGTTAAACCACGTGTTTTTAAAGTGACTATTTTTGATTAAATTTGGGTTTTGTAACAGGCTAAATGATTCTATTCAGCGGACGCTTAGATCTCCAGGATGAGAGGCTGATTTTAAAACACCTTTTGTGACAGTCCCTAAATACAGAATTCAACTAAATTTGTTTGGCCTGTCACACATCAGTCAAGCGCAGGAAAATAATTTTAGCTCTTTGTATGCAAACATTGACATGAACATAGCAATGCACAACATTCAGTTTGCTCTCTTTTCAGAAGCTCCGTACTTTACGAAGGAAGGCCAGGCAGTTGACCTATTCATTAGTCCCTCTGGTTTAATTTGTGTTTGCTTAGTACTTCATCGGGAAAATGCCCTTCAAAAAATTATTTGCGATGCAAAGAAAATGTGTGTTTTTAATCTTTTTAAATTCAGATTTTAAATGGATTAAAAGTAACTAAATTACAACGATCCACAGAGCATTCAGATCCTTGAGTAAAGAAAAACCTTCAAGCATTGACATGCATGCTCAATACATTTCATGGATATATTTCTTCCCTCAATTCTGAATGTGCTGTTTTCAATGACGTGATAAACTGTAATTATGTTGTCACATCTACATGGCAAGTTTGAAGACACTTTTTGCAACTTTTTGTACCCTCAATTTGATGATGATGATTATAAATGATTTAAAATTTAAATATACATGTAAATTTACTTGTAACAGAATATTTACATTTCTTTTAGCAGAATATCTTTACATATAGTATGTGATGTAAATTGTAAATCTTTGTTTTTTTAGACTTTAATGTAGGTAAAGCAAAGGTAAATAGGAAACTGGCTCCTGGGCATGATAGGAATTTGGAGATTACAATACGGGTTGAATTACAGGAGAAACAGATCCCCTTTAAAGTTGGAATAGAACATTTTTCAACAATCTTTTCAGTGCCTGTCAATTGCCTGTGACAACTGAGATTTAAATTGTTTTCATGTAAATGATGACATAATGCGTTTCAAATCTGACTACCACGAACTTTCCAAGCAAAATTGAAAAAAGCTGTCTCAAGCTGTAGTACAGCGTTGCAACTTTTGCATTACTTGAAACTGCTCTGGCAATGTGTATGCCTCCAAATTGTACCAACCCAGCTGACATCATGCATTAGGACTCTTAGTTGGGCAACAAAAGTGGTCAGGTGTTTAGTGACAAAACTACTTGGTTAGGGTTTGGAAAGATCATGCTTTGGATCATTATACAGCTGCCATATGAAAAGGCAGATGAGACACCAGGTTGTTTTGGCTTAGAGAGCTTCACATTAAATGTGTTTATTACTGGAAACATGTCAAGAGGGCTTGGAGCGCTGACTTCTGGAAACAAAATAGCAGCATTTTTCCCTTAAGAGTTTGCATGTTCCTCATGTTCCTGCAAAGACATGGCAAGCTGAATGAATTGGTGATTCTCAATTGATTGAGTATTCTGATGGTTCCATCATCTACAGGCCTTTATCAAAGTCAAAAACAAAAACAACTTTAATATAATTTGGAGCAGTTTAGAAAATATGGATTTTCACTTTGCCATTTTTATAAGTAGCATTTTTTAAGGTAAATGCATGATATTATTGTAAGGAACTAAGATAGAATAGAATAGAAATTAATAAAATACTTTATATATCCCCCAATGGGGGGAATTCAAATTAGTCAAGTAGCTCAAAAAAAATCATTAATATTTACAATGATTGTATATTAACAACAACAATAATAATACCAATTCTAATAAAAATACTACTACTAAATAATAATAATAATAATAATAATAATAATAATAATAATAATAATAATAATAATAATAATGATAATTTTAATAATAATACTAATAATTATAAATAAATGGCTACATAAAAACTAAAATCTAAAACTAAAAAATAAAATCAATCAATCAATTTGAGAAGAACTCAGCAGTCACTGTTATAAAGCCTTATGGCTGTGGGAACAAAGGACCTCCTGCACCTCTCAGTCCTGCAGCGCAGAGAGATGAGCCTCTCACTGCAGCTGCTCCTCTGTCCTGTCAGGATGCTGTGGAGAGGATGTTTATTATTCTCCATCACAGAATCTAACTTCCTCCTCATCCGTTTCTCCACCACAGCACCGAGAGGGTCCAGCCTTCTGCCTATAACAGAACCAGCCTTTTTCACCGGTTTGTCCAGAAGCCTACAGTTTCTGTCTGTAGTGCAACTCCCCCAGCAGACAGCAGCATAGAACAGTGCACTCTCAATGATAGTGTCTCTGTCTCCCCCCCATCAATGCAGACTGACTGGCATGGTGTTTTAGATCTCCTGAAGTCCACCACCAGCTCTTTGGTCTTGGTAGTGTTCAGGAGCAAACAGTTATTTTTTGGTCCAGTCAGTAAAGACCTCCACAAGGTCCCTGTACTCCTTCTCCTGTCCACCACGCACACATGCCACAACAGCCGTATCATCAGAATACTTCTGAATGTGGCATGACTCTGAGTTGTACCTGAAGTCCGTGTACAGGGTGAAAAGAAAAGGAGCCAAAACAGTACCCTGCGGAGCCCCAGTACTGCATTCCAGTGTTCCAGAAACACATGTCCCCATCCTGACATACTGTGGTCTAGCAGACAAATAGTCTATAATCCATGATGTCAGGGGGCCACACCCATACCTAGAAGCTTGTCCTTCAGTATGGGAGGCTGTATGGTGTTGAAGGCACTGGAGAAGTCAAATAACATGACTCTCACATATGAACCAGGCACATCAAGATAAGTATATGCCCGATGCAACATGTACAGAATCACGTCTTCCACTCCTATGTGTTTCTGGTAGGCAAACTGGAGGGGGTTAAGATCCTCAGCAACCTGCAATCTCATGCGACGAACAAAGAGTCTCTTGGTCTTGGTTTGCCTAACTTAACAGGCGGCCACACGGTGGGGTGGCGGGTTCGATTCCTGACTTGGGCCCTTCTGTGTGGAGTTTGCATGTTCTCCCTGTGTATGTGTGGGTTCTCTCCGGGTACTCTGGCTTCCTCTCACTGTCCAAAAACAAGCATGTTAGGTTAATTGGTGATTATAAATTGTCAGCCCAGTCAGATTTGCCTAGCAGGATCCCAATCCCAATGTGGTCCTCCTGTCCAGACCGATCATCAGCTGAAAACATTTTGGCGGAACAAAGCACTAAAAATGAAGAGCCAAACTATCAAACATTTGTATTTTTATATCAAAGAAAAATGATACAACAATTTACTATCATAACTAAGAGATTTGTTAAAATGATAGGAAGACTGTGGTAATTATTCCTCTTAACTCTTTTTGAAAAATGTTCATATGACCATAGATTTTATATCAACCACAAAATATCATATCTCAAAATTTACTTTTAATATGTTGTCTTTTTATTGTATTCAGTCTACTATATGGCTTACAATGATGAGCAAAGCATTGTGTCTGAACTTTTTTGGAAATGAAGCTGACCCTTGATCTTCTGTTGTCTCCTGTTCTTCTTGACTTGATATTTCAGGCAGTTTTATTTGTGAAGCAGAAGGAAGATTTATGGAACACACAGAGCTTTACAGTATCGAGCTGGCTGATGGAGCGAAGGGCAACGCGGTCAATCAAAGGCCACCTCTCTTCTCTCAGTTCTTGCTTTGGGGTCTTCCTGATGGTAATTCTCTGATTTGACTTTGATGTGCCAATTTGTGGCTGATGAATAATTGTCTGGTTTGCTGATAACTTGTGGGAGTCAAGTGTAATCTGGTGGCACTCAATGCAAATGGGAGATATTTGGGTCCTTCAAATCACGACAGTAGCCCCTCTACATTTGCCTCCCCGTTCCGTGAGTAAACTGACCAATTAGCTGTGTTTGAAGAAGCCATTTTTGATTAGAGCAATCAGTAAACAGCAAGACCTCTCTTTGATTGTCCCCCTGATTAGATGAGCTGTCACTTGAGAAGTTGTTTCAGATTTTAATTTATGGCCTTATATCACTGAAAAGTATGGTAATTACCCAATCCATTCTCCACAGTTCAGCACTTGGATTAAAATTCATCCATACTGTTAATGTTGATGACCTCATTTTACCTCCCAAAGTTTCTGAAGGAGTCTCTGAATCGACTGAATCAGGCAAATAAGACCACTGCCATTTAGATGCAGATGGACTGCATTGATGTCAGTGGCGATGATATCAAGATAAAGAGACTGTACAACACAACCGAATTAATTCAAATTAAACACTACAGTATACTTTTTTTGTTTCATGGTTGCTTTTACCTAGTGTCTCCCATGGCAACGTGGTACTCAGTGCTTAGGAATTACCACAGAATAATCTGCATAAGAAAAACATTTTCACTTAAAAACATCATTATTCACGCCCATCTTTGAGTGTCTATGCATTAGTCTCTAATTAAGAATATAAGCAAGTTAATGACCAAAAGACTGTGATAAGTGTTAAATTACAATATTCTTGTGCAACCAAATTAACAGATTGATAAATGTTTTTATCGCAACGTATCTAAAGCATTTGAAATCAAACGGAATTTTGAGTAATAGTAAAACATATATACTGTACTTTAGTCAGTGCATAAGGTAGTAAAGTGTGCTACGTTTCCCACATGCAATGCCTATGATAAGATGTCTAATGTAAAATTGGAAGGATGTATGTACACTATGTATGCTTCGCTCTGTAAAAGGAATGCTTAACAAATGGAGCATTAATTCTACAAAAAAGTGGCTTCACCTATGAGAAGGATTTTTCAGTCATACAGAATATATATTAATGCAAACCATTTAAAAATATGTACACACATTGCTTCTGTAAATATTCAGGAGCTGCTCAAAGCTTTGAAACCCGAAGGAAAGATCCAACAAGACATCCAGACCTTACAGAGATGGACATAAATGCATGCACAAATTTATTCAAGACAACTAATAGATGTAAAGCTGCAACAGACAAATGTGCTGTTTTCAGTTGTGTTGAGGGGCACCTGCTGATTAGGAGAGATGGCATCTATTTTACTTTGAATGGGAAAGCTCTTATATCTGGAAAAATGACCCAATTTATTTGCTGTCCAAAGCCATGACAACCCAGGATTGAGACCAGGATGCAGAGTTGCAGTCTTAGATGCTTTTCTGCAGCTTTCCACCTGCTGTTACCCTCCCAAAACCCCATAATCACTGTTTCTGCTCCCTGACCGTTGTAATAAAAAAATGCAAGAGGTGCAAATCATAAAAAACTCTATAAAAAAATGGACTAAACATTTAAATGAATAACAAATAATTAATTAATTAAATCACTGATTTGCTGATTATTAGATCTCTCTTACCTTCTGTTAGTAAATGACATGACTGTTGATCATCTATTTTGCCTTACAGAAACCTGGCTGCAACTACAGGATCATGTTACCATTAATGAGACAACTCCCCTCAGATAATTACATTTTCGTATTTCCTGAACCACTGGCCGAGGAGGAGGAGTGGCAGCTATCTTCCAATTAAGGTTACTCATCAGTCCATCTGGCTCTGACTCTGAGTTTATCTCTGAGTTCTCATATTTAGGTTATCTAACTAACTGCTGAGCACAGATTTTCATAATAGTGGGTGACAGCCTGTATACCACATTTGAATCTATATATGACTTAGTTGACTTTTCTTAAAATCTGCACAGACCTACTCACTCTGTTCATCATACCCTTGATCTTGTTCTGACCTGTTGAAAGTGAACATTACAACAGTATTTCTTCATAACCCTGTCGTATCTGATCATTTTAATAACAATCGAGTTTGTATTCCTGACTACACAGCATCTGAGAAGATATTTCTTTGTAGTATGTTGATCGTCTTGTTGACATCGCACCAACTCCAATGTGTACAACATTAGAAAATGTTGTCCCGTCTGAAAAAAAAGGTTATTAGTCAGAAGAGATTGACTCCTTGGTTTAATTCATAGCTGCGTTCTTCAAAGCAGACTTCAAGAATGCTAGAAAGAAAATTGTGTTCCACTAATTTAGGCAAATCTCACTTTGTCTGAAAAGGTAGTTCAATGACATAAGAAAGCCCTTTGCAAAACTAGAACTGCTTAGTATTCATTATTGATTAAAGAGAACAAATACAATCCCAGGTTCCTTTTCAATTGGTTGCCAGGCTGAGAGAGAGTCATGTTTTCCTTTAACTTAAAGTAGGACAGCTTCATGTGCTTCCTATAGTCCAAAAAAAGTTACGGCATCTTTCCCACCATTGTCACTAATGTTTCATCAGGTATGGCAGCTTTGGAAACGTCTGTAGAACCTGATTTATGTTTAGAATCATTTTGCGCCATTGAGCCCTCTGAACTAACAACAATAGCTTAATCAACACCATAAACATGTATTTTAGACCCAATCCAAACAATACTGCTCAAAGAGGTTTTTCTCTTAATCAACTCTTCCATATTGGATCCAATCAATCTATCTTCACTGACAGGTTATGTACCACAGACTTTTAAAATTAAGTCTTTAATTCACTCTACTCTAAATCTAGGACTGTCAACTAATTATCAGTCTGTATCCAATCTCCCTCTTATATTTAAAAGTTCCTGGAAAAATTGTTGCAGCTCATCTTTATGATCATTTGCACAGAAGTAATATGTTTTTAAGAGTTTCAGTCAGGATTGAGAGTCTATCCTGAATGGTGGTAAAATATTCTAAGAAAGTTCACACAATACAAGATTATGCACAAGACTTCAAGAAGCCAATCAGAGCTGAAGTTGTGGAGCTCCTGAGTCACTGGAGACGGTTCACTATTTCCCGGAACTCTCGTTCTGTATCTGTTATGTGATAGATCAATCTCACATCCAAATGTTTAAAAGCTACACTGGTCCATAGTGCAAAGCAGAGCAGTTTAAAACTAAATGCTTAAAGCTGCAGTCTGCAAGATTTGTTGTTGTCATACGTAAAGTCCTACTTTTTGGCATTTTAAGAGTTTACATGATCTATCAGAACGCTTGAAGTTGAAAACGGTGACCTCCGTAGTCGCAAAATGCAAGAAATGCTTATTTTTTTAACCGAAAAATAAAAAGTTATTCAACTTCCTGTCCCGCCCCTTCAAACCACATGAGAACTCGTGCACGTAGACGTGCACGCCAGATGCGCCTACACGACTCCTCATTCATCAACTCACCTGTCATTTGCGATCATGGAAGACACAGTAAGTAGACAAGCCGTAATGAAGTTCAATAGTCCAGATAAATAAGCGTGGGGACGAGCCTACCTTGTATCGCGCGTGCACAATCGGTGATTGACAGGCAGCAGAGCCCAGCTCGTAAACCTGATTGGTTACCTTTTACCGGTCCGGTCTGCAATTTTGTAAACAAACCTGCTGGCTTTGGAGGGACCTAGCGGGACATATAGGGGACCTAGAGAACTCTTTTTTTTTGTATTGGGGTATTTAATGTACTACTTTCAGAATCCCCGGACAGTTCCAGGCATTATGCTTGAAAAAGAGTTGCAGACTGCAGCTTTAATAATTGTAAAATGCTTATACTTTCTGGGCCACAAAATTGAAACCTGCCTGTATTTTGCAATGTGTGAAACTGTCATGGCTTCTCGGATATTGTCCGACAACGTTGCACTTTCTCAGGGTTAGGCATGAAAAATAGAGGGTATACATATTTCTACAACCCAAGTACAATGTAGATAAAACCATAATGCAATGATTCTTAAATCGTATAATCTATTCACAATAGAACATAGAAAACATATGAAATGTTGAAAGTGAGACATTTTACTATTTCACAAAAAATACAAGCTAATTTTGAACATGATAGCAACTACATGTCTCAAATGTTCTCTGGTCCAGAGAAGATGCCACTGTTTCTGAATCGTGTTCACATATGGCTTTAACCTGCATTTGCGGATGGCATGGTGAACTGTGTTCACAGACACAGATTTCTGGAAGTGTTCCTGAACCCATGCACTGATTTCCATGACAGAATCGTGTCTATTTTTAAAACAGTGCTGCCTTAGGCTCAGAGATCATCTCATCCAATATTGATTTTAGGCCATGCTCTCCCTGCACATAGATGTATCTTTTGAGGATATTATGTAGTGTAGATGATGGAATATTCAAAAGTCTTCTTTGGGAACATCCATCAATCCATCTATTTTCTGTACTTGCTTAATCCAGTTCATGGTCTTGGGGGCACTGGAGCCTATTCCAGCTGCCACTGAGCAAGAGGCAGGGTACACCCTAGACGGGTCAATAGTCAATCACAGGGGATGGAGGAAGAATTTTCTGAAATTGCTGTACAGTTTGTAGATGCAGTTTATTTTGCAGATTGCCAAACCTCTGCCTATCTTGGCTTCTGAGAGACTCTGCCGATCAAATTACATTTTGCCAATTAACCTGTTTAGTTGCCGCATGTTTTTTGAGCAGGGTTCCCGGTTCAAATCCCGGCAGGAGCCTTCCTGTGGAGTTTGCATGTTCTCAATTTTTATGCGCGGGTTCTCTTTGGGTACTCTAGCTTCCTCCCACTACCCAAAAATATGTATGTTAGGTTGATTGGTGACTAAAATTGACTGTAGGAGTGAATGTGAGTGTGCATGGTTGTTTGTCTCGTTTGTCTCATGGACTGGTGACCTGTCCAAGGTGTACCCTGACCCTTGCCCAATGACAGCTTGGTTTGGCTCCAGCCCCCCACAACCCTGAGTTGGATTAAGCGGGTATAGAAGATGGATGGATGTTTTTCTAGTGGTTTCTTTTGAGTACTACTCACTTTTCAGCCTTTTGTTGCCCTTGTTCCAACTTTTTGAAATATCAAAACGATATCAGCTAACATCAAACTAAAGATGAGCTAATATTTTTCACAAAAGAGTAAAATGTCTTGATTTCAAAATTTGATCCATTTTCTGTGTTCCATTGTGAAAATGTATTGGTTTATGAAAGGTGCAGATCATTGCATTCTGTTTTAATTAACATTTTACACAGCATCATAACTTTTGGGGTTTTTAAAAATATTGTTAGAGGTTAGAGAGATAAAAAAAAAAACATATTTTGGCTAAAATATTGATAAGTACATGCATACCGGTTTGCATCACATCGGCTGGATGCTTCAAACAAAAGCCAAAAAGCTTTTAAAAACATTACTATCTAATCTTACAGTTTTAGGGCAGTTATTGTCACACCATTTTGTTTTGCACATGTGAACAAAGATACCTGATACACTTCTCTTGTTAGACTTGGCTGTATAGATTCCAAATAGAAAATGTATCAAAAGGTACATTTTTTTCTTTGATTGTGGTTTGTTTGATCAATGTTGCCAGGACTTGGGACATTGGAAAGTTGCTAAATCGCTCTATGAGTCCATGCTTGCTCAATTAAAAGGCAACACAGAAAAAGCTGGAGCTACTTCTTGGGATCTTTTTGCACATGAAGAACGGTGGAGACTGGATTTTCCACATGCTAAGGTGTGGATTACATCTGCTACTATTTGCATACCACTTTTGTGAGCTATTGCTTTTGTATCTTTTAGATTTTGTTTAAGCTAAATGAATGGAAAAAGTTTCATTACCTGACATCCTACAAGATCCTAAGTCATTGCTCATACCAATTGCAGTGTATTGACCACCAAATCCCTAAATGATGGCTTAATCAATACAGCAGACAGAGTAAGTAGACAGAGGAAGGTTGTGTGTGACACAAAACCAGGATTAGGCCTGATTAGGGCAGTTTTAACATGTCCTGCTGATTAGGGGCCACTGGATCTGACCGCTAATTAGATGTGAAGTGTGGCTGGCCGCACAGACAGGACAGCAGCAGGAGAAGGGGTTGGCTGCCCAAACACCCCCCCCCCCCCCCCCCTCCTCCTCATTCTCTCCCCCTTCATTCACTTGTCCCCTCACCACCCCCACAAAGGGGTTTGGATGCTCTTTGATTGGGTGTGCTGCGTTGTGGAGAGGGGACTTGAAAAAGAGTCCCATTTCCCTTTTGCTGTGCTGCTACCCCCTGCAAGGTGGAGTCAATGTACCCTTTTTGTGCCTTCGTATGACCAGCTGGCTACAGCGGGCCAAATAAACACTCCAAACCCACCGGCCAGTATGACTGCCATCTGAAACAGAACCATTGTCCCATGTGGATTGTGCCCTAATTGGTGTTTCTGAGACAAATTCTCATTGTGATTGTTATTTGCACTGATGAGGTTTTAATAGACAGATAATACACATAAGAGACAAGTAAATGAAGAGTAACTTTAGCTTGTTGCGTGGATGGAAATGATTTTTCTACCATTAAAAATAAATGAAGTTAAGCATAAAGATGATAAAAATTAAATACATTTTAAAAAAATACTTGAGACATACCAGAAAACTGAGGAAAAATCACTTTTTAAAAGAATTGGTCATGAATCTCAGTGCTT
This sequence comes from Odontesthes bonariensis, assembly GCF_027942865.1. Classification (NCBI taxonomy): domain Eukaryota; kingdom Metazoa; phylum Chordata; class Actinopteri; order Atheriniformes; family Atherinopsidae; genus Odontesthes; species Odontesthes bonariensis. The sequence continues at coordinate 10,654,915 of NC_134522.1, forward strand.
TAACTCACTTTGTAACCAAATTAATAATTTATTTATGCCGCAAGATATGTTACATTTTAGACTCCATCGTGAAGAATCATTGCGTTTTGTTGGATGACTTTTAGTTTCTAGACAGGCTCATAGCAATATCCCCAGTGTCATATCAATGTCATGTCAGATTTTCTCTTCGGTAAAAGGAAATTATTGTCCAGGGGAAACGTTGGGTAGTCCTATTGTATAGATGACTATTTTTTTTAATTCCAATTCATTTTATTTAAGCTCAATGTTTCAATATTATTTATGGACAATGTAAGATTTTTTTTAACTTGCTGAACATAAGCTCCAACCATCACAAATGTATCAGTTAATCTAAGTTAAAAAGAAAACAAACACCCACTGTTTTTTGTGATCAACATTATTAAATGTAAATCTTGTCCAAACAGGTATTAATGGAGTCAATGTTATCATTAGCCTTTTCGCGTAATTTTTTAAGGAAATTCAGCAGAGTTGTTCCCTGCTACCACCTGGATACGCCCTGACCAGAGCAGCTGAAGAGGAAGAGAGGAGAGAGTAAAGGAACATGGGATTTGGGGTGTAATCCTGTTTGCCCTCAGGGTCACATGCTCTGCAGAGCTGAGCTTGTCAGCTACAGTCCAAAAGTTTATTCGAGGGACAAACAGGAGTCTAATTGTAAATCCCTCTGGAGAGCAGTCAGTGTCTCCTGCTGAATGGTGGAGAGGAGACAGGTTGTTGCAAGATGATAATTGAAAAGAAAGTGGGTGGTCTTGTTTGCCCCCCATGGCCCTCTGGGACAGTTATATTGAGACTTCTGCATGTTCTGGAGGGGCAGATTAGCCTATGTTATATTTGAAGAAATCATTATGCCCTTCCGGGCTTAATTTAACAGACACAGCTATTGAATGATGTCTCCTTCTGTTGTCTTTTGCTATTCATGTAGATTTGTGTCTTTATGTGTACATCTGTGTGTGTCTGCCTGTTTGTTTGCTGCTGGATTATTTTCCTCCATTGACTAGTTCTGTGAGAACTTTCTAAACTATTTAGGAAATGCTGTCCTTGAATTTTTTTTTCCTGTTTTTTTAACTTATCAACTTCTGTTCACATCTGTTTTTTACTTGTTTTCACACGATACCAACCTGTTTATCTTGAAACACAATGACTGAATTTATATTCAAAGAGAATTGTTATTTACTGCAGCGAAAATAGATATTAAAAAAAAGTAATACACCAATACGGGCAATCGCACTTAAATAACTTTGCGGTAGCCAACACACACTGATCTTATCCACTGCTTCATTGAACTGCTCTCCAGTCCAAGCCCTTAACCAGTAATCCGCAGACTGGCAGCTAGCCATTACCGTGGCAACGGGGAGCTGGGAGAAAACTGCTTGCTGGTTCAAAAGTAAAAAAGAGTGTTGGTGAAGGACAGAGATGAACTCTTTTGTCCTGTAAATGTGTCTTTTTCACATTTTGAATTTCTAACAAGTTTCCCCTTCCTCTCGTTATACAGGCTATTGGGACGTAATGATTACATTTTTTTTGTTCTCTTTTGATTTTATTTCATGTTGTTTCTCACAGATAGAAACCCATTCCAACGCGGTAAATAGATGATAGCCCTGCATAACAGACATATACACACACACTGAATGGCTTAATACTAAAGCTTTACCTAAACAAAAATAAATAAAAATGGTTGGGGATTTTTTACAGTTTATTGTCATTTCTGTGGTTATATTACAACCTCTTTTTTTTCCACAATATTTGACAGCAGGTGCCTCCAGTTAGTCAATTTATAAAAATGCAATAAAGTTGCATTCAGGTCCTTGCAGTAATATTTGAATGTTCTTAGCTTTGGTTTAGAATACTTCAGTAATTCTGTGGCTCACTTGAACTCTTCAATTATGGCTAAAAATCAGATAGTTCCTAATATATTTTCAGCCTCTGCTGTGAAATATTCTTCACAAACAGAATCAGATCAACAATTTAAGAGGATAAACATCTAACTGTGTGAGAATGTTTATTTTGGGGATTCAAATGTAATGTTATTAAATGAAGAGAAGTGAACACAAATGGATTAAATGTCAGGCTCTCGTGCACATTTCAAAAAGTTATCAATAAGTAAAGTAGGTCTTCCTCCAGCCTCTTGTGATTCAAAGCCAAACCAGAGTGACACCTCGGTGGGGGACTTTCAAATGTAATAGATTTCAGAACTGGCTCAACTAATTTTCTTAAAGAAGAGTTTGTGGGACTTAATGAGGCATAACTAATGGAGGTACCACAATCATCAGCACCATGCTGGAAGCTCTGTGGCAGGACAGAGCAGCCATTGATTCTTGCTTCAAACCTCTTGAGTTCCTAATCAGTTTCTTTAGTTGTGCGTTTCAGGCCTGACCAACCTATTGTTGGCCTGTGTCACTGGAGGTCAGTAGTTATTAGTGGCAACTGAAAACAGTTTCTCTAACTACTTATGAGAGAACTGAATAACATGCAGAGGGGGACTTGGAGGGGGGATTACTGGCAGTGCAGTGAGTCCGGTCGGCAAAGCAGAGAATGTGACATGGTTTTTTAATAAGGGATGCCTGCCTGCCTCCCGAACACACGCACATTTGCACGCACCCCTAACCTGGTTCCTCAACCTCAGCCCTCTCCCCTTTAATAGTCTTCAGAAAGCTACTCAGGCCCTGCAATGCTTAATATTGTAAATTGTATTCATAAGAACTGGAATTAGCCTCTGAAAGTCCAGGATTAGTAAAAACTACGTGCACATGTGAGTTCAGTTCAGAGTTTTAGTTTCTGCTGTCATCACACTGAAGGCAACGGTAAAATTGTGACTCCATACTTAATTTCATGAAAATCTATTAGAGTGAGAGATGCTTTCAGAGTCCTATGACCTCCTTGAAATGTTTTTTTTTTTTTCAGTCTGTAGGAAGATGGTTATTTGCATGCATATTTTTCGATTTGAAAATTACCCGAATTAGAGAAGCTTTTCCTTTCTGGAGCAAAAACTTGGAGTGACTCATTCGGTGGAAACCAAACAAATTCAACAGGTACAGGACACCCTAATTAAAATCTTGCTCAGTGTCTCAAAATACTTGCCAATTCAAAGCATTCCCTCTCTCGGTGAAATGAAAAAAGCAGTCCTCGCTAATCATTTCAACATGGGGCAGGATTTGGAGACTATTTCTGAGAATGAGGGTCACAGAGGAGGATGCCTTTATTATATATATAGATTTATGCTCCCATTAAAAATATCATATGAAGTGGACTCACCTATCATTATCTGTGTGTATTTCAATAATATTCATCCACTCTACCTCTGTCAAGACTAAGAATATGAAACAATTTCTCCTCCTATTCTGCCAGCAAAACTAAAAAGAAAACATTGATTTGTGCATTGCGATTGTTACATGTTTGGCCAATGTTTCTGTGTAAACTATGCAGCCAATAATGTGAAGCCCTTGCCAATTAGCGCTCTCTAGGTTGCTAGGTTGCCATGGTCAATTGAGGAACACATCAATAGGACTTGAAAAGGTTTCTCTGCGATCAGACCTTCTGACATATTAAGTAGAATAATGGGGAGGAAGGGAGTTGGGGCGGAGGGTGGAATGGGGGGTGGTTGCAAAGGCTGAGGCAAGGCTTCCTTCTACATTCATATTATGCAACGCAACCTGCAATTACCTGAGAAGAATAGTGAAAGAAATCCTTTACATCTGTGAAACAAAATGTCCCCTGCCTCGTGCTTTATGCTGTAACTACATGGCAGTGGAGTAGTTATGGACCGCTTCCAGTTCAGATAGAAATGTCTGCTTTCAATAATAGAGGCAATTCCACGTAATATATGAGTTATTCAGCTGCTTTGTCTGTGTTTGTTAATGTGGGAATGCACATGAGCAAGTGCACGTGTGTGGATTTGGATGTTGGTGAAATCCTTTAAGCAGGTTCTGTTCTACATAAATGGAGGTAACATCACACTGACACACAGCCTCCAAACTTTCCAGACAGAAATGATGATGCCAGCACCAATTACAGTGCCCAGCCTGTCTCATATATCCTTACAAAGAGAGGTACCCCCACAATAAACTGAGAGCAACAGGCACAATAGCCAGTGATTACCAAGCATAGCCTATTAGTGCGCTATAACTATGGCTATTGAAAAGAGAAAAGAATGGCTTCACCTCCACTTTCATTTCATGTGGTCCACCATCAAAAGCTTTGTTGACAGCTCATTCATGCCCTCAATTTAGAGACAAAATTTATCAGAAGCATCTTGCAGCATCAAAGTGTATATTGAGGAATGTATCTCTCTTTTTAATGCTCTTATCAAACTCCCTTAAACTGGAGTTGTTGTGCTTACTTCCAAATGTCAGGTGCATATTGGCTCTGGCGCTTCCTTCGAGTGTGGGGATGATAACACATATACATACAGCTGCCAGGTATGTGAAGGGGCTGGAAATGGAGGCCCTCCAAGGTCTCCATTGAGATACACTGATAGCCATCATCATCATCATAGGGTGTCATCAACAAGGGGATTGAGAAATAATTTCCAAATGTGTTTAAATGACCACGGAAAATGTAATATCACATTCTATTATCAGACGCTGTTGGTGGAAAAAAGGTTTTGGAGGACAGAAGCAGAGGGGAAGCGACACTGATGCTAAGTGATGACCTTAAACACTTTGGAGTTTATTTGTACGAATCATGAATCTTCTCAAAGAGACTGAACAAGTGACACCAGGGTTTCTATGCGTGAGTGTCTTTGTGTGCGGAAACATTTACGTCTTTCCGTACTTCTGGATATCTATGCTATATTTGAAAATCATTAAAAATATAAGTAGATGCACAAAAACATGCAATTTTTTTGTCACGTATCAATGCCGTCTCTGATCATTTTCACACGACTTTCCTCTTTATGCAGAGATTTGAACGTTTTTTCAACAGTGGGCTGCAGATATTAAAAGAAAAATGTTGAAAATAAAAAAAGACTTAATTTTCAATAATTAAGATGCATGTCAATTATACAGAAATTTAAAGTTTTAAATATCTGCAAATAATAACAATCCTCATACTCACAATAATTTATCAAATGTTCAAGTAAAAATCAGATACATTCTTTCTTTTTTTATATATACTGCGAGAATTCTGTATATACTGGCAAATGTAAATAATAATAATAATAATAATAATAATAATAATAATAATAATAATGATAACAATAATAAATATTATTATCATGTATGTCCTAATGTAACCTTTAATGTAGCATAACAATAATGAGTGCCATCCATTCCATGCCTTTAAAAAATAATATATTATCATACTTATTGCAATAATTTGCAGTAATTGTGTATTTCATGGAGGCTCGCATCCAGAGTAAAATTGATCAATTACATTGCAGCAAAGCGAAGGTCTAGTCCTACTATAGATAGTAAGGTCAATATGATTGGAGAGTGTTTGAAAAAAAAGGAAAAAATACGTTAATACAAAAATGCATGAATTGATGTCAATATAGAACCTGCTGAAAAGTGCTAGTGATTTTAAAAAGGGGTGATTTCCCCGTCTTGGAGTCTTGCAGACATCTCCCATGAAAGGCAGCCCTCCAAAATGTCAGCTGAACAATGCTGGCTCCCTCATCGACCTTGCTTTCCAGCTCAATTTGGTCTCAATCACAACATAATGAAAATGCACTCCAAAACAGATCCCTTAAAAAAAATACTTGTTCAGGAATAGCTCTCACACTTCAAGTTATTTATTGTTAACGTTCACTTGTTTTTGAAACATATACAGCAGCCATCACGCATTTGTTCCTTTTTAAGTTACAAAAAAAATAAAGAAAACATAAAAGTGGACGCAATAACGATTATTATACAGTTAAACGCATTCTTGTTTGTTAGCCAAATATACAAGTCCCTACTTTATTCAATAAGTCTAAATGAATACATTAGTTTACAATATTAATATGATAGAATACCAGGTTATCACCGCAGAGAAGGAGTGGTGGTTTAGAGTACTTCAAACCTGATCCCACCTTTCCCCCAAAGTCCGAATAACTGAAGCAGCATTCCTTTTTGTTTCAACAACATAGACTACGTTTAAAACATCATGAGGAAGGTCCAAAACATGAATTACAAAAGGTCCAAAAACAACATAATTGCTTTCAAGGGCGGCCATTTCTGTAATGTTCAAAAATAGAGTCCCTTGTCAGAGATGTCAAGAAAATGTGCCCTGATCAGCTGGTGCGCATCTGTGCGCCTTGTCTCCTTCAACATCAAAGGACCCTTTTTCAGCCGCGCAAATATATATAAAGATATATCTATAGATATATCTATAGATATATAGAGACATATATATTTGATTTTGTCATGGGCTCATCCGCAGGTTCACATACAAAAAGTGGAAAGTGACAGTACTGTATTGGGTCCTACCACGTTCTGCCGTAGAGGAGGTTGGAGCTGACCATGTTACTGGTGTAATCTACAGCTGATGTGTCTATTTGGGCCATGTTGAGCTGGCTGTGCAGTGAGGGGGGGCTCGGCGACATCTCCTCCAGCTCCAAAGCGTTCACCTGCTGCTGGCTTTGATGCTGGTTGAGGCTGTTCGCCGAGGATGCGAGCACCACTCCGGTTCCGTTTTGTTGTTGGCTCTGTTGTTGGTTCTGTTGTACCTGTTGCTGGTTCGTCGTTGGCGTATTGGAGCCGTTCTGACACGGTTTACCGTCCTTCACCAGAACGGGCACGGCTACGCGCCTCGGGGACTGCGCCTGCTGTTGGCACAGGTTACCGTCCTGTTGCTGCTGCTGCAGCTGTTGCGCCGCCTTGTCCTTGGCCTGGCGCTTCATCTTGTATCGGTGGTTCTGAAACCAGATTTTCACTTGAGTTGGTGTCAGGTGGATCATGCTCGCTAGGTGCTCCCTTTCAGGTGCCGACAGGTATTTCTGCTGCTTAAACCTCCTCTCCAGCTCGTAGACCTGCGCCTGAGAGAAGAGGACGCGCCGTTTCCTCCTGGGCGCCGCGTGGAGAACTGGCATGGCTTTGCTGGCGTCCGCCATCCCTGTGAGACTCCCCATGCCAGTCATGTTCATACCTGTGGAAGGTCCCATGAATCTAGAAACTTAAAAATATACATACATATACGTGCGTTCAATAAACAGAAGAGGAGAACACTATTTCGCCTGAAGTTATTTTTTCTTTTTCTTTTTTAAACTATTGGCTGATGTATCCGTTATTCACTGAAGTTTCAAAAGCTTAAACTAAAAAGCATTAAGAAGAAAAAAATATGTAATAATAATCAAAATAATAATTATGATATAATAATCAAAATAATATTAGCTTTCAAATTTCTACTTGTGTCAAAGATAAAGTCACATTTGAAAGAATGATCTCCTTTTCAGTTTGATAATCAAGTACAATTGTTTTTTAATTAAGAATTCTATAAAATGCTGTAGGAATCATCACATTGCCAACACTTTTCATATTTAGCATAAAATGAATGTTTTTTGTTCTTTTAAAGAAACACATTGAGTTATGTGAGTTTTGTGCTCTTGCTCCTTATGACTTATTTGTGTGTGTGTGAAAGAAAAAAAAATCGGAAAAGTGTATATAAAAGGACAAACGAACTTACTTGTGGAGTATCTTGGATCAGGGTTGGCGCTATACCACCCTGTAGCTGCTGCACTATTCCGCATGCTTTCCTGGTACGACGGGAGGTCTCCCATATTGCCAATGCTTCCATTGCAGTATCCCCCCATTGCGCTGTGGGAGAACTGTGAGACGGTGTGCGGCATATGGTAAGTGGTGGCCACGGTGCCGTTATGGCCCATGGAGTGCTGTTGCATGCCGGTCTGAGACACCTGAGGCTGTCGGTAGGCTCCCAGTGGAGAGGTTAGGTTCCCTGCGCCGTCCATGCCACTAAACTTCTTGTAGGTCTCCTCGATTGGACTCAAAATGTCTGTCACTGAAAAAGGCGTAGTATGCTTTGGGCTCAACGACATGATTCAGAGAGCAGGTAGATTTTTGTGTTTGAGCAGATCAACCGTGTTGTTGTATCGGCTCTCTCCTTGGTGGATGTCTACGTAAGAGAGTGCTTGTAGTGCGCCTGAGATCCTATTGATCGCCTTGGAGAAGGAGGCGAGCCCAGGGCGCTCTTAGCCCGGGTTTATTGGAGCCAGGAGCCAGGTTTACGACAAACACAGGGGGCGGAGCAAAACTCCCAAAACCAGCAAACAATAGTCATTGACATTTTAGGGAAATAATTCATGAAAATACACTTCGGCTTATATTAACTTGTGCATATGAATATATTCACATATTTGTGATCAGGTTCTTTCTGTTAACTTTATACAGGTGATAATAGCTCATTATGTTCTACACACCGCCTGATCTGGCTACATAGCACTGTTTTGCGTCAGTAGGGAATTCCACTCTTTCTAAAAACTTTGAGAGCACTTTGAACAGACATAAGGGCCACCGAGTATCATCAAAGAGCCACAATGAAGTTGTATGACCAGCTCATTTATGCTTCTTAAGCATCATTTTGCCCACCAGAGAGGGACAAGTCCAAATAAAAGCTCAGATTGACGAAATGTTGAAAGGGAACGGCAATGAGGATCCAACCTGTAAATTTACATACACTAACACCGAGACACAGCGAGGCATGGATTTTAGATGATGTTTGCCAAAACTCACCACTCATTTTTCTGAAGTACAAATATTTTCGAGAAGTAGAAATATTCTGTGCGTCTTAGACACATCTCATCGCACTTGATGGACTTTGGAGAAAACACTTTGAGCTTTAAACCTGGTCAACATGCATTCATGACACTTTGCAGTCTTGACCCGACGTTGTAATCTCTGTGCAAACTGACTGGCGCCAGGGGAAGAATAAGAGAAAGAGCGACACAACAAGGGGGTCAAAAGAGAAAAGAGCCACACAATAATGAACAACAGTTAATAGATATTTTCATTCCAATCTGGTGATTTCAATCTAAAACATTTCTGAACCTGTATTAGATAAAATAGTTTGATCTTTCTGTGAATTAATGCACACAATCAAAATTATGTAGATATTTGATCCTTTTTTTTTCAAAAATATATTTTTTCTTATCATAAAACAACATACATAACAAGAGGGGACTGGTGTTCTGTAGTTATTTCAGTGATGATTTTCGGTTTCTTTATTGCAGAAAGAAAGCACTCGTCTGCTTAAAGCCACTAATGTAATTTACTATGGCATGGAAGCAAGTAGCTACCTACCCTAATTGAGCAAATGAAGATGTGACATGGTCAGTCATCAATTATAACGACACAACAAGAACATCAATCTCCGGTTAAGTTGATACCCTGGATGTAATAAATCCCATGTTTCAGCCACATCATCTCTTCCTTATTCTGTCTTTCCTTGTTTTATTCCTCCAGGTGTCCGGATAGCGCAACGGATTTAACGTGAAGTGGTTGGACATTATTGCTGCTCAGGAAAAGTCCGCTTTTCCATAATCATCTGGAATTGTCCAAAATACAACGAGGGCAGAACGACAGGAATCCCAATGCTATGTGTTTGACATTTTACAGGTGTTGGCTCCCTTCAATCAAAGAAAAACAGTTGAGTTAATTCGCCAGTCCCCCCATCACCACAACCACTTTTCTTTTTTTTTTTTAAAGAAATATTTCCAATCTGCAGATATTCCCACACTTGTCCAGACGTCTGTGCGCCTTTTCCACTCTTTAGCTAACGGCAGCATGGTGTTTCAAGTAGAAAAGAAAGGTAGGCCTCGGCCCAGACCTCTAACATTATGTAAATGAGCAAACCTCTCAACCTTGTGGATTACTGAGTCAGAGAGCAGGACCCTAGTCCAAAAACCCTCCACATTAGGATCCCATAAAAATCTGGGGCAAGCTGACTGCATGCAGCACTTTTCAGAGCTTATAGCTCACTGTGGTATTGTTTATAATCTAAGTTAACTTTTGCAACCAGTGAATATGAAATGACCAAATCAGCGGGAGCCGGATAAACGAACGTGTCGTGGAAAAGGGAAGAAGGCCAAACCAAGGTTAGTTAACTAATCTCAGACTTTTATATAGAAAATAGTTTGAAATATTTTTTTTTAAACAGCTGTTGATATTAATATTTGTCGAATCGAGTTAGTTGCTGCACGCTTACTCGACAATAAAGTGTGCCATGTTCATTCTGATGAATATCATTACATTCATTTGAATAAGCCTAGCCTTTGGTCAGGGTTATTTAAATGACCCAAAGGACAACGAAACCTGGTGGAAGCATTGCAAAGAACGTTTGTATCCCTCTGTTGGACACGGAGTATAAGCTTCTGTTTCAAAATTATCCTTCGACTTATTGACTTTGGCAGCCTTACCTCGGATAACATTCCACATGCTTAATTGCGCACAGAATGTATCTTTTGAGAAAATTACAACTAAGTGTCGTATTGCTCTATAAAAAGATGCATATACCAAGAGTGCTTGCCATTATTTTCTTTAGCAGATCTTGTATAATAAGTGCATTCATGGTGGACGTTACTATAGTGTAAAATCGCCGTGTCCAAATAAACGGCGGGGATTTTCCAAAGGGACATTCGGTTCAATTTTCAATACATTCAAGCTTTAATCGGACCATTTAGGTGTTGTTAAACCATAACCTAAAAACAACCAATTTATGTAGTTGGTTTATTTCCCGCAGACAACCTTTTTCCGATATCATCACCCCCTCAGCTCAGCACAGCAGATGGACTCAGGCGCCTGGTTGCTGAAGTGCTTTTCTCCATCCCGTCGATGCGAGTTCAATACCCTGAGAGATGTGGAGAGATGGCTGAAGGGCCAGGGTCCTGACCTGCCAACTCAATCACAGACCGGCCGAGGACAAAGTGCAGAAAACACGAGGATTTATTCAGCCATGCAACCCGTAGAACATCCAGTTTAACTTTTAAGTTATTTAGTCTCTGAAAGATTCAACAAACACCCAATAATGACAGGGGTTTCTAGTTTTCTACAATTTCTTTTTTTCTTCTTCTACATTTAGGACGACTTTGTACGAGTGTAAATAGGCGCTGAGTTCATAAAATATGTCTGAGCTAAGGCGTAGATCTATCCAGGTTGGAATGTCCATGCGTAATTTACGCACGGCTATACTTTTTTCTTTATATTTGGCTTCTCGGTGCACTGAAATGTCAAATTATTTATCTGTTATCAGCCACTAGTGTAAAGAAAATGAAACATATTATACCGTAGTTCCATGGAAAAAGCCCAACTTAAAAACAATTACTTTTAAGGTGGCGAGGTTCAGAAAAGTGTGATTACGCACTAAAACTTTTACGTTAAGGCGGAAATTTTTAACTTAAGATTTAAGGCAACAAAATTTTGTATAACATTTGAAAAATATAAACCAATGCGGTGTGAGTTCCTTGTATTACTATTTATTTAAAGTTGTGCAAAAGAAAAAACAATGAAAAAAAAAATCTCAAAAGATAATCCATTTGATGGATTAAATACAGATGACGGATGAAAATGGATGGCAAATATCTCTTTGGCTGTCCACATCTTTTATTTCATAGCACGGCTGTATTCATTGGGGTGTTCTTATCGATGACATCAAATTAAGCCTGTTTGTTCGGTGGCGCAGAAAAAGAAAGTCAAATATGTTGACGCTGAAACCAACAAACACCACAAATCGATTATTTTCTTCGTTCCAAACTTGGAATTTCATTCGCATTCGCATTGTAGCCGGCCTGGAGGCTCAATTCGTGAGGAAATTCCACACCTGCAGTCAGTGTAGTACCATTTAGATCAAAAACTTTCTCTCCTCTTAAATTGCCGCGCAGTGTGAGAGTAAAAAGCGGGCAGGTGCATATCTTTCAGCTGCACTACTTGAAACGGTGCGGTTCCTCAGCTAAGTAGGTTAAAGGTCCTCCCAAGTGGAGAAAGTATGTGACAGACCTCTTGAAGACCGTATTCTTCTGCAGGAGTTTGCATTCATTCACAATTAATGTCGCTTGATGGACGAAATGATGCTAATAGGATGCCAAAAAACAGAATATGGGCTTTAATGGGATGCTGGCCATAATCTGGCGGCTGGGAAAAATGGAGAGCAGAAGAATTCAACATATTGTAATAGGATTAGAGTGTTGAAGATTTTCTTCACAGTACAGTAGTTCCTGAGTCGAGTTAAGGCTATATGGACAAGACATCGGAAACTCTCCAACAGGTAAGGAAGAAACCTGTGAAAAAAGAAGGATTTTTATTTTCTGTGAGAATTATTTAGTTTTGCTGCCAAAGAAACTGACTTTTGAATAACTGGAAGAAACTTGAATCAGGCTGTGTGTCATTTCTTTCTGTGTGACATAAAAGAAAAAAATATATTTTAGTTTTGAAGCCACTGAAAGCAAAGGCAACAAAACATCAGAGAAACACAAAAAAATGTCACACTATAGTTAGAATAAGATATCAAAAAAATTTCATGAACTTTGAAAACATCAGCGATGAATGGAAAGTGGCCATTTTTCATTTAAAAAAACACTATCTTCACATTCATAATTATGCACCCTTCACAAATGAAAAGTTGCTCTCATTTGTTCTTGTTTTGCAAAAGATTAGAGCACTATGCTACAAACTGATCAGCTGTCTCTGTAAAGCCATTGACAAAGAAGTGAAAATCATCAGTAATATGAGATTTTGTTGTTATGTCAAATTTCAGCATGCTGGCCTTGATTTCAATTCAAACAGACGCTGATCAATATCTTAAGACACATGGCCTAAAGCAGATCTAATTCTCTATGAAGTGTGATTAAACTAAAACTCAAATCCCTTTTTTGGAAGTTGAGGAAAGTTCTGTGTTTTAATATTATCTTTGCAGGTCACGTTATAACAACGCTTCAAATAAATGAACAAATTCCACACACAGAAACAAATAAATTCATTCTGTAATTCTGTCTATCATTTGCTGTTTTGTTTGAGTTTTGAAAATTCGGCTTCCTGAAATTTTAGGTCGTCGAGTTTCCCTGAGTGTCAGTGTCCTCCGCTTTTGTTTTTGAGTGGCAACATTTCAGCATAGCTGCTCTCTTTTGTAACAACAGTTTAAAAATGTGCGTAGCAGCAGATCAATGCAGATTACCAAATGCATGGCAGAACAAAGCAGATAGTGTACTTGGACTGGGTGCTTGGTTCCAAGGGTACCTGGTTCGTCCACTTCTCTGCTGCATTAATTGTGGCAGCATTAAGGGCAGGTAAACAAAGCTGTTAGAGAGTATAGTTGTGACTCAACCATGGCTCGCTCTAGCTTTGTCGCCCAGCTACTCATATGGCAAAATGCATCTGCCAATCTTTCTCTTGTGCCCGTTTGCCCATCAGTGCATTCATTTATTGTGATACAGAAAGTTTATCTGATGTTCTGAAATTAAGTTTTACATTTGTAGACACATGGATCTATTTGAAGTTTTTTTTTACATCTTTATCTGATGATGTTTGGTTCAATTCACTTTAGAAAACAGTCCTCCGATTCTGGGAGGTGTCTTGGATATATTAACAGATCTTTCTTGTGTCAGTCGATAATATCATGTGAAAATTTAAATTTCAGTGTTTCAACTAAATGTGTGTCTCATGAAGCTTAGTGCACAAAGTTGTTTTAATGAAACAATGTATGTGTAGAGTTATAGCTACTACAGGTGATAATTAATGTAATTGTAAAATTATTTAAACACCTTTTGAATTTGTCAAACATTTCAAGGGGTTTCCAAGAATTGTGTAACCCTTTTCAATTTCATTTCATTATTCTGTCAGGACAGAAACTGTTTTGATGCAGTGGAAGAAGTACAGCCTGGCACTGTTCTGCCTCTAAATGATTCAATGTGTAGCAAAATAAGTAATAATGAAACACGGCTGAATAAAACATGTCTGAAGTGTATGCAAATAGCTGCAATTGGTGTCAGTGTTTTCTGATGTCCGTTTCAGTCAGGAAGCCATTTATTCCGCTTGTTTTCATGATAACAGTCAGAAGATGCAGCTTCTAATCAAAAGTTTCAAAGCACTTTGAGTGCTGCATGTGGAGACAGAAACTTTGTAAATGGCTCCACTACTCAACAATGGAAATGTGAGCAGAAGCTGCACGTCAGTGCAGTATTTTTACCCGCGTGTTTGTCCCCACTCTGTGCTGCTTTTATCCAGAAGGCCATCCGATGGGCTAACATTATTTAGATGACTCCACATAAACACATCACAAAACTACTTCAAATGCTGAATGTATTGATCCTAGCTGATGTGAGAATGGATTATGTGCAGCAATTTGAAATATGAAGTCAAATCCCATTTGCACTGCGGGCCGTGAAAGGATTACAAATTTAATTTCTGCTCGTTTTCTTTCTAGAAACTGAATGCTGCTTAAATCAACTACAACATGCTGAAAGGGAGTCCCACTCAAACTGAATCCTCTTAAAGCAGAATGACGCCTGCACAGCAACAGAGACATATTGTTATGAGTAACCAAAGATTGATGTTCATGTTGTTAATGAAATCTTTTTGCAGAATTACTTTTGTACTGTTGATGATAAAATTGTTGCACTGTGTAGGCCTATGTATTCTTACCACATTTTCAACAGAAAGCCCTTTACAAATATTTTGTAGCATCAGTTATATGATACATTTTCCCACTTAATTTGATATATTTTTTTTTGTCTTGTATGGACTGAATGTATAATAGCCTCTATCAACAAAAAATGCTATAATATTTATGGGGAGTTTATGGCATTGTAACTATAGACTCTAAATGTTTTTTTTTTCAAACCATTAAGCAACTGTTTTTCAAGCAAGCAAACAAAAATGAATAACATTGTTTAAAAGTTCAATAATTCTCCGCTCAAATTTGTTCTGTGAAAATGGAAAAATATTTGACACTGTGTATCCTTATACAGCGATAAGGATTTCTAATATATGCAGAATATTTTGCTTTAGGTGTTTTGAACCAGAGGGATGTTTGATTTTTCTGTGTTGACTTTGCGGAGTAAAACAGAATGAAACACCTTTCATTGAAGTGAGCGCTCCAATAGTCACCAGGCTTTGTTTCTTTAATCAACACGAAGCTAGTTATAAGGTGCAGTTATAAGCAAGGACGTGTTATCATGAAAATTATCCAAAACAAATGTAGAAATTGCTATTACAATTGTTGGTTAATGTCATAGTTAAAGCAGTAGTCTGGTGTAAAACAGTTAAAGTACCAGGCTGAATTGTTGTAACAGTAGGTGATACAAAAATATCTTCAAATGTTACAAAAATGTTTCAGTGGCCATCTGAGGAACTACAGCAGGAAAATGTCCAATGCCTCAAAAGCAACAGCGGCAACGACACTGACTATAGCTTTTCACATGATCATTGAATGAAAAGAAGCATATTATGTCCACGTAGAAAGCCAAATGTCTACAATTAAACTGAATGATCCGGCTGAAATTACAGGAAAACATCAAACTGATATGTCACCCGTGAAAAATAAATTTTTAGTTTAATTTTTGTTTCCAACCTACTAATAAATGGATGATACATGCATTTTCACCTTACAAAAATTTTGAATATCTTTATCTTTTCTGCACTGATGTACTTTCTTAAGCTACTACTTCTTATAAAGAAGATGACTACTACATGTCAGTTGTCACGCCTGGTGAAAATGATGCTGTATGTATTATAAAACCAGACAAATAATGAAAATATGGACAGCGAAAAAACAAGTTTTTTTACAAGCACCATTTTTGTTTTTCTCAAAAAGTTAGATTTGATGTGAAGGTTCTCAAAAATGTTGTTATTCATTTTAAAACCTCATTGAAGATTTAGACTTACTAAGAAAATCATGCATGCCGTTTTTCTGTCTCTGTTTTTACCATAAGTGTTGTAAAATAGAAAAATGATATAGTCTGCATCTTAGATCATGTTTATGATACAGGAAATTTCACATTTATAGCAAAATCAGCAATATATGATTGGCAACTGAAATAACGGCAAAGCCAAAAAATAAATCTGAAATAAATCTGAAAACGTGCACGGCCCATCAATATACTTATATTCAAGAATGATCTATTATGTTATTTGAAATGGCAAAATAAGTCTATAATTATATTATTTAATGTCTCACAGGGACATATAAAGAAGGATGTTTTAATTATAAACATGTTATTAACATATTAACAGAAATGCAGAATCTGGCGATTTGTTACACATCTACAGGTTAAGTTTATTCGTCTCTGTTTCTGCATGTGTTGCTCTGAGTGTGTGACTTTGCGCTGCTCTAAAGTGATAGAAGTCTTCCAGACTCAAAGCTAAAGCCTCTCTTGTTTGTTGATTTTGTCTGGTCCCGTTTCAGTGGTTCTTTTTGTCTGGGAGGATGTCAGCTCTCTGTGCCTGACTGTCTCTGAGGACGCTTGATGTCATCTTGTCTACCTGATCATTACACTACCTGCTCTCCTCCACAATGCTGCCCTCTCGCTGCTCTGCCACTTGAAATGCTTGGCTGGCCTCTTCTCTGAAACCATCATGAGATTGTGTGCTAAAACGCTGCAGACTGTTCCTCTTCTCTCCTCCCTCTGTAAGTGCAGGAGCCATAAAAAGATTCCTCCACTCGGATGGAGACTGCTGCTGCTGCTCAGTCAACAGGAAAACACAGAAATCCTCCCTGAGTGTCAGTCACATACGCACAGCTTCACAACTTTTGTTTTTGTCATTGTTGTGTTCAGTTTACTGCAGCTTTGCAGATACAAATGCAAATAAATAATTAGACATGCACAGCCCTTTAAAAGTAGAAACTCAGATAACCTGCAGGTTCCGTAACTGTAAAATCCACTTTTTCAATGGACATAATGTATTATTATCTGCATGTTGAAGTTACTAAGAATCATATCCTGATACACTTTCTCATGACAAACTATTTATTGCTGTAACCTAATTAAAAAGCTTAAATTGAATGCTTTCATGTTTCATATTTTCGAGCACTATTGATGTGGAATATATTACCTATGTTAAATGTTTTAATTCATGTTACAGTTTAAGGTAGTAATAACGGAAAGGTCGATAAAAAAAGTGCCAGATTCTGAGGCCTTATGTGGTTTCTTTACATTTGCTTTCAAGATTTGTAAAAGTACTTTTAACCAAACCCCCCCGTGTAAAGGTAGTGACTTTGAGAGTTCCAGTGTTGTGCACGGCGGCTAGACTCACACGGCAGTGGCCATTGTGTATATTATTATTCACATCTGCACTTTTCTATGTCTGACAGTTGAAAATGCATATGCTAAATGTACAGTGTGGTCTTCTTCAAAACAGAGATCATTACTAAAACCTGTTGCATTATAAATATCTTATTGCTTATCAAAATAACATAACCACATTTTTTGGTAAAGCTCTGAAGTTTTTCTACAATGCAATAATGTTATTTGTTCATTTTGGAGTCTATCCCTACTGCCATTGGGTGAGAGGCAGGATACACCCTGGACAGGTAGCCAGTCCATAAGAGGGCCACACAGAGACAAATGAGACAAATAGCCGTGGACGCTCACTCCTAGGGTCAATTTAAAGAGACCAATTAACCTAACGTGCATTTTGTTGGATGGTGGGAGGAAGCCAGATTACCCGGAGAGAACCCACGCATGCACAAGAAGAACATGCAAACTTCACAGAGTAAGGCCCCAGTTGGGATTCTGAGGTGGCAGTCCTTGTTCATTTGCCTCTAAGCGCCCCTCCTTCCTCCTTATGATGACTGAGGACTTTGTGGCTTCTTAAACAATAAACTTGAAAAGGGCATCAGCTCTCATGTGGAAACAGTCATTTGAGTTGTATTTTCTTTCTGCCACCTATAGGGGCAATACTTAACAGAGAAATGTTTAAATTAGAGGACTTGTTAAATAACCACTGACCTCCTCGGACAAGACATCGCCTTGATGCTAGCATATGTCTCACTAAAGTTCCAGTTTACACCTCTTCATTACTGATATCTTATAACATATGAAGCCCTCCTTGCCATGGACACAGAAGCCCCCCTACACAAGCAGAGATGCTGACTTGTGCATCTTCCACTTAAAACAGCCTGGGTGGTCTTTCTCATCTCTGGGACATAGAACCAGATATATGTTCGCATCGCTGCTGAAACATGGACTGATTTGACCACAGAACACATGTCCACTGTCTTTCTGTCCATCTGAGATGTGGTCATGTCCAGAGAACTCATTGATGTTTCTGCACAGGACTGATACGTGGCTTCCTCCTTTTGTGATACAGTTTCAGATTACCTTTCTGAATACAGCGTCGGACTGTTTTCAGTGAAATGGAGGCCAACATGGCTAATGATCATGGTTTCATATGCAGCGATGACTGAAGGCTCAAAGGTCACCTGCATCCAACAGTGGTTTCTGTCCTTGGGCATAGCACAGTGAGACTTCCACACACTCCCTGAACCTTTTAACAAAATGATGCATTGTAGATTGAAAGTCCAAGGTTATTTGCAATTTTTGCATTGAGAAATATTTTTTTTAATTGATCAGTGATTCTCTGATGGAGTTTGGTGCAAAGTGGTGAGTACCAACCCGTCCCTGCTAGGAAATACTAAGCCTTTGTTTGAAGCCCCTTTTATACCCAATCTTGACCCCTTCACCTGCCACTAATTAACCTGCTTATTGTAGAATCTTAAAAAACAGTGTTACTTCTATTCTATGAACTCATTTTTCTTTCCCTCTCAAACATTTCCACCATTTGCTGGATGTGGACATAATAAATCTTACACCTCTCATTACCAAACCTAATGAACAAATTTTTTCCTTAACTCTGAAAAGAGAGTGATAAAAGATCTCATAAAGTGTCTCTAACAGGCTGTCAGGCGTATCAAGTGTCCTTCATGCTCAGACTGGATCAAATAATAAAAGAAGAATTCATAAGTGTAACAATAATGCAGCACAGTATTAAAAGGAAACATTTTTAACAAGTCAGTCTGCTGACAGTTGAAGCCTCAAAATATTTTTTAATTAAGTTTGCAGAACATTTTTGCTGACTGATTTCAAGTCAAAGAGTATGTATTGCCTCATTGATTCACACCACAAAATGTAGTTTAGCTATAAAACAACTAGATTAGGAAGTAGAGTGGCTGTCCTTCATTTAGAAGGTTGCTGGTTCATTCCTCAACTTCCTAAGTTTACATGTTGACATTCCACTAGCATGACAGGCACTACGCATTTCCAACAACATATTCCGAACTTATAAGGTGTTTAGGATAAAAAGTATCAGATAAGTCAAAGTGATATATTGCAAAATAAAAGTTAAGAATGACTGAAAACATCACTGAATCTAAATGTAACACAAAACTGTCCAAAAATAATACCAAATGTATAATCAACGTACACAGAAACTGAGTGCCAGTGGCTCATTTAAAAATGCTTAAAAATTAAAAAAAAAAATCACATTTAAAAAAAAAATAAATTTGTATAATTAATTAGTGATTTCTAATGTTTTCAGTGTTACTCATTTTGTTATTTTTGGGGAATCTTCTCCTTGTAACTGGTTACAATAAAGATATTAAATGAATAATTTGTAAATATAATTCAGAAAAAAAGAAAAACTAAAATGAAAATGGAAACAAAAAGCTTCTGGGATATATGAATAAAATTATAAATCAATGACACAGGTGTTTTTTTAACACACATTGATATGTTTTTGCATTTTGTTTTACTGCATCCAGTAAAATATAAAGGCTGGAATAAAAGGCAATATGTCTCCCTGTGACCATATATGGTCTTAAATGACACACTCTCTCTCTCTCTCTCACACACACACACACACACACACACACACACACACACACACACACACACACACACACACACACACAAACAAAACAAAACAAATAAAAAATAATATGAATCACCACCACCCCTCCATCCTCCTCATAACTCTTTTTATGAAGCAAGAACAGTAAATTCTGTCCCCTGTTCATTTGCTATGTTTAGGAATGGATTTCTTAATGATTCACAGGAATTATTTCTGTAAATGAGTTTGTTTCATGGACTGGCGGCCTTTCCAGGGTGTACCCCGCCTCTCACCCATTGACCGCTGGGATAGGCTCCAGCCCCCCCGCGACCCGACCGACGGATTCAGCGGTATAGAAAATGGATGGATGGATGAGTTTGTTTCAGTGTTCATATTTATCGTTGTATTAAACAAAACTGAATTTTTGTAAATCTACCTTTTAAAGAGCACAATATTCATACAATTCTATGTGGCGTTATTTTCATTGAAAAAGATAACAACACTTTTAACTCATTGAGATAAAAAAAATTAACTGGACCAGTAAAACTCACGAAAGGAGGCACATGAACATGCTTTTAGTAACTCTGTGCTATTTCTAGATACACATTTGGTAGCAAATAAGACTCTTGGATTTTGTGCATTCAGTGAAGACACTTAACAGGTTGGGTAGAATAATAAGAGCCACACTCATCTTGTTATTGAAATATCCTTTTTTATTTATTTTACTATAAGAGATTTGTAGTATTTCTCTAAATGATTAAAATAGACAGCGATTAGACATTCCTTGCCCTCTACGGTCATCTGCTCAAAACCACCTCAGGAAAAAATGCTGAGTGAGGGTACTCCTCATTTCTCAGGTGCTTCTGACTCATCTATCCAGAAACAGTGAGTTTGCTAGGATATGTGTTTGTATTAATGAAAAAAAAATTTTTTTCAGGACGGCACGGTGCGGGTTAGCATTGTCACCTCACAGCAAGAGTCTCGCATTTCCATTTTCTCTTGTGGTACTCGGCCTTCCTCCCTTATTTTGCAAACAGGCATGTAAGATGAATTAGTGTTTTTAAGTTGAGTGTGCATGATCATTTGTCTCTGTGCTGGCCCTGTATTGGGCTGGCAGCCTCTCGGAGGTGTAACCTGCCTCTTGTCCAGTGGCAGCAGGGATAGGCTCCTACGCTCCAGCAACTCTGAATGGGATAAAGTTTGTATGGAAAATTAATGAATGATTGATTTTGCTTCTTCCAATATGCACTTCATGTATTCCACCAAAAATTTACCCATGTCCAACTGTAACATTTACTGCAAATTAACATTCTCTGAAACTCATTCAGAGTTTCAGAGAATGTTCATTGATCAAAATATTGTCATGAAGAACAACCGAACACTGCTTGGAGGAAAGCACAGGACGCAACACCACACAATCTAACATTTATCCGGGCAATCTCTGTACTTGTGTAAAGGTAAATGTATCTTATACAAAGGATGAGCTGAATGCTCACTTTCAAAGATTATTAATGTATGATTTAGTTGACTGGTTTCTAATGCTGCTGATGTTTCTTGCACCATGCTTACTGGTTCACATGATGCAGTGTATTGTTTCTGAATCTTCTATACCTAATTTGTTGTTTGAAGAAAATAGTGTAATGAGGTATAATAAGATAAAAACTCACAGTTAGCTTGTAAAGTATAAATTTGACTACTAGGATACATATATTAGATTAGAACAATATTTATAAATATGTAATTATATTTTCTGTTCGTATAAATCTGTTTATTGCTGTTTGAAGCTTCTACATTTTGGTAAATATAATCATAGCAAATCAATGTGTTATGACATGTTGTAATTTACAAAAACTTCATCCATCCACCTATTTTCTACACCTACTTCATCCTCTTCAGGGTCGCGGAGAGCTGGAGCCTATCCCAGATGCCATCGGGCGAGAGGAAGGGCTCACGCTGGAAAGGTCGCCAGTGTATCTTATGACCAACAGAGACGAATGAGACAAATAGTCATGCACGCTCACACTAACTCCTGGGGGCAATTTAGAATCACAAATGAACCTAACATGTATGCTTTTTGATGATTGGAGAAAGCCGAAGTACCCAAAGAGAGCAATAAAAACGCCAAAATGCTAATGAAATTAATGGAATAAACATTTCTCTGTTAATTTGTCTGCTCAATTTGCAAAATTTTATTTATAGATCACAATAATTTAAAACAGCAAACTTTGAAGTATTGAATGAATAAGTTGAAAATACTTCAACAAAGTGTAAATGATCTCAAATAAATTGAAATACATTGCATGGAAAAGAAAAACAAAAATTAATAATACAA
Organism: Odontesthes bonariensis; assembly: GCF_027942865.1. Lineage (NCBI taxonomy): Eukaryota > Metazoa > Chordata > Actinopteri > Atheriniformes > Atherinopsidae > Odontesthes > Odontesthes bonariensis. Next base: position 10,677,007 of record NC_134522.1, read on the forward strand.
AAAACAAGCTCCACTGAAACACGTGAAGTAAAACAGAGTTGTCAGGATTTGAAAAGAGCAGTTCCAATAATTAATTTGCTCTTAATCGCACAGGAAGATCTGGAAGTTCAGAGAAGCAGATTCACACTTTGTGTTATGTTGGAATCCGGCCATCAGGTGAAAAGAAGCTGGACGGAGGATTTGAGGAGCTGGATTTCAGAAATGTTGGTGCTGATGTGGTTTGCAAAAATAATTCTCTTTGAACCGAAGCTAAAAACCTTAGATATGGTCCAAGTGTCAGTGCGTTGCATTTTTAACTGATTCCCATGTACTGTGAAAATAATAGAGTCAAGATATGAAGAACAATTTGTATGAAGAAAGTGGATGAATATTCATGTGTCACTCCTTCGAGTGGTATTTGACTAATGTGTCATGGTGCATTTCCTCTGTGACATCCGGATTTTAGGCATTTTCCTCAGTTCTCCAGGCAATGATACTCCTTTGTTTTTTTTTGTGCGGCTGAGCTGCCTTTGTGCAGATTAACACAGTCAGAGAATGGTATCTTTGACAGTTATTGCTCCTATCTCACACACCACACGAGTATTAGGAGTTGGATGTGAAACTCAACACAATGAATTCAGGTAAGGTTGTGCATTTCTCAGTCTTGTTGATATGATGTGCCTATTCAGCAAAGTCCATGAGAGGAACATCATAAACTTTCATTTGTTTTTTTTTCTATATAGCAGAGAAAGCTCCAAAATAATTTCACAAGAGAGTACAAGCAAACAAACACAAGAGGGGCACAACTTGCTACATTTCCTTTGTGTCCTCTTTACACAGGAAGTTAATTACACCATTTGAATCAGTAAAACTGCCACATTGCTGCTCTTTGATCATCAAACATGCTGACTGAGGCACGTCTGAAACAGATGACGGCTGGTCGTTATCAGGCTCAAAGCCCCAGGATCCATTTGCAGTGCTGGCATCTCAAGCACCTCATGTTCATCCTCTGAAGAAGGTGAGACAATCCATTAAGTGAAAGGCATAAACACTCAACTCTGGGAACCCGATTGTTGGCGCTGTCCCCCATCCAGCACACCTGACAGCAGCAGACTGTGGGTTTTATACACGACAATTCAAGTCCTGAGATGGAACATTGAGAAAGAGAAAACAAAAGAAAATTATGAGCAGATGGTAATTTGCATGTCGTAATACATCAGCACAAGTTTTATAGAACTCACACAAGTTCATTTGGGAAGATTTAAAGCTGAGCTAGCTTTAATTACCGTGCACTGTTTTTAACCTGTGAGTATAGTCTCACCCCAGAACATATAAAATCTATGTTGGTCCATAGCTAACAAGTTTTCAATTGAAAAAAAACATATAGGCTGTTTGGTCATACCCTCAAATAAGACCCATAATGATGTTCTGTACAGTACCACTCCTACTAAAAAACAGGGGGAAATGAGACTGATATCATTCTCCAGTGTTTCCTTTAACATACTTAAACTCTTCAAAGGGAATTTTGATTGTTTGTTAGGCACGTTGCATTCGCTCGTGATGCTGTTCACAACCAACATATGAGAACTGTTCATGGACAGCATTTTGCTGGTTGCCTTGGTAACACATACTCACAACAATTCATAATGGAATTTTTGTCATTTAAGGTCAGAAATCAAAAACTACTTAGGTGGTTTCAGAAAATTATCATGATTGGGGCTAAAATACCGTCTTCATCACCTTCATGGACGCCATTTTTACTCTTTTTACACTACTTTTACAACTGATTTATAATCATAACATTCCTATATGTTTCATCATGTGAAACTATCACATGCTGAAAACTGTAAGATCACCATATTCTCAGGGCTCCAAAAAAAAATACATGCCTACATTTCCAATGCAAATCATAGCACGTCTACATTTTGCAGTATATAAAACCGTCACAAAAGGCACATTTGACCACAATAAGATATTCAAAAAGGCTTAAGTAAGCAGGGGTGATGTTGGATGACAGCACACTGAGCACTGTTGCACCACAGAAGCAAACTGTAGCCCACCCAACACAATATTGTCCAAGAAATTCTCACTTCTGTACTGTGCTGTCACTTGATGTTGGTTAGGGCTACAGTACCAATACATGCAAAAAGGAAGTCATTAACATATGCATTGCTTGAGCTGTGGATGGAAATAAGATAGTTAGGTTATAGTTATTACAAAAAGTAAACAAATGGTTAAAGGTTGGCATCACCTTGCCTGAATTCTGCCCCTTTACAGAATCAACAGGGAAAATTTCTGTCTGTATTGTCACTCCTACATTCATAGGACAAACATGCCTATTACACACTTTCTCGTGAGACTGAACTACTGCAGTCGATAAAAGATGGTTTCAAGTTGTTAGTCTGAAAAAAAACAACATTCTTCTCCTCGTGATTCTTTAAATTAGAGATATTAGCAATTATTTATGCACATACCTATTTACTGTAGGTATGTCAAAATCTTTCTGAGGGCAATAATTACTGCCTAATTTCTGTAAAACAGAATTAATTAAATGTCTCAGGTCTTGTACACAAATGAGGATGAAAACATAGGTGATTCAGAGATATTTGGTCATTTAACAGGACAATTTCCTAAGATGCAATTCCTTAGCCCCACAAACACCACAACATAATACTTATAATGGCTATAATAATGATTTTCTTTAAGCAAGCTGGTGTAAATGTATTTACTATGTGCTTATTACGAGCACGTTCAGTCCGCTATTACTGACTACAGACAGTGTTGTCGTGTGTGTTGTGTGAGAAATCCCAACATACTGTGGACTTTGCAGCTTGAATCCTAATTGTCTTATTTAGTTTAATTTATGAACATCCCTTTAACTTCATTGTATGCTGATATGGCAGAATCACCAAGTATTGCTGAACTTAAAACTATAACTATAACTTAAAAAATATTTGCTACAAGGCTGCTTTAAGTATCTTACAGGCTGTAATAATAACTGTAATCTAATAACAGGAAAGGGAAAGGTTTTACAGTTAGTATCAATCAGGGTCCCTAACTTTTTTGAATAAGTAAACCAAATAAGAATGATAAGATTATCTGTTTATTTACCAGGTCAATGAATTCTCATGTACTGTAAGATCTGGCAAAATGTGATGAACAAACCGTATTATTGCCATATGTGTGTCATATACCAGTGCTCCTACATCAGAGAGGGTAGAAGAGTTCTGCTTGAGACACATTTAGTCGTTAATAGCTCTCAAGAATTGTTTAATTTCAATTGGCTGTGGCATTCCTTTATCATTTTCTCTCAGGAAAATACACGAGGTTTCTATTGTCAGTGTGTGAGTTAATGAGCTACTCTGTGGTACATCTTCTGCTACACAAATGTGCAATGATGTTGAAAGAGAATTCACAATTGACATCTGTTGTCCATTCATAATCAGTTCATCATGATCACAAGCACAGTCCTTAAAAATTACCAAAATAAAAAGCCAGGAAGAATGTTTGTAGTCCTTTATTTGACTTATCGTACAGATCATTTGTTTTTACATGGAGCCAGGGCTGGAGTAAAGTATCTGGGAAGAAAAGAAAAATTCTATCTGAGCTCTCAACCTTTACCACCTGGTCAGTCTCCTCATCTTTACGCTCACTCGGCTGTTTTTATAAGCTCAACATTCAGCAAAGTCAAGAACCATGACGCTCACTTGGTCTTCACGGAGATGACACTGAACTGGCTGCTGTTCATCTGCAGCACTTTAAACCTACTTTAAACCTACTACCGCCACATTGTTAGAACTGCGCTGTCAGCGTCTTCCTCAGCAAAGCTCTGCTGCATGTTGTGTTTTGTGCAACAAAACGAGAACAGAAGATAAATTAAATACTCATCTATTTAGTTCTATCAGAGCCATGAGAGATCATAACTAGAATCAGATAGTTCAAATGAATCAGACAGTTTGCGTAACTCATTGCTGTCTTGACAAAAAATACTCCAGATGCAGACTGATATGGCATAAAAACAAAAGAAAAGTTTACTCTTAATACCTACCTCCTCCCATGGCTAATGCAGTTTAAGGAAACAGTGTTAAATAGAGACAAGAAAGTAATGGATTCTGCATTTTCCCTGTGTTTTCATGTGTTGTGATAGAACAACCCTACATACAGCTGATAAGGAAGTTAAGTAGCTGGAAAACTAACTGTATAACAACTTAAACAACACGGTCATGACATTTGATTGTTGGATTTATGCAAATAATTCATATGAACCAACCTAACAGGTGTAAAAAGTGATACTGAGAAATTTATATTTACAAGACTTGCACAATTTAAAATTAGGTGTCAAATGAACATTAGAAAATTTAGCATGAATTCTATAAGACAAAAATTCTAAATGGAAAATATGATCATTGAGATCAAATGATCCAATTTAATTGAGATATCGTTAAATCTTTAAGTAGTCCTTCATTTTTTAGATGCTGTGAAATGCTTCTCATTGGCGTTCATTCGTCATCAAAATGAACTCAACTGAATATTTGCTGACATACTTTTTCTTCCCTTAACATACTTGATGCAAAAAGACTAAGCTTAGTTTTTGGCTTGGACACACTTCATGAGAAAGCAGACAAAGATAGTCTCATTCTTTTTTTTTGTGATAAAGATGAACAGTTTTGACAGAAGCTGAAGATACTCAGAGATGCTGCAGAGATGTCTCTTCTCCGCTTCAACTCCACTGAAAGATGCTGTTAAGCTGCAGCTCCTCTGTTGCTTCCTTGTTTAAACCGCAGACGCTGGTGTTTTTGTTAGCCAGCTCGCAGCTCACTGGGCTCCTCTCATGCAGATGGCAGGTTGATGTGAACAATACTCATTGAGGCTCTGTCCCACTGAGAGAACTCGTGGCCTCTTCGTGTGGATTTGCTCCGGTTCACACAGCACTTTTCCATGTGAATACAGGAACACTTTTGATTTCACCACCAATGAGCCTTAACTTTGCTTATCCTTTTTGAGTTATTTTAATCAAGGTACTTTCCCATGTTCCACATGTCACCACCCCCCCTCCAAAAAAGAGAGATACTGTTACTATCTGGAGGATTCTTGCTCTTTTTGGCGTGATGTTTGCTGCAGACTGTGTATCTTTTGCCTAAGCTTAAAAAGTGGTCCAAAATTCTGGCAAATTATAGATTTATTTCCTCCTTAACTCTCCTCCATCATGCTTAGCATCTCTCCACCCCCTGCTGCTAAATCTTTCTAACCCAATGAGGCCCCCTGCAGGCTCAAGCTCACTGTTGCCAATCTGAGAAGGTGAGTTAAGATGGTAGGTTTTGCTTTGACGTCATTTGACCCATTTTGCAGTGCTTTGCGTCCTTCTCTGCTTGACAAGATGATGGTGCTTAGGCATTTTGCAGGCTGGAATGTGAGTCTACATAACTGTGCGACGTAATATACATGTAAATGATACACGCGAGTAGATTCTAGGTGTTAAATGTGATATAAACCTCTACAATATTTATTTTTATTTTTAAGGAAGGCCACCAGGTACCACAGATATCCTGTTTGATTTTGTCGGGTGCCCTAAGATGGCAGTTTTGTTATTGTTGTTGTTGGATATGATTTTTTTTAAACAATTGTTTTTCCATCATTATTAATTAATATATTGATTTCTTATTGTTGAGCAGATGGGACTCAGTCTTTTTTGTTGTAAGGGGCACTGACTGTGCGGAGACTATGTTTTAGAGAATGTCACTTCACCTCCATTGTTCACTTTCACCGAAGTGAATACATTTGAAACATGTTCGTCTGCCTATCCAAACGCGCCACACCGTGGAGAAACACAGTCTCTCTTCCTTTGCTCCTCCCTGGCTTATTTCTCAGTGTGCAGAAACCAGTTAAACTCCACTAATTGCCTGCGGACCGTTCACATCCTGTCTGCCTTGTTTTGAAGAGCAATATGATTATGCTCTCAAGATCCATAACAATGTCATAAACCGCAATCAAGCACTCAAAAGACAGTCAAGTTTGCTGGGATGCGCGTTCATTAAAGAGGAAAAACAACATGTGAGTTTCAGCAGTTGGAATTCAGTTGCGGTAATTTGTAGTGATGGAATCAGACAAAGTTGGACGTTTTCAGGTGAAATCCGCACCACGCCAACTAAAGACCTCTGCTTCCATCTTGTGGCAACCGTGTGCAACAATTTCTGCTCTGCCTCCCCCTCCCTCCATCACTCCCCTCTCTCTTTAATATCGGTACTGTGGCGAATCTAATCTGGATCTTCTTTAAGGCAATAAAACCCCGATAGCTTCCTTTAAATGAAAAGCACCGCTTATTATAGCTTTGAAATCCTCGTTTATTTGGCGATGTGCATGATAGAAAAATGATTTATGTCGAGGTTCAAACGGGCAGGATGACGAAGATCCACTGTGTCCCAAGTGCATATTTCCTCAAGTATTGTATTCCAAGGTATATAATAGCGTTATCCACGCAGGTTGAACTGCGCTGCACGCCAAGATGCTTGTTTTATTGTCGCACTGCTGTATCCCTTCAAGCAACCAAAAGCAATTTCCGATAGATCTGACCCTATCGCAACGCTGGTAGTGGATTAGTGTTGTTTTTCTGGCGTGTTAATGACAACGCAAAGGTGCAAAACGAATGCTGTTCACCAAAATTTTTTTATCAAACACGCTTTTACACAGCTAAAGTTTATATTTTGATTTAGTTTTATCATACAACACAGTTTGGCTCAATGACCAAAGATCAAATTAAGATTAAAATGCTTCGGTATTATTTGTATCTTGTCTTTGATGTTTAAAAAAATAAAAATAAAAAACTGATGGAAAAGAGAGAGAAAACGCTAGAATATGAAAAAATCTAAATACCTAATAAAATATTTACAATTACAAGCACTGTTCATGTCATCATTTCAAGTCTTTCCAAGGGCACTGCATCTGAACGCATCACTCCACGAAACACCTGCCAGAACACCCCGATTCTGTTCCCATGGAAAACATCTGCATTTTCCAGATCACTGGATCCACAATAAAATCTAGATGCAAATGAAAGCTTGTGCAGTTACCTCTTAACATTAATCAGTTTTTCTGTAATTGCAACCAGCGTGAATTTAGCCTCATAACTTAGCAACACAGAGCTGGCGTAAAATCCCAACATTTAACAGCTCGCTCGGTTTTACACCTTATACATGGAAAGTCCTCAGTTAGGGTAAATACTGTCAAATATATGTCCTTGTGTTAATTTTAGGATTAGGCCTACGCATGCCAGCAGGACTCAAAGCAAACAAGGAAGAACTCTGTCTGCAATTAAAAATAGTTTTTGCGCTCTGACGAGCCACTTTTTTGGTCAGACAATAATCAGCCTTTCACTTCGGAGAACGGGGGGATAGAGCGAAAAGAGAAATGAGAAGGCTGTTGTTGGCATAGCTCTATCAAGGAAGAAGGACTCCCTGTTATGTGTGAATGGGGCTTCTTTTTTTGACCAGAATAGATATAGCACGAATTTTTAATTCGTTTTTCTTTGAGAGACAACAATGCTTTATTTGAAAGCTTGATACAATTTGGGGTTTGTAAGAGATCCTTTTCTCCTTTTCCGAGCCCAGCTGCCCATATGGGACGCAACGTGTGCAGCAAAGATCACAATGGCACCAAGTGAAAGACAAGACAAAAAGCCCAAGGATTCATCTCCCTGACTCTGAACAGCACCAAGAAACTCTGTCTATCTCCACTGTCTGCATCTCCACTCCTGCTGCTCGTTAACATGCACGCCTCCAACATCCAGTAAAACCAGGCCTGGGCTTTTGTCCTTCCAATTCCTTGTGTACTGTATTATACATTGATGGAGTAGCAAAACTTCCTCATCAAATCCCACAAAAAAAGTCAGTGTGTGTCTTTTACTTATGACCTTTGAAATAATGATATTCTTGGACTCGAAAAAAAGGATTTTTTTTTATTCTGTCCTTTCATCAGTTCCTTAGGAATTCCCCAAACACGCATATCATTTTCTCCTTGCATTGGGTTAAACATGGGATACGAGATTATCGTAACGCTGCAATGGTGTTTTTGTCTCTCTTTTTTTTCTGTTGATAAAATATTTTTAAAAAAGCAAACTATGACAAAGTTGCTGATTTATTTGACCTACAAGCTCAACCAGTGTTGAAACAGAAAGCCTTTCTGTCAGGGACAAATTGAGTCTGTGTCGTCCACAAAAGCAGTAGCCCCCTGAGACTCAATTCTGTAAATAATTAGCAAATCTGCCCAATTTAGCTGTTTGTTCAGTGATGATAGGGGCGACTCTAACATCTGCTGTGAGAATTCTGTCCCGGGACAAACAAAATGCATAGATTTTTCTACCAGGCTATCATATTTACCCAAGATATTGACGGAGTCTGATAATCCGCAGTGCGCTCTGCGGATCACAGAGGAGCCATTTGTCCATTTGTGCTTGTTTTGGTCCCATAATAAAGAAAGCAGCGCCTAATGGTCTAAAACACATCCTAATGCGTCATATGATCGTGTGAAAATAACTTTAGGAGGCGGTTAAAGCCGGGCGAATTTTAGCCGAACGTTGGCTGCGGTTAAACAAAGAAGGCTGGTGAGTCATTGATTGTTCCCGTTCCGTTTGCAATTTGGCGCTTAATAAGATAACAAAACATTTATTGCATTTGACGATGCCTCTCCTCCACAGTCTGCCACTTTGCACCCAAAGCCGGGAGTGGTTGGGCATGTCGACAAAAAGGAGTGCTTTTGACTCAAAAGCTTCTTGTGTTGAGAAGCCCACTTATATTAAGTGAGTGGATTTTAGTCCCATTTCACAAGTGACTTTAGGCTCTTTAGCAGTGAGGTGTTCGGACAGAGGAAAAATATTCTCCGGATTAAATCTGACTAAAAAGAAAAGACTGAAGTACGCTGGAGGTTTATTCCCATGCTCAGCTCCATTTCTCGCCACAATCTAGTGTTTGGCTCTTCGCCTTTCATTTAGGTGTTAAGCGATGTCTCCCAAATCAGATCGATAGGACACGTATGAATCAAAGCCTCGTTTCAGAAACACAGCATTTTATTAAAAAAAAAAAAAAAAAACGTATTTAAAATTAGGATATTTAGCAATCACCGCGCGACTACACTGTTTATTTTTATACATATTTTACATGTCTTGTAAATTTCCTTTCCTCATTTATCTCTCTTAAATTGGGAAATGTCTCTGGCCAATCAACATCCTCATCCAACCGGTTTCGCAACCACCTGCCCACAAGATATTTACAAGAAATAAAAACAAAAGGGAAAAAGTTGAAAACTTGCCAGTTTTTATTCATGGCCATAAATATTTTTTTTTCGGTCCATAAAAGAAGCAAGAAATTAAAA